>NW_028227259.1:149245439-149936689 GCF_978045245.1 Mus caroli | reverse complement strand
CTGTGTGTGTGTGTGTGTCTGTGTGTGTGTGTCTGTGTGTGTGTCTGTGTGTGTGTGTCTGTGTGTGTGTCTGTGTGTGTGTGTGTAGGCCAGAAGACAACTTTTGAGAGTCAGTTCTCTCCTATTATGTGGGTTCCGAAGACCAAAAACAGATTATCAACATTATCAGTCAATGCCTTTACTTGTGGAGTCATCTTGAAGGCCTCAAATGAAATGAAGACAAAGTTAATTTTTCATTTTAATGCTTTGGCCATATGGGAAATCAAGCCAGACCAATATATGCTAGGGAAACTGTTTACTTCTGAGCTATAGCCCCAGTAGTACTAACTCTTCTTAAAGTTAATACTGACTTCATGCAAATCTGCCTGGCACCCAAAACAAACTCTTCTACAACTTCCTCTTTTACTGTTTAATTTTCTATGCCCATACTTACATTCGTAGTTTGCATAATTACACACACACACACAAACACACACACACACACACACACACACATATTAAAGGTTCAGGCACTAAGCTGACAGATTCTGAGCAATTCTATATTCTAACCTGCCTGGCCTACTCTCCAGCCTAATTCCCAGCCCTGAGGACTGTAACCTGCCATTGTAGTCTTGATGGCACCTCTTTCTTCTTTGTGTCCTGATTACTGAGTCTTCAGGTCCCACCTGAGATCCTCTCCATCTCTCTGGGCCCAGAAGCCCCACATTATTCTCTCTTGCCCAGCTATACTCTGTTGTATCCTTGATTTGGCCAATCAGAAGATGCTGGATAAGAATGTTTTACAAAACATCGACTCAGGAGGTGCTTCATGATAACAACAATACCAAAGTCTGAACCAGAGCTCTGCACTGGATCTTTGGGTACAGAAAACAGCAATTGAATGCACAGTGAACAAATCCATCCCCCAGTAGTTTAATGATATCACTTAGGCTAGTTATGACCTAACTTAGTTTTGGTTATCCCTAGATCCATGAGAACTCAGCATACATGAATACCAGCAATTGGCTAACATGCAAATTCACCATTCACAAAGCTCTCTGAGAACTAGGAAAGAAGGGAGCCCAGTTGTTGATTTGTTTCAGTTTTTGATGATGGTCTTGCTTGTCTCTTCTCTTCTCTGTGTGTGTGGATACAAGTGTTTCTGTTTCCCTTATAGATATGGGACCCGTACACATGGAATTTTTAAAAAACAGGGAATTCCTGGGCCCAAACCTCTGCCATTTTTAGGCACTGTGCTGAATTATTACAAGGTGAGTGTTGATTTACCTTTCCTTATGGCTTCTGCTTGTGGCCAATAATGTCTTAGTTCTATTAAATGCTCAAATGAGGAAACCCTGAGATATCAGGTCCTCATACTCTGTTTTCTCTTGATTCCTGTCAATGTCCAATGGTCCTCTGGGACTATTTTTGTATATAAAATTAATAAGATATTTGCATGTGTCTATATTTTATATTAAGTATACAGGTATCTGCATGTATATGAATGTCCATAAGTGTGTTCAGAGGCATATGCATGTATATGTGTGTGTGGATGTGGATGCTCTGTGTGTGTGTAATTTTATACTATGTATATGGGCATTTGCATGTGTGTGAGTGCCCATATGTGTGTGCAGGTGAATATGCATGTATATATGTGCATATGAGGAGGTCAGAGGTGGGCACTGTGTGTCTTCCAGATTGCTCTTCAGTTTGTCCTTTGAGTCAGAGTCTCTCACTTTGACCTGGCTCTCTCTGACTTGATTAGTTTAGCTATCCAGCTTGCTCTTGGGGTAACTTGTCTCTGTCTCTTGCAAATGGGTTCTATTACCTCCTGCCAGGTATTTACACAGAACTTCAGGGTCAAATTCTGTTTTTCACAGAGTGCTTTTCCCACTGAAGCATCTCCATAGCTCCCATTGTCACTACTCCATTTATTTATTTTTGGTAGAGGTTGTGTATATGCCACAGCACAGCAGGCACATGTAGGTCAGATGACAGTTTGTGGGAGTCAGTCTGCTTTTGCTGAAATCTTAGTCTTAGGGATAGAGCTCAGGTTATCAGGCTTGGTAGCAAGTTCCTTTTCATTTGGAGCCATCTCACTGGCTCTAGTCTCAATTAATTGAAATTCACCTTGAGTAAAATGCCCAGATCTCCCTGTCATTCAATCTTGATACTGAGGATATGATACTCTGGTGAGCAGTAAAGGAAGACTGTGTTTCTTCCTCAGTGTAGAGTCCAGGAAGGCACTGCTGTAGTTATTTGGAGAAAATCTTGAAGGGGTTTCTAAGTTCTAGGACACCAATCTATATTTACTAGATTAAAATTCTCTTTGTATGAGATCTTATGAGTGACAGTTTTGTTCTTTTTCTGAATATTTCTGAAGCAGCAGCTTATCACAGATCTCCCAGGACCCACATTTTGAAGACATTTAATATACTTGAGTTCTCTGCTTAATTTTTAAACCCATGAAGATTTTTCTATAGCAGTAGACTCAGCATGTACTATTTATGTTTAGGTTTTTCAGAAGTAGAAAATGTAGCTTCTCTCTTTATTTAGGTATGGGGATCCTGGTTAGTGTCTGTTTCATCTAGAAAGATTTTATGTGTGTAATGTTGAATGTGTGTGTGCATGGGAGTGCAGCACCTATGGAGGACAGAAGACGGTTCTGGATTCCCTGGAGCTGGAATCACAGGTGGAGATGAGATGCAGAATGTGGATTCTGAGGACAGAACTTGGACCCTTTGCAAGGTCAACCAGTACTCTAGGCTTAGTGACATGTTGTAGGTTTTGTTGTTCTTTTTGTTTTTCTTTTGCTGTTGTTGTTGTTGTTGTTTTGGTACTGAGGATGAGATACAAATCTCACACATGCTTGGCAAACTGCTCTACTCTAGGTACTGCGATGTACCTACAGCCACCTCTCTTCCTTTAAAGGTAGCAATCTTAGGCATGAGTCTCAGTAGCAAGTGAGAATATTTGAGATAGGATGATGGTTGTCAGTCAGCTTAGATCCTTACCTGCATAGAGTGTTTATTTTCTTCTTTTTCTTTTAAGGATTTGTTAAAATCAAAGACCCTAGGAAAAGTATGATTTAACAAACTTATTAGAAAATTGAGTAATGAGAATGTAATGTCCTTTGTAGGTAACCTGCTTTGAAACCTGCCCCATGGTCATCCCCCCAGACACACATTCCCAAGCTCACAACCAGAGGTTGAGTGGCAAAGTTTGTGCTACTGTCTGCTCTGGATTTTCTTCCTACAGGATCTGTGCTTCTCTTGCACATTCTGTAAAACAATTGTATATTATTATTATTATTATTATTTATTATTATTATTATTATTATTACTAGAGTGTGTTGTGTGTATGCATTTGAGTTGGTGTGCACAGTCCAAAGCACCAGGTGTCATGTGTCCTGTTTTCTCATTCTGACCTTCCCCAGCAAACTATCCTGCTCTTGACACATCAAACATTTCTGAATAAGAGCTTTTCTGTGTCAGAGATAATAAACCCGACTTCATGGGATCTGAATATTTTCATGCTCTGGCTACAGAATGGTCAGTACATAGAGGACAGTAATGAATTTCATGCTATTTCTCTTTCCAGGGTTTATGGAAATATGACGTGGAGTGCTATGAGAAGTATGGAAAAACATGGGGGTGAGCATTCTGGAAAGTTCCATCTAGTTGACTGTTTTTAGGAGGATTGTGCAAGGATGGGGGCAGCCTGAAATGTAGCCATGAGTAAAGGTGATAATGCCTCCTATTAACTGCCAGGGCTCAAAGGTCTAATTGACATGAAAACATTGCACACTAAGGCTTTTGACAGGCTTTCATGTTCCATAGATTTGAGGCTTTTTTCATCTAGTAACTATTAATTTGTTCAGTTTACAAGCTGGTCACTTTGGCAATGCCCATGTCCTTCACACAACCTCCCCTCCTGAATCCTCTGAGAGTGTGGGGATTCTGAGTCTCTCCCCAGGCTTCAAATTTTATGTACTGTCTCTTCTAATTTGTTTTCTTCTCTGAAACTTTCTTTTCCTGACATGCTATGCATTTCTTCAGGTCCCACTGATATGCTCTGGCAAATGTCTTGTTCCATCTCCTTGCCACACTGGGTCATTTCCATATAGAAGCCTACATTCTTCACTTAATTATTGACTTTAGTATGCCATTTGACAGTAGGGGCAGGCTAATCTAGCTAAGGGCTTGGTAAATGATTCATGCTTAGTCTCTCTTCATATAGAGACTTCGTTGTTTATGTTTTAATTTGCATCAATTTTTTTCCTGAACTGGAGACAAGTATGCTGGTACATACATGCAGGTCAGAGGATAACTTGTGGAAGTTAGTTCTCTACTTCCAGGTTACTACACTCATGTCATCAGCCTTGAAACAGGTGCCTTAATATGTTGCACCATCTCCTCAGACCCTGCCAAGTTTTTTGATAAAAGTGTGTATCTAATGACACCTTGTACCAGTCAGTTCTCTCTTTCCAACACATAGATCCCAGGGACTGAGCTGACCTCATCAGGTGCCTCTACCTTTGGACCATTTATTTTCTCCATCCAGGAACTAGCTGTGTGCAAATCTTCAAACTGGGTCAGGACCTTAATCCATTTGCCAGAATGTTGACAGTCATGCAGAGGGCATGTTGAGGCTCTCCCAGCTACAGTGAATTCAGGAATACAGAAGAAATCCTATCCAGCTTTCCTCTCTGCTTCCTGACTCTCATGCTCTTCTTGTCCTGTCTTCCAAACTACGTGAGCTTTGGAGAAGTAGATATAAGCACCTCAGTTAAATTCTGTGTTTTAATATCAGTGTATCAAAACCAGGATCTGCACTCTAGGCAGGTACCCTAAGACTGAGCTGCATCCCAACATCAGATTATGACATATTCTAGCATTTTTAATATTATTTTTTTCTTTTTCAAGTCAGGGTTCCTCTGTGTGTAGCCCTGGTTGTCCAGGACTTGCTTTGTAAACCACGCTGGCATTGAACTCAGAGATCTGTCTGCCTTTACCTCTGGTGTACTCCAGAGGTATTGGAGATTCCTGGAGCTGGTGTTAGAGGTGATTGTGAGATACCCAATGCGGGTGTTAGGATCCAAACTTAGGTCCTCTGCAAGAGCACCATCTGCTCTTAACTGTGGAGCCATCGCTTCAGACCCATGCAATATTTCAAATATACAAATTCATAGAAAATGGTATAGGCAATTCTCACATATACACATCTAGACGTGCCAAATTTCCACTTGTTATTTCTAAGTGTGGTGCCTTACAGAGCTGGTTTGTCTTGAAGTGGCTCATTGTGTCTTGAATGACATTAATTATCATTTTTCAAAGACTCTATTGAGGACAAGGTCAGAATTCCTAAACTGAACAGGGAATTCCTGTGACCGTGTATTGTATAAGCAAAGTGAGGGTCCTGAAGCATTAGGATCAAAGTCTGGGTGTGGCTCTCACTTCAGAACCGGGTTCATCAGCTGTCTTCCCCACACAGGTTGTTTGATGGTCAAATGCCTCTCTTTGTCATCACGGACCCAGAGATGATTAAGAATGTGCTAGTGAAGGAATTTTTTTCTGCCTTCACAAACAGACGGGTAGGTCACATTGGTTTTTCATTCATTAATATGTATATTATATATATATTCATTTTACATCCTGATTGCAGCACACTTCCCTCTTTTCCTCCCAGTCCTACCCTTACTGATCCCTCCTCCCATAGCCCCATCCTCTTCTCCCCAGAGTAGGGGAAGTCCCTCTTGTGTACCACCTTGCCCTGGGACATCCAACAGCATCAGGACTAAGTACATCCTCTTCCACTTAGGCCCAACCAGGCAGTCCAGCTAGAGGGAGGAGATCTAGTGGCTAGCAACTGATTCAGAGACAGTCCCAGCTCCAATTTTTAGGAGACCCACACAAAGACCAAGCTGCACATCTGCCAATAATGTGTAGGGAGCCTATGTCCAGCCCCTGTAAGTACTTTGGTTAGTGATTCAATCTCTGTGATCCCCCATGGGCCCAGGTTATTTGACTCTGTATGTCTTCTTTGGGGTCCCAGACCCATCCGGCTTTCACAATCCTATCCCTGACTCATCCACATGACTCCCCAAGTTGTGGATGATGTTTAACTGAGGGTCTCTGTCTTAGTCAGGGTTTCTATTCCTGCACAAACATGACCAAGAAACAAGTTGTGAATGAAAGGGTATATCAGCTAACACTTTTAACATTGCTGTTGATCACCAGTGGAAGTCAGGACTGGAACTCAAGCAGGTCAGGAAACAGGAGCTGATGCAGAGGCCATGGAGGGATGTTACTTACTGACTTGTTTCTCTGGCTTGCTCAGCGTTCTTTCTTTCTTTTTTTTCATTTTTTATTAGATATTTTCTTCATTTACATTTCAAATGTTATCCCTAAAGTCCCCTATACCCCCCCCACCCTGCTCCCTAAACCACCCACTCCACTCCTGCTTCCTGGCCTTGGCATTCCCCTGTACTGGGGCATATGAACTTTATAAGCTCAAGGGTCTCTCCTCCCATTGATGGCTGACTAGGCCATCCTCTGCTATATATGCAACTAGAGACACAGTTCTGTGGTCTGGTTAGTTCATATTGTTGATCCTCCTAGAGGGTTGCCGACCTTTTTAGCTCCTAGGTAACATTCTCTAGCTCCTTCTTTAGGGCCCTTTGTTCCATCCAATAGATAACTGTGAGCATCCACTTCTGTATTTGCCAGGCAGTGGTACACAAGAGATAGCTATATCAGAGTCCTGTCTGCAACATCTTGCTGGCATATGCAACATTGTCTGGGTTTGGTGGTTGTATATGGGATGGATTCCCAGGTGGGGCACTCTTTGGATGGTCCTTTCTTCTGTCTCAACTCTGAATTTTTGTCTCTGTAACTCTTTCCGTGGGTATTTTGTTCCCCATTCTTTTGTTTGTTTGTTTGTTTGTTTTGTTTTTCCAATTTTTTATTAGGTATTTACTTCATTTACATTTCATATGCTATCCCAAAAGTCCCCTATACCCTGTCCCCCCACTCCCCCACCCACCCACTCATTTTCTAAGAAGGAAGGAAGTATTCACATTTTGGTCTTCCTTCTTCTTGAGTTTCATGTGTTTTGCAAATTGTATCTTGGATAGTCTAAGTTTCTGGGCTAATATCTACTTATCAGTGAGTGCATATCATGTGAATTCTTTTGTGATTGTGTTACCTCACTCAGGATGATACCCTCCAGATACATCCATTTGCCTAAGAATTTCATGAATTCATTGTTTTTAATTGCTGAGTAGTACTCCATTGTGTAAATGTACCACATTTTCTGTATCCATTCTTCTGTTGAGGATCATCTGGGTTCTTTCCAGCTTCTGGCTATTATAAATAAGGCTGCTATTGAACATACTGGAGCATGTGTCCTTATTACCAGTTGGAACATCTTCTGGGTATATGCCCAGGAGTGGAATTGCTGGGTCTTCCGGTCGTACTATGTTCAATTTTCTGAGGAACTGACAGACTGATTTCCAGAGTGATTCTTTCAGCTTGCAATCCCACTAGCAATGGAGGAGTGTTCCTCTTTCTCCACATCTCCACCAGCATCTGCTCTCACCTGAATTTTTGATCATAGCCATTCTGACTGCTGTGAGGTGGAAGCTCAGGGTTCTTTGTTTTGCATTTCCTTGAAAATTAAAGATGATGAACATTTTTTAGGTGCTTCTCAGCCATTCAGTATTCCTCAGTTGAGAATTCTTTATTTAGCTCTGTACCCCAATTTTAATAGGACTATTTGATTTTCTGGAGTCCACCTTCTTAAGTTCCTTATATATATTGGATATTATTCCCCTGAACTCCTAAACCTGATAAACAAATCAGTTGCCTGCCTTTTTTTTATTTGTTTGTTTGTTTGTTTGTTTGTTTGTTTTTCAAGACAGTATTTCTCTGTATAGCCCTGGCTAACCTTGAACACACTTTGTAGACCAGGCTAGCCTAGAACTCAGAAATCCTCCTGCCTCTGGCTCCCAAGTGCTGGGGTTAAAGATGTGTGCCACCATACCCACCTAGTATCCATTCTTTACACAAAGGATAAACAAGCTGAGAAAGAAATTAGGGAAACAACATCTTTCACAATAATCACAAGTAATATAAAATACCTTGTTGTGACTATAACTAAGGAAGTGAGATATCTGTATGATAAGAACTTCAAGTCTCTGAAGAAAGAAATCGAAGAAGATCTCAGAAGATTGAAAGATCTCCCATGCTCATGGATTGGCAGGATTAACATAGTCAAAATGGCTATCTTGCAGAAAGCAATCTACAGATTCAATGCAATCCCCATCAAAATTCCAACTCAAATCTTTACTGAATTAGAAAGGGCAATTTGCAAATTCATCTGGAATAACAAAAAACCTAGGATACCAAAAACTGTTCTCAACAATGAAAGAACCTCTAGTGGAATGACCATGCCTGATCTAAAGCTGTACTACAGAGCAATTGTGATAAAAACTGCATGGTACTGGTACAGTGACAGATAGGTAGATCAGTGGAATAGAATTGAAGACCCAGAAATGGGTCAAAGTAACATTTGGTTACTTATTCTTTGACAAAGGAGCTAAAACCATCCAGTGGAAAGAAGACAGTATCTTCAACAAGTGGTGCTGGCTCAACAGGCAGTTAGCATGTAGAAGAAAGTGAATTGATCCATTCTTATCTCCGTGTACAAAGATCAAGTCTAGGTGGATCAAGGAACTTCACATAAAACCAGAAATTCTGAAACTTATAGTGGAGAAAGTCAGGAAACGCCTGGAATATATGGGTACAGGGAAAAAATTCCTAGACAGAACAGCAATGGCTTCTGCTGTAAGATTCAGAATCAACAAATGGGACCTCATAAAATTGCAAAGCTTCTGTAAGGCAAAGACACTGTCAATAAGACAAAAGGCCACCAATAGATTGGGAAAGGATCAGTTTGCTTTCTTATAAAACACAAGACTACCAGCCCAGAGATGGTACCACCCAAACAGGGTTCTCCCCCTTGATCACTAATTAAGAAAAAGCCTTACAGCTGGATTTGAAGCCTCTCAAGAGTCAGTTATGGTAGGTGTCTTAGTCGGAGTTTCTATTCCTGCACAAACATCATGACCAAGAATCTAGATGGGGAGGAAAGGGTTTGTTCAGCTTACACTTCCATACTGCTGTTCATCACCAAGGAGCCAGACTGGAACTCAAGCAGGTCAGGAAGCAGGAGCTGATGCAGAGGCCATGGAGGGATATTCTTTACTGGCTTTCTTTCCCTGGCTTGCTCAGCCTGCTCTCTTACAGAACCAAGACTACCAGCCAAGAGATGGCACCACCCATAAGGGGACTTCCCTCTTGATCACTAATTGAGAAAAGCCTTACAGCTGGATCTCGTGGAGGCATTTCCCCAACTGAAGCTCATTTCCCTGTGATAACTCCAGCCTGTGTCAAGCTGACACAAAACTAAGCAGTACATTAGGTCTCTTCTTAAAGCAGAGTATCATATATAATATCTCTCATCATATGGTTCTCAAGTTTGGTCAGTCTTTACTTGGTCATTCACTCATCTTTATCCCTGCACAGCTTTTAGCAAGACAGTTTTGGGGTAAACAATTTTGTGTATGAATTGATGTGCCACTCCTTCATGTGGAAGGCCTGCCTGGTTACAGGGGGTGGCCCCATCAGTCTCTGTATCCACAGCTACTAGGAGTGTTAGCTAAGAATCATTACCAAAGACTTTCAGAACCACCTCCATCAAAGGTTTCTGGCTAGTCCCAGAGATTCCTACTGCTGATTCCTGTTATCTTTCCCAGCCCTCTCTAATCTCACCCCCAACACTTGATCCTCATCCTTGTTCCCCTCTCCACTCCCTCTCCCATCCAGTTCCCTCCCTCCATACACTTTCAATGTCTATTTTGTTTTCCCTTCTGTGCGATGCATGCTTCCTCCTTCAGAACCTCCTTATTAATTAGTTTCTTTTGGTCTGTAGATTGTAGCATAGTTTCCCTGTATTTTATGGCTAATGTTCACTCATAGGTGAGTTCATAGCATGTGAGTATTTTGGGGTCTGGGTTACTTCAGTGAGGTTGATATTTTCTAGTTCCATTTATTTGCCTGATAGGGTCTTGCTTACTAGCTACATTAGCCAAACCAGAACATTCTAGATTCAAGGAGAAATTTTGCTTCAGAAATACCATAGTGAATAGAGTACCATAGAGAAAGATGGCGGACCTCTAGTCTCCACATGAGCACACATTGACATGTGCACTGGCATTCATGTGTACACTCACAAATAAATTCTCTCTCTCTCTCTCTCTCTCTCTCTCTCTCTCTCTCATAAACACACACACACACACAAACATGAGAGAGACCCATATACAGAGACAGATACAAACACAAAGACACACAGAGAGGCAGGCACATACATAGAGACAGACATACACACAGAAACAAACACACACACACACAGATATATACAACACATGTAGAAACATGCATAGAGACAGACATAATGACATAACACAGGAAGACAGACACACACAGATACACTATACAGATAGACACATAGAGAAAGACAGAAAGACACACACAAACACCAGCTAATTTCAATATGCCTTGGCTAGCTTAATGGTTGGGTACTTCTAATCTTTTCTGAGGCTAGCAAACACTCCATTCTGGTATTCAAGAGTTAACATTCTTTAAAATCTGTATTTCATCTCTGCTACTGCAGACCCAACTGGGAATGTGGCCACTAGAGCCACTTATCTGAAATCTTACATGGCTAGCCTGTCCTATGCCCCTCTCATGGTGATTTTGCTTCTTCCTCTCTTTCCCGAGCCCAGGAATCCCAAAAGTCCTGCCTCTGTCTGTTCTTTCCAGGCACTGGCTGCTGGCATCTTTATTTACCAATTGGAGCCAACTGGGGGCAGGGTCTCTGAGTATCTTATGTGCAAATGCTCCTGTAAGCAGTTTTGGGGAGTAAAATTAACATTATAACACAAGCATCATTAGGGCAAACCCATACAATAGCAAAATGATCATTTGAAAAAACCCAAATATTTAATCCTTTAAGTATCCCAATCTAAGGAGATGGCTTGATCAGTGGGTAAAGGACCTGAGTTTGGATCCTCAGCTGGGCAGAGCAAAGCTGGGCAGAGCAGCATTCATGTGTGACTCTAGAGATGCATGGTGATACAGGTAGAGGATTGTTTACTAGTGACTCTAGCCAAACTGGAGACTTCTAAATTCACAGAGAAACCTGCCAAAAAATGCCATAGAGAGTTATAGGGGAAGATGCCTGACCTCTGGTCTCTACATGAGCACACAAGGGTATTTGCACCTGAAAGGTTATGGGGGTCCTGTGTCCGATCTGCCACAGGGCACGGTTACTTGGGGAGTCAGGACATTGGAAGTTGACTGTGCTTACCCCATCCTGTTGCTGGGTGGATGTCGGGCTGTAAAGAATACCTGTAACACCATTCTGGGGGTGTAAAAGCACAGTCTGAGGTGCAGAGCACCCAGAACTGACTCAGGGGTCCTTACAAGGAAGTTGAGGCTGTCTGGGTCTCAGGCTTTTGAACATCCAGGCACCACTGAAAACTGTGGAAGAACTCAGAATGGAGTGGGGGTCCCACAGACTGGATCAAGCGTGGGTCAGGGGATAAAGGAGAGAGCTCTGGCTGGTCCAGTAGGGAGAGTCTTTGGCTTGATGGCTGGTAGCAGGCTTGAGCTTAGGCTTGGTGGCACCCCTATCTGGGAGCACAGAGAGGCCTTCTACAGGAGATTAGATGGTAGCTTTATAGGCCAAGGCCTTCTCCATGGCTCCCCAAGGCAGATCCAGATAAAGAAAAGCAGTCCAAGGTTTTAAGACATTTATTGTCAAGGCGGAAAGTGGATGTGTGAAACCATACCCCATTTCTCAGGGTGGGCCTAAGGTTAAATATCTTCTGGAGTGAGGAGTGCCTGGGAAGGACACTTCTTGAAAACGGCTTTATGGCTAAGCCCTCCAGGCCTTTAAGCACCTCGATAAAATGTAGATCTCTCTTGAGCTTATGTGACCACAGGTCCTGTCCTCTACATATGGAGAGGACTGGGTCGTTGTCTTTATTCTGATGACACCTACAGTCCTTTCATAGTTTCTGGGGTTTCAAGCCTTAGCTCAACTGGGGACCAGGCTACCTAGCAAGGTCCCATATGCAGCAGAATTCATATGTACACAATGAGTGCGCTTGCACACACACACACACACACACACACACGAGAGAGAGAGAGAGAGAGAGAGAGAGAGAGAGAGAGAGAGAGAACAGACAGACAGACAGACAGACAGACACAGAGAGATTAAGAGACAGAGAGAATGAGAGAGACAGAGACAGACAGACAGACAGACAGAGACAGAGAGATACAGAGACAGAGAGAGACAGAGAGACAGAGAGGATGAAGAAATCCTCTTCACATTGCTCATGTTGTAAATACAGTGCTAGAGAACTTGTCTGATGCAAAATGAATTTTCTGTCTTTCTCCAAGCCAAATGCCAACCGCACAGTTCTAGAGACTGACCAAGGCTTGTTCTCATCTTGTCCCCAACCCCTGGACCTAGTTTTCCAACCGAAGAGAAATTTCCATTTAAAAGTATCCTAGAATATAAAGAGTTGGAACCACAATGGGAAGACGAATGCATAGCTCATTTCTCATAGGCTGTGAGGCATTCTCAAGCTGTGTTTTTATTTTTTGGCTCTAGGATTTTTTCCCAGTGGGTATAATGAGTAAATCTATCTCAATATCTAAGGATGAGGAATGGAAGAGATATAGAGCTTTGCTGTCCCCCACATTCACCAGTGGAAAACTCAAGGAGGTGAGTGAAATTCTTTTAACTGCAGCCTGAGTTACTGGAGTCTTCATCCTAACTGTGGATGCTTCTCTGTTTTGTGTAGATGTTCCCTGTCATTGAACAGTATGGAGACATTTTGGTAAAGTACTTGAGGCAAGAGGCAGAGAAAGGCAACCCTGTTACTGTGAAAGAGTGAGTGTTGGTCCATCACTGTAGTTCTGGGAAAGGAGGGGTAACTGGGGTGCAGATCACATGGTCAATATGCTTGTCGTTGCCCCTTCAGACACTAGATGACATTATATACAGTTTAAAGAAAAGAAATGTGACAGTAAGAAGTTTGCAGTGATAGAAGGTAGAACAGTTGGGAAGGGCTTGGTCCATACTGAGGTGGCTTTGACTGTCTCCTGAGAGTTCTTTTCCAGTCTCTGACACGTGATAAATTCCTATGCCTCTCTCTCCTCAGAGTGTTAGGTGCCTACAGCATGGATGTGATCGTCAGCACAACATTTGGAGTGAACATTGATTCCCTCAACAACCCAGAGAATCCTTTTGTGGAGAATGCCAAGAAGGTTTCAAAATTTGATTATTTTGATCCTTTGTTCTTGTCAGTAGGTGAGTGGACAGTTCTGGATTTTGATCATTGCTGTTGTCTGTGGCCTTGTTTGTCATTTCTGCCTTTCCCTTCCTCAATTACCCCAAATGATCGGCTGTAGTGATGTGTAGTTCACCTGTAATGTAGTTCATGACCTAAAGGCACAGTAAAGTATTTTGAGTACCTGTAGTCCAATTACTGTTTTTGAACTTCTTTTTTCTTTGAGACAGGGTCTTACCATGTAGCTCTAACTGGCCTGGGAATTACTGTGTATACCAGGCTGGCCTTGAACTTACACTGATCCCTCTACCTCTGCCTCTTGAGGGCTGCAATTACAGTGTGCACCCCTGAGTCCTGGGTTTATTTTAGAATTCTTTCATTTGTATAAATACTAATTAGTATAAATACAAATTGGATACTCTGTAAGTCCAAAACTCTCCATGGTTACAATATCATACAGTCGTTCCATTTGTCTGGATTATACCCACCCCTCTTACTTTTCACATCACATAGACACCTAACACATCTTCCTCCCAATTTCCTGTCCCTTTCTCTGCTTTGGTAGATGGTTGAGTACATTTGGTGCTGTGTGTTAGGATGCCGAACAATATTATTGCCTTGACCTGCTGCAGGCAGTCAGTTCAGGAGAAGGTCATGTTATGTTCAAAATATGGCATTTCATAGTCCTCATTCCTGCCTCTGAATTTAGTTCCACATCCTCTTTCATGATGTCCCTTGAGCCTTGATGTATGGGGTGCTGCTATAGATGCTCCATTTACGGCTCAGCACTCAACAGTCCCTTATTCTCAGTACTCGGATCTCTTTGGGAATCATCATTGACTGAAGGCCTTCCTGGCCCATAGCCAAGGTCAATCAAAGAGGACTATGTTCTAGCCATGTTGTAACTTTCAAACAATATTGACCTAAGCAACCACCAGTTCACTTCCTCTGTATCTGTGTATTCTGGGCATTTCACATCATTGGGATCATAGACTATCTTGTCTCTGTGACAGCCCTCTTTCATTTAGCACAGTATTAAATGGATCAAGTGTCACCATGTCCTGTGTCCATGAGTAATTTATTCTCCCTATCTGTTGGTGGACATGAAAGTTAGTCTCACATGTTTTCCATGAATTATTGTGCCAGGAGCCTTCATATACAAGATTATGTTTAAATATTTAGTTTTAGGTTTTGGAGGTTATATTCAGAATCAGCATTGCTGAGTTAAAAAGTAACTGAATTTTTAACATATTAAGCAACTGAACATACATTGTCTATAGTAGCTGTGGCTACTGTATATATAACTGTATGCCATAAATGCAGGTCTTAGATGTTTTAATATATGATTTTAGATCATCTTCCTTTCTTTCTGTCTCTCTTTATCTCTGTCTCTGTTTCTCTCTCTGTCTGTCTCTCTCTGTCTATGTCTCTCTCTCTCTCTCTCTCTCTCTCTCTCTCTCTCTCTCTCTCTCTCTCTCTCTCTCTCTCTCTCAATTTTTAAGGTCAGGGTTTTTCCTGTCTTTCTTGTGGTATCCCAGAACTCACTCTGTAGAGTAGGCTGGTCTTGAACTCTCCTAACTCAACCTGCCCCTGCCTTTTGTGTGCAGGGACTATAGGCAAGCACCACCACTGCCTGTCTATATTTTCTCATACATAGATTAATTGCTTATCATTTTTATAAGATTTATTTATTTTTATTTTCTGTGTATAAGTGAATTACCTGAATGCATGCAGTGCCTAAAGAGGCCATAATTGAGTCTTGAATCTACTTGTATTGGGGTTACAGATGGTTGAGAGGAAGCAACCATGTGGATGTTGGGAATCAAACCTGGCTCTTCTGGGAGTGCCAACTCTTGGAATATATGTGTGTGTGTGTGTGTGTGTGTGTGTGTGTGTGTGTGTGTGTGTGTGTAAAGTGTGTGTATTCTGGGTACAATTAACCATGGTGTGTCATTTAGGGTTTTAATACTTTCCTTATCAACTATATTTCCATATACAGCTCATGTGTCCCTATGCATACATTACATCCTTGTCACGTAATATCCTCTGTGTCTCCTTTCAAACATTGTGTGATAAATACACTTAGACATGTTTTCATATTTATTCATATATGGTAGAATCTGGAAGTGTGGCAAAGTGTGTGATCTTTAATTCTTCCTGCTTTTCGGTGACCTGTCTTTAAGCTTTTTTTTTCTTTTTCTGAGACAGCGTTCTCTGTGTCGCCTTGACTGTTCATATGTGTGTACATGCACATGCACATGCCCATGAATTGTTCACTGTGTGGCATGTGGAGATCAGGGGACAGCTTAGGTAGGTTTCTCATGAGGAAATGGATGGCCTCATAGGTTCTTTCCTTCCACAGAGTGGGATCCAGGGATCAAACTCTTCTCTGGAGAAACTTGTTGCTATTGAGCCATCTTAAATTTTCATTCTGAATCCAAATGAACTCCAGGAACAGAGTTAAACTTAAGACTCAGGATGCAGCTTTGGCTACTCCAAAGTGCAGAAGGAGAAGTATGGTGCTGACTCAGTGTGAGCAAGTTTACAGAGAGAATGACTTCTGTTTGAAACAAAAGGTGACTTATACTAGGGATTTCTTTATGATTTCATTAAATGAATTTTCCATTTCAATTAATATTTATCTTTTTTCTTTTCCAGTACTCTTTCCATTCCTCACACCAATATATGACATGTTAAATATCTGCATGTTCCCAAAGGATTCAGTAGAATTTTTCAAAAACTTTGTGGTCAGAATGACAGAAAACCGCCTGGATTCTAAGCAGAAGGTAAGAGGTGGTGGTTTCATGAGAGGTTCAAACTTTGATAACATGTTTGTCTGTGAACATGTAGGCTGTGTGCTAATGGCAGATAGAAAAGGGTAGATTTAAAGAGAGAAATTATATTAATATTTTCTCATGGAGGAGAAGTTGGAGTTTTAACAAGTTGATTGAGAATAAGCCAGGAATTAATCCTTATCAATAAGAATAAAAGCTAGAACACCTTGCATTAGGACTGAAAAAATTGGCATGGTACTAGACCTGAACAAGGTCATGACTGTCAAAAATTCACTGTAGATGGGAGGATCTCTGTATGTACTGCCCTTTGTTTAGGAACCATTGGCAGTTGATAGCTGTGGAGGCAGGGTGTGAACACAGGTAGGTTTCTCATGAGGCAATGGATGGCCTCATAGCCATGCACATATGCACAACACTAGTTAGACATAGTGGGTGACTAAGAAGAGGGCATGGAGTGTGGAGAAAGAAATGTTACAGACAGCATAGAAAAATTGTTTGAGAGAAACAGTGAGTTGGAGATGACCATATCTGATTGTGTACGTGTATGAAATTCTCCAATAAAAAAATTAAAATGAACAGAAAGGGGATACTATTTTCATCTCTCTCAAAAACATTTTAGAGAATAAAAGTGCTTGTTTAAAATTGTAACTATTGTAATTTATTGTAAAAGTGGTTGATGTGGAAGCTAGATTCTTCCTAGTTAGTCCACTCTTGCTTTTGTTCTCTGATGACTCAAGCAACCACAGCCACGGTTGTGAATTTCAGGGAACCACCTTCTCAGAGGGAGAGAATTAAGGTTCTGCACTTGTGACCCACTTCTGACCTTTGAACTTACCATTGACCATCCATTTTTGTAACTTCTCTTTCTGCCTTTAGCACCGAGTGGACTTTCTTTATCTGATGATGAAAGCTTATAGTCATTCCAAAGACGAAGACTCTCATAAAGGTAAGCAAGCCCTTCCTGGTCTGTGGACAAGAACTCTCTTGGGAGTGAGTGGGTTAATCAGAAAATATGCAAGGAGGCTTTTCTATGTAGGGGGATACTACTGTTGAATACATGGCTATTATCAACATGGAATTTTCTGATGCACAT
The DNA here is from genome assembly GCF_978045245.1 of Mus caroli. NCBI lineage: Eukaryota > Metazoa > Chordata > Mammalia > Rodentia > Muridae > Mus > Mus caroli. The sequence goes on along the minus strand of NW_028227259.1, from coordinate 149,919,399 downwards.
GGGCAAAGTTTACTCCTAACAGGAAGGGTGGCCATGATGGACCTTTCCAGTGGTCTGTCTGTTACCTGGGTGAGAACATGTGATGATTGTGTCTTTCCCAGCACGAAATCTCAGAGCTCAGCCTAGACATCTGTGTCTAAACATCCAATCAGGGGCATGTACCCAAGTGTTGTTCAAGCTCTCTGGAACCCCTTTTGGGCATGTGTTCTCTAACCTAATCCATGGTAAAGATAGACCTTTTCTTTGTGTGACCTGTAAGTAGCTTCTGGGATAATCCTCTTTGTACAAATGGATTGGTGCTCTTCATTCTTTTATGTACTTAAAAATCACTCATATTTGGGCAGTGATGGAGCATGCCTTTAATCCTTGTACATGGGACTCAGAGGCAGGTGGATCTCTGTGAGTTCAATGCCAGCCTGGTCTACATTATATTCCAGAACAGTCAGTACTACACAGAGAAACCCTATCTTGAAAACCCATAAAACTATCACTTACAGATTTTTATCTTCTTTGTGTAGTACATACATGTGCAGGAGTATGTTCATATGTGCACACTTCTAGGTGTGTGTACAGAGAATAAATGAAGGCACCCACTGCTTATTCAATCCCTCTCTGCCTCTTTTCCTTGAGACAGGGTCTTTTTTAAGCCTGGGACTAAATTGGCTGCCAGGAGGTCTCAACAATCCACAGTGTTGTGGTTACAAGTGTGTGCTGCCCCACCTGTCTTTTTACATAGGGACTGAGGATTCAAACTCAGCTCTTCATGCTTGTGCCACAAGTCCTCTTAATCATTAAGTCATCTCTCTAGCCTCCCATCTGTGACTTTTTTATTTTATAACCATTATTACTATCATGAATAATGGCATTATATTTCTAGACTTTATTCTGCAGGTATGCATCGGTAGCTAATGGAAATGGAGTCTTCCATTCTAAAACTGCTTCTCTAGGTGTTTCTGACCTCCATGGACACGCTTCCCACACTTGTGGCACCCTCCACACAGATACACACAAACAGAAATACGCATAAATTAAAATAAAATTTACAAACATGAAAGTCCATGTCTTGAAGCTGCCCACTGGAGACTGTGAGGATCAGCAGAAATACTGGAACAACCTGCCTGAAGTCTTCTCATTCTCTGGATGTGCTATTTTGCTGTCATTGTTATAACAGTCTCAGAGCGACTGAATGGCATTTCCACAGTCTCTCTAGGAAAATGGGGGCTCATTTAATTTTCTCATCTCCTTTGTGATGATCCATCCTGACATGACTTATGATTTTCTCCTCATCTCATCTGATAGCCCATCATGACATGACTTACCTGAAATGCGTTTTTACTTTCAGCCCTTTCTGAAACAGAGATCACAGCCCAGTCAATTATTTTTATTTTTGCTGGGTATGAAACCACCAGCATCATACTTTCCTTCGCCGCGTATTCCTTGGCCACTCACCCTGATATCCAGAAGAAACTACAGGAGGAGATCGATGAGGCTCTGCCCAACAAGGTGAGAGGATGGTATAGGAGGGGGAAAAGGAGAAACCTCAACAAAGAAACAGTTTTGTCACCTGCTATGGAGTATCTGTGTGTGAGAGAGAGAAAGAGACAGAGAGATATAGATAGAGAAAGTCAGAGAGACATTCAGAGAGACTGAGAGTTTCAGAGAGACACACAGAGAGACAGAGAGAGTCTGTGTGAGAGTCAGAGAGAGGGGTATAGAGAGAATGTTTGTTTGTATATGTGTGTGTGTGATGTGTGTGTGAGTGTATCTGTGTGTGTTAGAGAGAAAGAGACAGAGACAGAAAGAGAGTCTCTGTGTGTAAGAGGGACAAAGATGTGTGAGTGAGGGAGAGTGAGTGTATGTTGTGTGGGAGGGGGTGTGTATGTATTTTGTTCTGTGTATGAATTTTGGGTGAGTGAGTGAGTGAGTAACCACTGACATCACTTAGCCATCCTTCCAATTCTGGTGATTTTTTTTCCTTTACGTGTATGTATGTATGTGTGTATGTATGTTTGTACATAAGTATGTACTTATATATGTGTATAAGTGTATATATGTATGGGGGCATGTGTGATGCGGCATGTGTGTAGAGGTCAAAGGATAACTTGAAGGAATTTATTCTCTCTTTCTGATGCATGAGTTTTAAGGGTCCAAATCAGGTCAATAGGTTCAATGGCATGTGCCTTTGCTCTCTGAGCTGTATGAGCAACTCTCGATAATTTGTAACAAGAGCACAGCACAGGTTTTCTTCAGCAACATTTAGAAATTATCATAAACATGGCACAAATGGAGAAATGGGCAATAAATCCTCTCATGGCAACAAAAGGTTGTTTTGACACAAGGCAGGGCCTAGTGTGTCTGTTTTCTAGGACCACAAGAGTACCAAGCAAGCAAAATGCACACAACCTGTGTGATGTTAAAGATGTGCACTTAACATATAACTCTCTAGATGGTTCTATGGTACTGCTAGATCTGCCATGTTGTCCCAGCTGTGTCCTGAGAGAGGCTAGCCTTGGCCTAGATTAATCTGCATGGGTTGACTCAACTCTGTACCATGATTCCCCCTATCTAGTTACAGTTATAGGATAAGAAGCCAAGGTGAGAGCCTTGGTGTTTAAATCATGAGCCAAACTCCCCCACCTCTATATATGTGTGTGTACATGTGTGTGCATGTGTGTGTGTATAGGTCATAGACCAACATTGTGTACATTTCTCAATCATTTTCTATCATGTTTTATGATACAAGCTCTCTTACAAAACATAGAGCTTATCGATTGTGTTAGGTTGTCTAGCCAATGCAAACCAGGCATAACCTGTCTCAGTCTTCCTACTGCTGGGATTGAAATGGGTGCCACTGGATCAGGCTTTATAATGATTTGTATCTGAACTCTTATCCTTAGGATTCCATAGTAGACTCTTCACTAAAGAGCATCTTCCAGGCCCCCAGTAACAGTTATTCCATTTTTTAAGGAGCTTGAGAGATGGCACAATGGTTAAGAACACTTGCTGCTCTGCCATAGGATCCATTCATATTTGAGTCCCAGCATGAAAATGACAGCTTTCAACTACTCTAACTCTGGTTGCAGGAGATCTCATGCCCTCTTTTCGCTTCTATTGGCACTGTACTTGTATGGTGTACATAAACATATGCAAGCAAAACATATACATATATTAATTAAAACAAGATTAGAATCCCTTTTAAATGCGTTGTAAGTGCTAAGTCCTTTGAGCTACTGAACTTGACGTTGGGGATGCTGAGAATTCAAAACTAGACACAGTTGAAAATTAAACTAAAATTGCACCACAATCTTTTTTCTTTCTTCCCAGGCACCTCCCACCTATGATACTGTAATGGAGATGGAATACCTGGATATGGTGATGAATGAAACCCTCAGATTATATCCCATTACTAATAGAATTCAGAGAGTCTGTAAAAAGGATGTTGAAATCAATGGTATTTATATCCCCAAAGGATCGACAGTGATGATTCCATCTTATGCTCTTCACCATGACCCACAGCACTGGCCAGAGCCTGAAAAATTCCAACCTGAAAGGTACTAGAACCTCAGGAGCAGGAACCCACTCTTGACTCTGCAGGCCTGTGTATACTATGATGTCTCTCATAGGAATATGATCTAAGAATGATTTTCCATACATTTGCATTCTGTGAGGAGAATGGCAGAGAAAGAGAAGAAAAGAGAAGAGGGGAAGTGAGATGGGTCGAAAGTCTGACTAATTACACACAGAATTTTTACCTCCTTCTTTCTCAAGTAGTTAATGACCCACTTAAGTGTGAGTCAAGAACCCATTTTTTCCTCCAATTAAAATGATATTCCAACATTTCAAAGTTAGAATAAAGCATCATCCCAAATGGATTTTTAGTGTTTTAGTGTAGTTCATTTCTTGGTTCTTCATACTTTTTGACAGTCTCAAGAATGGATAGTGAATTCTGATCATTTTCACCTCACATTGCCCAGTGTCTTCTCCCTCCCACTCATGTGGAATCCCTGTGTGTCTTCAACCTGTCTGATTCCTGTATTTATATATATTTGGATTTTTGTGACTTGTGAGTTTACTTAGGGTTTTTTGCATAAGCATAGATGTAGGGGTTATAACTTGGAGAATGATCAACTCACCAGTGGCTGCACCATTGAAGAAAAACTCTTCACTCATCCACTAAGCATTTATTGTCAACAGCTCCTTAGTGAGGTGGTATTTCATGACCTTTATTTCCCAACCATAATGCAATTATAATGTGTCTAGTCTTGTGTAGGTGTTCACAGATGCTGTGAAATCATGAGTGCAATGTGCATGTCATATCCAGAAGATAGTACTTCCCAACATTCATTTTATGCCCTGTCTCTGACATTTCTTCTTCCCCTCCTTCTGTGATATTTCCTGAGCCTGGGTGGGACTGAGCACTCCACCACCACTTTTCAGCAGTATGACCAGTCATGAGTTTCTGTGAGGTTTCCCACTGAAATCTGAAGCTTTTCTGACCAAGGCTGAGATCAGCACTAATTTTTGTGTATAAAGATAAATATTAAAAAGGCATTTTGGTACCATGTCCACTTAGCAAAACAACATCACCACATTCTTCTCTATGATTTATGTAGCCATAGGATTTTGACCAAATTTTCAGTGCTAGGCATTAATTTCCACAGTGAACTGGATCTCCAACCAATTAGAAAATGGTTGGTTTCTCCAACCCATAATACCACTATTGCATTAGTTTGGGCCCAAACAATGATGAAATTTTCAAACAGCATATATCTTAACTCGACAATATGGAGAATCTTATAAGGAAGGGGAATGAAAAGAACCTTTAGTGTCAAATTCTCAGAGCCAAATCCCTGCAAGTAGAAATTCAATAATTCTTTCCCAAACTACCTGTGTGTTACTGGATAGATGTCAAAAGGAAACTTCACATGTGAAGCTCGTATGCTTTTATCCTCTGTCAAATAGTCATTTACTATGCCTCCAGATTCAGCAAGGAGAACAAGGGTAGCATTGATCCTTATCTATACCTGCCCTTTGGAAATGGACCCAGGAACTGCATTGGCATGAGGTTTGCTCTCATGAATATGAAACTTGCTCTCACTAAAGTTCTGCAGAACTTCTCCTTCAAGCCTTGTAAGGAAACACAGGTAAGAGAGAAAACTATCCCTATATAGTGTTTTATGGGAGTTTTATTCCCAACTGAAGGTTCTGTATATAAAGATAATAATGTATGTTTAAGGTTTAATTATTTGTTTTCTGACCAAATGAGCTATTTCTCCTTGTGTTACCTAAGGAGCCTTTTATTCTATGTCTGTATAGAATGAAACTTAGCATTATGAAGAGTCAGAGTAGGCTAGTGAGACAAGATTCCATGCATTCTATTTGAAATTCTAGTCATGTCTATTGGAGATTGCCATGTGCCATTCAGAGTTGCAATGGTCATCTCTTCAATGTTTGTTGTTTGTTGCCCTCTTCTTCTAGAGCTCACAGAAGCCCTCTTCTCACATTCTTCTCAACTAGTGGATGTACATTAGTGTTACAGAAGAGCTTTAAAACTCATACATGGGATCTAGAATGATCTCATTTGGCAAAAAGCCTAACATTTGTAAATAAATCTCTGGTTCTTGTCCCCAGAAGTACAGGAACAAGCTCTGGTAGTACATACCTGCAGTGCCTGCACTCATGAGACAGAGGCTAAAGGATCAGAATTTCAAGTGTTTTTTGGCCAATTAGTAAGTTTGAAGCCAACATGGGCCATGTGCCTCAAAAAGAAACCAGAAACTCAAGATGCCTGGTCATTTCTGAAGTCCTAAAACAACTCAACTACACTGTGGCTTTAAAAGCTCATTTCTGATTTTCCATGTAATGCCAAGCTGAGAATCATTATTTTTAAATAATGACAAGTGCTTGGTCTCATGAGATGGCTCAGAAGTTAAGGGCACTTGCTGCTCTTGAGAAGGACTTGAGTTCAGTTTTCAGTACCCACGTGGTGGCACAAGACCATTTGTAAGAACAGGTCTTGTGAATCTGATGGCCCACTCTGGCTTCTCGAGAATTCACACATGGTATATTCACAAAGTGCAGGGAAAACAGTCTGATACATAAACTATAAGTCTTTTAAAAGTTGCTTATTGTAATGAACTTCAACCTTATGGGACATCTTTTTGATTCTGGCTCATTTTTTTCAGTAATCCTGCTCTAAAAATAGGTAGTTGTCTATTTTCCCTTTTATTTTGCTCTCATACTTCAAGTTCTTCTTCACTCCCTAAATGAATCTTCCTCTTAGGATTCTGTCCTTATTTATTCCATGTTCAACTTTTGCAGTCTGTCTTAATCACCTATATGTCATTAAAACCTCCAGGTTTTTTATGTTTGTACTCTCTCTATTATAGGATATCCTCTCTCTTTTGTATGTCACCTCATAATTATTCCTTCCACAATCTCTAAACACATCTTTGAGGATAGTTTTGACATTGAAAACCTGATAAATGTTTTAAAATACAACTTACAGTTATAATATTATTTAATAAAAACATTAATTTAAAAATGAGTACCATATTTGTAAATGTTTAGATGTACATCTTTTTTGTATGCCTCTATCAAAATCATGTGTATAGTACTTATAATCATAAAAAAGTAAAATAAGACCTTTAGTAAAAGCATTTACATTGCATTTTCCTCAATAACTTGCTCTTCTTTCATGTAAAAGCATGGCTAATATTACAGAACTTGTGTATTTAGAGTGTGGCTCCTCTTTATTGATCAGAATTTTTTTCTGAACAAAGGGACAGAAGTGTTTATTCTTTGATCTGTTACTAAAGGCAGTTGTACAAATTTATTTAAACACAACCTCACTTTTTTATAGTTTATCAGTAAAGCATTTACATTATGCATAGGGATTTAGACAGACAAAACATGGTTCTTGTTTTGAAACTCCATGGCACACTTGGCAGAGGGCAGATGCCCTTTTAAGCTCCAGTCATCTGAAGATTGACACTTTTCTGTCTCCATGACAACATTACTCCCCTTCCTTTTCCTCTGACTAGAAGATTTGTGTATTGGAATCTTTCCCCATTCATTATTGAAGAGCATGATGCTAAAGTATTATTGAAAACCCTGTGAAATGAGACATTCCCATTCACCACACCCTTGGAAGCCAAGAATAGATGCTAGAAAAGCAACATATGTTTCTTTCAGAAGTCTTTCCATAAATGGACTGACTCTTGATATGTATACATGATCTTGGAGCTGACGATTGTTAATAGCATTGACAGGTATACTCACATGGTTATCTTGCAAGTTTAAAAGCCAAAAATAACTTTGTATGACTTAAAAAATTAAAATGACATTAAGACAAAAAATAAGGTTAAATATGTGAAACTCATTTCTTTTACTCTAAATCAGCACACAGTATTAGTATAAACCAGCATGAGTTTGTTTCAGGTCCTGAAAACAGTAGCTTCTCAATCACCATTTTACATAATGTGTATTTGGATGCATACTCTCACCATCCAAGTGAGGCAGCTTGGAGAAAAAGGCAGGGAAAACATATGACTTTAAATGCAGCTCTTTTTTCCTTCATAGCATATTATCCCAAACACTGTTTTATTTTTTTACTTTTCCTTTGGTGATATTGTTGCTTCACTCACTGGTTCTCAATATTCTTCTTCCCCTCTTGCAGATACCTTTGAAATTAAGCAGAAAACTGCTTCTTCAACCAGTAAAACCCATTGTTCTAAAGGTTGTGCCACGGGATGCTGTCATAACTGAGGCGTGATTTTCCCTCAAGGAGTTCTGCTGAGTTCTTCAGAAAGTTGGAGTCTAAGAACATTGAACACTTTAGTTTCATCATGAATAAAAATCAAGATGAAATGGTGCTTAATTGATTGATTTTGATGCATGGTTAAAGATTCAGTACATCCACTGTACTTTCTCAGTGTCTGTACAAGTTTCCATCTAATACAAAAGAGATGAATAAATCAATGACAGAACAGGAAATTTGCCTTCACTGGAGATGGAGATGGGACAATATCCATCCACATCTCTTTGTCCCTTCTAATTCCTTTTGAGATCTTTTGATAGTAACATGTGTTTGTAATTTGATCAAGAATTTTTTGATGAAAATGTGAGCAATTGTAACAACTCTAATTGTTGAATTGTTATCAGATGTTTTCCTTGTGATATTTTACAATGAATTCTGCAAGAAAATGTAAATAAACACCTTAAAAATTCTCATTTTAAAAGTGTATTCATATTCTTTGAGAACTTCGAAGAATGTATTTTAATCACATTAATTCCTTTCCACCAACTCTTCCTAGATTCTGTCTTATCTCCTTTCCCAACCACTTTGTATTCTGTCACACTATTTCAAACCAAACCAAACCAAAATGAAACAAAACAAAACAAAATAAAACAAAACAAATTAGTGGAGTCCAGTTTGTGTTGGAGAGCCGTTCCTGGATGTGAGGCTTACCCTGGAGTGAAGTTCCACCCAGTGTCACCCCATTGAAGAAAACTGATATTTCCTCTGTCAGGAGCTCTCAGCTGTCCATATCTCCATTGCTAGAGTTAAGAACTTGAACTCCTCTCAGGTAGAATTTTCTTTGCTTTGAGCTTGTGCAGATTGTGTGAATTTTGCTGTAGCCTCTATAAGTTCATATGTGTACCTGACATGTTGTGTCTGGAAGTGCTATTTCCTTAAAGTCATCCACTACCTCTGGTTCTTACACTCTTGTTTCTTTCCATTTTGTGTAGATCCCTGAGCTTTGAGGCAAGATGTATGATCTAGTCATCCTACTTAGTTAGAGTTGTGCATTCCAACCTCTCTTTATGTTGACAAATTATAGGTTTCCTTGCTTACTACTGAGTACTGCATGAAGCTTTTCTAATGAGTGATAAACTATTCGATGGATATGGCAGTATTTCATTAGAATATTTTATTGCTATATCCCTTTAATAGATTAATAGTAGTATGTTTCTTCCTAGGACATAGGATGTATCTAGTCTCAGGTCCGTAACCTCGTAGACACTATCAGTTATAGGTTCCATCTCATGGAGTGGACCTGACATCCAATTTATAAAGTGATTGGTTACTCCCATAACATCTGTGCCATAGTTGTTCTAGTGGGCTTGTCTTTCAGGCAAGTCATTACTGTATCTCAAAGGTCCACAGTGAGGTGAGAGTCATGAATACTTCGCTCATCCAGTATTGTGTATTGCACCTTCTAGTACTGTGAATACGACCTAGTGACCTGAGTGTTTGACATATATTAAGAGGGAAGATAGATATATGAGTCAAGGAGAATAAGGAAGAAAATAATTTTTTAAAAAATATAATAAAACATTTCATTCTTGTAGAATTTCATATGTGTACACAACATATTTTGTTAGTATACATCTCCCTACTCTCTCCCTCAAATTCCTTTGAATACCCCACCCCAAACCTACCCACCAACTTGATGTCTTCTTTTCTGTTTATAAACCACTTAGTCTATTTAGTGTTGTTCATGTGTGCATAGATTGGGATCACCCATTGGAGCAGAGGGGCTACACCCCTGGAGGAAAAACTGACTGCCCTTCCTCTAGCAGCCATCACCTATCAGAAGCTCCAAAGCTCATGTGACACAGCAGCCCTTCTGGGATGTTGACTGGCCTGGCCTTGGGTGACTTGTGCAATTAACCAGAGCTTCTGTGACATCATGGGGTACAATGGTGTTATGTCTACCAGACACCAAAAAACTAAATATTTCTGACCTTCATAGTTACTGGTTGTATGAATCTGGTTTAGATCTGGTCTCTATGGATAGAAGAGAGCTAAATCTACTTGACTTTTCCAATTGCTTGGAAATATATACGTTCATCCTGACCTGATTTTGTGTGTGTGTTATATGTACATGTATGTGCATATATATGGAGGCCAGAGATTGAAATAATGATGTCTTCCTCAGTGGCTCCACACTTTATTATTACCATTTAAGTTTGCATTTTGGTGGGTGTGAATACATGTATATTCATCACAGTGCCCATGTAGAAGTTATAAGATATCTGGTAGGGTAATCTGAGTCCAAGGTCATTCTGGTCTACAGAGTGAGTTCCAGGACATCCAAGACTGCACAGAGACACCCTATCTGGAAAAAAAAAAACAAGCCAAACCAGACCAAACCAACCACCCGAAAAAACAAAAGTGTGGGAGTAGTGGTTCTCAGGGTAAAGATACTTGCTGGCATAACTAAGGACTTTAATTGTGTCTCTGGAGATTACATAGAGAAGATAGTTGGTTGTGCTAATGTTGCAATTGTCAAACAGTGCAGTTGAGTCAACTGTTTGACATGGTGACAAAGCATTGTTATATACAAAATTCATGCCAGAGACCATGAATTGAATTATAAGAAATTGGATCTCCCTGTTAACCCCTGAGCTTAAAAAGTATTTAAATAAGTTTAATGTTTTGTGTCAGGCTACATTCAGAGTTACTCTGGTGCAAGTGGCTTATGAGATGTGAGTTGACTCACCTGCAAGTGATTACACAAGCAGCAGTACACACGTGCTGCAGTAAATTCACTTCACAGGACTTAGAGTATATATATATATATATGTTCATATTATATGCAAAAATTTAAATTTAATCATTTGTACAGCAAACAACCATCTGAGCTCCCAGGATTTCCTGGAAATTTTGATGAAAACCCCTACAACTCCATCATTCTTGGTCTCTGCATCTAAAAAGCATCATGCAAATTCCTCAGTCTGCCACCCATGCCAACTCTGCTTGTGTCCATGGGAACTGTGGTTGCAACTGAAGATTGATCAGGTGGATAGCAGGGAGATGAATCTCAGGATGCCCTCTGGGTAAGGCTGAAGGCCATAGCTCAGGGAGGTCTAGGAATGACTTCTCCAAAGGCTCTCCCACTTTCAAGGTCTCTCTATCTCTTGATAGCATTAGATTTGAGATTAAACTTCCCATACAGTAACTCTCATGGGACAAAGTAGAAACAAAGTGTAGCACTTCAATTTTCAATATATAATATGTATAATTTCTTTTCTCCTTTTTTCACATTTTTATTAGATATTTTCTTTATATACATTTCAAATTTCAAATGCTATCCTGAAAGTTTCCAATACCCTTCCTCTGCCCTGCTTCCCTACCCACCCACTCCTGATTCTTGGCCCTGGCATTCCCCTATACTGGGGCATATAAAGGTTACAATACCAAGGGGCATCTCTTCCCAGTGATGGCCGACTAGGCCACCTTCTGCTACATATGCAGCAAGACATATGAGCTCTGGGGGTTCTTGTTAGTTCATATTGCTGTTCCACCTATAGGGTTGCAGACTACCTCAGCTCTTTGGGTGCTTTCTCTAGCCTCTCCTCTGGGGGCCCTGTGTTCTGTCTCATAGATGACTGTGAGCATCCACTTCTGTATTTGCCAGGCACTGGCATAGTCTCATATGAGACAGCTATATCCTCAGGGATAAAACAGACACTACCTCAGAGTAAAAGGCAGAAAAACAATTTTCCAAGCAAATGATCCCAAGAAACAAGCTGGAGTAGCCATTCTAATATCGAATAAAATAGATTTACAACCCAAAGTTATCAAAAACACAAGGAGGGGCACTTCATACTTATCAAAGATAAAATCTGCCAAGACGAACTCTCAATTCTGAATATCTATGCTCCAAATGCAAGGGCAGCCACATTCATTAAGGAAACTTTAGTAAAGTTCAGAGTACACATTGCACGTCAGACAATAATAGTGGGAGACTTCAACACCCCACTCTCATCAATATATACTTTATACCTTCAGCAAAATCTTGCTGGCATATTCAATAGTGCCTGGGTTTGGTCGCTGATTATGGGATGGATCCCTGGGTTGGGTAGTCTCTGGATAGTCCATACTTTCGTCTTAGCTCCAAACTTTGTCTCTGAAATCCTTTCCTGAGTATTTTGTTCCCAATTCAAAGGAGGAACGAAGTATTCACCCATTGGTCTTCCCTCACTGATTTTCTGATGTTTTGCAAATTGTATCTTGGGTGTTCTATGTTTCTGGGATAATATCCACTTATCAGTGAGTGAATACCTAATGACTTCTTTTGTGATTGGGTTACCTCACTAAGGATGATATCCCCCAGATAAATCCATTTATCCAAGAATTTCATGAATTCATTGTTTTTTAAATTAGCTGAGTAGAACTCCATTGTGTAAATGTACCACAGTTTCTGTATTCATTCTTCTGTTGAGGAACATCTGGGTTCTTTCCAGCTTTGGGCTATTATAAATAAGGCTGCTATGAACATAGTGGAGCATGTGTTCTTATTGCCAGTTGGAACTTCGTCTGGGTATATGCCCAGGAGAGGTATTGCTGGATCTTCTGGTAGTAATATGTCCAATTTTCTGAGGAACCACCCGACTGACATTCAGCGTGGTTGTACAAGTTTGCAACCCCACCATAAATGGAGGAGTTTTCCTCTTTCTCCACATCCTCTCAAGCATCTGTTGTCACCTGAATTTTTGATCTTAGCCATTCTGACTGGTGTGAGGTAAAATCTCAAGGATGTTTTGATTTGCATTTCCCTAATGATTAAGGATGATGAACATTTTTTCAGATGGTTCTCAGCCATTCAGTATTCCTCAGTTGAGAATTTTTTGTTTAGGTCTATACCCCATTTTTAATGGGCTTATTCGAATTTCTGGAGTCCAGCTTCTTGAGCTCTTTGTATATATTGGATATTAGTCCCCTATCAGATTTAGGATTGGTAAAAATCCTTTCCCAATCTGTTGGTGGCCTTTTTGTCTTATTGACAGTGTCTTTTGCCTTACAGAAGCTTTGCAATTTTATGAGGTCTATTTGTCAATACTTGATCTTACAGAACAAGCTATTTCTGTTCTTTTTAGGAATTTATCCCCTGTGCCCATATCTTTGAGGCTTTTCACCACTTTCTCCTCTATTAATTTCAGTGTCTCTGGTTTTATGTGGAGGTCTTTGATTGACTTAGACTTGAGCAATGTACAAGGAGATAAGAATGCATCAATTTGCATTCTTCTACATGATAACCACCAGTTGTGCCAGCACCATTTGTTAAAAATGCTGTCTTTTTTCCACTGGATGGTTTTAGCTCCCTTGGCAAAGATCAACTGACCATAGGTGTGTGGATTCCTTTCTGGATCTTCAATTTTATTCCATTGATCTACCTGTCTGTCAATGTACCAGTACCATACAGTTTTTATCACAATTTCTCTGTAGTACAGCTTAATGTCAGGCATGGTAATTCCACTAGAGGTTCTTTTATTGTTGGGAATAGTTTTGCTATCCTAGGTCTTTTATTATTCCAGAAGAATTTGTAAATTGCCCTTTCTAATTTGTTAATGAATTGAGTTGGGATTTTCAAGGGGATTGTATTGAATCTGTAGATTGCTTTTGGCAGAATAGCCATTTTGACAATGTTAATACTGCCAATACATGAGCATGGGAGATCTTTCCATCTTCTGAGATCTTCTTCAATTTCTTTCTTCAGAGACTTAAAGTTCTTACCATACAGAACTTTTATCCTTAGTTAGAGTCACACCAATGTATTTTATATTATTTGTGACTATTGTGAAAGATGTTGTTCCTTAATTTCTTTCTCAGTCAGTTTTTCTTCGTGTAGAGAAAGGCCATTGATTTGTTTGAGTTAATTTTATATCCAGCTACTGCACTGAAGCTGTTTATCAGGTTTAGGAGTTCTCTGGTGGAATTTTTGGGGTCACTTATATATATTATCCTATCATCTGCAAATAGTGATATTTTGACTTCTTCCTTTCCAATTTGTATCCCCTCAATGTCCTTTTGTTGTCGAATTGCTCTGGCTAGAACTTCAAGTACTATATTGAATAGGTAGGGAGAAAGTTGGCAGCCTTGTCGAGTCCCTGATTTTAGTGGGATTGCTTCGAGTTTCTCTCCATTTAGTTTGATGTAGGCTACTATTTGCTGTAAATTGCTTTTATTATATTTAGGTATGGGCCTTGAATTCCTGATCTTTCCAACATTTTCATCATGAAGGGGTGTTGGATTTTGTCAAATGCTTTCACAACATCTAACGAGATGATCATGTGGTTTTTGTCTTTGAGGGTTTTTATATAGTAGATTAAGATGATGGATTTCTGATTATTAAACAATCCCTGCATCCCTGGAATGAAGCCTACTTGGTCATGATGGATGATCGTTATGATGTGTTCTTAGATGCGGTTTGTGAGGAGTTTATTGAGTATTTTTGCATCGATATTCATAAGGGAAATTGATCTGATGTTCTCTTTCTATGTTGGATCTTTGTGCATTTTAGGTATCAGAGTAATTGTGGCTTCATAGAATGAATTGGGTAGAGTACATTCTGTTTCTATTTTTGGAATAGTTTGAGAAGAGTTGGAATTAGGTCTTCTTTGAAGGTCTGATAGAACTCTGCACTAAACCCATCTGATCATGGGCTTTTATTGGTTGGGAGACCATTGGTGACTGCCTCAATTTCTTTAGGAGAAACAGCACTGTTTGGATCATTAATCTGATCCTGGTTTAACTTTGGTACCTGGGATCTATCTAGGAAGTTGTCCATTTCATTCAGGTTTTCCAGTTTTGTTGAGTATAGCCTTTTGTAGTAGGATCTGATGATGTTGTGGATTTCCTCATTTTCTGTTCTTATGTCTCCTTTTTCATTTTTGATTTTGTTAATGAGGATACTGTCCCTGTGCCTTCTAGTGAGTTTGGCTAAGGGTTTATGTATCTTGTTGATTTTCTAAAAGAACCAGCTCCTAGTATGGTTGATTCCTTTAATAGGTCTTTTTGTCTCCACTTGGTTGATTTCAGCCCTGAGTTTATTTCCTGCCATCTACTCCTCTTGGGTGAGTTTCCTTCCCCTAGTTCTAGAGCTTCTAGGTGTGCTGTCAGGATGCTAGTGTACACTCTCTCTAGTTTCTTTTTGGAGGCACTTAACGTTATGAGTTTTCATCTTAGGAATGCCTTCATTGTATCCCATAAGTATGGATATGTTGTGGCTTCATTGTCATTAAACTCTAAAAAGTCTTTAATTTCTTTCTTTATTTCATCCTTAACCAAGGAATCATTGAGTGGAGTGTTGTTCAGTTTCCACGTGAATGCTGGCTTTCTATTATTTATGTTGTTATTGAAGATAAGCCTTAGTCCATGGTGATCAGATAGGATGCATGGGAAATTTTCAATATTTTTTATCTCTGGAGGCCTGTTTTGTGAGCACATATGGTCATTTTGGAGGAAGTACCATATGGTACTTTTGGTTTAATACATATCCTTTTGGTTTAAGATAAAATATTCTGTAGATATCTATTAAATACATTTGTTTCATAACTTCAGTTAGTTTCACTGTGTCCCTGTTTAGCTTCTGTTTCCACGATCTGTCCATTGGTGAGAGTTGGGTGTTGTAGTCTCCCACTATTATTGTGTGAGGTGCAATGTGTGCTTTGAGCTTTACTAAAGTTTCTTTAATGAATATGACTGCCCTTGTAGTTGGAGCATAGTTATTCAGAATTGAGAGTTCCTCTTGGTAGATTTTACCTTTGATGAGTATGAAGTGTCCCTCCTTATTTTTGGAGAACTTTGGGTTGGAAGTCGATTTTATTCGATATTAGAATGGCTACTCCAGCTTGTTTCTACAGATTATTTCTTGGAAAATTGTTTTCCAGCCTTTCATTCTGAGATAGTGTCTGCCTTTTTCCCTGAGGTGGGTTTCCTGTAAGCAGCAAAATGTTGAGTCCTCTTTGTGTAGCCAGTCTGTTAGTCTATATCTTTTTATTGGGGAATTGGGACCATTGATATTAAGAGATATTAAGGAAAAGTAATGGTTGCTTACCATTATTTTTGTTGTGAGAGTTGGCATTCTGTTCTTGTGGCTGTCTTCTTTAAGTTTTGTTGAAGGATGACTTTCATGATTTTTCTAGGATGTGGTTTCCCTCCTTGTATTGTGGTTTTGTTTTGTTTTGTTTTTTTTCTGTTATTATCCTTTGAAAGCTGGATTCGAGGAATGATAAAGTGGAATTTTGTTTTGTCATGGAATACTTTTGTTTCTCCATCTATGGTAATTGAAAGTTTGACTGGGTATAGTAGCCTGGACTGGCATTTGTGTTCTCTTAGTGTCTGTATAACATCTGTCCAGGATCTTCTGGCTTTCTTAGTCTCAGGTGAAAAGTCTGGTGTAATTCTGATAGGCCTGCCTTTACATGTTATTTGACCCTTTTCCCTTACTGTTTGTGATATTCTATCTTTATTTAGTGCATTTGTTGTTCTGATTATTATGTGTCAGAAAGAATTTCTTCTCTGGTCCAATCTATATGGAATTCTGTAGGCCTCTTGTATGTTCATGGGCATCTCTTTATCTTTTTTTATATTTTTATTAGGTTTTTTCCTCATTTACATTTCCAATGCTATCCCAAAATCACCCGTTACCCCCCCCAATCCCTTATCCACTCACTCGCACTTTTTGGCCCTGAAGATTCCCCTGTACTAGGGCATATAAAGTTTGCAAGTCCAATGGGCCTCTCTTTCCAGTGATGGCCGACCAGGCCATCTTTTGATACATATGCAGCTAGAGTCAAGAGCTCGGGGTACTGGTTAGTTCATAATGTTTTTCCACCTATAGGGTTGCAGATCCGTTTAGCTCCTTGGGTACTTTATCTAGCTCCTCCATCGGGGGCCCTGTGATCCAACCAATAACTGTCTGTGAGCATCCACTTATGTGTTTTCTAGGCCCCGGCATAGTCTCACAAGAGACAGCTATATCTGGGTCCTTTGAGCAAAATCTTGCTAGTGTAGGCAATGGTGTCAGCGTTTGGAAGCTGATTATGGAATGGATCCCTGGATATGGCCGTCTCTAGATGTTCCATCCTTTCATCACAACTCCAAACTTTGCCTCTGTAACTCCTTCCATGGGTGTTTTGTTTCCAATTCAAAGAAGGGGCAAAGTGTCCACACTTTGGTCTTCATTCTTTTTGAGTGACATGCGTTTAGCAAATTGTATCTTATATCTTGGGTATCCTAAGTTTCTGGGCTAATATCCACTTATCAGTGAGTACATATTGTGTGAATTCCTTTGTGATTGGGTTACCTCACTCAGGATGATGCCCTCCAGGTTCATCAATTTGCCTAGGAATTTCATAAATTCATTCTTTTTAATAGCTCAGTAGTACTCCATTGTGTAAATGTACCACATTTTCTGTATCCATTCCTCTGTTGAGGGGCATCTGGGTTCTTTCCAGCTTCTGGCTATTATAAATAAGGCTGCTATGAACATAGTGGAGCATGTGTCCTTCTTACCAGTTGGAACATCTTCTGGATATATGCCCAGAAGAGGTATTGCTGGATCTTCTGGTAGTACTATGTCCAATTTTCTGAGGAACTGCTAGACTGATTTCCAGAGTAGTTGTACAAGCTTGCAATCCCACCAACAATGGAGGAGTGTTCTTCTTTCTCCACATCCTTGCCAGCATCTGCTGTCACCTGAATTTTTGATCTTAGCCATTCTGACTGGTGTGAGGTGGAATCTCAGGGCTGTTTTGATTTGCATTTCTCTGATGATTAAGGATGTTGAACATTTTTTCAGGTGCTTCTCTGCCATTCGGTATTCCTCAGGTGATAATTCTTTGTTCAGCTCTAAGCCCCATTTTTTAATTGGGTTATTTTATTTTCTTGAGTTCTTTATATATATTGGATATTAGTCCCCTATCTGATTTAGGATAGGTAAAGATCCTTTCCCAAACTGTTGGTGGCCATTTTGTCTTATTGACAGTGTCTTTTGCCTTATAGAAACTTTGCAATTTTATGAGGTCCCATTCTTCGATTCTCAATCTTATAGCACAAGCCATTGCTGTTCTATTCAGGAATTTTTCCCCTGTACCCATATCTTCGAGGCTTTTTCTGACTTTCTCCTCTATAAGTTTCAGTGTCTCTAGTTTTATGTGGAGTTCCTTATCCACTGTGAGCTCACCTTAGTACAAGGAGACAGGAATAGATCAATTCGAATTCTTCTACATGATAACCGCCAGTTGTGCCAGCACCATTTGTTGAAAATGCTGTCTATTTTCCACTGGATGATTTTAGCTCCCTTGTCAAAGATCAAGTGACCATAAGTGTGTGGGTTCATCTCTGGGTCTTCAATTCTGTTCCATTGGTCTACTTGTCTGTCACTATACCAGTACCGTGCAGTTTTTATCACAATAAATTGCTCTCTAGTACAGCTTTATGTAAGGCATAGTGATTCCACCAGAGGTTCTTTTATCCTTGAGAAGAGTTTTTACTATCCTAGGTTTTTTTTTATTCCAGATGAATCTGCCGATTGTCCTTTCTAATTCGTTGAAGAATTGAGTTGGAATTTTGATGGGGATTGCATTGAATCTGTAGATTGCTTTTGGCAAGATGGCAATTTTTACTATATTGATCCTGCCAATCCATGAGCTAGAGAGATCTTTCCATCTTCTGAGATCTTCTTGAATTTCTTTCTGCAGAGATTTGAAGTTCTTATCATACAGATCTTTCACTTCCTTAGTTAGAGTTACACCAAAGTATTTTATGTTATTTGTGACTATCGAGAAGGGTGTTGTTTCCCTAATTTCTTTTTTTTTAAATCTTTTAGATTTATTTATTATATGTAAGTACACTGTAGCTGTCTTCAGACATACCAGAAGGGGGAGTCAGATCTCATTATGGATGGTTGTGAGCCACCATGTGGTTGCTGGGATTTGAACTCCAGACCTTTGGAAGAGCAGTCGGTTGCTCTTACCCATTGAGCCATCTCACCAGCCCACCCTAATTTCTTTCTCAGCCTGTTTATCCTTTCTGTAGAGAAAGGCCATTGACTTGTTTGAGTTAATTTTATATCCTGCTACTTCATTGAAGCTGTTTATCAGGCTTAGGAGTTCACTGGTGGAATTTTTAAGGTCACTTATATATACTATCATATCATCTGCAAAAAAATGATATTTTGACTTCTTCCTTTCCAGTTTGTATCCCCTTGATCTCCTTTTGTTGTCAAATTGCTCCGGCTAGGACTTGAAGTACAATGTTGAATAGGTAGGGAGAGAGTGGACAGCCTTGTCTAGTCCCTGATTTTAGTGGGATTGCTTCCAGGTTCTCACCATTTACTTTGATGTTGGCTACTGGTGTGCTGTAGATTACTTTTATCATGGTTAGGTATGGGCCTTGAATTCCTGATCTTTCCAAGACTTTTATCATGAATGGGTGTTGGATTTTGTCAAATGCTTTTTCTGCATCTAACGAGATGATCATGTGGTTTTTGTCTTTGAGTTTTTTAATATACTGGATTACATTGATGGATTTCCGTATATTGAATCATCCCTGCATTCCTGGGATGAAACCTACTTGGTCAGGATGGATGATTGTTTTGATGTGTTCTTGGATTCAGTTAGCAAGAACTTTATTGAGTATTTTTGCATCGATATTCATAACGGAAATTGGTCTGAAGTTCTCTGTCTTTGTTGGGTCTTTTTGTGGTTTAGGTATCAGAGTAATTGTGGCTTCATAGAATGAATTGGGTAGAGTACCTTCTGTTTCTATTTTGTGGAATAGTTTGTGAAGAACTGGGATTAGATCTTCTTTGAAGGTCTGATAGAACTCTGCACTAAACCCATCTGGAACTCGGCTTTTTTTTTTTTTTTTTTTTTTTTTTTTTTTTGGTTGGGAGACTCTTAATGACTACTTCTATTTCTTTGGGGGATATAGAACTGTTTAGATCATTAATCTGATCTTGATTTAACTTTGGTACCCGGTAACTGTCTAGACACTTGTCCATTTCATCCAGGTTCTCCAGCTTTGTTGAGTATAGTCTTTTGTAGAAGGATCTGATGGTGTTTTGGATTTCCTCGGGATCTGTTGTTATGTCTCCCTTTTCATTCCTGATTTTGTTAAATAGGATGCTTTCCCTGTTCCCTCTAGTGAGTCTGGCTAAGGGTTTATCTATCTTGTTGATTTTCTCAAAGA
This sequence comes from Mus caroli, assembly GCF_978045245.1. Classification (NCBI taxonomy): domain Eukaryota; kingdom Metazoa; phylum Chordata; class Mammalia; order Rodentia; family Muridae; genus Mus; species Mus caroli. Next base: position 149,899,412 of record NW_028227259.1, on the reverse strand, counting down.
ACCAGCTCCTCGATTAGTTGATTCTTTGAATAGTTCTTCTTGTTTCCACTTGGTTGATTTCGCCCCTTAGTTTGATTATTTCCTGACATCTACACCTTTTGGCTGAATATGCTTCCTCTTGTTCTAGACCTTTTATGTGTGTTGTCAAGCTGCTAATGTGTACTCTCTATAGTTTCTTTGTGGAGGCACTCAGAGCTATGAGTTTTCCTCTTAGAAATGCTTTCATTGTGTCCCATAAGTTTGGTTATGTTTTGGCTTCATTTTCATTAAACTCCAAAAAGTCCTTAATTTCTTTCTTTATTCCTTCCTTGACCAACGTATCATTGAGAAGAGTGTTGTTCAGTTTCCACGTGAATGTTGGCTTTCTATTATTTATGTTGTTATTGAAGATCAGCCTTAGTCCATGGTAATCTGATAGGATGCATGGAACAATTTCAATATTTTTGTATATGTTGAGGCTTGTTTAATGACCAATTATGTGGTCAGTTTTGGAGAAGGTCCCATGAGGTGCTGAGAAGAAGGTATTCCTCTTCTTTTAGGATAAAATGTTCTGTAGATATCTGTTAAGACCATTTGTTTCATAGCTTCTGTTAGTTTCACTGTGTCCCTGTTTAGTTTCTCTTCCCATTATCTGTCCATTGGTGAAAGTGATGTGTTGAAGTCTCCCACTATTATTGTGTGAGGTGCAATGTGTGCTTTGAGCTTTACTAAAGTTTCTTTAAGGAATATGGTTGCTCTTGTATTTGGAGCATAGATATTCAGAATTGAGAGTTCCTCTTGGAGGATTTTACCATTGATGAGTATGAAGTGCTCCTCCGTGTCTTTTTTGATGACTTTGGATTGGAAGTTGATTTTATTAGATATTAGAATGGCTATTCCAGCTTGTTTCTTCAGACCATTTGCTTGGAAAAGTGTTTTCCAGCCTTTCATTCTTACTGTCTATCTTTTTCTTTGAGATGAGTTTCCTGTAAGCAGCAAAATGTTCGGTCCTGTTTGTGTAGCCAGTCTGTTAGTCTATGTCTTTTTATTGAGAAGTTGAGTCCATTGACATTAAGAGATATTAAGGAAAAGTAATTGTTGCTTCCTATTATTTTTGTTGTTAAAGTTGGCATTCTGTTCTTGTGGCTATCTTTTTTAGGTTTGTTGAGGGATTACGTTCTTGCTTTTTCTAGGACGTGGTTTCTGTCCTTGTATTGGTTTTTTCTGTTATTATCCTTTCAAGGGCTGGATTCATGGAAAGATAAAGGTTGAATTTGCTTTGGTCGTGGAATACTTTGGTTTCTCCATCTATGGTAATTGAGAGTTTGGCTGGGTATAGTAGCCTGGGATGGCATTTGTGTTCTCTTTGTGTCTGTATAACATCTGTCCAGGCTCTTCTGGCTTTCATAGTCTCTGGTGAAAAGTCTGGTGTAATTCTGATAGGCCTGCCTTTATATGTTACTTGACCTTTCTCCTTTACTGCTTTTAATATTCTCTCTTTATTTAGTGCATTTGTTGTTCTGATTATTATGTGTTGGGAGGAATTTATTTTCTGGTCCAGTCTATTTGTAGTTCTGTAGGCTTCTTGTATGTTCATGGGCATCTCTTTCTTTAGGTTTGGGAAGTTTTCTTCTATAATTTTGTTGAAGATATTTTGTCCCACGCTGTTTCCTTGCCAGCAAGAAAGTGCAAGGAACACCAGGATTCTTCTGCAGCCAAACTTTATTGCATATTGATGAGGAAGACAAAGAGCCTCAGAAAGGCGCTGCTTATATACACTCTAGCGTGGCATGTCCACGCCTGACTGGTCGCTTACCCACAATCTCATAGACATGCCCCGAGATGAACTATGACTTGGCATGAACACTCTCTTTGCACATGCGCACATAGCTTGTTCTTTGTTTAAGTGGCATAAGGCACTGCGGAAGCCAGTGCCATCTTGTGATGGCAAATGTTATTGCAGCTCTCCACATCTCCTCCTTTATGTTTTATTAAAACAAGGCCGGTATAGGCCTATGCAGTTACGTCCATCTGCTGTGGCTCCTGTTTTAGGTCCTTCCTTTAATGTCACAGCCTTGCCCGCTATACGGTAACCCTATCACCTCGGGCCCCATGTCTTAGGTTGATCTGTGCACAAGGAAAGTTGCTCGTCTCTCGATACCACAGTGCTGCATGGCAATAACTGCTAGATGGCCTAGGGTGAACTCTACAAGCGAGGCCAGCCAGGTTTTAAGGAAAAATTTTAGTGGAGAAATCATGATCACCCTGTCACGTGCAATGAAGAAACCTCAGCAATGTGCAAGGGCTGATCAATGATCATTGAGTCTCTGTCATCCCAGTGCAATGGATCTGCAGATCCGTGGGGTGCAAGAGCAGAGAACTCAGATGCCAATTAAGTCTTAGGCATGGATAGCCAAATTTCAGGGAAGGCCCCTTGTTCAATGGCCACAAGTGCTTGAGTGATCACGACCTTGTCACGTTTCTGTTGAGATCTGAGCTTGCAGACCAACCAAAGCATGAACACTAGGCCAAAACATAAGGCTGCACCAAACAAAACAACTCCCACCCACTCTTTAAAATAAGAAAACTGCAGAGGTAAACCAAGAGGTGAAGTCTCCAAGGGTCACTGGTTCCACTCTGGTTCCATTAAGGTTCAGGATCTGTATCTGCAGCTTCGTCGGCAACCTTTCCAGCTCCTGCGACCAGTTCCTCTTCAGATAATTCGATAAATCTGTATTTTTAATAAAAGAATTATTAATATACCTAAGAAGAGTAATGCACATATGCAGAGTCGATGCCACACAACTCATTTGTATGACATCCATCATCTGTTCCATGTTATGTTGTAAAATATCTACTCTTTGATTCACTAACATTAGTCCTGAGGCAATATGAGAATCCACCCTTTGCAGGGTAAGCAATGCCTCAGACGTTTTTTCTGTTATCTGACTTATTGGTATCAGCAGTATTGACTTGATAGGCCATAGCAATTCCTGCGGTAACCGCTGATGCTGTGGACACTGCAATGGCAGCTGTGATTCCAAAATCTCTCTTCTGCCGGACAAGACTCATGATTGGGAAATTCTCTGGATCCGCCTCAACAGGCACAGGGACAAAGGTTGGTAAATGTACCACTAAAGCTAAGAAATTAGTTCCATTCCAGCATTGTGTCAAAAAACAAGTGACATTTGTACAATCTAACCATTCTGTATTATTTTGAAATTCAGCCAATATAAAGAAAGATGGAGGATTGACACAGACTTCTACTGGAGTATTAGTCATATTTCTGATAACTCTATTAGATGTCACATTATCCAAATGAGTAGAGATATTGGAAAGTGTGGCAGAAACATTCAATATCTCATGTAAGGTTCCAGTCAGCAGTGCAAAAGCTGACAAACTGGTACTAGCACCTGCCTCATTACTTAAAATCCATTGGAAATATGGCCAAATATTTTCTTTCCCTGTAGCATCTCCTTTATCATACATTACAGCATAATCTAATGGTGGTGACAAAACAAAACCCTTTCCTAATTCTTTCTGAGGAAAAATATTTGATTGACAAGGTGAAAAAACTATAGGAAATGTAAGGTCTGGATGGCACTAAGGCATGCTGCGTATAGCAGTAGCATTGCCAACAGGCTATCGTGATCTTTTGGGAATAGTCACATTTCCCTTTATCATGATAGTGGTGATGTTTATAGGTGAAGTTACATTATTTCCAACATCACCTAATCCTGATTGTGCTCCGTGGGCAATTTGCATTAAAGCATTAAATAACACTCCAGAGCTCACTTTGTTTTGGATAATGGGATCTGCCCAATTAGAGATAATCTTTTTCTTTAAAAATATACAGGGTGTAAAAGGTTTATCCACATTATGCACAAAGCACAGTGTATAATTTAAATGAAAACTAGTACTCTTATATACCCGTGGCTCTTGAGGAGTTTGTCATGCATAAGGCACATCCAAAAAACATTCCTTTGCAAAAAAACAAAGGCTAGGTAGAAGAATTGGAATGTACCGGTAAAGGTACTGGCCATGATCTTACTATGGCCCACAAGGGTATACTTATCCCGGTCTCAATCATCAGGTGTAAGAGGATCATCTTGGGGTTCATCTTACTCTTTCACAGTCCTTGTCAGTCGCGTCAGGACCCAGTGTGAATTTTCTTCACCCTGTGGAAAAACACAAATAGCTCCCCGGGATCTGATTAAGATAGGATCCGGGCCATACCATTTATTATCAAGGACATTTTTCCATTTGACCATTTCATTGGGCGATTGAGGCCATTGTCTGTGCCTTTCAGCTGGTGATCTCCCAGCATCATCCAATTTTAAGAAATTAAGAGTAAATATTGCGGTTCCTCAGAAAATTGAACATAGTACTACCGGAGGATCCAGCAATACCTCTCCTGGGCATATATCCAGAAGATGTCCCAACCGGTAAAAAGGACACATGCTCCACTATGTTCATAGCAGCCCTATTTATAATAGCCAGAAGCTGGAAAGAACCCAGATGTCCCTCAACAGAGGAATGGATACAGAAATTATGGTACATTTACACAATGGAGTACTACTGAGCTATTAAAAAGAATGAATTTATGAAATTCCTAGCCAAATGGATGGACCTGGAGGGCATCATCTTGAGTGAGGTAACACAATCACAAAGGAACTCACACAATATGTATTCACTGATAAGTGGATATTAGCCCAAAACTTAGGATACCCAAGATATAAGATACAATTTGCTAAACGCATGAAACTCAAGAAGATTGAAGACCAAAGTGTGGACACTGTGCCCCTTCTTAGAATTGGGAACAAAACACCCAGGGAAGGAGTTACAGAGACAAAGTTCATAGCTGTGATGAAAGGATGGACCATTTAGAGACTGCCGTATCCAGGGATCCATCCCATAATCAGCTTCTAAACACTGACACCATTGCATACACTAGCAAGATTTTGCTCAAAGGACCCAAATATAGCTGTCTCTTGTGAGACGATGCAGGGGCCTAGCAAACACAGGAGTGGATGCTCACAGTCAGCTATTGGATGTATCACAGGGCTCCCAATGGAGAAGCTAGAGAAAGTACCCAAGGCTAAAGGGATCTGCAACCCTATTGTTGGAACAACATGATGTACTAACCAGTACCCCGGAGCTCTTGTCTCTAGCTGCATATGTATCGAAAGATGGCCTAGTCGGCCATCACTGGAAAGAGAGGCCCATTAGACTTGCAAACTTTATATGCCCCAATATAGGGGAATGCCAGGGCCAAAAGAATGGGAATGGGTGGGTAGGGAAGTGGGGGGCGCTATGGGGGACTTTTGGGATAGCATTGGAAATGTAATTGAGGAAAATATGTAATAAAAATATTAAAAATTTAAAAAAAAATTAAAAATTTTTAAAAAATAATGAAAAAAATAAAAAAGAGTAAATATTGCAAGGGATAGAGCCATCTTTGGTGTCATAGCCTCTATTCCCCCTCTCTGATTTTGCAAATATTGTTTCAAAGTACAATGAGCTCTTTTAGTGATGCCTTGGCCCTGTGGATTATAGGGCAATCCAGTAATATGTTTCACTTGCATTTGTTTGCAAAATTGACTAAATTTAGAAGAGGTATATGCAGTACCATTGTCTGTCTTTAGCACTAGGGGCTTGCCCTATGCAGCCCAACCCTCTAAGCAGTGGGATATGACATGAAATGCTTTTTTCCCCTGTCAGGGGAGAGGCATATAGGACATCAGAGCTGGTATCGATGGACACATGTACATACTGTAATTTACCAAAAGCTGGGATATGCATCACATCCATCTGCCAAACATGTAGGGGTCACAATCAGCGATGATTAATGCCCACGGAAGGTGCATTAAGAAATTCTACACATTTAACACACTGTAGGACAATATCTCCAGCTTCTGTTCCTGTGAGCTTAAACTTCTGTCGCAGTGTAGAAGCATGGACATGATAAAGTCGATGAAAATTCTTAGCATCTTCTATAGAACTTTGTGATTGGAAAACCATATCTCTGGTGGCTGAATCAGCAATTGCATTTCCCTTAACCATAGGTTTAGGTAAAGATGTATGTGTTCTAATATGTTTAATATAAAAGGGATGCTCACGCATTAAAATACAATCTTGTATTTTCATCAAAATTTCAGATACTGAACTAGACTGCTTAAAATTTCTGGCAGTCTCTAATGTTAATACAGCATTAACTACATAAACAGAATCAGAGATAATATTTATGGGCATAAGGAACCTTTTAAAAACTTCTAAAACCACCAAACATTCCACCAGTTGAGGGGTTCCTGGTGTAAATTGCAACCTCACAGCTTTTCATAAATCACATAACTTCCAATTCCTGTTTTGGGTCCATCTGTATAAATATCAATAGCTCCCTTTATAGGGGTATTAGCCGTCACCTTTGGAAAGATCACTGGATGCAATAGCATAAAATGTAATAAAGGATGTTTAGGATAATGATTATTAATTAAACCAGAATAAGCACATCTAAGAATGGCCCATTCATCTATAGTAGCACACAATATTTGCATTTGTGCAGCAGTATATGGGCTCATTTATACAATTCAACTGAGCCTTTTGGATAGCTGTTTCTACCTTCCTAACAGTTTCAGAAGCCTCGGGTGTTGGTTGTCTCTATGAGGTAATATGTGATTCTTCTAAAATTTGAAATAAAGGTTTTAATTCCTAAGTAGGGATCCTTAAATAAGGTCTAATCCAATTTATATCTCCTAATAATTTTTGAAAATCATTCAATGTCTTTAAATGATATTTTCTTATACTAATCTTTTGTGGGGAAACACATCGTGAAGCAATAGTGGCTCCTAAAAAATGACTAACATTAAACTGCTGCACCTTTTCTGGTGCAATAATCAAGCCATTATTTTTTAAAGTTTCATTAAGCAAGCCATAAGCTTGCTGTATACTTTCTTCTTTAGGTCCACAAATTAAAATATCATTCATATAGTGACATACCTTTAAAGAGGGGGAAACATCTCTAACTGGATGCAAAGCCTTTCCCACATATAACTGACATATGGCAGGGCCACCCGCCATTCCTTGGGGCAATACCCGCCATTGATACACTTCATCAGGCTCCGTATGATTAATAGAAGGCAAGGTAAATGCAAATCTAGGTTCATCTTTCCCACTTAATGGAATGGAAATGAAACAATCCTCAACATCCACCACTATAATTCTCCAATCCTTAGGTAGAGCTGAGAGTAGGGGGAGTCCTCTTTGTACAGGACCCTTAACTTGCATTTGTGCATTAATGGCTCTTAGGTCATGTAACAATCTCCATTTACCTGACTTCTTTTTTACAACAAAAATAGGGGTATTCCAGGGTGATTGTGTGGGTTCCACATGTCCCAGGTCTAATTGTTCTTGTACTAATTCTTTAGCTGCTTTTAACTTCTCAGAGGGTAAAGGTCACTGAGGCATGCCACGGAATGGGCAAAGGCTCCTCAGTGGCCCCTAGAAAAAACCCAGGCCTTTTTAATCTTTCTTTTCTGTGGCTTTAACTGGTGAAATTCTACCTTGTAAGTTTTTTCGAAGACCTAGTCCAGGTATATATCCCATTCCTTTCATCATTTCCTTGCTTTTCTGTGATTCTGATTGGTTGGATCACAGAAACCTCAAAACAAAAAACAAATATGAATTGACAGACATATGGACAATTTGGTGCACCAAAAACAGATAATATACAGACAGGGAATATAACTTGGTGTCTCAAAGGGACACAAATATCCTATCCGAAGCTAAAAATATCTCCATAGGAGCCAGAGAGGAAGCAGGACATCTCCCGTTTTCCTTTTGTCCCTAGGAGGACTCTGATTTTCATTTTTTCTCCTTCTTATACTTACAGGTACCACCGATCCCCAGCTGAAGAGTTCTGAATCCATGCAGTCGGATCCTTCTCAGCAGTCTCTCTCCTTTTCCTCCACTTGTAAGCAGATGGGGATGTTCTTCTTCCAGCCCGGCATGGTGTCTGCTCCCTGAGCTTGCTCCAGGGCTTACTTGCTGGCTCGCTCAATCGCTGGTCGGCGGCTGTGGTCTCCCTTTCCCCAGCATGGAACCTGCTTGCTCAAGGGTGGAGCTTCCTGCTCATTCTTCCTGCCACGCCTACTGCTGGACCCTGCCACTTTGCTGCTTGGAGGCACACACATGTTCGTCCTGCTACTGGACCCCGAGTTACTTGGCGGGAAATCGGGTTCCCTCCCCCTTCCTTTATAACTGAGTGTCTGAAAAAAGTAAAATTGAGCTTTGATCAGAATACTGTCTTAGCTACATTTCTTTCTCTCGCCGCCTAGCCCCTCTTCTCTTCCAGGTTTCCAAAATGCCTTTCCAGGCTAGAACCCAGGCTGTGATCTGATGGCCAGACACAACAGGCGGCTCTGGGGTTTGCCGTGCCTCCTGGCTCATGCTCTCCGGCAGTTAGCAACATGCACGAGGCTGCTCAGTGGGGCTGGGGTGCCGAGGCGACTCCCTGATACATTGAGGCGATGTCACGTGCCCCACTGCTCGCATCCAAGTCTCCTGAGCTCCCCGGGGGTGGCAGTGGCGGTGGCTGTGGTGGTCAGGCCGCACAGTAACAGGGCAGAGCAGGGGAGGGGGTGGGGAGGGGTTCTGCAGCTGCGGTGGCGCCGTGTGGCGGCGAGGCCGAGGGACCGGAGCAGACCAGTGTAGGACTGCCGAGCCCCAGGAGGTGGGCGCTGGCAGGAGCTCAGGGCTGGCGCCGCCTCGCTCCGCTCCTCCTCCTCCTCCTCTAATTCTTCCTTTACTGGATAAAGGCTCTTCCCTTTTGGTGGTTTCTCCTTTTCTCTCTCTCCCTGGCCGTCCTTTCCCCATTCTCTCACTTCCTCGGATCCAAGGGCATTTTTTCTTAATTATACCCTTTTTTCTCTGAGCTCTTATTCTTTTACCCCGCTCTGTTTCTGACATGCTGTACATGCCTCTCAGAGCTTACCTTCATCCTGCAGTTCTGAATCCTCTCCGCAGGGGAGGGTCTCCTCGGCACCCAGCGATGGTGAGGCATTTGTCCCAGGATTCGGCACCAAATGTCCCGCGCTGTTTCCTCGCCAGCAAGAAAGCTCACGGAACACCAGGATTCTTCTGCAGCCAATCTTTATTGCATATAGATGAGGAAGACAAAGAGGCTCAGAAAGGCACTGCTTATATACACCCTAATGTGGTGTGTCCACGCCTGACTTGCCGCTTACCCACGATCTCATAGACATGCCCCGGGGTGGGCTATGACTTGACGCAAACACTCTCTTTGCACATGCGCACATAGATTGTTCATTGTTTAAGTGGCATAAGGCATTGTAGAAGCCAACGCCATCTTGTGATGGCAAATGTTATCGTGGCTCTCCACAATATTTGCATGTCCTTTGAGTTGAAAATCTTCATTTCATCTACTCCTATTATCTGTAGGTTTGGTCATCTCATCGTGTCCTGGATTTCCTGGATGTTTTGATTTAGGATCTTTTTGCATTTTCCATTTTCTTTGATTGTTGTGCCGATGTTCTCTATGGAATCTTCTGCACCTGAGATTCTCGTCTTCCATCTCTTGTATTCTGTTGCTGATGCTCGAATCTATGGTTCCAGATTTCTTTCCTAGGGTTTATATCTCCAATGTTGCCTCGCTTTGGGTTTTCTTTATTGTGTCTACTTCCATTTTTAGGTCTTGGATGGTTTTATTCAATTCCATCACCTGATTGGTCGTGTTTTCCTGCAATTCTTTAAGGGATTTTTGTGCTTCCTCTTTAAGGTCTTCTACCTGTTTAGCAGTGTTCTCCTGTATTTCTTTAAGTGAGTTATTAAAGTCCTTGATGTCCTCTACCATCATCATGAGATATGCTTTTAAATCCAGGTGTGTTGGGGTGCTCTGGACTGGGCAAAGTGGAAGTGCTGGGTTCTGATGATGGTGAGTGGTCTTGGTTTCTGTTAGTAAGATTCTTACGTTTACCTTTCACCATCTGGTAATCTCTGGAATTAGTTGTTATAGTTGTCTCTGTTTAGAGATTGTTCCTCTGGTGAATCTGTTACCCTCTATCGGCAGACCTGAGAGACTAGCTCTCTCCTCAGAGTTTCAGTGGTCAGAGCACTCTCTGCAGGCAAGCTCTCCTCTTACAGGAAAGATGCACAGATGTCTGGCCTTCAGACCTCCCTCCTGGCCGAAGGTGAAGGCCCAAAACAGTACCTTTCCCAAAAGCTGTGTTGCTTTGGCCTGTCACAGAAGCTGTTAGCTTCTGTAGTCCACACCCTAACATGTGCAGACTACATTAAGCGGAGTCTTGGAACCAAGATGTCTTCCGCCAATCCCGAGGCAAAGCCCTCAAGGGCCGGGCAGACACCTGTCCTCTTGCTGGGATGGTGTCCGGATGTCTGGAGCCCAAAAAGGGCGCTGCCTCAGAAGTTCTGTGGCTCCTGCCTGTCCCAGAAGCTGTTAGCTTCTGTAGTGTACACTCTCACCTATGCAGACTACTTTCGGCAGAATCCCGGAACCAAGATGGCTACCGCCGGTTCTGAGGCAAAAGCCTTCCAGGCCGGGCAGGCACCTGTCCTCTGGCCAGGAAGGTGGCCAGATGTCTGGCGCCCAAAAAGGGCGCTCCCTCAGAAGCTCTGTGGCGCCCACCTTTCCCAGAAGCTGTTATCTTCTGTAGTGCACACTCTCACCTGTGCAGACTACTTTCGGCGGAGTCCCAGAACCAAGATGGCTCCCGCTGATCCTGAGGCAAAGGGCTCCCAGTCGGTCGGACACCTTTACTCTGGTTGGGAGGGTGGCTATGTCTGGATCCAGAAAAGGATGCTGCCTCAGAAGCTCTGTGGCTCCCGCCTGTCCCAGAAGATGTTAGCTTCTGTAGTGCACCCTCTCGCCTGTGCAGACTACTTTCGGTGGAGTCCCAGGACCAAGATGGCCTCTGCCAATCCTCAGGCAAATGGCTCCTGGGCCAGGCGGACACCTCATCTCTTTCTTTAGTTTTAGGATGTTTTCTTCTATAATTTTGTTGAAGATATTTGCTGGCTCCTTAATTTGAAAATCTTCATTCCCATCTACTCCTATTATCCATAGGTTTGGTCTTCTCATAGTGTTCTGGATTTCCTGGATATTTTGAGTTTGGATCTTTTTGCATTTTCCATTTTCTTTGAATGTTGTGACGTTGTTCTCTATGGAATCTTCTGCACCTAAGATTTTCTCTTCCTTCTCTTGTATTCTGTTGCTCATGCTCGTATCTATGGTTCCAGATTTCTTTCCTAGGGTTTCTATCTCCAGCGTTGCCTCACTTTGGGTTTCTTTATTGTGTCTACTTCCCTTTTTAGGTCTAGGATGATTTTGTTCATGTCCATCACCTGTTTAGATGTGTTTTCCTATTTTGCTTTAAGGACTTCTACCTGTTTGTTTGTGCTTTCCTGTTTTTTTAAGGACTTTTAACTCTTTAGCAGTGTTCTCCTTTATTTCTTTAAGTAAGTTATTAAAGTCCTTCTTGATGTCCTCTACCATCATCATGAGATATGCTATTAAATCCGAGTCTAGCTTTTCAGGTGTGTTGGCGTGCCCAGGACTGGGCTAGGTGGGAGTGCTGGGTTCTGATGATGGTGAGTGGTCTTGGTTTCTGTTAGTAATATTCTTAGGTTTGCCTTTCACCATGTGGTAATCTCTGTAGTTAGTTGTTATCATTGTCTCTGGATAGAGATTGTTCCTCTCGTGATTCTGTTAGCCTCTATCAGCAGATCTGGGAAACTAGATCTCTCCTCTGAGTTTCAGTGGTCAGAGCACTCTCTGCAGGCAAGCTCACTTCTTACAGGGAAGGTGCACAGATATATGGTGTTCAGACCTGCCTCCTAGCAGTACATGAAGGACTGAAACAGGAACTGTCCCAGAAGCTGTGTTGTTTCAGCCGGTCACAGAAGCTGTTGGCTTCTGTAGTCCACACTCTCACCTGCGGAGACTAGTCTCTGAGGGATCCTGGAACCAAGATGGTTCCCCAGGTGCTCCGGTAAAGCCCTCCCGGGCAGGGCAAACACCTCTCCTCTGCCGGTTGTGGTGGCACATGCCGGTAGGATTTGCTGAAATAGGAAGAGGCAGGAGGATCACGAGTTCAAGGCCAGCCTGGGCTCCACTTTTTTTTTATCAGTTTCAGTGTATCTACTTTTATGTTGAGGTCTTTGATAAACTTAGATTTGAGTTTTGTTCATGGTTATAGTTTATGGATCTAGTCTTCTACTTACCAACATCCAGTTAGACAAGCAACATGTGTTGAAGATGCTTTCTTTTTTTCGATGTATATTTTTGGATTCTTTATCATAAATCAGGTGTAGATTTATGTCTGGTTCTTTAATTGGATACCATTGATCAATGTATCTGTTTTTATGCAATAGAACAGCTTGAGATCAGGGATGGTGATACCTCTGGAAATTCTTTTATTGAATAGTACTGTTTTAGCTATCCTGAATTTTTTTGCTGTTTATTATGAAGTTATGTATTGTACTTTCAAGGTCTGTAAAATATTGTGTTGGAACATTGATGGTGATTGTGATAAACTGTAGATTGCTTTTGGTTGGATGACCATTTTTACTATAAATGTACCAATCCATGAGCATGGGAGTTCTTTACATCTTTTGATATCTTCAATCTTCTTCTTCAAAGACTGAAAGTTTTATCATATAGTCCTTTCAATTCCTTGGATAGAGCTACCCCAAGATATTTTATACTACTTGTGTCTATTGTGAGGAGTGATTATAAACTATTCATTCAGAAAAAAAGCACAACCATTATTTTTAGTCTATAAAACCCTCATCTCTTCCTGGCTTTGGAATACACAGGTTACACAAAGGTCAAATACAGCCTCTTATCAGAAGCCTTCCATTGGGCTTGGGTTGCACGGAGCCATCAGTGTTCTCTGGAATCAGGAACAGAATGAGCTGACTTTGTACATAGATTTCAGCATAGCTTACTGTGGGCATCTCAGATAAAGCTGTGACCTTCTTAACATGGACTTGTGGACACAGTAACAAGATAGGGTGGTGGATTTCTGAATTAAAATTCAATAATGGGAGTCAAGGAGATTGTTCATTGATTAAGAGTACAAACTGTTCTTGTAGAGGACCTCAGTTCAATATTCAGCACCTACATAGTATGTAATACAAGACCCAGAGGATCCAGCACACTTTTCTGGTTCCCATGGGCACTAGACATACATGTGGTGCACATACACACATGCAAAGCACTCTTACACATAAAAATAGTAATAATGATGGAAAGCTAGAGAGATTTCTCAGTGGCTAAGAACACTGTTCTTCCAGAGGACCAAGGTTTAATTCCAAACATCTACATGGTGGCTAACAACCATCTATAACCCTAGTCCCAGGATATCCATGGGTACCAAGTACAGAGATAGTGCACACACAAACACACACACACACACGTGCACACACAGAATAAACGATTGTGTAATTAAGATTAATTTAAAAATAAAGTGAATAGCGCTGATGAAATGGCTTTGAGATAAAGGTACTTGCTAACAAGCCTGACAAGTAGAATCTGATCCATTAGGATTGCATTGTAAAATGAAAGAACCAACTCCTGCAAGTTGTCCTCTGCCCTCTGCTGTGGAATGTGTATCCTGCATACACTGTTGTATAGTAATTATCTCCAAACTTGAAAACGCCATCTCAGAATCATGTTCAAACTTAGAAAATCTTTTTTTTGTTGTTTTTTTTAATTTTTACTATTTTTTATTACATATTTTCCTCAATTACATTTCCAATGCTATCCCAAAAGTCCCCCATACCCCTCCCCCCCCCACTTCCCTACCCACCCATTCCCATTCTTTTGGCCCTGGCATTCCCCTATATTGGGGCATATAAAATTTGCAAGTCCAATGGGCCTCTCTTTTCAGTGATGGCCGACTAGGCCATCTTTCGATACATATGCAGCTAGAGACAAGAGCTCCAGGGTACTGGTTAGTTCATCATGTTGTTCCAACTATAGGGTTGCAGATCCCTTTAGCTCCTTGGGTACTTTCTCTAGCTTCTCCATTGGGAGCCCTGTGATACATCCAATAGCTGACTGTGAGCATCCACTCCTGTGTTTGCTAGGCCCCGGCATCATCTCACAAGAGACAGCTATATTTGGGTCCTTTCAGCAAAATCTTGCTAGTGTATGCAATGGTGTCAGTGTTTAGAAGCTGATTATGGGATGGATCCCTGGATACGGCAGTCTCTAAATGGTCCATCCTTTCATCACAGCTATGAACTTTGTCTCTGTAACTCCTTCCATGGGTGTTTTGTTCCCAATTCTAAGAAGGGGCATATTGTCCACATTTTGGTCTTCATTCTTCTTGAGTTTCATGCATTTAGCAAATTGTATCTTATATCTTGGGTATCCTAAGTTTTGGGCTAATATCCACTTATCAGTGAATACATATTGTGTGAGTTCCTTTGTGATTGTGTTACCTCACTCAAGATGATGCCCTCCAGGTCCATCCATTTGGCTAGGAATTTCATAAATTCATTCTTTTTAATAGCTCAGTAGTACTCCATTGTGTAAATGTACCATAATTTCTGTATCCATTCCTCTGTTGAGGGACATCTGGGTTCTTTCCAGCTTCTGGCTATTATAAATAGGGCTGCTATGAACATAGTGGAGCATGTGTCCTTTTTACCGGTTGGGACATCTTCTGGATATATGCCCAGGAGAGGTATTGCTGGATCCTCCGGTAGTACTATGTCCAATTTTCTGAGGAACCGCCAGACTGATTTCCAGAGTGGTTGTACAAGTTTGCAATCCCACCAACAATGGAGGAGTGTTCCTCTTTCTCCACATCCTCGCCAGCATCTGCTGTCACCTGAATTCTTGATCTTAGCCATTCTGACTGGTGTGAGGTGGAATCTCAGGGTTGTTTTGATTTGCATTTCCCTGATGATTAAGGATGTTGAACATTTTTTCAGGTGCTTCTCTGCCATTCGGTATTCCTCAGGTGAGAATTCTTTGTTCAGTTCTGAGCCCCATTTTTAATGGGGTTATTTGACTTTCTGGAGTCCACCTTCTTGAGTTCTTTATGTATATTGGATATTAGTCCCCTATCTGATTTAGGATAGGTAAAGATCCTTTCCCAATCTGTTGGTGGTTTTTTTGTCTTATTGATGGTGTCTTTTGCCTTGCAGAAGCTTTGCAGTTTCATGAGGTCCCACTTGTCAATTCTCGATCTTACAGCACAAGCCATTGCTGTTCTATTCAAGAATTTTTCCCCTGTGCCCATATCTTCAAGGCTTTTCCCCACTTTCTCCTCTATAAGTTTCAGTGTCTCTGGTTTTATGTGAAGTTCCTTGATCCACTTAGACTTCACCTTAGTACAAGGAGATAGGAATGGATCGATTCGCATTCTTCTACATGTTAACAACCAGTTGTGCCAGCACCATTTGTTGAAAATGCTGTCTTTCTTCCACTGGATGTTTTTAGCTCCCTTGTCGAAGATCAGGTGACCGTAGGTGTGTGGGTTCATTTCTGGGTCTTCAATTCTATTCCATTGTTCTATTTGTCTGTCACTATACCAGTACCACACAGTTTTTATCACAATTGCTCTGTAGTAAAGCTTTAGGTCCGACATGGTGATTCCACCAGAGGTTCTTTTATCCTTGAGAAGAGTTTTTGCTATCCTAGGTTTTTTGTTATTCCAGATGAATTTGCAGATTGCACTTTCTAATTCCTTGAAGAATTGATTTGGAATTTTGATGGGGATTGCATTGAATCTGTAGATTGCTTTTGGCAAGATAGCCATTTTTACAATGTTGATCCTGCCAATCCATGAGCATGGGAGATCTTTCCATCTTCTGAGATCTTCTATAATTTCTTTCTTCAGAGACTTGAAGTTTTTATTATACAGATCTTTCACTTCCTTAGTTAGAGTCATGCCAAGATATTTTATATTATTTGTGACTACTGAGAAGGGTGTTATTTCCCTAATTTCTTTCTCAGCCTGTTTATTCTTTGTGTAGAGAAAGGCCATTGATTTGTTTGAGTTAATTTTATATACAGCTACTTCACCAAAGCTGTTTATCAGGTTTAGGAGTTCTCTGGTGGAATTTTTAGGGTCACTTATATATACTATCATATCATCTGCAAAAAGTGATATTTTGACTTCATCTTTTCCAGTTTGTATCCCTTTGATCTCCTTTTGTTGTCGAATTGCTCTGGCTAGGACTTCAAGTACAATGTTGAATAGGTATGGAGTAATGCCAAAATTCTTTAACGAAAGTAGAAGATTTGGAAATATATGATCCCTGTCTTTCATTTGGGTGAAATTTCATAGCTAGAAAAACTTGAGAGGTGGAACAGGAAGAACAGATAAAAGGTTTAGAGCAAAGATGAGATTTAAAACCTGAACATAGCATGTTATACCCAAATTGGAGGTACCCAAAGACCAATTCCAATGCAATTACATATGGAGTCTCCATTATGAGCTTGCTTGCAAGGCTTCTCATCATCCCTGTCACAACAGGCCAGAGTGAGGGCTGGAGTTTAGAGGTGCATGGTATTTATTGTGATTACAGCATGCTAGGGGAATTTCGGTATGGGTCAGCAAGTTAGTATTTTTAAAACTTCATTTCTGGCTTAATCTGCAGGAGATGAACATGGATTCAGATCCACCTCACAAACAGGATGATCTGGTTATCTGTTCTCTGCAGGACGTCTTAGGTTATCTCTATGAACCTTGATCTGGCTCTTGTAGCTTGACTACCTGTTGCTAAGTGGCAGGGGTGGGGGTGGTCATAGGATATTTGCTCAGATGAATTTTTGATTTTCTGTCTGGAATTGGAGTTTAGCTCCTCGTCTCATACAAAATAGAGTTTCATTGAAAATGCTCTTGGTTTTGCTTTACAAGGAAACCTTCTTCCATTTTCTGGGTTTCTGGTAATTGTAAAGATCTCATATAATGGGATTGAAAGTAGCATTAGGTGGCCATTTAGATACATTATCTAAGAGATATTATGGCCAAGTCCAGCTGAAATATGCTTAGAAGACTTTAAATCAGGTGCTAGGTCTGAGTTTCTCCATGAGGCATTCCAATGAGAAATTTGGAGATATAGATGCACTTCCCATGGATGAGGAGAAGAGTCACAGGCCTGAGCCCAAGGCATCCTAAGGACACAGGTAGAACTAGAATGAGTAGGTACAAACTGGCTAGCCACATTGTCATGATGCTGTACCAGGCTGAAAGCAATGTGTCCAAGGAAACATGGTTCACTCAGTACTAGGATTTATTAGAAAATAGGAGCCATGTCAGTAGAAGGATGACACAACTCCTGAGGTGCATAGTGATGGTCAATAAAAAAGAGCTGGCCATAGCCTAAAGACTGTATCCAGTAGTACATCCACTCCCAGAGCCACTAGAGGAGTTCTGAACATTCAGTAGTTACTCTTTGAGGTCTACAGAAGTGTGTTCATTGATCAGGAATGGGATACTCACCATTAGTTGGTGTTAGATGCAGAAATCAGATATCAGAAAGCAAGAATGTATCATGTGGACTGAAGATAGGGTCCTAGCATGGAACCTCAACCCACAGGAAGTCACACAAACTCTGGAATATACTATTTGCATCTCAGCACCAAATATTGTATCTAAATGGCTTGATTCATAAAGTCACACTGTGTAACAGGTATAACTAGGAAGGTTCATTCAGGGAAGGCAAGGGAAGGGATAGAGAGGGGCCCTCTAGATGAATGTGGAAGAAAAAGAAATGAGTGTGGAAGATGACTTTTATCAGGGGTATAGCATATTCACAGGAGGAGTGTATGGGACAAGAAGCAACTGTGGGAATGGATCTCTCCTCAGCAGCTAGTGATGCCTCATCCTATTGTCACTGGGCCCTTTGGGCTGGCTTTGCAGGAGTCTGATTGCTAACAATTTGCTAAAATAGATATTGATTTTAAAGATGCCCACTGATTGTGAGTTTATAGGCCATATTCAGTTTAAGAGCAAGGAATTGCAATAATTGAGAAAAAATCTACAAATCAAAGAATCACAGCATGCATGGCAGAAGAAGTGCAAATGCCTTAACTCTATCACTGTGGGATCCAGTGCCATCTTCTGACCCCCAAGGACACCTGTACAAACACAGATATGTGAATAATTAGAATGAACAAAACATCTTAAGTTCTAGCATAGGACCGGAGTTCAGTGTCCAGTGTTTGGTTTTAGATTCTGGGACAAAGGACTGAGGTGCATATATTACATATCAAAGCAGACATGGCCTCCAGTTTCTCCCAGCATTCCTCGGTTGCTATCTGGCATACCTCACTCACAATTCTGATCTTTCCACCCCAGAGATTGGACGGCCCTTCTCCCAGAGGCTCTCCCCTACATGATCAGGTATTTTAGTCTTCTTGTCCATCCTTCTCTTTATCCTTCTCTCCCTCCTTCTTTCCCTCTCTCTACATGTGTGCTCTTTCTCCCTTTCTCTCTTTCTCTTCATCCTTCCCTCTTTCTCCTGCTCATAGCAATAAACCTACCTATGTATACTGTAACCTGGCTTGTACTGGCTCATTTTGCTTGCAAAGAAATAGCTTATCACACATTACTCGTTTATTACCAACAAAAGGCTGGGATGTTTGCTTTCAGATCTTAAGGCAAGGGAATAATGTGTACAATTTATATACCAAAGCTGACCAGGCCTTCAGATTCTTCCAGCATCCCTCATTTAATACCTGGCATACCCTGTCCCTAACCTTGAACTTTGTAGCCCAGGAGATGGGCCGCCATTCCCCAGAAGTTCTCCTTATTAATCCAGTCAGTTTGATCTTCCCACTTGCTCTCTTCCTCTGTCTGCATGGGCTTTTTCTCTACTCTTCCCCTCCCCTCTGTTTCCCTTCACTTTGCAACTTCCATGTTCTCCTTCTTTTGGGACAGTGAATTTGGAGACAGCCTGGGAGCATCTTTTCATTAAACCTGCCAATTTCATATATATGGCTTGAATTGATTTATTTGACTGGCAGAGAAATAACTTATCACCCAGCTCCTACCTCTGACAGCTCACAGCCTGAAGTAACTTTTTATTTAGAGGAGTAGATACCATTTTCTGGTCTCCATGGGTGGCTTCTTCCACATACCATCCCTCAACACAGACACACACTCCGAAATAAACATAATTGAAAATAAAATTTGCAAACAAAAGTATTGATTTTCTCTTTAACTCCTCTGTGAGTATGCATTCTGACATGACTTATCATATTCTCCTCATCTATTCAGTGATGGTTCATTTTAACATGACTTATGGTTTTCTTCTCATCTCCTCTGTGATGGTCCATCTTAACATGACAAGATTTTCTCATCTCCTGTGTGATAGTCTATCCTGAGATGAGTCATGATTTTCTCCTCATCTCCTCTCTGAGAGTCCATCCTGACATATCTTATGATTTTCTCAACTCTGCTGTAATGGTCCATCCTGACATGACTCTTGATTTTCTCATCTCCTCTGTGATGATCCATCCTGACATGACTTATTATGTTCTTATCTGTTCTGTGATGGTTCATCCTGACAGGACTTATGATTTTCTCATTTCCTCTCTTATGGTCCATCTTAAAATAATTATGATATTCTCCTCATCTCCTCTGTGAGGGTCCAATCCTAACATGACATATGATATTCTCCTTAACTCTTATGTGAAGGTCTGTCCTTACATGACATACTTGAAATGTTTCCTTACTTCCAGCCCTGTCCAACATGGAGATCAAAACTCAGTCAATTATGTTTATTTTTGCTTCCTATGAACCCACCAGCAGCACACTTTCCTTTGCCCTGTATTCCCTGGTCACTCAACCATGATAGCTAGAAGAAATTTCAGGAGAACAATAGGGCTCTGCTCAATAAGGCAAGAGGATGGTGTAAGAGGGAAATAGAGAAGCCTCAACAAAAACACTTTCTTATCACCCACAATGGTGTGTGTGTGTTTGTGTGTGCATGTGTGTCACTTCTGTCTCTGACCAGCAGAAAAGAGCGACAACACAGCATTCTTATCAAAGCAGTTTATTCAGGAACCTTTCAACATGCAAGCAGGAATCTCTCTCTCTGTCTCTGACCAAAATCCCGTATATATCCCTTCAACCACGCCCCACCAGCCCAGTCCGTGTAATCTCAGTTCATTGACCTTCATCAAATGGCCTGATCTTTCGTATTGGTACCCCTGTGCAGCTCTCACGATGGACTTGGCTTATTTTCGGGTGTATGAGGAAGTCAGGTGTAAGTCATAAGACTTGGCTGCAGTCCCGGGCACCATCTTGGGACTACCTCCACACCTGCTCCCCACATCTCCCCCTTTTTTCTTTTTTGGCAGAGAGAATGCCTGTCTTAGGTTGCCCCCTGCAGCAATACCCCTTATCCGTCATTGGGAGACAAACAGCTTTGGTTTGATCCCTGTCTTAGGTTGGTAACATGCCCAGGGAGTCTTACCTATCATTGACTACTTCTCTAGCATGTCAAGCCACACTTGAGGAGACTGTCCTGCCTCTACTGCTGCAAAAGCCTGTATCATCAAGGCTTGGGTTCTGTGCTGATGAAACTGTATATGGCAAATGCACCAAAAGGCTAGGCTTCTGATTAATATCAGACATAGGGCAAGTCCACCAATTCTGGCCCACTCTTTCAAGCAAGAGACAGCTGTAGATACAGCTGGCCCGTCCTTCAGCCATGGACACGTCCACACGGGTGGAGTTAATATGGAAGATGGATTATCTCAATTCCCAAATTAATCCATCAAAATGCTGAGACCAATTTCCTGTAAGGTACTGGGATATATTGTGGGATAAATGAACACCACAACTGGCATTCACAAACAGTATAGATGCAACACACAGTCCCGAATATTTCCACTCACAACCCAATTGTGCTAACTCCATCAAAACATCCACTTGGGATCAAGGAACTCCACATAAAACTAGAGATGCAGAAACTTAAAGAGGAGAAAGTGGGGAAAAGCCTCCAAGATATGGGCACAGGGGAAAAATTCCTGAATAGAACAGCAATGGCTTGTGTTGTAAGATCGAGAATCGACAAAGGGGCCTCATGAAACTGCAAAGCTTCTGTAAGGCAAAAGACACCATCAATAAGACAAAAAGGCCACCAACAGATTGGGAAAGGATATTTACCTATCCTATATCAGATAGGGGACTATTATCCAATATATATATAAAGAACTCAAGCTAAACAAAGAATTCTCACCTGAGGAATACTGAATGGCTGAGAAGCATCTGAAAAAATGTTCAGCATCCTTAATCATCAGAGAATGCAAATCAAACCAACACTGAGATTCTATCTCACACCATTCAGAATGGCTAAGATCAAAATTCAGGTGACAGCAGATTCTGGCGAGGATGTGGAGAAAGAGGAACACTCCTCCATTGTTGGTGGGATTGCAAGCTTGTATAACCACTCTGGAAATCAGTCTGGCAGTTACTCAGAAAATTGGACATAGTACTACCAGAGGATCCCGTAATACCTCTCCTGGGCATATATCCAGATGTTCCAACTGGTAAGAAGGACACATGCTCTTCTATGTTCATAGCAGCCTTATTTATAATAGCCAGAAGCTGGAAAGAACCCAGATGCCCCTCAACAGAGGAATGGATACAAAAAATTTGGTACATTTACATAATGGAGTACTACTGAGCTATTAAAAAAATGAATTTATGAAATTCCTAGGCTAATGGTTGGACCTGGAGGGCATGATTCTGAGTGAGGTAACACAATCACAAAAGAACTCAAATGATATGTACTCACTAATAAGTGGATATTAGCCCAGAAACTTAGTATACCTTAGTATGTCTTAGTAAACTTAGATATAAGATACAATTTGCAAGACACATGAAACTGAAAAGAACGAACACCTAAGTGTGGACACTTTGCCCCTTCTTAGAATTGGAAACAAAACACCCATGGAAGGAGTTACAGAGACACAGTTTGGAGCTGAGACGAAAGGTGGACCATCTAGAGACTGCCATATCCAGGGATCCATCCCAAAATCAGCCTCCAAACGATGACACCATTGCATACACTAGCAAGAATTTGCTTAAAGGACCCTGATATAGCTGTCTCTTGTGAGAGTATGCCGGGGCCTAGCAAACACATAAGTGGATACTCACAGTCAGCTATTGGACGGATCACAGGGCCCCCAATGGAGGAGCTAGAGAAAGTATCCAAGGAGCTAAAGGGATCTGCAACCCTATAGGTGCAACAACATTATAAACTAACCAGTACCCCGGAGCTCTTGACTCTAGCTGCATATGTATCAAAAGATGGCCTATTCAGCCATCACTGGAAAGAGAGGCCCATTGGACATGCAAACTTTATATCCCCCAGTAAAGGGGAAAGCCAGGGCCAAAAAGTGGAAGTGGGTGGGTAGGGGAGTGGGGGGGGGTATGGGGACTTTTGGGATAGCATTGGAAATGTAATTGAGGAAAATACCTAATAAAAAAATAAATTAATTTAAAATAAATAAATAAATAAATAAGAATAACCACCAGAAAAAAAAGAAGAAAAAAAAAAAAAAAACATCCACTTGTTCCGGGACTAAGTCAACCCTTTGATTCAGCAATAAAATTCCTGCTTTCAGCTGGCTATTAATATTTTCCTGAACATCCAAAGCTTCTGCAACACCCACGGATAAATTATTCACAGCTGCAGCAGTTTGGGATATGGCTGCAGCCGTGGCTGCAGTGGAGCAGTGACAATGGCCGCAGTAATGCCAAAAATCCCTCTTAGGTCTAAACAAAGTCATAGCAGAAGGAGCATGAACAGTCCAAGGTACAAAGCAAGGCATCCTAGTCACAAGAACTAAATGATATTCATATGCATTCCAGCACATACTATAATAACAAATATCACTACTACAATTAACAACATTATTCTCATAACTACCATTATAAACAATAAACACAAAAGGAGGCCACAAACAGGTATAGCCTTAAAGGAAGCATTGCGCCCTCCAGCAAGTTGAGAAACAGAGGTTTCAAAGACACTAGACCCATTCCAATAAAAACTTGCATTACCCCATGCCCCTCCCAATAGCATACTCAGAGGAGAAAGATCTGTGCAACTACCATTCACACCACACAACAAACACACATTAAAAGGATTACTAGCTCCTACTTGAGCTGGATTTTGATAGGTCCAATTTTATCCTGAAAATGAGCCACTATGGACTATGCCAATATAAGGAGAAAAGGTAAAATATTTCTTTACCGCCCAAGCTGCCTTTCTAGACAGACAACCAGGCCATGGTGGAAGGGAATCACGGGTACGCTTGCAAAAGGGAGCCCATCTAGGTTGGGGAGGTATGGTATCATTGCCTTTGGAAATACTGGCAGGCCACACCCCTTGAATCCATGTGGCATTAGCTTTAGTAGAACTATTAATTGGCATATCAAGCCATGCTGCTGTTTGATTATACATTTGAACGCAGCCACTATTCTGAGAAATATTTTGAATCATTTGAAAGCACAGCAATCCCCTCAACTGAAGCTGCATCCGTTCCTGCACACACAGGTGCAATTTCCCCATCCCATGGTAAAAAGGGTAACTGCAGTGAAGCATTTGATGTGAAAAATCAAGGGAACACTTGTGCCAAATGTGTCAATGGCATGGGTTTGCGAACACAGATAAGATTCCCCAGTGTGGATCTTCAGTCATCACCACAGGAAGTATCCTCAACATGAAGAACATCCATGCCGTCCCCACTCCGCTCATTTTGGACTGCTCTGTTCAACCACTCTGGTACCCACAGCAGCTGTTGATGATCCTGGGAACTTACCAGCTAGCTGCCCTGACTGCAATGAGTTCTGAACAAAGAGAAGGATCCCCATAAGGGCAACCACTGTCGCTTCTTTCTCTGACCAGCAGAAAACAGCGACGACACAGCGTTCTTATCAAAGCAGTTTATTCAGGAACATTTCAACATGCAAGCAGGAATCTCTCTCTATGTCTCCTACCACAATCCCTCATATATCCCCTCAACCACACTCCACCAGCCCAGTCCGTGTAATCTCAGTTCATTGGCCTTCATCAAATGGCCTGATCTTGTGTATTGGTGCGCCTGCGCAGCTCTCATGATGGACTTGGCTTATTTTCGGGTGTATAAGGAAGTCAGGTGCAAGTCATAAGACTTGGCTGCAGTCCCGGACACCATCTTGGGACTGCCACCACAACCGACCCCACATCTGTGTTTGTGTTTGACACACACACACACAAACAGAGAGAGAGAGAGAGAGAGAGAGAGAGAGAGAGATTGAAAAAGTGTGGGGTTTGTACGTGTCTGTGTTAAGGTGTTTGTAAGTGGGCATGTGAGTATATGCTTGTAAGATTGTGTATGAGTGTGAGTGTGTGTGTATGTGTGTGAAGGTTAGAGGACAACTTTGGGGTTGGTCCTTCCTTTTTTCCTACTTTTACACAGGGTTACTTTGTTGACACTGCTGCATACATCAAACACTATAGCCAAGGAATTTAGGGACTCCAGTTGCTACCTTCCATTTTGCTGTGAGAAGAATGAGATTACAGATCTGTATTTACATGATGGTGTGTCTGTTTGTGTGTGTGTGTGTGTGTGTGTGTATGTGTGTGTGTGTGTTTGTGTGTTTTTGTGTGTGTATGTGTGTGTGTTACACATCTGGGATTTAAGAGGAATCAGAATTGAAGTCCTTACACTTCCATAGCAAGCATGCACACCACTGAGCCATCTTTCAAATTCTGGTGATTTTATTTTACATTTTTCTATGTATGTATGTATGTATGTATGTATGCATGCATGCATTTATGTAAGTATATATGTATGTGTGTATATATATGTATGGAGGTGTGGGGCATTGGGCTATGCACAGTCAGACAGTCTGGTCTCCAGTAGAGCTGAGATATTGAACCCTGGGACCCGGTGGTCATAATTTACCTACATGGGATGAAAGAAGTTCTCTCATGTCTCCTGGAACTCTGGCTCCTGTCTAAGTTACCACCCCCCTCAGCCCCCACAAGAGAAGCATGCCTAGCAGTCATGTAGGCAATGTCCCAAGCTTCTGACCTTTAGGCTAGACTCTTCTCCAGTTACCTAGCAACACTAAAGACCATAAGAGGGGCTGCTTGGCTCCACATCACTCTCTCCTTCCTTTGTTCTCTTACCTCTCACTTCTCTCACTCCTCTCTCTTTGTCTTCTCCTCTCTCCTCTCCTCTTTCCCTCTTGCTCTTACTCTTTCTCTCTAGCCTTTCCCCCCCTCTCTATCCCTCCCCCTTCTCTCTTTCTCTCTGCCTTTCTACAAAAAAGCTCTAAAACCATAGACACTCTCTGTTCATCAAGGCTGTGCTCACTCTTGCTGGTGTGAGAACCTCTCTTCCCTCATCCCTCTCTCCCATAACCCCGGGGCTACAGTGAGTGACACTGGGTCCCCCAGGTCGGGGCTGTCCCTTGTTCATGCCCTGTTGAATGAGTCAGAGGCTTGGATGCCCACCCAGGGCTGAGTGACTGCATCTGTCGGCCTTCCCGTGTCTGCCTGTCCAGAGCATAGGTGGAATTCTGGTGGAACATGGGTCCTCCCTTCCCCTCTTCTTCAGGCCCCTTTTTAGTTTCTACATGGGGGCATATGTGCTGCAGCATGTGTGTTGAGGTCAAAGGATAATCTGAAGGAATTTCTTCTCTCTTTCTGCTGCATGAGTTTTAAGGGTCCAAATCATGTTAGTAGGCTCAGCAGGGCTGGGCCTGGTGTGTGTATGTTATCTAGGACCAGAGAATACCAACTAAGCACCATGCACACAATCTGTGTGATGTAAAAGATATGCAGTTATCATTCAGATCTCTGAATTGTTCAATGATAGTGCTGGATATGTTGTGTACAAGCTATATCCTGAGAGAGCCTAGACTGGGCCTTGATAGAGGTGCATGGATTGACTCAGCTCTGTGTCATGATTTATAGTTATAGAAGAAGCCAGGGTGTGAGCCCTATTGTCTAAATCATAAGCCAAATTTTTCTCTCTCTCTCTCTCTCTCTCTCTCTCTCTCTCTCTCTCTCTCTCTCTCTCTGTGTGTGTGTGTGTGTGTGTGTGTGTGTGTGTGTATGTCATAGACGTACATTGTAGACATTTCTAAATCACTTTCCACCATGACTTTAGATGGGATATCTCACTAAAACTGGAGGTGATCTATTTGGCTAGGCTGTTTAGCCAATGAGCACCAGGCATGCACTGTCTCAGTCTACATACAGCTGGAATTATAGATGGGTGACACTCTGTCTGGCTTTATAAATGATTTGTGTCTGAACTTATGTCCTCAGACTTGCATAATAGAAACTTCACTAATTGAGCATCTTCCAGGCCACAGGGGATAATTATTCGACTTGGTAAGGAGCTTGAGAAATGGCACAATGGGTAAGTCTTCCACTGGATCCATTCATATTTGAGTCCTAGCAAACAAAGTGCAGTTCTCAACTGCTCTGACTCTAGATACAGGAGATATGATGCACTCTTTTGGCTTCTGTGGACAGTGTACTCATGTGGTACACATACACACATACACAAAAATCACCTACACACATAAAATAAAGCAAAAGTCTAAAAACCCTTTAAAATGTGCTAACTAAAGTCCTTTGAGATGCTGAGCTTGATTTTGAAGCTGCTGAGAAATCAGCAATAGACACAGTTGAAATCAAATCTGAAAATATCAGAACAAATGTTTTTATCCCCTCTGATTTTTCTTGAGATTACATATGTTTGGTATATAAGAATATTTTCAGACAAAATACTCCTATACATAAATACAAATCTTTAAAAAGTCCCTTGTTATGATGAACTTCAACCCTATCAAAGCAATCCTTCAACCACTTTCATCAATGGACAGATCATGGAAACAGAAACTAAACAGGGACACAGTGAAACTAATAGTATGGCACTTCATACTCATCAAAGGTAAAATCCTCCAAGAGGAACTCTCAATTCTGAATATGTATGCTCCAGATGCAAGGGCAGACACATTCATTAAAGATACTTTAGTAAAGCTCAACACACACATTGCACCTCACACAATAATAGTGGGAGACTTCCACACACCACTTTCATTAATGGACAGATTGTGGAAACAGAAACAAAACAGTGACAGAGTGAAACTAACAGAAGTTATGAAACAAATGAATTTAACAGATATCTACAGAACATTTTATCCTAAAACAAAAGGATACACCTTCTCAGCACCTCATGGTACCTTCTCAAAAATTGACCATATAATTGGTCACAAAACAGGCCTCAACAGATACAAAAATATGGAAATTGTCCCGGGATCCTGTCATATCACATAGACAAAGACTGATCTTCAATAACAACATAAATAATAGAAAGCCAACATTCACGTAGAAACTGAACAACACTCTACTCAATGATACCTTGGTCAAGGAAGGAATAAAGGAAGGAATAAAGAAATAAATTAAAGACTTTTCAGAGTTTAATGAAAATGAAGCCACAACATACCCAAGCTTATGGGAAACAATGAAAGCATTTCTAAGAGGAAAACTCATACCTCTGAGTGCCTCCAAAGAGAAACTAGAGAGAGCACACACTAGCAGCTGGACAACACACCTAAAAGCTCTAGAACAAATGGAAGAAAAGTCACCCAAGAGGAGTAGATGGCAGGAAATAATCAAACTCAGGGGTGAAATCAACCAAGTGGAAACAAGAAGAACTATTCAAAGGATCAACCAAACGAGGAGCTGGTTCTTTGAGAAAATCAACAAGATAGATAAACCCTTAGCCAGACTCACTAGAGGGCACAGGGACAGCATCCTAATTAACAAAATCAGAAATGAAACGGGAGACATAACAACAGATCCTGAAGAAATCCAAAACACCATCAGATCCTTCTACAAAAGGCTATACTCAACAAAACTGGAGAACCTGAATGAAATGGACAAATTTCTAAACAGATACCAGGTAACAAAGTTAAATCAGGATCAAGTAAATGATCTAAACAGTCCTATATCCCCTAAAGAAATAGAAGCGCTCATTAATATTCTTCCAACAAAACAAAAAGCACAGGACCAGATGGGTTTAGTGCAGAGTTCTATCAGACCTTCAAGGAAGATCTAATTCCAGTTCTTCACAAACTATTCCACAAAATAGAAGCAGAAGGTACTCTACCCAATGCATTCTATGAAGCCACAATTACTCTGATACCTAAATCACAGAAAGACCCAACAAAGATAGAGAACGTCAAACCAATTTCCCTCATGAATATCAATGCAAAAATATTCAATAAAATTCTTGCTAAGCAAATCAAATCCTCCATCTTTTCCAACTAGGTGTCTTTCCAGGTATGCAGAGATGATTTAATATAGGGAAATCCATCAATGTAATCCATTATATAAACAAAGTCAAAGACAAAAACCACATGATCATCTCGTTAGATGCTGTGAAAGCTTTGACAAAATCCAACACCCATTCATGATAAAAGTTTTGGAAAGGTCAGGAATTCAAGGCCCTTACCTAAACATGACAAAATCAATCTACAGCAAACCAGTAGCCAATATCAAAGTAAATGGTGAGAAGCTGGAAGCAATCCCACTAAAATCAGGGACTAGACAAGGCTGCCCACTTTCTCCCTACCTATTCAACACTGTAACTTGAAGTCCTAGAGAGAGCAATTCGACAACAAAAGGAGATCAAGGGGATACAAATTGGAAAGGAAGAAGTCAAAATATCACTTTTTACAGATGATATGATAGTATCTATAAGTGACCCTAAAAATTCCACCAGAGAACTCCTAAACCTGATAAACAGCTTCAGTGAAGTAGCTGGATATAAAATTAACTTAAACAAGTCAATGGTCTTTCACTACAGAAAGGATAAACAGGCTGAGAAAGAAATTAGGGAAACAACACCCTTATCAATACTCACAAAAAATATAAAATACCTTGCCATGACTCTAACTAAGGAAGTGAAAGATCTGTATGATAAGAACTTCAAATCTCTGAAGAAAGAAATTAAAAAAGATCTAAGATGATGGAAATATCCCCCATGCTCATGGATTGGCAGGACCAATATAATAAAAATGGATATCTTGCCAAAAGCAATCTACAGATTCAATGCAATCCCCATCAAAATTCCAACTCAATTCTTCAACGAATTAGAAAGAGCAATCTGCAAATTTATCTGGAATAACAAAAACCTAGGATAGCAAAAACTCTTCTCAACAATAAAAGAACCTCTGGGGGGAATCACCATGTCTGAACTAAAGCTGTACTACAGAGCAATTGTGATAAAAAAAACTGCATGGTACTTGTACAGCGACAGACAGGTAGATCAATGGAATAGAATTGAAGACCCAGAGATGAACCCACACACCTATGGTCACTTGATCTTTGAAAAGGGAGGTAAAACCATCCAGTGGAAAAAAAGACAGCATTTTCAACAAATGGTGCTGGCACAACTGGCGGTTAAAAGAATGTGAATTGATCCATTCCTATTTCCTTGTACTAAGGTCAGTTCTAAGTGGATCAAGGAACTCAACATAAAACCAGAGACACTGAAACATATAGAGGAGAAAGTGGGAAAAAGCCTCGAAGATATGGGCACAGGGGAAAAAATCCTGAATAGAACAGCAATGGCTTGTGCTGTAAGATGGAGAATCGAAGAATGGGACCTGATAAAATTGCAAAGCTTCTGCAAGGCAAAAGACTCCGTCAATAAGACAAAAAGGCCACCAAAAGATTGGGAAAGGATCTTTACCTATCCTAAATCAGATAGGCGACTAATATCCAATATATGTAAAGAACTCAAGAATGTGGGCTCCAGAAAATCAAATAACCCCATTAAAAAATGGGGCTCAGAGCTAAGCAAAGAATTCTTACCTGAGGAATACGGAATGGCTGAGAAGCACCTGAAAAAATGTTCAGCATCCTTAATCATCATGAAAATGTAAATCAAAACAACCCTGAGATTGCACCTCACACCAGTCAGAATGGCTAAGATCAAAAATTCAGGTGAAAACAGATGCTGGCGAGGAGTTGGGGAACTAGGAATACTCCTCCATTGTTGGTGGGATTGCAAGCTTGTACAACCACTCTTAAAATCAGTCTGGCGGTTCCTCAGAATATTGGACATAGTACTACCAGAGGATCCAGCAATACCTCTTCTGGACATATATCCAGAAGATGTTCCAATGGGTAAGAAGGACACATGCTCCACTGTGTTCATAGCAGCCTTATTTATAATAGCCAGAAGCTTAAAAGAACCCAGATGTCCCTCAACAGAGGAATGGATACAGAAAATGTGGTACATTTACACATTGGACTATTACTCAGCTATTAAAAAGAATGAATTTATGAAATTCCTAGGCAAATGGATGGACCTGGAGGGCATCATCCTGACTGAGGTAACCCAACCACAAAAGAACTCACATGATATCTACTCACTGATAAGTTGATATTAGCCCTGAAACTTAGAATACCCAAGATACAAGATACAATCTGTAAAACACATGAAACTCAGGAAGAACGAAGACCAAAATGTGGACACTTTGCTCCTTCTTAGAATTAGAAACAAAACACCCATGGAAGGAGTTACAGAGACACAGTTTGGAGCTGAGACAAAAGGATTGACCATCTAGAGATTGCTATACCCGGGGATTCATCCCATAATCAGTCTCCAAACACTGACACCATTGCATACACTAGCAAGGTTTTGCTGAAAGGAACCTTATATAGCTGATTCTTGTGAGGCTATGTTGGGGCCTAGCAAACACAGAAGTGGATGCTCACAGTCAGCTATTGGATGGATCACAGGGCCCCCAATGGAGGATCTATATAAAATACTCAAGGAGCTACAGGGGTCTGCAACCCTATAGGTAGAACAACAATATGAACTAACCAGCAACCCCCCCCCGAACTTGTGTTTCTAGCTGCATATGTATCAGGAGATGGCCTAGTTGGCCATCATTGGAAAGAGAGTTCCAGCAGTCTTGCAAACTTTATATGCCCCAGTACAGGGGAATGCCAGAACCAAGAAGTGGGAGGGGGAGGGGAGTGAGGGCGGGAGGGTATGGGGTAACTTTTGTGATAGCATTGGAAATGTAAATGAAGAAAATATCTAACTTTTTAAAAAAAGAGGAAAATGTGGAGAATAGCTTTGAACCCATTGGCACAGGAGACAACTTTCTAAACAGAATATCAAGACACATCAAATGCACAATGTTTCCTCCTGCCTCAATAGTAAATGACCCACTTAGGTGTGATGCAGAAACCCACTTTTCTTGCATTCCAAATGAAATGTGGTTTTCAGAGTTGGCACACAGCATTATCCTGAATGGATATTTAGTGTTTAAAAGGGTAACTCTTCTTTTTTCCTTTTTATTTTTTGAGAATCACATGAAAGCATAATGAATTCTGGTCATTTTCACCTCACATTGCCTTGTCTCTTTTCCCTCCTACTCATATGTAATTCTAGTCTATAATTATACAGTCTTCCTCATGTTTTTATGTGGTTTTGGCTTTTTTGTGACTTTTGATTTTATTTACTATTGCTTGCATAATCATAAATATTAAGTTAAATACTGGAGAATGGTCAACTATCCAGTGGCTGCAACATTGAAGGAAAGCTTCTCCCTCCTCCTCCAACAATTTATTATCATACATCTTTAGGCAGGAGGCATGTCATGGGCTTCCTTTCCCAACCATAGTAGAATGATGATGTGTCTAATCTTGTGTATGTATTCACAGATGCTGCAAGATGATGAGTCCAATGTGCATTCAGAAGATAGTACTTCACAGCACCTATTTTATGCCTTTAATCTTACATTCTTTCTGATCTTAATTCTGTGTTGTTTCCTAAGTTTTGGGTCGGCTGAGAACTCCACCAATGCTTATTCTCAACACTATAACCAGTCAAGGGTTTCTGTGTTAAATGTCTGCTACTGAAACTGAAAGTTTGATGTCCAAGGTTGAAATCAGCACTAAGTTTTGAGTGTAAATATAAATATTTAGAAGACATTTTGATACAATGCCCACTTAGCAAAACAACACCAGTACATTGTCATCTAGTGCCTATGATATCTCTAGCCATGGGATTTTGACCTTATTTACAGTACCAGGCATTCATTTCCTCTATTATTTGGACCTCCAATCCAATCATAAAATGGATGGTTCCACCTAACCTGTAACACCACTATTACACTAGTATGTGCCCACACATGGATGTAATTTCTTAAACATTTATATTATCTCTACCATATGGAGACTCTTATTAGAGAAGTGTAATGAAAAGGACCTTTAGTATAAAATCCTCAGAGCCAAATACCTGCAAGCAGAAGTTCAATGAACCTCTCCCAAAGTACCTATGTTTACTAGATAGATGTCAAAGGGCAACTTCATCGTTTAATCATTTGTTGTCATCTACTACTGTGTCTCCAGGTTCAGCAAGGAGAACAAGGGCAACATTGATCCTTATTTATACCTAACCTTTGAGAATG
Organism: Mus caroli; assembly: GCF_978045245.1. Classification (NCBI taxonomy): domain Eukaryota; kingdom Metazoa; phylum Chordata; class Mammalia; order Rodentia; family Muridae; genus Mus; species Mus caroli. Next base: position 149,866,926 of record NW_028227259.1, on the reverse strand, counting down.
GACCCAGAAACTAAATTGGTATGAGGTTTGCTCTCTTGAACTAAAACTCACTCTCACTAAAGTTCTTCAGAATTTCACTTTCCAGCCTTGTAAAGAAACACAGGTGAGGGAGAAAACTATCACTCCAAATAGTGTTATATGGGAGGCATTTGTTCAACTGAAGGTTCTATGTATAAAAATGACTATGCAGGTTTGAGGATTTTTTTTTCTGATGCAATGAGCTATTTGTATCTAGGTATTAATTAAGGGTCATTTTGTAATAATACAACTTAGAATTATGAGGAGTCAGTGTAGGCCAGTGTGACAGGATTCCATGCATTCTATTTGTATCAAGTGGAGATTGGGTATGTCATGTGCCATCCAGAGGTTCAATGGTCATGTCTTTAATGTCTGTTCATATTGCACTCTTCTTCCAGAGCTAACAGAAGTCCTCCTATCACAGTCCTTTCAACCAGTGGATGTACATTAGAATTACAGAGGAACTTTAAAACTCATACATGAGGTCTGAGATATTTCTCAGTTGGCAAAAAGCTTGTCTGTCGTGGACAAATCTCTGGTTCTACTTCCCAGAATTACATGAACAAGTCTTGATGGTATATACCTGTAATTTGTACACTCAGGAGTTAGAGGATAGAAAATCAGAATTTCAAGTAATCTTTAGCTACTTAGTGAATTTGAAACCAACATGCTCTATGTGACTCAAAACGAATCCAGAAACTCAAGATGCTTGGTCTTTTTTGAAATCTTCAAACAACTCACTCAGAGTGTGGCTTTAAAAGCTCATCTCCGATTTCCCAGGTCATGCCAAGTTGAAAATCATAATTTTAAAAGACAGTTGCTGGGTATCATAAGATGACTCAATCATTAAGAGCACTTGCTGTTCTTGGAAGGGACTTGAATTTAGTTTCCAGTATCCACATGGTAGCTCAGAACTATTTCTAAATCCAGTTCCACGGTCTCTGTTGGCCTACTCTATCTTCACTTGAGACTTCCTACTTGTGGTATATATGCAATGTGCAGACAAAACACTCCTATACATAAACTATAAGTCTTTTAAAAGTTACATGTTTTGATGAATTTCAATCTTATGGAACATCTTGATGATTCCAGTTCATTTCTCAGGAGCTCTGCTGTAGATAATAGGTAGTTGTCATATTTCCAAATTTTCTTTCTTATTCTGTCCTCATACTTGAAGTTCCTGTTCATGTTCTAAATGAATGTGCTTCTTAATTTTATATCCTATGTACTCCATGTTCTACTTTTGGATCTTGCACATTATTTTCCCCATCTATGTGTCATTAAACCCCCAGTATTTTCCATGTTTCTTCTCTCTGTATTGAAGGATATCCATTATCTTTTGTTTATCAGCTAATTTTATTCCTTCCATAAAATCCAAATGGTTCTTTGATGATAATTATCACATTGAAAACTTTTCATAAATGTTTGAAAGCATGGCTTACAGTTACAATTTTCTTTCATAAAAACATTAATTAAAAATTAACTGAACCATTTATGTGAATATTTGTATGTACATATTTTTGTATCCCTTAGTCAAAAACGTGTATAGTACTGAAATTATAAAAGAATAAAATAAGACATATAGAAAAAGCATTTGCCTTGCATTTTACTAAATAACTTGTTCTTGTTTCATGTAAAGGGAAAGGCGAAATGTATAGGACTTGTATATTAAGAGTGTGGCTTCTTTATATTAATGGGTTATTTTTCTGGACAAAGAGACAGATATTTTTATTCTTTGAGCTGGTAAGGCAACCCCTTCAGGAGCAAAGGCAAGTAGAGAAGGAAGTCAGGAGTGGGTTGATTGTGACACATTGCAGGGCAAAGCTGGATGGAACAAAAGGGATCCAGGAGGGGCCAGAGCCTGGGCAACAGCTCCTGGGCAAAGGTAGAGCATGCTTACAAATCTACACACAACAAACAGGCAATAGTTCTAGAGACAATCCTTGCTCCAGTTGTTGAGGGATCCACATGAAGACTTTTCACATTTGTTACAAATATATTTGGGTTGGTTGGCTAGGTTCGGCCCATCTATGTTCTTTGGTGGCTCAGGGGGAGCTCTCAAGGTTCCAAGGTTTTTGAGACTGTTGGTCTTCTTGTGGAGCTCCTTTTCCCTTTGAGGCCCACAATCTTTCCCCCAGTTTTCCCCTAAGAGTCCCCGAATTCCATGCTGTGTTTGCCTGTGAATCTCTGTATCCATCTGAGTAAGATGCTGTATATACACTCTTAGAGAACAGCCATGCTAGATTCCTGCCTACATGATTTACAGAATATCATTAACAGTTTCAGGGATTGATGCTTGCCCAGGAGATTAGTCTCAAGTTGGCCTGTTATTGATTGGCCATTCCCTCAGTATATGCTCTGCCATTGTACCTGCATTTCTTTTGGACAGACAAATTTGGGAATAAACATTTTTGAGTGGGTTGGTGTTCATATTTCTCCACTGAGGGTCCTGCCTGAGTACATGAGGTGAACTCTTCAGGTTCCATATGAACATTGCTGTGCTTCTCAGCTAAGGTCCCCCACATTGATTCCTGAGATCCTTCCCTATTCCAGGTCTCTATCATCCCCTAGAGATGCCCCAATAGCTCACCTTCAGGAGCTGCAGATTTTCATTCACTCTTCAGTCCCTGTGGATTTCTCTCCTGTTTCTTCCCATACCAGATCCTGAGCCCTCATGATGCCTTCCTCCACATTCCTGGGCACATTATTTTAATTCCAGCACTCAGAAGGCAGAGGCAGGCAGATCTCTACAACTTTCAGGCCAGACTGGTCTATAGAGCAGTTCCAGGACATCCAGGGCTAGCTACACCATGAAACACTGTCTCAAAAAACAAATATGTATTGATTACATATTTATTTGTTTATATGTAAGCATATATGTGTGTCGACTGAAGAGACCAGAAGACAATCTGTGGAAATTCATTCCATCTGTGCCATAGTTGTTCTAGTGGGCTTTGTCTTTCAGGCAAGTCATTACTGTATCTCAAAGGTCCATAGTCAGGTAGCAGTCATGATTACTTTGCTCATCCAGTATTGTATACAGAACCTTCTAGTACTGTGAATACGACCTAGTGACCTTAGGGTTTGATATATATTAAGAGGGAAGATAGATATATGAGTCAAGGAGAATAAGAAAGAATTTTTTATTTACAAAATATAATAAAACATTTCATTCTTGGAGAATTTCATATGTGTACACAACATATTTTGTTAGTATACATCCCCCTACTCTCCCCTTAAATTTCTTTGAATGCCCCACCCCAAATCTACCCACCAACTTGATGTCTTCTTTTCTGTTTATAAACCACTTAGTCTATTTAGTGTTGTCCATGTGTGCATAGATTGGGATCACCCATTGGAGCAGAGGTAACTATCTGGGGCTACACCCCTGGAGGGAAAACTGACTGTCCTTCCTCTAGCAGCCATCCACTATCAGAAGCTCCTAAGCTCATGTGACACAGAAGCCCTGCTGGGATGTTGACTGGCCTGGCCTTGGGTGACATGTGCAATTAACCAGAGCTTCTGTGACTTCATGGGGTATAATAATGCTGTCATGTCTCCCAGACACCAAAGAACTAAATATTTCTGGCCTTCATAGTTACTGGCTGTATGAATCTGGTTTAGATCTAGTCTCTATTGTTAGCACAGGAGAGAGTTAAAGCTCCTTGACTTTTCCAATTGCTTGGAAATATATACAGTCATTCAGTGTGTGTGTGTGTGTGTGTGTGTGTGTGTGTGTGTGTGTGTTACATGTTTATGTGTGTGCATATGTGTGGGGGTCAGAAGTTGAAGTAAAGGTGTCTTTCTCTATGGCTTTCCACTTTATTATTAGCATTTAAGTTTGCATTTTGATGTATGTGCACACATGCATATCCATCACAGTGCCTGTGTTGAAGTCATAAAGCAGCTGGCAGGGTAATATGAGTCCAAGGTCATTCTGGTCTGCAGAGTGCATTGCAGGACAGCCAAGGGTACACAGAAAAACACTGTCTGGAAAAAAACAAAACAAACCAGACCAAATCAACCACCCAAACAAACAAAACTGTGGGAGTAGTGGCTCTGAGGGTGAAGATACTTGCTTCTATACCTAAGAAATTTAATTGTGTCCCTGGAGATTACATAGAGAAAATAGTTGGATGTGCTAATGTTGAAATTGTCTAACATTGCAGTTGAGTCAACTGTTTGACATTGTGACAAATATTGTTATATACAAAATTCATGCCAGAGACAATGAATTGAGTTATAAGAAATTGGATCTCCCTGTTAACCCCTGAGCTTAAAAAGTCTTTAAGTTTATTGTTTTGTGTCAGGCTACATTCAGAGTTACTCTGGGTGTATTTAGCTTATGAGATGTGAGTTGACTCACCTACAAATGCTCACACAAGCAGCAGTACACACAAGCTACAGTAAATTCACTTCACAGGACTTAAAATATAAATATATATTACATATATTATTATATGTATATATTATTATATGCATATAATTTATATTTAATCATTTGTACAGCAAACATCTATCTGACCTCCCAGGATTTCCTGGAAATTTTGATGAAAACCCCCACAACTCCATCATTCTTGGTCTGTGCATCTAAAATGGAAACATCGTGGAGATGCCTCAGTCTACCACTCACACCAACTCTGCTTCAATCCATGGGAACTGAGGATTGATCAGGTGGATAGCAGGAAGATGAATCTCAGGATGCCCTCTGGGTAAGGCAGAAAACCGGAGCTCAGGGACATCTAGGAATGGCTTCCCCAAAGGCTCTCCCACTTTCAAGGTCTCATTGTCTCTTGATATCATCAGATTTGGAATTAAACTTCCCATACACCAACTCTCAAGTGACGAAGTAAAAAATAAACTGTAGCACTTCAAGTTTCAATATATAATACGTATAATTTTTTTCTAACAACCCTTCATAACCTTGTAAGTGCATGTGATAAATCATGATCCTTGCTTCGCAATATGAGTACTGGTGACTTAGAGATGTGAAAGTGAGGCAGTTTGTTTTTATAAATTCTCCCAGAGTGCTAGATAAGCTGAGTGAGATTTATAAATCTCAATACATCCCACCTACCCTCTTTCTCTCTAAGACAAGATCTCCTTATGTAGTCCTGGATGACCTATAACTTGTTATGAAAACTAGGTGGACTTTGAACTCACTAAGCTCTATCAGTCCCTAACTCCTGATTCCTGGGATTACAGGCATAGCCTACCACCTCAAACTTAGCATTTTGATATGTCTACATTTCTCTTTTTCTCAGCAAAGGCTGTGTGATGGTTCATCTCTGTTTTACTCTCTGTTTATTAAAGCATCTCAAGTCCATGACCCTGCAGACAAGGTTAGCTACTAGCAACTTTCTATTATAAACTTCTAGTTTGTGCACATATATTCCTATTTCATTAAGTCCAGCCCTGATTTTGATGATCTCTTTCTGTGATCTCTTTCTGTCTACTGTTTTTGGATCCTGTTTATTTTTATTTTTCCAATGACTTCAAGTCCCTAATTAAGTTGTTAATATGAGATGTCTTCCATGTATTGATGTAGGCACTTAGTGCTGTAAACTTTGCTCATAGGATGCCCACATTGTGTTGTGTATATTTGGGTGTTTGTAAGATGCCTTCTGTGATGGTTTGTACATCCTTGGACCAGGGAGTGGCACCATCTGAAGGTGTGGCCTTGTTGGAATAGATGTGGCCTGGTTGGAATGGGTGTGTCACTATGGGTGTGGGTATAAGACCCTACCCTAGTTGCCTGGAAGTCAGTCTTCCACTAGCAACCTTTGAATGAAGATGTAGAACTCTCAGCTCTGCCTGGATACTGCCATTCTCCCACCTTGAAGATAATGGACTGAACCTCTGAACCTGTAAGCCAGCCCCAATTAAATGTTGTTTTTTATAAGACTTGCCTTGGTCATGGTGTCTGTTCACAGCAGTAAAACCCTAACTAAGACAGAAGTTGGTACCAGGAGTGGGGTATTGCTGTGATAGGCCTGACCATGCTTTTATTTGAAAGAATGTGGATTTTGGGACTTTGGATTTGGAAAGCAGTGGAATGCTTTAAATGGGGCTTCCATATTCCTAGTAGGAATATGGAAGACTTTGTTGCTGGGAGTGATTTGAACTGTGTTGACCTGGACCAAGAGATTTCAAAGGAAAAGAATTTCAGAATGTGGCATAAAGACTGGTTTTGTGGTATTTTGGTGAAGAATGTGGCTACTTTTTGCCCTTGTCTGAAAAGTTTGCCTGAGGTTAAGGTGAAGAGACTTGGATTAATTGCATTGACAAAAGAAGTTTCAAAAAAGCCCAGCAGAGACTTTGTTCTCTGGTTAAGTCTTATGAAGAGAAGTTTGAACAAGCATAGCAAGCTTAGAAAGGAAAAATATAAAATATATGGTTTGAGTATTAAAGGAGAACCAGGAAGTGAAATGGAGCAAAATCTTGTGTTCTAGGAGATAAAAGATTAAGGGAGTGGGACCTTGGGGCAAGATTCTACCCAGCTTAATTAGATCCAGGCATGGTGGTACACACCTTTAATCCCATGAGACAAGCATGCTGATCTCTGCATTCAAGCTCAATCTATAGAGCAAGAACCAGAATAACCAAGCTTAGGCAGTCAAGGATTTACTATTGTACAAGGGGATCATGTTCTAGTTCCTGTAAGCAGCAGAACTTGGCAGCTTCAGCCATGTGGCTCTGGCTCTAGATTTAAGAATGGGAGGAACTACTGGGAAAATTGATGCTGGTTAGCTGGAGCTAAGGAATTAGCAGTGATTAAGAAGAGACCAGCATCATTGAGGTGAAATCTTCTGGAAATTGTTTTCTGGGAGCACAAAGAAGCTGTGTTCCAGAGATACCCAAGGTTTTACCTCATGCTGCAGCTGGACTTGGTAATGTGTAAGAGTCACTCAGGTGGTACTGCTTATGAAGAAATGAAGGGATCATGGAGAGAAGCTGAGGCTTAGCACTGTGAGAGGCCAGGAAAGGCCATTGGAGAAGGTGAAGCCTCAGCTGTAATTGATGGCCCAGGACTGAAGGGGTCATGCAAAGGATTTGAGGCTTGGCACCCTGAAGAGAGCCTATGAGAGGCTATTGGTGAAGCCTAGTTGGAGTGGAACACCCCAGTGTATTGGAGATGTCAGTACCATGGGATGATCACCAAGAACAGCAGCCATAGTGGAGTGGATCAACCTGAGCATAGAGTGCTACAGAGGACAGAGATGGAGAAGTGATGCCAGCCCTGAAGAGGAGTCCAAAAAATCAAGTGGAATCCCAGACACTGAAACAAGAAGCTGTAACATTGAAATTGCCTTGGAGACTCAAAGATGTTAAAGATGATAGAGCCATGGGATACATGCTGAGGAAAGCTGCTCACAGGGAGTGGAACCAGCCCAGGAGAAAGCAGTTTGTTGCAGTCAACAAAGATGAAAAAGGAGTGGAGATCTGAAGACTGCTTTGACATCAGCCATGGAGATGCAGAGTTTGGAGTTTGCCCAGCTGGTTTCCTGCCTTGCTTTGGGGATTACAGTTAATTAAGTTGAATGAATCTCAGAAGAATCCTTGAACTTTGGACTTTTAACATTGTTGCGACTGCTATAGACTATGAGGACTTTGAAAGTTGGACTACATGCATTTTGCATTATGCTATGTTTAAGTATGGCCCCCATAGACTCATGTTTTTTTAACAAGTCTATGGGACCAGGGAGTGGAATGTGATGGTTTGTATATCCTTGGACCAGGGAGTGGCACCATCTGAAGGTGTGGCCTTGTTGGAATAGATGTGGCCTGGTTGGAATGGGTGTGTCACTATGGGTGTGGGTATAAGACCCTACCCTAGTTGCCTGGAAGTCAGTCTTCCACTAGCAACCTTTGAATGAAGACGTAGAACTCTCAGCTCTGCCTGGATACTGCCATTCTCCCACCTTGAAGATAATGGACTGAACCTCTGAACCTGTAAGCCAGCCACAATTAAATGTTGTTTTTTTATAAGACTTGCCTTGGTCATGGTGTCTGTTCACAGCAGTAAAACCCTAACTAAGACACCTTCCCTGTGTTCCACATATTTAAATATGTTGTATTTTCATTTTGTAAATTTGGATGTGTTGTTTTCATTGTCTTTCATTTCTAGGAATTCAAACTTTTCTTTTCTGGTTTCTCTTTTTGCCTAACTGCCACTCAACAATGTGTTGTTTAGGTTCCATGAGCATGTGTGCTTTCTTGACGTTTTTGTGGTTATTGATATCCACTTTTATTGTGTGGCAGTCGATAGAATGCAGATGTGATTTCAGTTCTCCTGTGTTTGTTGAGACTTACCTGGGTCTGCAGCTTTCTCTTTCTTTTCACCTGTGTATTTCACACAGAGTCAGATATGGCCATCATTCTCAATCCTCAGATACCATTGGAGCTACTGGAGATACAGCCCCCTCTAATGCACCTATGACACTTTTCATGCATCCACAGAGTTAAGCAGGAATCAACTCTGTACCTACCCTGGGTCTGTATCAACTGCTGAAGTGGCAATGAGATGTGGAAAATCCTGCGTACCTGTGGGCCTGAGGAAGAGTTATATCTGGTCATGCCTCCTCCATTATCACCTCTTCTTTTATATTTAAAAATATATCCAACAGAAATTATGGTACATTTACACAATGGAGTACTACTCAGCTATTAAAAAGAATGAATTTATGAAATTCCTAGCCAAATGGATGGACCTGGAGGGCATCATCTTGAGTGAAGTAACACAATCACAAAAGAACTCACACAATATGTATTCACTGATAAGTGGATATTAGCCCAAAACTCAGGATACCCAAGATATAAGATACAATTTGCTAAACGCATGAAACTCAAGAAGAATGAAGACCAAAATGTGGACACTGTGCCCCTTCTTAGAATTGGGAACAAAACACCCATGGAAGGAGTTACAGAGACAAAGTTTGGAGCTGTGATGAAAGGATGGACCATCTAGAGACTACCGTATCCAGGGATCCATCCCATAATCAGCTTCTAAACGCGGACACCATTGCATACACTAGCAAGATTTTGCTGAAAGGACCCAAATATAGCTGTCTCTTGTGAGACTATGCAGGGGCCTAGCAAACACAGGAGTGGATGTTCACAGTCAGCTATTGGATGTATCACAGGGCTCCCAATGGAGAAGCTAGAGAAAGTACCCAAGGAGCTAAAGGGATCTGCAACCCTATAGTTGGAACAACATGATGAACTAACCAGTACCCTGGAGCTCTTGTCTCTAGCTGCATATGTATCGAAAGATGGCCTAGTCGGCCATCACTGAAAAGAGAGGCCCATTGGACTTACAAACTTTATATGCCCCAATATAGGGGAATGCCAGGGCCAAAAGAATGGGAATGGGTGGGTAGGGAAGTGGGGGGGGGAGGGGTATGGGGGACTTTTGGGATAGCATTGGAAATGTAATTGAGGAAAATATGTAATAAAAAATATTAAAAAAAAAATATATATATATATATCCAGACAGTAGTGCCATACACCTTTAATCCTGGCACTCAGGAGGCAGAGGCAGGTGAATCTCTGAGTTCAAACCTATCCTGATCTACAGAGTGAGTTCCAAGACACCCAAGGCTACAGAGAAACCATGTCTCAGAAAAAAGGTGGATTAATGTTTCACTTGTACATATGTAAATGCATCATGTCTGTGCACAGTACTAGCAGATGTCAGAGGAGGAGGTTGTGTTCCCTGCAACTGGAATTACATATGGTTGTAAGCCAACACTGTGGGTTTTAGGAGCCTTATCAGGTCCTCTGCAAGAATGGCATGTACTCTCAACTGCTGAGCCATCCATTTATTTCCATATCTTATCTTGTTGATAAAGAAAACCTATTAGGCAATTTGAGGTTACTCTATAACTTGTTCTCTGTGAACTACTGACTGAAATCAATTCACAAGGGTTAAATGGTGAGCAAGTTCATTGTCCTTACACTAATAGGTGGCATAACCAGGTTCATGGATCTAGCTCCCAAGGCCCACTACAGGTCACAGACCAGGGAATGATCAGTTCTGGGTGCCATTGGAAGGGAAAGGCATAAATGTTATAACATCCATTTTATAATTGAACAACTGAGGATGAGGAAGCTTCCATCATCCAAGGGGGTTACTGTCAATCATATTCTCAGATGTCAACTTACCAGCTGTCTATAGAATACATAACAGATGTTTTCAGAGTCCACAGAAAGCCCATGACCTACCTACACCAGAGTCCAGCACCATTTCTTTTGTTCCCTTGTTGCTGGGACAAGATAGCTGACAAGAACAACTTGAGAAAGAAGGCTTTGCTTTAGTTTACATGTCAAAGCTACAGTTCATCTTGGTGGAGGAGTCATGGTGTCAGTAGCATGAGACAGCTCTTCACAAGGTATCCAGTCAAGAAATCAAGGGTGGTATGGTGAGGGGGAGAAGGAGAGAAGGGTGTTAGCTCCTATTCCCCAGTTCAGCACCACAGCCCCTGGGATGATACCACCAACAGTTAAGACTGGTCTTTCTACATCACTAAGCAATGATGTGTTCAAGGGGTCTACTCATCATAATGCCTCCTGCTTATTATCCAGAGGCTGATTTTTAACATCAGTGGCACAAAACTTACAGACTGGGACCTGGGGAAAGCTCATTTGTTAAAGTGCTTGTATTGTAAGCTTGAGGACTTGGTTAGATAATCAAAATCAACCAGAAAAAAAAATTGCCATAGTGACTGGCTTAGTCAGGGCTTCCATTGTTGTGTTGAAACACCATGAAAGAAAAACAAGTTAGGGAGAAAAGGATTTATTTGGCATTCTCTTCTGTATCACTGAAGAAAGCCAGAACAGGAAACAGGAGGAATTCTAGAATAATACATTTGAGGTAGGTGGGTGGCCCCATCCCTCAACTGGGGGCCATGCCTATCTACTGGATAGGGTCTCTATAGGATCTCTCTTCCCTTTGTTGGGTATTTTGACTAATGTCCTCACTGTTGGGTCCTGAGAACCTCTTGTGTCCCTGGCATCTGGGAATTTCTAGTGGAACCCCCAGTTCCCCCTTTCCGATGGATACAAACCTCCTTTCAATTTCCTGACCCTGTGTACTTCTCCCCCACCTCCTCCCTTATCTGAAATGGACCCTCATTTTCCCTACCCCTCCTCTCTCCCTCCCAGATCACTTCCTCCCTCTACTTCCCAAGATTATTTACTTCCACATTCTGAGTAAGACTGTAGCATTCACACTTGGTTGTGGTCTTCTTTTTTCTTGGGTTATATATGGTCTGTTGTGGGGCCTTGGGTGTGTGGTAAAGAGGGGGGTAGGACCGGCCAGAGTTCCGGTGATCTGGGCAGACGGATGTTGGAGGACTGTCAGACGCTTTCCACTTGGCCCAGGGTAGGCATCTGGCTGTGTGAAGCAACTGACCCCACAGGGTGAGGGGTGGACAAGGGGCAGCCCCCAGTACCAGGTTCTCAGTCTCCGGCATCCCACACTGGATATGGTGGAGGAGCTGAGAACAGAATAGGGTCTCCAGGGCGGCACTAGGCCCCAGAGATAAGAGAAGAGGGCAGGGGGAGAAAGGGGCATTGGGTGGTTCCCATGCAGGCAAGTGTCTTTAGTCCGGGCCTTGATGAACAGGGACAGTCTATGGTTTTAGAGCTTTATTGTAGAAAGGCAGGGAGAAAGAGAGAAGTGGGGGTCAGAGAGACCGGATATGGCCAAGAGGAGAGAAGGGGGAAGGGAAAGAGAGAAAGAGTTAGAGAGTAAGAAAGGTGAAGGCTTAGAGAGAGAGGTAAAAGCTTAGAGAGAAAGGTAAAAGCTTAAAGAGAAAAGAGAGCTTAGAGAGGGAGGAGGGACCAAACAGCCCCTCTTATAGTGGCCTTGTTATCTTGCTGTTGGTAGGTTACTGTGATAAGGAATCTAGCAAGAAGATCAGAAGCTTGGGACATTGTCTTCCTGACTGCTAGTCACATTCCTCTCATGTGGGGGCCGTGGGAGCTGTGGGGACTGAGGGGGCGGTAACTTAAATAGGAGCCAGGGGTCCAGGAGACATGATCGAATGCCTACTTCCCATGTAGGTGGAAATTACCACTCACTGGGTCCCATGAGGTTCAAGACCTCAGCTCAACTGGAGACCAGGCTGTCTGTGCATAGCCCATTGCCCCACAATCTGTGACTCGTATTGTGGGTATTCTGAGCTACTTTTTGGCTAATATCCACTTGTCAACCATAAGTACATACCATGTATGTTCTTTTGTGACCTGATTACTTCACTCAGGGTGATATTTTCAAGTTCCATCCATTTGCCTGTGAAGTTCATGAATTCATTGTTTTTATAGCTTAGTAGTACCCCACTGTGTAAATGTACCACATTTTCTGTATCCATTCCTCTGTTGAGGGACATGTGGGTTGTTTCCAGCTTCTGGCCATTATAAATAAGGCTGCTATGAACATAGTGGAGCATGTGTCCTTGTTATATGTTGGAGCATCTTTTGGGTATACGCTCAGTAGTAGTATAGTTGGATCCTCCAGTAGAACTATTTCCAGTTTTCTGAGGAACCACCAGACTGATTTCCAGAGTTATTGTATCAATTTGCAATCCCACCAGCAATGGAGGAGTGTTCCTCTTTCTCCACATCCTTGCCAGCATCTGCTGTCACCTGAATTTTTGATCTTAGCCATTCTGAATGGTGTGAGATGGATTCTCAGGGTTGTTTTGATTTGCATTTCTCTGATGATTAAGGATGCTGAACATTTTTTCAGATGCTTCTCAGCCATTCGGTATTCCTCAGGTGAGAATTCTTTGTTTAGCTCTGATCCCCATTTTTTAATGGGGTTATTTGATTTTCTGGTGTCCACCTTCTTGAGTTCTTTATATATATTGGATAATAGTCCCCTATCTGATTTAGGATAGGTAAATATCCTTTCCCAATCTGTTGGTGGCCTTTTTGTCTTATGGAACATTTCTTTAAGTGCTTCTCAGCCATTCAAGATTCCTCAGTTGAGAATTCTGTTTAGCTCTGTATCCCATTTATTAATAGGGTTATTTGGTTCTCTGGACTCTAACTTCTTGAGTTCTTTCTATATTTTGGAAGTTAGCCCTCTATTGAAAGTAGGGCTGATAAAGATCTTTCCTGACTCTGTGTGTTGCTGTTTTGTTCTATTGACAGTGTCCTTCACCTTACAGAAGCTTTCCAATTTTATGATGTCCCGTTAGTCAATTTTTATCTTAGAGCATAAGCTATTGATTTTCTGTTCAGGAAATTTTCCCCTGTGCCAATGTCTTCGAGGTTTTTTCTGACTTTCTCTTCTATTAGGATCATCATATCTGATATCTGGTTTTATTTGGATGTCCTTGATCCACTTAGTTTTGAGCTTTGGACAAGGAGATAAAAATGGATCAGTTTGCATTCTTTTACATGTCAACCGCCAATTGAACCAACACCATTTGTTGAAAATGTTGTCATTTTCCCACTGGATGATTTTGGCTCCTTTGTCAAAGATCAAGTGGCCAAAGGTGAGTTCATTTCTGGGTCTTCACTTCTATCCCATTTATCGACCTGCCTGTCTCTGTACCAATACCATTTGTTTTTATGACTATTGCTCTGTAGGTGCAATATATTGCTTGAGGTCAGGCATGGTGATTCCTCCAGAAGTTCTTTTATTGTTAAAATGGTTTTTACTATCCTGGGTTTTTTGTTATTCCAGATAAAATTCGAGAATTGTTCTTTCTCTCTCTGTGAAGAATTGAGTTGGAATTTTGATGGTGACTGCATTGAATCTGTAGATTGCTTTTTGTAAGATGGCCATTTTTACAATGTTAATCCTGCCTATCCATGAACATGGGAGATCTTTCCATCTTCTGAGGTCTTCTTCAAATTCTTTCTTCAGAGACTTGAAGTTCTTGTCATACAGATCTTTCATTTGCTTTGTTAGTGTCAAACCAATATATTTCATATTTGTGACTATTGTAAAGGGTGTCATTTCCGTAATTTCTTTCTCAACCCATTTATCCTTTGAATATAGGAAGGCTACTGACTTTTTGAGTTAATTTTATATCCAGCAACTTTGTTGAAGTTGTTTATCAGCTGTAGAAATATGCTTGTGGATTTTGGGGGGTCACTTATGTATACTATCATGTCATTGGCAAATAGTGATATCATGACTTCCTCCTTTCCAATTTGTATCCTTTAATCTCCTTTTGTTTCCTATTTGCTCTGGCTAGAACTTCAAGTACTATATTGATTAGACAGGGGGAGAGTGGGCAGCTTTGTCATTTCCCTGATTTTAATGGAATTGCTTTGAGTTTCTCTCCATTTAGTTTGGCTATTTGCTTTTGTATATTGCTTTCGTTATATTTAGGTATGGACCTTGAATTTCTGATCTCTCCAATACTTTTTGCATGAAGGGGTGTGTATTTTATCAAAGGTTTTTTTCAACAGCTAATGAGATGATCATGGTTTTTTTTTCCTTTGAGTTTGTTTATATAGTGGATTATGTTATTGTTTTTCCATATATTGAGCCATCCCTGCATAACTGGGATGGAGCCTACTTGATCTTGGTAAATGATAGTTTTGATGTGTTCTTGGGTTCAGTTTGTAAGAATGTTATTTAATATTTTTGCATCAATATTCATAAGGGAAACTGGTCTCAAGTTATCTATATTTGTTAGGTCTTTGTGTGGTTTAGTTATCAGTGTAATTTTGACTTCATAGAATGAATTGGTTAATGTTCTTTCTTTTTATTGAATGAAATAGTTTGAGAACTATTGATATTAGGTCTTCTTTGAAGATCTGATAGAATTCTGCACTAAAGCCATCTGGTCCCGGGGGGGTTTTTGGGTGGGAGAGTTTTAATGATTGCTTCTATTTCCTTAGGGGTTTTAGGACTGTTTAGGTGGTTTAATCTGATCCTGATTTAGCTTTTATACCTGGTATCTGTCTATAAAATAATCCATATCATCTATATTTTCTAGTTTTGTTGAGTATAGACTTGTAGTAGGACCTGATAATTTTTTCATTTTTTTTTCAGTTTCTGTTATGTATCCATTTTCATTTCTGATTTTGTTAATCTGGATACTGTTTCTGTGACCTCTGATTAGTCCAGCTAATGGTTTATCTATCTTGCAGATTTTCTCAAAGAACCAGTTCCTGGTTTTGTTGATTCTTTGTACAATTCTCTTTGTTCCTAATTGATTGATTACAGCCATGTGTTTGATTATTTCCTGCCATCTACTCCTCTTGGATTCATTTGCTTCATTTTGTTCTAGAGCTTTTGGAGGTGCTATTAATGTACTCTCTCCAATTTCTTTATGGAAGCAGTCATAGCTTTGAGTTTTGCTCTTAGCACTTCTTTCATTGTGTCCCATAAGTTTGGGTATGTTGTGCATTCATTTTCATTAAATTCTAAAATGTCTTTTTTTTTTTTTTTTTTTGGTTTTTTCGAGACAGGGTTTCTCTGTATAGCTCTGGCTGTCCTGGAACTCACATTGTAGACCAGGCTGGCCTCGAACTCAGAAATCCGCCTGCCTCTGCCTCCCGAGTGCTGGGATTAAAGGCGTGCGCCACCACGCCCGGCTCTAAAATGTCTTTAATTTCTTTCTTTATTCTCTCCCTGACCAAGTTATCATTGAGTAGATAGTTGTTCAGCTTCCTTGTTTATATGGGCTTTCTGTTTTTTGTTGTTGTTGTTGTTGATGATGATGATGATGATGATGATGTTGCTGATGTTGAAGATGAGCCTTAGTCTGTAGTGATCTGATAGGATGCATGGGATTATTTTAATCTTCTATTGGTTGAGACTTGTTTTCTGTCCAATTATATGGTCAGTTTTGGAGAAGGTTCCGTGAGGTGCTGAAAAGAAGATATATTCTTTTGCTTTAGAGTGAAATGTTCTGTAGATATCTGTTAAGTCCATTTGGTTAATAACTTCCACTAGTTTCACTGTGTCTCTGTTTAGATTCTGTTTCCATGGTCTGTCCATTGCTGATACTGGTGTGTTAACGTCTCCTACTATTTTTGTGTGAGATTCAATGTGTGCTTTGAGCTTCAGTAATGTTAATTTTACAACTGTGGGTTCTCTTACATTTGGGTCATAAATGTTCAGAAATGAGAGTTCCTCTTGGTGTGTTTTTCCTTTGATGAGTATGTAGTGTCTTTCCCCATCTTTTTTGATAACTTATGGTTGAAAGTCTAATTAATTGAATACTAGAATGCCATTCCAGCTTGTTTCTTGGGACCATTTGCCTGGGAAATTTTTTCCACCCTTTTGTCTGTTGTTGTCACTGAGGTGTGTTTCCTGTATGTAACAAATGCTGGGTCCTGTTTATGTGTCCAGCCTGTTGGTCTATGTCTTTTTATTAGGGAATTGAGTCCATTGATATTGAGAGATATTAAGGACCGAAGATTGTTCCTGTTATTTTGTTGTTAGATGTGGGATTATGTTTCTGTGGTTCTCTTGTTTTGGGTTTGTTGTTGGAAGATTAGTTTCTTGCATTTTCTTGGGTGTAGTTTACTTCCTTGTGTTGGGGTTTTCTTTCTATTATCTTTTGTAAGACTTGAGTGGTGGAAATATATTGTTTAAATTTGTTTTTTTTTTTCATGGAAAAACTTGATTTCTCACTCTTTGGTAATTGAGTATTTTAGTAGGTATAGTAGCCCGAGCTGGCATTTTTGTTCGTTTAGGGTCTGTATGACGTCTATCCAAGATCTTCTGGCTTTTAGAGTCACTGGTGAAAAGTCTAGTGTAAATCTGGTGGGTCTCCCTTTATATGTTCCTTGACCTTTTTCCCTTACCGCTTTCAAGATTCTTTCTTTGTTCTGTGTATTTGGAGTTTTAATTATTATGTGATGGGAGGAATTTCTTTTCTGGTCCAATCTATTTGGAATTATGTAGGCTTCTTGTATGTTTATGGGCATTTTTTTTAATTTAGGTTAGGGAAGCTTTCTTCTATAATTGTGTTAAGGATGTTTGCTGGCCCTTTGTTTTAGGAATTTTCACTTTCTTCTATATATAGTATTCTTAGGTTCAGTCTATTCATTGTGTCCTGGATTTCTTGAATGTTTTTAGTTAGGAGCTTTTTGCTCTTTGTATTTTCTTTCACTCTTGTGTCAGTGTGTTTTATGGTATCTTCTACACCTGAGATTCTTCTCTATCTTGTATTCTGTTGATGGTGCTTGCATTTGTGACTCTGGGTCTTTTCCTAGGTTTTCTAACTCCAGGGTTGTCTATTTTTGTGTTTTCCTTACTGTTTCTATTTCCATTTTTATCCTGGAGAGTTTTGCTCAGTTCATTCACCTGTTTGATTTTATCTTCCTGTATTTCTTTAATAGATTTATGTGTTTCCTCTTTAAGGGCTTTTACTTGTTTACCTCTGTTCCTCCTGTATTTCTTTAAGGGAGTTATTTATGTCCTTCTTAAAGTCCTCTATCATAATAATGAGCTGGAATTTTAGATCTGAATCTTGGTCTTTAGGTGTCCTGGGGTATCCAGGGCTTGGTGTGGTGAGAAAACTGGGTTTTGATGTTGTCAAGTAGCATTTGTTTCTGTTGCTTGTGGTCTTGCACTTGCCTTTTAACATCTGGTTATTTCTAGTGCTAACCTCCCTTTCTGTCTCTGACTGAAGTCTGTCACTCCTGTGAGCCTGGTTGTTTCAGAACTCCAGGGAGTCCAGCTGTCTTTGTGATCCTGTGATTCTGTGATCCTGTGATCCTGAGATCCTGGCTGTGGCAGAGTTTGTGGGAATCAAGCTGCCTCTGGCATCCTGAAACCCTGTTGTGTCAGTTCTCCTGGAAGTCAATATTTATCTGGGTGTTACAGGACCCAGAGTCCTGGGTCCACACCAAGTACAGGTGCAAGCTGGAAAGAACCTGTGATACTAGCTGGCTAGGGGTTCCTGTTTCTCTCATTCCTGTGGGGGGTCCTAGTTACACTGGTGTTGGGGCAGATGTTGTGGCCTCAACTGTGATCTTGGGTGTGTCAGGGTCCCAGTGGTCCTGGGTGTGCCAGATCTCCTGGGAGTCATGCTTCTTTTGTGATCCTGAGTATGTCAGAGCACCTGGGAATTGAGGTTCTTCTGGGTGTTGTAGGAGTGGGTGGTGAATCTGTGCCATCGATCTGCTCCAGACAGTGATTCAAACCAGAAGGAACCCATGCCTCTAGCTGGGTGGGGGTTCCTGAGTCACTGAATCCCATGGTCCCAGTTACACCGGATGTTGGGGGGGATTTTTGTGGCCTCAACTGTAACCTTGAGTGTCATATATATATGAAAATTTCAAAAAGCAAATAAATATTGTTTTAAAGATCAGCAGGAACCACCCCCAAACCTTGCACAAACAAGGCACAGTTGTTGAAGTGCCTTATGGTAAAACATTGGCTAATGAAAAACCAAAGAAATACCAACTACCCACCCAGCCACTGAAGAGGTGAATTAGAGTCACTCTGTGGGAGCCTGAGGACCAAGATTCAGAATCCAAGATCCCCTAAAGATGGTATGCATATGAAAGACTCCGAGAGGCCTCAGGACAATAGCGGACACCCAAGAACTCAACACATGAGGCTTTATTTGGGGAAAGCCAGAGCTCTGGGGATGACTCATATCCCATGCAGGGGTAGAGGAGTCGACCTCGAGAGGAAAGAGGTCCCAGTTTTTATAGGCCCTCAGGGGAGAAAGGAGAGGGGGGAGTAGGGGATTTTCAGATCTAAACAATATCTATTCTCAAGAAATGGGTATGGGAGGGGTACAAGGAAAGAGTCTGGTGCAGGTGTAGCAACTCAGGATTGGCCGGGCTGTGGTTGCTGGGGAGATTTTCTGACTCTTTCTCAGCAACCAATATCACAAACACCTGGCAATGGGATTCATCAGTGGGCACACACATGGGTCAAGGAACTGTCAAAACATTGGCAGACACACAGGTACAAGGAGTGGCCAGAGCATTGTGCACCTCTATTTTTCTAAATCAGTGAAGCTAGTTCTGCTAACACTGATGTCTATCTTGCCAATTTTAGGGTTTCTGTGTCCTTTTACATTCTGTCAGGATCTTTCACATATACTCCAGTTATTTGGTAGAACCTGACAGGGTACCTGTGTTAAGGTTGGCTAGTGAGATTAGACAGGCTCTTGAGCTCAAGGCTCATACTGAAATCCTAGATGTAGTAGGGAGCTATGGAGAGAGAAACTTGACAGCAGCCACTGACCTCCATATACATGTGCTGTGCTAAGTAGCATGTGTGAACCTGTGAAAATATGTATGTCCCTCTCATAAACATATGCCAAACCACCCACCTCATCAATAAAAAAAAAATGAAGCATAAAAATGAAAAACAACAGAAAGTTCCCCCAAACAAATCAAGGATAAAAGTAACTTGAAGGGGAGCCTGCTTCTGCAGGTAAGGTGACAAAATGGTGTGGGGACATTGGTTTTCACAGCAAATAATCTTTTTTCCTCCCTCATCTCAAGAGGAAGAAATACTGTGTTCTCCTATGAGCCTCAATGAATATGCCTTTGTGAATAAGCAGAGATGTCTATCCCTTCCCTCTTCTAAATCCCTCCTCCTCTTCTGTCAGGTTTCTGCCCCCACCCTGCCCTGCTGCCCACTGGCAACTGGAATACCCTTGTGTCAATTCACCTATGTGTCTCCTGCCTTCTCCCTCACCTCCCTCTGTGCTCTCCTGAGTGTCTGCCAAGCCCCACTGTGTCATTAGTACATCTTGGCAACAGTCACTAACCCTGACTGTTCTTGATAAATAAGTCACCAGCCTCAATGAATTTGTGACATCAACATGGAATGAACCAAGATGAAAATTATAACTAAACTGGGCTGTTTCATAGCCTTGGAATGCCTTCTCTGTTGATCTTGTGCCTAAGTATTCCATAGTAGAGCATGTGGAGGAACATGCTGATGAGCCCTGACACTTTCAGGGCACCTCAGATGTTTTGTACCTGCCTTAAGCTCTTGGTGTCTCTGTAGACATCTTTCAGTGTATTATATACCCAGCATTTCTTACTGTTTTTCCCTCAACCAAACCTTTAGGACAGGGCCTCTGCATTATGTATCTCTGGCAGTCCTGAAACTCACTATGTAGATCAGGTTGGCCTCTAACTCACAGAGATCCATTTGCTTTGCCTCCTTGGGCTTAAAGGCTTGCACCACTATCCCTGGCCTAAGGTCTCTGTGCTGGTCTTGTTCATGTATCATCTCACTGCTTTGTCTCTGACAGATGCATCCAAGTCCAGAGCAAATGAAGACTTAATTTGGACAAATAGAAGAGCATCAAGATTCTACGGAAAAATGTGAAATAAGACTAGGGTACCAGGAACTGATCCTGCCTGGCAGAATCCGTTGGAAAAAAAATCACAGAGGATGGCAGACACAATAGGCACTTGTTTCCTTAGATATCCTTTACCACTGAATGCAAAAGGAAATGTGAGCTGGGTAGGGTGACCGTGGATCGGTAATCCCAACATGTGAGAGGAAAAGGCATGAGAACCTCATGTTCCATAGCAGCCTGGACTATATAGTGAGCCTCATTATTCTGGGTTATCATTCTGGTTGTCTTTCTGTTACACTGACAGAAGAATCTAATCAACAGTAAAGAGAAGCATGGCTTTTGTTTCCATTCATAAGTTCCAGCCCATCACTGAAGGACATCAGGGCAGCAACTCAAGCAGGAATTTCAAGCAGAAACCATAGAGTGATGCTGTTTGCTGCTTGCTGAAGTGCTCTAGCTCATGCTTAATTAGCTTTCTTATGTAGCCCATGGCTGTCTGCCTAGGGGAAGGGCTTTCCCCAAATTTGTTGGACCCTAATATATTAATTACTAATCAAGATAATTTATTCAAGACATGTCCTCAGGCTAAAGTAATTGTGGAAAGTCCCTTTATTGATACTCATTTCTCTGGTGACTCTAGGCTCTGCCAAATTGACAGTTAAAGATAACCAGGATAATTAGATTATAGCATAATTTTGTCACATTAAAAAAGGTTGGGGGCACAGCCAGTTGTGGAACATGCAAGCAGAGGCAGGTGGATCTCTGCATTCTAGGACATCCAGGGCTACACAGAGAAACCTTGTCTTGAAAAACAAATCCAACCTAAACCAAATCAAACAAAACCAACCAAGCAATCAATCCACCAACCAACCAACCAACGAAACAAAGAAACAAAAGAGTAGAGTAGTTGCTTTTTGAGAAAAGACACTTGCTGCCATACATAGGGCTTTAAATGTGTCCCTTGAGATCACATAGTGAAAATCAAAAACTAGCTACTCAACAGTGCCCTCTGACCTCCTCACACACACCATAGCATACGCTTCCAATACATAATAAATGTTATTTAAAGAAAATACACAAAGTGATTGGTGTTTACTGACATTTAGCAGCAGATTCATTCTGTGATCAAGGAAGCCCTTGTCTCAGTTAATGTTCTAGAGCTCTAACTTGTGAACACACTTGATCCTGGTAAATGAACCTTTAAATACACTCATTTCGCTCCCCTTGCTACCACTAACATTTGTTAAGGTCGATGGGGAGTTTGAACAAATATTTATTTTCTACAGTTATCTTCAAACTTTGCCTACTGAATACTGTGAAGTGTACACGTGGGTCTTATGAAAGGAAGACAAGTGTCAAAAGGGAAATGGCAACCAAGGGACTGTGTTCTAAAATAATGTGTCATTTTCATAAAGTTTTGGGGTGGAATAGGTCCAGAAAACAAAGTTGGATGTGCTAATGGTGAAACTGTCACACAGTTGAGTTGACCATTTGACCTTGTAGCAAAGTGTTGTCATCTACAAAACTCATGCCAGAGATCACAAATTGAGTAATAAGAAGTTGGCTCTCCCCACAAACCCCTGAGCTTACCATGTTTTAAATTAGTTTATGGTTTTGTTTTGGGCTGCATTTAGAGTGACTCTTGGTGCATGTAGCTTGTTTGCTGTGAGTTGACAACCTGAAAGTGGTCATCCCTAAGCTGATGTACACACAAGCCGCACTAAATGGGCTTGGCATATATATGTATATGTGTATGTAAGTGTGTATGTATATGTGTATGTAATTGAGAGGGGGTTGTGTATAGGAGAAGTTGGAGAGGGGACAGAGAATGGTTCTAATGATGTAAATACAGTATACTTGAATATAATTCTCAAGAAATATAAAAAAATATATATTTTTTCTTTATATTTTTGGAGAATATTTTTGTTAGGTTGAGGGAATGTAATAGGTTTATGTTTCTATACACAAATATTTTTCACTATATTATTGTTTCCAGACTTCTGGGAAGACATGACTTTTTCTTTTTTTAAAAGTTCAGTGTGTGTGTGTGTGTGTGTGTGTGTGTGTGCCTTGCCTCCAGAAGCCAGAAAAGGGATCCACTGGAATATAGCATTAAAAGTAGCTATGAACTTGTGGGTGGTGGTGGTGGTGGTACTGGTTTTTTTGTTTGTTTCTTTGTTCCTTCCCCACCGTTAATTAATTTATGTATTCACTTTATATCCTGGTTGTTACCCATGCAGAGTTCCCCACAGCAGTCACTCCCCTATTCCCCCTTCCCTTATTTTCTCAGAGGGTCGAGGCTCTCCTGTGTATCCCTCCACAATGGTACATCAAGTGTCTGCAAGTCTAGGTGCTATTCTCCCACTAAAACCAGAAAATGCAGCCCAGTTAGAGGAACAGATTCCATAGACAGGTGTAAGGAGAAGTCATGTCTCTAAGGTCTGTTCCTCAATTGGTTCTTGACTTGTCAGTAAAGAAGGCAAGGGACTAATTGCTGAAAGGAAGGTATAGGTGTGACTTCTGTGCCCCCCCCCAAAAACGTAATGAAGGGAAAGAGATAGGGTTTTTTTTTTTCTGTCTTGCTTTTGAATGAGTAGAAAGAAGCTGTCATCTAAGATACCAGGGCAGCTAGGGCCTGTGGCCTTGGCTTTGGGCAGGGTCCAAAGATGTCAGGGATAGCTGATGTGAGCCACGAAGTTTAGGGATATAGGAGAGACAGAGATGATAACTTGATAAAAGCACACACTTCCAGACATTATGTATCTTCACCTAGAGGCAAGATCTAAAGGAAATGGTGCAGTGTTTGTGTATTTTATCCATGGATTCAAAAATCTTGGGAGTGGGTTGGAACTTGACCCCTCCAGGAGCGTAGGTGGGTAGAAAAGGAAGCCAGGAGTGGGATGGTTGTGACAGACACCAGGACAAAGCCAGGAGGAACTAAAGGAAACAGGGATAGTCCAGAGCCTGGGCAGCAGCGATTGAGCAAAGGCAGAGCATGCTTATAAAATTACACACAACACACAGGCAACAGCTTTAGGGACAACCCTCACTCCAGTTGTTAGGGGACCCATATGAAGACTGAGCTGCACATTTGTTACATATGTGCACGTGGTGGGGTCTAGCTCCAGCCTGTCTGTGCTTTTTTTTGTTGTTGTTGGTACGTCAGTGAGAGCTCCCAAGGGTCCAGGTAAATTGACTCTGTTGGTCTTCCTATGAAGTTCTTTGGGCCCCTAACCCATTTCTCCCAGTTTCCCCTTAAGAGTCCCTGAGCTCCATCCAGTGTTTGGCTGTGAATCTCTGCATCCATCTGAGCAAGCTGCTGGGTGGAGCCTCTTAGAGGACAGCCATGCTAGGCTCTTGTCTGTAAGATTAACAGATTATTATTAATAGTGTCATGGATTGACATTTGCCCATGGGATTGGTCTCAAGTTGGGCTGGTTGTTGGTTGGCCATTCCCTGGGTTTCTACTCCATCTTTGTCACTGCATTTCTTATAGACAGACCAAATTTTGGGTCAAAAGTTTTGTGAGTGGGTTGGTGTCCTTATCCCTCTACTGGGGGCCCTGATTGACTACAGGATGTGGCCTCTTCAGGTTCCGTATCAACATTGATGTGCTTCTCATCTAAGGTCCCCACATTGATTCCTGAGATCCTTCCCTATTCCAGGTCTCTGGCATCCCCTAGAGATGCCCCAACTCCTCACCTCCAGCAGCTGCACACTTTCATTCACTCTCCTGGCCCTCTGGCTTTCTCTCCTGTCTCTCCACACATCTTATCCTGAACCCCCCATGTGTACTTCCCCTACATTCATGGGCACATTCTTTTAATCCCAGAACTAAGAAGGCAGAAGCAGGTAGATCACTACAAATTTCAGGCCAGCCTGGTCTATAGAGCAAGTTCCAGGACAGCCAGGGCTACACAGTGAAACCCTATCTCAAAAAAACAAAAAGCAAAAAAAAAAAAGTTATTTATTACATATTTACTTGTTTATATGTAAGCATATATGTGTGGGGGCTGAAGAGACCAAAAGACAACCTGTGGAAATTCATTCTTTTGTTCCATCACATAGATGCTGGGAATTGAACTCGGGTTGTCAGATTTAGAGACAGGTGACTTTATTGTCTGAGCTACCTTGAGAGCCTATAACTTTTTCTTTCACTGTTAGTGTGCCAGCTGATATCCACATTGTTTTCTGTGCTAGGTATTCTGAATTTGGGTTGAATCCACGTGGCATGGAATGTCCTCTTACCTGTCACTGGGTTTTATTTCCTACTATTTAGCTTAGGACTATTTTGATAGTGATTCTCACAAGAAAGGCACACATATTTCTCTTTTTTGAGTTTGATTTGGAGCATGTTATAAATGTGCTGGGTATGGTGCCCTCCTTACTAAGTCTCTGGGTTACTATGGTTTTGTGAAATCTTTTGAATTGTATCCTAAAAAAATAAAAATTAAAGAAATTCAGAAACAATTACTTTGTGTAAGTTCATTCCTTAGCTGTAGGTCTCCACTTCTGTAAATGGGCTTTAGAGATTTAAGGAGATATCTTTTTGCGTATGGGTGTCTTTCTTGTATGTATATATTTGTACTATGTGTATGCCTGGTTGCCTTTGGAGGCCAAAATACAGCTACAAAAACCCAGGAGCTAGAGCTAAAGACTACTGTGAATTTCCAGAAGGATACTGGGAATTGGCCCAGGTCCTTTATAAGAGCAAAATATGATCTTAACTTCTGAATCATAGCTTCAGCCCCAACATGGGAACAATAGCTTACTTGTCTCAGGGACTTATCATGAGGACCACAAAGAGACTGCAAAGGCACTTATAAACTATGACATGCTGTGTGTGTGTTAATGACTAGCTAATCTCAAGACAGTCTCTTTGAAGGATTTGAAAGTAACTATCATGGGGAAATCCTTGTCAGTTTGGTTTGCTATAAAACCAACAGCATGGTTTTAACTTTGGGGTGAGAAGGGCAGCATGGAATTTCTGTTTTACCTTCTTCAGTTCTCATTGTAAGCTTGCTAGTCACACCCACCTTGTTTGTGCTTGGAGAGATGAGGGTGGAGTTTTTATTACCCACTGGGGAGCATCCAAATTAGAAGGAGGTGCTGTTTGCCCCACTAATCTTGTATGACATCAGGCAAGGATGAGTCTGTTAAAAGTGAAGACCTTGACATCTACAACATAACCCCACACTTAAGTCTCGGGTAACACCAAGGAAGAGGGCCAATAAGATTTTAAGAGTCAGAAGACTTGGAAGTCTGCTGCTAGATTGTGTCTCCCAGAAATGATGAAGGAGCCACACTCATGAAATATTAACAATATGGTAACCTAGACACAATCTGAACAATAACATCTTGAATGGACATGCTAAAATGGACTGGGAAATCTCACAAGATGCCTCCCCTACATGAAGAAATGCAGGTAATTACTGATTCTTGAGAGAAAGAGACATACTCTTCCCTAGGGATAAGTCCCTTAATTGATTGTCCATACCAAGTGGTCAGCCCTGAAAACATATATGTAAAAGACACACTAAATGGACCAAACAGATTGTATTCATATATTTATATATGTGGAACAATAATAATAATGAAAAAGAGGCCACAAACTTGAGATGGAGGTGGGGATGGGAGGAATTGGAGGAAGGAAATGAAGGAAGATGATTTAATTTTATTTTAATAAATTATTTTTGAAAGATGGAGACCTTGAACTTTAGAAATAGTTTATCCCTTGCATCCTAGTTTCCTTAGGGATTTACTATGTAACCTTGATTGAATCAGTTATCATTTGATTCATGGTTTGTTCACTTGTGACAGAGCTATACCTCACATGGTTGTAGAGTAGATGATGTTAGCTAATGTGGGCAATGTCCTCAGCCCTCAGTACATATTAGCAATCATTGTTTGATGTCACTTGGTGGGTATGGGGTGCATGTGTATGCTGTACCTGTGGTAGTGTGGTTTTGCACTCTGGGGTTCCAGTTAAGAAAACAATGAATTTTTAGACCTCAAGGGATAGTGCCATTTGTGTGATTTTTCTAAAGTCCATCTTCATTTTTAGTAATCCCTCCTACACTGTAAGGAGAAATTTCTCTAACAAGAGTTGAGTGATGCACTATTCTCCGACTATGGCAGTATTTTATTAGAAATCTTTTTTATTGCTACATTCATTTAATAGCTTAATAGTGGTAGGTTTTTTTTTCATAGAATTCATGACATATCTAGTCTCAGGTTTTTGGCCTCATGAACAGCATCTGCTATTGATTTCATCTAATGGAGTGGGCCTGAAATCCAACTTAAAAAATTATTTGTTACTCCTATAATGTTGCGGCCTGCCCGCAGTCCACAACACGAACGGTTCAACTGAGAATGGCAGTTCTCTGAAAAGAGAGGAATCTAGACGGGGCGGAAGAAAGAATGGAGCTAAGACAAATCCTGATCAAAGCTCAATTTTATTAATTCCAGACACTCAGTTATAAAGGAAGGGGGAGGGAACCCAATATCCCGCCAAGTAACTCAGGGTCCAATAGCAGGACGAACACGTGTGTGCCTCCAGGCAGCAAAGGCAGGTTCCAGCAGTGGGCGTGGCAGGACGAATGAGCCGGTAGCTCCACCCTTGAGCAGGCAGGTTCCAGGCTGGGGGGAAGGGAGGCCACATTTCCCCCCATTAGATAACAAAACAAAAATTAAAAAAAAAAGGGGTGGCCTGAGGCAGAAAAATTATCTATGTTCAATAATTCTGCCTGAGTTCCTAGGGCTAAAGAAAAAACCTGTTTCCGTGGGATTCCCTAACTTTTCTAATGGTAAACTGTGTCTGGCTAAGACTGTCTTTAAAGCACTGACTGAAAAGCAGCGCTGGGCTGTAGGCTCTGACTTTATAATGCTAATTAGTGCTGAATAGGTAGCTACCTGTTTGCATTTTAAGTAGGGCGTTGGAACCCTGGCTGAGTTTAACTAAACAATTTTAGAATAACACTGAGCTGATAATCCTCTGCAATTTTGGGTGACAGGCAGGGGAACAGGGAGAAGGGGGTAAGACTGGCTGGCTCCTAGTACAAGGCCAGTTGGCTTTTTTATTTTTTGGGGTGGGAGGCAGTGAAGGGCTTGCTCTTACGACAGCAAGGTCTCCACCCTCTCTCCCCCCTATTAATTAAGTTTAAATAGGCAATGCTTAACAGAGGTGATCAAATGATTCTTTTCATCCATAGATGAGTGGGCCTTTAACCTTGACTTGGGTGGACATTGAACTGATTCCTCCCGTGAGCATTATAACAACTCACATCTGTGGCTCTTGGTATCTTTTGGGGAGGGGAGGCAGAGCCTTAAGTATTTTTGGGTTTTAGCTGGAGTCAGATACCAACCTCTTACAAATCAGGTGTGTCGCACAGGGAACTCAGAAACGGTCAAACTGGACCTTCCCTCCGCAGTAATCTCCTGCGCCAAGCGGTACCCATACTGTATTCATATGATTATGAATCAGTAGCGCAATTCTGAGTTATTGCGAGGTCTCTATATGAGACTTGTCAACCTCAGATTTAGCAAGGCCAAGATAAGAATTATGTCAGTATTAACACCATTAATTTTGGTTAAAATAGGAGCTGAAAGTCTTTCCTCTTCATCCCTGTTATTCCCAGTAGCCTGAGGAACTAAGGACACCTTGCAGTAACAGCAAGGGTGAAAAGCCAGAGGCCAGCTAAGGGACTAAGCCTATCTCTATCAAAATAAGAACTAATCTCTGTAAATATATATGAAATTTCTACTTCCCTAGCTCTCCTGGTAAATCTAAATCTTATCTTAGACTGAAAAGCCACATGCTGGGATGTCCTTGGAAGGGAGATTAGCAGTACCACCTGTTTGCTCTTAGGGGCGGAGAACCGGAGAATGTAGATTGACCTGCTTGAGAAAAGGAAGAATTCTAAACAATGAGAGTGTAGCAATGTAAATTTTCTGTTCAGAGAAGTCAAGGTACTTTATTTAGATGCAAATTGTAAAGCTAAAGTTAATCTCTGGCCTCTTGTAGGGGAATTGGCTCAGAGGAAAACAGTTTTTCTGAGAGCTTCCACTCCCAGCACAAGAGGAATTTTAGTCTTTAGAATGATACTTATGAGAAGAGACAGAATCTGTGTTTACCTGACGAATTAATCTCTCTGGTAGCCACCGTGCTTCATCTTCATCTCGTGAAAAAACACAAACCGAGCCTCTTCCCCAGATTAGAACTGGATCTGGACCCTTCCATTTATTAGTCAGGGCGTCCTTCCATTTTACCAATGCATAAGAATTAGAAGTAACTGGGTGCCAGTGGCGTTCCGCTGCAGACTGACCTTTAATGTCAGTTTGCAAAAAGTTTAGGACAAATAAGGTAAAGGCAAGATGAGCCTTTGGTGACTTTGGGGGAAATGCTCTGAATTAACTTTGCTAGGTAATTTAGAATATAGGAATCTCTAATAATTGAACTGAATATTAGACCAGTCTAAGATTGAGTTAGAATGGCTGGTCACACTGAAGAAGAGTGAAAAATCATTATGACTCTATTAAATGACTAATTTTACTAAGTCTGAATATACAGTCTCTGATGTACTATTGCCATAAAGTTAAAAGGCTAGAAGCTAGTCTAAACTGGAAAAATAACAAGCAAGGATTTAAGGTAAACGTCCCTTGAGAAGCATTAGTTAATAAAATACTTTCCACTTAGGAAGCAATATATACTGAAAGATTAAAACTTTTGGCTTCTTGTAAAGAAGCAGAAACAATAAACATTTTTCTTACATAATGTAAAGCTATATTAGCCATACGTAGAGGCAAAATAGGTTAGGATAATACAACTTTGGGAAAGCAAAACCTATGTTTAAAACAATTTATCACTGTTAAAATCAATATTAGAAGCATTACTATCATATTACGAAGTTTGGATATCAATTAATACCTATGAATACCTATTAAAGCAAGCTTTAACGCTTTAATAAAGAGGCATTGCTTTATATCTTATCTTAAATTTTACTATTTAGGATAGGAACCACATTAATCATTATCTAAACTAGAAATATCTTAAGAGACTCAGCCTCTGAAGCTTAATCTCAAACTCTAACTCGCTTCAGGGCCTCACCAACTTTCTCCCAGGTTCCACAATCTATCGTTTCTTCTTCTTTGAACCATGGACAACAGCTATCTATCTTATCTAAAAAATTTCTTACTAATTGTACTTCAAGCCTTACTCCTTTTTTCTTAAGCAACTCCTGAAAACTAAAAACAACCGCCTGATCCATGACTTTGAACCCTTCCTTCTTCCACCTAAGCAGCTTTCTAAAAAGCTGCGGCACACTGCCTGTCTCCGTATCTAGTTCCGATTAACGAACTGCTGACCCCAAGCAGAAACAGTGTTGGGTCAGCACTGGTTCAAACTTGATTCGTATCCTACCGCATCCTCAGCAACACTTTACAAAACTGAAATTTTTTTTTTTAGGCTAGCGCTAGCATGTGTACCTGTCCGTTGCTCCGATGCTCCTCCGATACGAAGATCCTTTCCTTTCTTGTGGAGCTCCACACAGCAGTCGTTTCTCTTAGCATCCCTCTGCCATTCTTCAGGTCCCAGTTCTGGCGCCAACTGTTGCGGCCTGCCCGCAGTCCACAACACGAACGGTTCAACTGAGAATGGCAGTTCTCTGAAAAGAGAGGAATCTAGACGGGGTGGAAGAAAAGAATGGAGCTAAGACAAGATTCTGATCAAAGCTCAATTTTATTAATTCCAGACACTCAGTTATAAAGGAAGGGGGAGGGAACCCAATATCCCGCCAAGTAACTCAGGGTCCAATAGCAGGACGAACACGTGTGTGCCTCCAGGCAGCAAAGGCAGGTTCCAGCAGTGGGCGTGGCAGGACGAATGAGCCGGTAGCTCCACCCTTGAGCAGGCAGGTTCCAGGCTGGGGGGAAGGGAGGCCACACTATAACATCTGTGCCACAGTGGCATAACACTGTGGTCCAGTGGGCATGTCTTTCAGGTAGGTAATTATGGTAGCTTACATGGCTTACAGCTGTGTGAGAGTGATGATTACTTTCCAGTATTGTGTAAGCACATTCCAGTACTATGAATATGATGGCATGACCTGAGGTTTTTACCTATATTAAGAGGAAAGATAGAAATTGGAGTGAGGATGAATCAGAAACAAAGTATTTTTTTAATTTATTAAAATTTTATTCTTTGAGAATTTCATATGTGTAGACAATATATTTTGTTTATATACATCCCTACTTCCTCTCAAATGCCTTTCTTTTTTTTATTTTTAATATTTTTTATTACATATTTTCCTCAATTACATTTCCAGTGCTATCCCAAAAGTCCCCCATACACTCCCCCACACTTCCCTACCCACTCATTCCTATTTTTTTGGCCCTGGCGTTCCCCTGTACTGGGGCATATAAAGTTTGTGTGTCCAATGGGCCTCTCCTTCCAGTGATGGCTGACTAGGCCATATTTTGATACATATCAGCTAGAGTCAAGAGCTCTGGGGTACTGGTTAGTTCATAATGTTGTTCCACCTATAGGGTTGTAGATCCCTTTAATTCCTTGGGTACTTTCTCTAGCTCCTCCATTGGGAGCAATGTGATCCATCCAATAGCTGACTGTGAGCATCCACTTATGTGTTTGCTAGGCCCCGGTATAGTCTCACAAGAGACAGCTATATCTGGGTCCTTTCAGCAAAATCTTGCTAGTGTATGCAATGGTGTCAGCGTTTGGAAGCTGATTATGGGGTGGATCCCTGGATATGGCAGTCTCTAGATGTTCCATCCTTTCGTCACAGCTCCAAACTTTGTCTCTGTAACTCCTTCCATGGGTGTTTTGTTCCCAATTCTAAGAAGGGGCACAGTGTCCACACTTTGGACTTCATTCTTCTTGAGTTTGATGCATTTAGCAAATTGTATCTTATATCTTGGGTATCCTAAGTTTTGGGCTAATATCCACTTATCAGTGAGTACATATTGTGTGAGTTCCTTTGTGATTGTGTTACCTCACTCAAGATGATGCCCTCCAGGTCCATCCATTTGGCTAGGAATTTCATAAATTCATTCTTTTTAAAAGCTGAGTAGTACTCCATTGTGTAAATGCCTTTCAACGACCTATCAAATCTACTCAAATTCATGTCTTCTTCTCTGTTTTTAACTAAGTATATTTAGTGCTGCCCTTATGAACATAGTTTGGATCCATCCACTGGAGCAGAGGTAACTATCTAGAGCTATACTACTGAAGAAAACCCATCCTCTCTCCTCTTGTATAGCAGGAAACTATTAAACCTCTCCTTATTTCTCAGGTGGGGTGGCCTGATTGGATCCATTCCAATGTTCTGGAGTCCCTGAGTGAAAAGCACAAAGCTCAGAATTATTTTTAATGTGCCTTAACTCTCTCAATGGTTGGCCCCCTCTTGTACCTCCACATGATTAACACATTCATCTCTGATAATCCTGAGGTAATACTTAATGAGTCTATATTTTATCTTTGCTGCTATCCCAGAAGCAATTGAGGAGGGGTCCCTTCTGTTTTTCTTTGTATGTACATTTTGGCTATCTCTCCCTCTTGTACCTTCCTGGTTTGGTTTGTCCTATGCCCTTCTCATGGTGAGGCTCTCTTCCCGCTCTCCTGTTTCTTGCCCCAGAAAATTATTAGTCTCATCCCTGTGTCCCTCCACAGCCATTGGCTGTTGCTAACTTTATTTCTCAATCAGAATCAATTTGGGGCAGGCTTCCTTGAGCCTATGTGCAGGACACTGAAAACAGGTTTTTGGGTAACATAATTAGCATGAGAACACAAGCCACTACATTCTTCCACTTTTTGTCCAGTAAGAAGGCTTTTTCTTTTAGATATACACAGAACATAATTATAACAGCTATGCAAACTATGAGGTACGATATATATTAATAATATCCAGTCCATAAGTCTTATCAATATAGGTACATTATTTTTTAACATCTACCATAACTTCAAGAGTTTACAGTTCTATGTCTAAATTATGTTTTGATTTTAACATACATTACTATCCAAAAGTCATCTTTTCAAATCTACATTAAGATTAACATCTTAATGCTAAACAACTTATGTTTGAATATGAGACTATACATAGTCTGCAACTTTGTCAGAAATCCAAGAATGAATTAAATATTACCTGAATAGGTAGGAAGCACATGAACAAAATTTACCAAAATTTACCAAACTGTAGAGACAGCTGACTACTTGGACAGTCCTCTATTCCTCAAAACATTTGATCACCTGTCTTCAGCCTTCTGGCCCAGGATCATCTGACAGGCCTTAAATGAAGCAGAAACTATGGAAGACCAGCTTACTCTGTCTTGGCAGAGCTAAGCTGTCAACTCTTCAACATATGTGTCCTTTCCTGGACAGTATTCTTTGTCTGCATATGAATTAGAGCAATTCTTGACCAGTGGCTACCTTGCTCTAATAAGCACTCTGCCTGGAGGTAATGATTCTCAATATCTTCTTTGAACTTTGAAAGGGGTACTGTCAGGAGCTGACAGTCAAATGATCTTTAATAATGAATTAATATTAAATGTCATATTCTCTGGATTTCTGATATATTTGAAGACTATCTATATAAAGTTTATCTGAACTGTTAAACCTTGACTAATCTTACATATTTCTTTTTGAATGCTATTGTAAACATTTTATAATGGTTAAATCAGTATATAACATAACCATGAGTTTACTATCTGGCTCTTCACTTGCCTTAATTTATCATCCTAAACAGTTTGTAATAGTAGCTAAAAGAACAGGGTCTAAGCCTTGTAATTTTAAATGCGATGCATAGGCATAATGTCTATCTAAGAGTAAAAATATAATCATTTATGATTTATGAAAACCATAAATCTGTATCAATATATAAATTCTGTACCAATGTAAGAAACGATAACTTCATTTGCATCAATTATAAAGATTTCTACCAATGTAAGTTTATGCTCCTTATTTGAGGAGATGAAAGTCAAGTATACTTTTATGAGTTAATTTGATCAATAACCAATTATAATTAATCTTCGTTCATGCTGTGTAAAGTATGGCATGATGAACCTCAAGGATTCCACAACCAACGAGATTTATTGTTTAATTTTCTGAAGTTTTGGCTAGAGACATTTTCTTATCTAAGCCAGTTATAGGACTTTTTCCATGTTTAAGAATCAGCAGAACAAATTACCTGTCCTGTTTAATTTTTTTGAATTTTTTTTGTCTGTAGCTAAGATTTTCATGGAGTATTCCCCAATCCTATCTGATCCATATCACTCTGGAACAGGTCCAAAGCCTCTTCTCCTTTACTGTTAACAGAAATACAGAGCCTCTTTCCTAAAATAACATTCCCTTGGTTCTGTAAACTGACATCATAAAGGTAGAGATTGATCTAATTTAATAGCTTGACCTCTCTCCCAGGGGATTTTTAATATCATAAAATCCACCAAACTTCTAATCATCTTCAGTTTGATAATTAAAACAACTAAAATCAATTAAACCAATCTAAACAATTACCATTATCCATTGAAACAGTGCTTGTTCACTATCTCCTTCCTTTTTATTACACAATTAATTTTTAATAGTGAGATCAAGACCTAAGTTTTTACTATGTGTCTGGGATAAGGCTATGCTCTCTCTTTTGACCTACAATTTAAGATCAAAGATATCTATTAATTCCTCTATGTATGCTTAAATTCTCCCTTCTGGGGAGCTAAATACCTCTGTGAGTACACACACACACATACACATATATATATCCTTTCTATTGTGGGGCAATGGGCTATGCACAGACAGCCTGGTCTCCAGTTGAGCTTAGGTCTTGAACCTGGTGGGACCCAGTGGGTAGTAATTTCCACCTACATGGGACAGAAGGAATTTGATCATGTCTCCTGGACCCCTGGCTCCTGTCCAAGTTTCTGTCCTCGCAGCCCCCACAGGAGAGGCATGTGGCTATCAGTCACATAGGAACAGCACCAAGCAGTCCCACATGTAAATAAGGTTTCCCCCAAACTCTCAGCCCAAGCCAATGAACAGTACCTGCTGTTGAACCCTGAATCACCCCCAGAACTGTATATAAATCCATCCAGGGAATTAAAGGTACGCGAGAACTACTCCTTCGTGTGAGTCTTTTGTTCCACGAGCTGCACGTAACACTTGGGAAGAGATCTTCTCTCCTGAAGATCCACCTGAGGTCCCACCACACTCCTCACTGGATAATGGACTTCATGTCGGCCCAGCCCGACAAGACTCAATTCAGAGCAACCTGGAAGGCCTGTCAGAGACTTCATCTCCCTGCCTGTACTCACTTCCCTTCACTGGAACCCTCACACCAGGCCTGGACAGAGATCTCCGTGGAAAACCTCTGGTACCCAGGTCCACATCTGGCGCCCAACGTGAGGCTTGAACAGACACAACTGCACCTAAGGGATACTGCAGGAAGGTGAGCCCTCACACCTCTGGAAACAATCTGTCTTTTCCTACTGTACTTTTGGTCAATGCCATTGCGTGGACTTAGACAAACGAAAGGGGCAACTGAAGCCTCCTGGCCAGAGCTACTCTCTGGTGTTGGCTGAAGGTCCCTCTGGCCTCTGTCTAAATCTCGACAGCCCACTTCTCCTCTTTTCTATCATGGGCAACTCACCATCACATAAAAAAATTCACCCCAGGCCAGGGAAACACATGCCCTACTAAAACACCAAGGAATAAAGATAGCCAAAAAACAAGCCTCCTTATTTTGGGAGGAAGTTCTTCAGATAGCGCCATGCATGGCCAATGATAATATTTATAGCCTGGACTTGTGGGTCAGAGTAGCTTCTTTCATCAAAAACAAAGATACCTGAGAAGGAAAAACACCCCCCCCATGATTTTTTGCCAATCTTAGCAGCAATTAGGCAGTGCATAGGGCAGACTGATAGTCACATGCCTCTCCTGTAGGAGCTACGGTGGTGGTAACTTTGACAGGAGCCAGGGATCCAGGAGACATGATCGAACACCTTCTGTCCCATATAGGTGGAAATTACCACCCACAGGGTCCCACAGGATTCAAGACCTAAGCTCAACTGGAGACCAGGCTGTCTGTGCGTATCCGGTTGCTTCACATTCTATGTATTTAACTATAATTAAATTCCCTTCTACTTATTGTATAAGCCTAAATCCAGGCCCTAAGTTTGTCATAACAGGTCAAGCATTCCCAGAAATCCCATGTAGACCACATTCTAAAATCCTGATTATTCCCCTGGCAAGACATTTTCAATTTTTTTAAACTCATTTTTCTCATTCATTCTATGTTCACTCTATCTTTAAGTCGTTGATTCCTGTTGGGCACCAGACGTGGGGAAATAAAGGAGTGGGAGAGACCAGCATACCACCAGAGGTCAGGTCAACTGCAAAGAGGCCCCATGGAGCAGCCTGGGATGGGTGTTGGGCCTCACAGGCCACAGGACCCCACTCCAGGACGTTGAGAAGGTGCAGTCTCAGCTTCAACTCTCAGGCACCACAGACAACTGAATACCACAGAAGGGCCGGTTTTGTGTGGGCTGTGTGGGGCCAGGAATGACTGGTTCTTGCTCTCAGACATCCCATACCACTGTATACAGAATTGCTGAGAACTGGCCCTCTTAGGCTTTATATACTTTACAGTATCATTGAAATCAATGTCACTAACCAACAGAGACAATGGCTGACATACATTAAATATATGTACTCATGTGGAGGCCTTCCTATTGTGGACAGCTTTTGGGGAGACATTCTAGGAATTTGGCAGGAATTTGCCATTGGACAAATGTGTCCAATTGAGGACACAGAAGTAACCTCAGACAGAAATTTGACTGTGAGCTAGGACTATGAAGTAGGCTCAGGTTAATAGAGCTGAGGAATGTGTTCTTTGTATCTCCATGAGTCTTGTTAAGACGCTTAATACAGTAATTGGGGGACTTTCCATCTATGCGTTGCATGTTCCTTAACTACACTGTCTATACTTTGTTCCATAACCACTTTGTTTATGCCTTAGGACTGACCAAATTATTTGCATGTACTTAAAATGGTGTAAAAGAAGACTGGGAAAAAAATAACCCTGTTTGAGCTTCAGAACTGGCGGGGGTCATGCTACATCATTGTCTAATTGTTGTTTTCTTTTAATCCTCCCTCCCTCCCTGGAGAACATGTTTTCTGACTGGGCTGGCTTGATCAGGTAGTGACTGATGTAGGACTCCAGTTAGAGGGGTACAATTAAGGACTCCGCAGAGAAAGGAAGCTCACACAAAGGGAAATTTGGGTCATAGGTGAGTAAACCCCATATGAATGGGGAAAGGTAATAATAGAATGCTTTTTGTATAAATGCTTAAAGATATGCTAAAAGTTAAAGGAGTGAAGATAAGCCAAAAACAAATTACCCAGTTTCTGATTTTTATAGAATAAATCTGTTCTTCATTCCCTGAGAATGGTATAATAAATTTACAGACATGGGAGTAGGTGGGAGAAAGGAAAAAAAGGCATTGCATAATACATGGTCCTGAAAAGGTTCCAATAGATGTTTTTAGCCTTTGGATCTTAGTTAGAGATACTTTAGATCCTAGACATGAAAGTATATAATTAAGTAAGATATTGGGAGATACAAATAGTGAAAGCAAGACGAAAAACAAAGCTGTTCCACTTGCACCTCTTATTTCTGAGGTTTCAGACAATTCAGGAAAAAAGTGGTGAGCCTTTTGATCACAGAGGCAAACTTAAATTGGAGAAAGAGGCTGCTAAGTATCATACTGAGGACTGCCTTTTGGGGATTTTCTTAAGTTGTTTTTTGTTTTGTTTTGTTTGTTTGATTTTGTTTGTTTTTGTTTTTTGTTTTGCAAAATGAATAAGCAAGGATATTCCAGAGGCAGAAAAAGATGAAACAAAAACAATTAGCTTGTCTTGTTGAATGATTTGAGCAAGTTCTTAGACAACAATGAGTAGTGAAAGTTCAGATTCTGAGGAGGACATAGTAGTAGTAGAGCCAAAATTGAAAATTTTCCCTCCGCCAGTGAGTAACAGAAATGAGGGGAAACCTATTACTTTAAATCCTAGTGTTACTCTGTTATCATCTGTTCAGACAGGACTAAAACAGGCTGTAAAACAAGGAGAAGATATAAAAGGATATGTTTTCAATGCCTGTTTGAAGCACAGGATCAACAAGGGAACTCTGTTAGATATAAGATTTCCATTCCCTTTAACGAGATAAAGGAATTAAAAACTGCCTATGCTCAGTATAGACCTACTGCTCCATTCACCATAACTGTATTAAATTGCCTGTCTACTGAGGCTCTTCCACTTGCAGATTGGAAACAGTTAGTTCATACATGTTTAGGATGAGGAGATTATCTGTTATGGAAAATGGAATTTTTTTGAAAGATGCCAGCAGACAGTGGAGCTAAATGCTAAAGCTGACAATTCAGTTACTTATGACAGGTTAACAAAAGGTTGATATCAGGATATACAGAATCAGTTCTAATTTAATCCTGATACTTGTGATTGGAGCTACTGCTCCTGGAGCCTGGAATATCTTGCATAATACAGGAGATTTGTCTCACAATATTTCAAAAATAAGGCAGGGACCTGATGAACCTTTTCAGGAGTTTGTTGATATGCTTATTAAAGCATTTTGGAAAGTGTTTGGAGATCCTAATGCTGGAATGCTTTTAGTAAAACAACTGTCTTATGAGAATGTATACACAGCCTGTCAGACTGCCATAAGACATTAAAGAAAGACTTCAACTGTTACAGACTATAGTAGATTATGTTCTGACATTGGTCCCTGTTATGGGCAGCATTTCAACAGACTGGAAAAGGAAAGAGGAGGGTTAATAGGTCTCCTGGAAGTTGTTTTCTGTGTGGGCAGACAGGGCATCTAGTAAGGAATTATCTAAATAAAACTAAGGAAAATAATGAGAGAAAAAAGGACTCTGTCTTAAAGGGAACAGAGGGATGCTATGGGCTAGTGAATGCGAGTCTTAGAGAGATGACTTAGGAAATACCCTTTCTCAGGGAAATTGGAGAGGGGTACAGTCCCAGGCCCTGAAACAATATTATGGGGCAATGCAGTTCATTTCTCAGCAAAACAACACTTTCAGGATCTCTTTCAAGACATCCCAGGCAGCACAGGACTGGACATCCATCTACACAGTATTAACTCCTAAAATGGGGATGCAGGCTCTTCCTTCTGGACTATATGATCCATTACCATCAGGGAATATGGAACTGTTGCAGGAAAGAAGCAATACCACAATTAAGGGATTAATGATTGCACCAGGAGTTATAGATAAAGATTATACTGAGGAAATAAAAATTATAAGCTCTTCACCTACCCATATTTCTGTCATCCAACTTGGACAGAGAATTGGTCAACTACTCCTTATAGCATTAGTTATGACAGAAAATAAGGTTAAAGCTGATGTTTAAGGAGCAAAAGATTTGGTTCTTCAGAAGCTTATTGGGTCCAAGAAATAAAAGCTAAAAGACCTGAATTAGTCTTAATAAATGAAAAATAATTTACAGGGCTGTTGGATACAGGAGCAGATGTATCAGAAATAACCTCTATCCATTGGCCTGGATCTTGTCCTAAAACAACTGCCATTACTCAGTTACAAAGGATAGGGCAAAGTCAGTTTCCTGAGTAAAGCAGTAATCTCTTACATTGGGAATATAACGAAGGCCACCAAAGATGTTTTCAACCTCAAATTATTTCTAATTTGCCTGTTAATTTGTGTGGAAGAGCTATGATGAAGGATATGGGAGTCTTTTTATACCATAAAATTAACAAAGTTACTCTACAAATGTTTGATTGTGGTTATTTGCCTAATCAAAGGTTAGGAAAGCAGAATCAGAGAATTGGAGACCATTATAGTTAACCCCCTAGAGAAGGAAAAACAGGTCTAGGGTATTCTTAATGGGCACCATTGACAAGCCTGTACTCCATGCAGATAAGATTACTGGGGTGGATCAGTGATCTCTTACTTTAGAAAAAATGTCTGGCCTCTCAACAGCTAGTTTAGGCTGGTCACACTGAACTTTCTAGTTCTACCTGGAACTCACCTATATTTCTAATTAAGAAAAAAAATCAGGCAAGTGGATGCTATTTCAAGATTTACCAAAGGTTCATGAAACCATGAAACTTATTGGGAGCATTACATCCTGACTTACCTACACCAGCTGCCATCCCAAAAAGTACATATAAAATTATCATAAATTTAAAAGATTGTTTTTATGCTATTCCTTTGCATCCTGATGACTGTAAAAGCTTTGCATTTTGTGTGCCTGTTTGTAATTTTAAAGAACCCATAAAGTGATATCATTGGAAACTTTTGCCTCAAGGAATAGCTAATAGCCCTACATTATGTCAAAAATTTGTTACTGCTTCAATACAAAAAGGACTTTGAATCCTTTTGTGTATATTATTCATTATATGGATGATATTTTATTAGAGTTCCTTCTGAAGGAGTTTTACTACAAGACTTTGCTCTTTTCCAAGCTTTAAAACCTTGGGGATTAGTTATTGCTCTAGAAAAGTTTCAAAGTCAATATCCTTTTCCATATTATGACATCAGTTATATCCTAAACAAATTGTGGCAGAGAAAAATTCAAATAAGAAAAGATAACTTACTTTAATTGATTTTCAAAAGCTGTTAGGCTATGTTAACTGGCTACAACCTCATCTTAAGCTTACCATAGCAGAACTTAAAACCCTGTTTAGTATTCTCAAGAGGGATGTGAATCATATTTTTCCTCAACAATTAACTAATGAGGGACAAATAGCTTTGCAGAAAGTAAAGGAAGCTATTAGTCAACAACAGAAATATTATACAGACCATGATCAATTGTTGGCAATTTGCATTCTTGCTACCTTTCATGCAACCACAACAGTTATTTGCCAAAAGGTTCTGTTAATTTGGATTAATCTTTCTTTGTCTATAAGTAAAGTTCTAACACTCTATTATGAATCTGTTGCTGTATTAATACAGAATTGTAGGATAGAATCACAAAATATTTTGAGAATTTATTCCTATTCCAAACAGCAACTAAATTGGTTATTACATAATACTTATATTTGACCTATTGCATGCGCAAACTCTTCAGGCAAAATTGATAATTATTATTCAAAAGACAAGTTGTTACAATTTACCTCTATGCATGATTTTGCATTTCCTGTAAATTTCTGCATGCAGCCCATACAAAATGTGCTTACTATATTTACAGATGGCTCATCTAATGGTAAGGAAGCATATATAATTGGATCATATGTTCATTCTCTAGAGTTTCCCCTTGCTTCAGCACAAATAATTGAATTATGTTCTGTAGCTGCTATTGTTGAGATGCTGAAAAGAAAATAAAACTTTTATTTGTATACTGATATCCAATATATAGCTCATTGTTTACAATTGCTTGAAATTGTTCCTTTTTTAGATACTGCTAATTCTCAAAATTTGCAAATATTTATGCAACTCAATTTAAGAGAATGTACTGTTCCTTACTTTATAGGACATTTAAGAGGTCATACCGGATTGCACAGACCACTTAGTGATGGCAATGCCAAAGAAGATTTGTATACCAGGCATATTATAGGGCTTATACAGGAAAAATTGGCCAAACAATCCCATTCTTTACATCATCAAAATAGTAATAGCTTAAGACAACAATTTGGTATCTCTAAAGAAT
The DNA here is from genome assembly GCF_978045245.1 of Mus caroli. NCBI lineage: Eukaryota > Metazoa > Chordata > Mammalia > Rodentia > Muridae > Mus > Mus caroli. The sequence goes on along the minus strand of NW_028227259.1, from coordinate 149,825,958 downwards.
GTGCACGTCAAATTGTAAAGACTTGTCCTCAATTTCTTCCTGTATCACATATCGGTTTTTATCCTTAAGAACTTGTACCTAATCAATTGTGGCATATGGATGCTATGCATATTTCTGATTTTGGAAAATAAAAATATGTACATGTGACTACTGACAAATTCTCAGGCTTTTTAGTTGCTACTGCTTTAACTAGAGAAGCAACTAAAAAATGTAATTAGTCATTGCCTATGTTGTTTTTCAATGCTGGGTGTTCCAAATCACATAATGGACCTGGTTAGTGCACTCAAGCATTTGAGAATTTCTGTTGACAATTTAGTAGTACCCATATTACTGGGATCCCTTATAGTCCTCAAGGACAAGATCTTGTGGATCGGGCCCTTGGAACTTTAAAATAATATCTTTATAAATTAAAAAAGGGGGAGTTATATCTCCATACATCACAAAATTATTTAAATCACTTTTTTTAATTTTAATTTTTAAAATTTGTATGTTCATGGACATTCAGCTGCTGAGGATTTTGGCTTCCTCACTCTTCAACTACATAGGCTTCAGTGAAATGGAAGGATCCTAAGACAGGCAAGTGGCATGGATCTGACCCTGTACTCATATGGGGACATGGTCACATTTGTGTTTTTTCACAGGAATAAAATGGCGGGGGGTGTTGGCTGTCAGAAAGATTGGTGCAATAAATGGAAAATTCCAACTTTCTGATAATTCTCAAGGGGGAGGAGGAGGAGGAAGGAAGGGGGAGGGAGAAGGGGAGGGGGAGGGAAGGATAAAGAAGATAATGATGACAGCCATGAAGATGGTTTCCACACACAGTGAAGACTACTGGGCCTATGTTCCTCACTCATTACTGATACACCCAGTGGTGTGGTCCAGACTGGAAATTCTTGTGACTAGTAATAATACTCAACTTCTTGGATTTCCTGTGAAGGGGAGTCAATTTATAATAAGATCATGACTTTCAAACGATTTGGTGATGGAATCTTGTTTACTTTGTGAAGAATAGTACAAATGATGGGTGTGTTTCTATTTCCTCAAATTTCAAAGAAAAATGTTTCACAAACCATAATTAAAAATATAGAAATGGGCACACTTAAACATTAATAAGAGATTTGCCCCTGATCCCCATGAGATACAAACCTATGTATCTGAACCCACAGAGAATGTGGAACTGTCATTTAATTAGGTTATTAGATGGAAAGAATGTTATAATCAAACTAGAATGTGGTTTAATATTTCCAATAATATGTGTATTGCTGATTTCAGGGAATCAATCAAACATAGGGCAATAGGAGATGTTCATAGGCCTTTGGCAATCAGAAGCAGGCCATTTCCAAAGGCTTAACTGGAAGTTAGCTGCAGTGATCTATGAAATTACATTGGCAATAGACAAAATTGGGACAGGATCTGGATTTCAAAAAAGTGTTAGTGGATGTGTTAAGATTCATAATCTTTTATTAATTGGCCATGTTAAAATTACTTTTGTTTCTTCTACAATATTTAACGTAAGTTGTATTGATTATATATATTTTAATTGTGTTAGTGATTGAAACTTGTCACATCTGTTATGGTAGTCTATCAACCAGCTTTTGTTTTATTGCATGTGAGAATTATAGGACCTTGGTATTCTGAAAAAAGCTTGCAAATACTGGAAGAAGTGAGTCAGGTTTAAGCAAAAGCAAGAGGGTAGTGAACATGATTATTGCTGTTACAACAGTTTTAATTACGTTAATAGCTAGCACCACTAGATCTGCAATTGCTTTGGCCCAAGAAGTTAAGATAGCTACTTTTGTTATTCATTTATCAAAAATTTTTACTAATGCTGTGAATATTCAAGAGGATTTAGGCTGGCATTTGAAACAACAGATTGATGCTTGTCTTAGTCAGGGTTTCTGTTCCTGCACAAACATCATGACCAAGAAGCAAGTTGGGGAGGAAAGAGTTTATTCAACTTACACTTTCCACATTGCGATACATCACCAAAGGATGTGAGGACTGGAACTCAAGCAGGTCAGGAAGCAGGAGCTGATGCAGAGGCCATGCAGGGATGTTACTTACTGGCTTGCTTCCCCTGGCTTTCTCTGCTTGCTTTCTTATAGAACCCAAGACTACCAGCCCAGAGATGGTACCACATACAAAGGGCCCTCCCACTTGATCACTAACTGAGAAAATGCCTTACAGTTGGATATCATGGAGGCACTTCCCCAACTGAAGCTCCCTTCTCTGTGATAACTCCAGCCTGTGTCAAGTTGATACAGAAAACCAGCCAGGCCCCTTCCGGTCTGAGCAGCACCGGGGTAGCTAAGGCACAGAGTCGGCTGACACCCGCCAGCTACCCACGACACCCGCCACTGGATCTTAAGACTTCTGTTCAGTGGAACACAGCGTCTGCTCCAATCCAATCGCGCGGGACCTGAGACTGCATTAGTTAGGGAAGCAGAAAACCCGGCCTGAGTAGGGGCACAAGCCCCTTCCTGTCCTACCAGCACCGAGGTAGCTAGGGCGCAGAGTCGGCTGACACCCACCAGCTACTCACAACACCAGCCATGGGATCTTAAGACTTCAGGTGATCCCTCCACCCTCCTGGCCAGAGGACAGATCTCCGCCCGGCCAGGGAGCGCTTTGCCTCAGGATCAGCGGGAGCCATCTTGGTTCCGGGACTCTGCCGAACTTAGGAACTTAGTCTGCACAAGTGAGAGTGTGCACCATAGAAGCTGACAGCTTCTGGGACAGGCGGGAGCCACAGAGCCTCTGAGGCAGCGCCCTTTTGGGGCCCCAGACATCTGGCCACCCTCCAGGCCAGAGGACAGGTGTCTGCCCAGCCCGGGAGCCCTTTGCCTCAGGATCTGCAGGAGCCATCTTGGTTCCGGGACTCCGCCGAACTTAGGAACTTAGTCTGCACAGGTGAGAGTGTGCACCACAGAACCTGACAGCTTGTGAGACAGGCGGGAGCAACAGAGCCTTTGAGGCAGCACCCTTTTCCGGCCCTAGACATCTGGCCACCCTCCAGGCCAGAGGAGGTGTCCACCCAGCCCGTGAGCCCTTTGGCTCAGGATCTGTGGGAGCCACCTTGGTTCTGGGACTCCCCTGAACTTAGTCTGCACAGGTGAGAGTGTGCACCACACAAGCTGACAGCTTCTGTGACCCGCCAAAGCAACACAGCTTCTGGGAAAGGTCTTGTTTTGGGCCTTCATCTTCGGCCAGGAAGAGGTCCAAACACGAGATATCTGTGCACCTTCCCTGTAAGAGGAGAGCTTGCCTGCAGAAAGTGCTCTGACCACTGAAACTGAACAGAGAGCCTGTCTCCCATGTCTGCTGATATAGGCTAACAGAATCACCAGAGGAACAATCACTAAACAAAGACAACTATAACAATTAACTCCAGAGAGTACCAGATGACGAAAGGTAAACGTAATAATCTTACTAACAGAAACCAACACCACTCACCATCATCAGAAACCAGCACACCCACTTCGCCTAGTCCAGGGCACCCCAACACACCAGAAAAGCTAGACCCAGATCTAAAAGCATATCTCATGATGATGGTAGAGGACATCAAGAAGGAACTTAATAACACACTTAAAGAAATACAGGAGAACACTGCTAAACAGGTAGAAGACATTAAAGAGGAAGCACAAAAATCCCTTAAAGAATTGCAGGAAAACCAGACCAAACAAGTGATGGAATTGAATAAAACCATCAAAGACCTAAAAAGGTAAATAGACACAACAAAGAAAACTCAAATTGAGGCAACGCTGGAGAGAGAAACCCTAGGAAAGAAATCTGGAATCACAGATGCGAGCATCAGCAAAAGAATACAAGAGATGGAAGAAAGAATCTCGGGTGCAGAAGACTCCATAGAGAAAATCGGCACAACAATCAAAGAAAATACAAAATCCAAAAAGATCCTAACTCAAAACATCCAGGAAATCCAGGACACAATGAGAGGACCAAACCTACAGATAATAGGAGTAGATGAGAATGAAGATTTTCAACTCAAAGGACAGCAAATATCTTCAACAAAATTATAGAAGAAAACTTCCCAAACCTAAAGAAAGAGATGCCCATGAACATACAAGAAGCCTACAGAACTCCAAATAGACAGGACCAGAAAAGAAATTCCTCCCGACACATAATAATCAGAACAACAAATGCACTAAATAAAGATAGAATACTAAAAGCAGTAAGGGAAAAAGGTCAAGTAACATATAAAGGCAAGCCTATCAGAATTACAACACATTTTTCACCAGAGACTATGAAAGCCAGAAGGGCCTGGACAGATGTTATACAGACACTAAGAGAACACAAATACCAGCCCAGGCTACTATACCCAGCCAAACTCTCAATTACCATAGATGGAGAAACCAAAGTATTCCACGACAAAACCAAATTCACACATTATCTTTCCACGAATCCAGCCCTTCAAAGGATAATAACAGAAAAAAATCAATACAAGGACAGAAACCACGTCCTAGAAAAATCAAGAAGGTAATCCCTCAACAAACCTAAAAGAAAACAGCCACAAGAAAAGAATGCCAACTCTAACAACAAAAATAAAAGGAAGTAACAATTACTTTTCCTTAATATCTCTTAATATCAATGGACTCAATTCCCCAATAAAAAGACATAGACTAACAGACTGACTACACAAACAGGACCCAACATTTTGCTGCTTACAGGAAACTCATCTCAGAGAAAAAGATAGACACTACCTGTAGTGGCTATTCTTGGTTGTCAACTTGACTATATTTGGAATGAACTACAATCCAGAATTGGAAGGCTCACCAGTGACCCTTATCTGGAGGCTTGGAGATCCTTATCTGGATCTTGGTATGGAGATCTTGAGACATAGTGGCTCTGGATTCCAGAAGATTAAATCTCCCAGTTTAAAGAGATTTAATCTGGGCTACACCTTTCATCTGGGATTAAAGGTGTGGTGGAACACACCTTTAATCTGGGCTACACCTTCTGCTGGAGACAATATAAGGACATTGGAAGAAGGGAGTCTAGCTCTTGCTCCTGCGCCTGCTTGCTGTGTGAGACTGAGTAACTGCTAGATCCTTGGACTTCCATTCACAGCTGCGACTGAACCATTGTTGGGAATTGGGCTGCCGACTGTAAGTCATCAATAAATTCTTTTACTATATAGAGACTATCCATAAGTTCTGTGACTCTAGAGAACCCTGACTAATACAGAAGTTGGTACCAGGAGTGGTTCTAGAGTAACAGAAGTACAAGGATGAATCTTTTAAAATACTGGAATTGGCTTGTTGAGCCACCAGCACTTTCAAGTACTGAAACCTCTCCAGATTCTCTCCCTCCTGGGAGCTCAGAGAATTTTGAAGACCCATGGTTGAAATTATATTTCAAACTTAAAGAAGCTAATGCCCTTGATTTTCTTAATGATTTAGGTGATTCAGTGCACAAAGCTTTCTACAAGATGGGGAAAAAATCAGAAAATGATTTTACTGGCTGGCTGCTCTTAGTATCTGGGGAAAAAATGATGAATGAAAGGAAGGAGTTGTGTGATAAAATCGAAAGGCTCCAGACACAAGTAAACAATCTAAAAGTTGCTAAGTGTGTCCTTGAAGAGAATCTTCTCTCTTGCAGCAATAGAGCTCAAGTTGCAGAAAATCAAACTGAAACCCTCATTGTAAGGTTGGCTGAACTACAGCGAAAATTTAAGTCTCAGCCTCAGAGTGTGTCGACAGTTAAAGTAAGGGCACTAATTGGCAAAGAATGGGATCCTATAACATGGGATGGGGATGTGTGGGAAGACCATGTTGAAGCTGAGAATTTTGAATCTTCAGATTCTCAAGGGTTTGCCCCACCTGAGGAAGTAGTACCCTCAGCCCCACCACTTGAAATAATGCCTTCCCCACATGAGGAAATTAATTTTACAGAGTCTGATAAACCAGCAATGACTTTCAATACTGATGTTTCTCAAGGCCTACCAATAGTTTCTTCTAGACCTGTAACAAGACTCAAAGCAAAACAGGCTCCTAGAGGGGAGGTAGAAAGTGTAGTCCATGAGGAAATTCGCTACACTACTAAGGAGCTTAATGAGTTTGCTAATTCATTCAAACAGAAACCTGGTGAATATGTGTGGGAATGGATTTTAAGGGTGTGGGATAAGGGTGGAAGGAACATAAAGCTAGAGCAGGCTGAGTTTATTGACATGGGCCCTCTGAGTGGAGATTCTAGGTTTAATACGGAAGCTCGTATGGTTAAAAAAGGTGTCAAAAGTTTGTTTGAATGGTTGGCTGAGGTGTTTATCAAAAGATGGCCTACTGGAAATGACTTGGAGATGCCTGATATTCCATGGCTTAGTGTTGATGAAGGGATTTTAAGACTTAGGGAAATTGCAATGCTAGAGTGGATGTATTGTGTAAAGCCTAATTGTCCACAATGGGAAGGTCCAGAAGATATGCCCTTCACCAGCTCTATAAGACGCAAACTGGTGAGAGGGGCACCAGCACATTTGAAGGGTTTTGTTCTTTCCCTTTTCCTTGTGCCAGATCTTAGCATTGGAGATGCTTCTGCTCAATTAGATGAATTAAATTCACTGGGTTTAGTTGGATTCCGAGGTAACAAGGGCCAGGTGGCAGCATTGAATCGCCGGAGACAAGGTGATTCTAGTTATTATAATGGACAGCGTAGACAAAAGAATGTTTATAATAATATGCCCCATAATGGTCAGCACAGGAGAGGTGAAACTTATAATGGCATGACTCGCTTGGACCTTTGGTACTGGCTAATCAATCATGGTGTTTCCAGGAATGAAATACATAGGAAGCCTACTGCATATTTGTTTGATCTGTATAAGCAGAAAAATTCTCAAACAAATGAAAGAAAGGCTACAGTAGTTCGTGGTAAACAGCAATCTCGGCCAGTGAATCAATTTCCAGACTTGAGCCAGTTTGCAGATCCGGAACCCCTTGAATGAAGGGGTGGCCAGGTTCCCCTGAGGAAGGATCCTGATAAGACACCCAAAGGTTTTGCTGTTACCCTTTCTCCAGTTCTTCCCCAGAGGGACCTACGGCCTTTTACAAGGGTAACTGTACACTGGGGAAAAGGAAATAATCAGACTTTTCGGGGTCTGCTGGATACTGGTTCTGAGTTGACACTGATCCCAGGAGATCCCAAGAAACATTGTGGCCCTCCAGTTAAAGTAGGGGCCTATGGAGGGCAGGTGATTAATGGAGTTTTGACTGATGTCCGACTCACAGTAGGTCCAGTAGGTCCCCGGACACATCCTGTGGTGATTTCCCCAGTTCCAGAATGTATAATTGGGATAGATATACTCAGAAACTGGCAGAATTCTCATATTGGTTCCCTGAACTGTAGAGTGAGGGCTATTATGGTTGGAAAGGCCAAATGGAAGCCTTTAGAGTTGCCTTTGCCAAAGAAAATAGTGAATCAAAAACAGTATCGTATTCCTGGAGGCATTGCAGAAATTACTGCCACTATCAAGGACTTGAAAGATGCAGGGGTGGTGGTTCCCACCACATCTCCGTTTAACTCTCCTATCTGGCCAGTGCAGAAAACAGATGGATCATGGAGAATGACAGTTGATTATCGAAAACTAAATCAGGTAGTAACTCCAATTGCAGCTGCTGTACCAGATGTAGTTTCGTTACTTGAGCAAATTAACACATCTCCTGGCACCTGGTATGCAGCTATTGATCTGGCAAATGCCTTCTTCTCAGTACCTGTCCATAAGGACCACCAGAAGCAATTTGCTTTCAGTTGGCAAGGCCAACAGTATACCTTCACAGTTTTGCCTCAAGGATATATTAACTCTCCTGCCCTGTGTCATAATTTAGTTAGAAGGGATCTTGATCGTTTGGATATTCCACAAAATATCACATTGGTGCACTATATTGATGACATTATGCTGATTGGACCAAGTGAGCGGGAAGTAGCAACCACTTTGAACTCATTGGTAACACATATGCGTATCAGAGGATGGGAAATAAATCCAACCAAAATTCAAGGACCATCTACCTCAGTGAAATTCTTAGGAGTCCAGTGGTGTGGGGCATGCAGAGATATTCCTTCTAAGGTGAAAGATAAGTTATTGCACCTGGCCCCTCCTACAACCAAGAAAGAAGCACAACGTTTAGTGGGTCTATTTGGATTCTGGAGACAACACATCCCTCACTTGGGTGTGTTACTTAGGCCTATTTACCAAGTGACTAGGAAAGCTGCTAGCTTTGTGTGGGGCCTGGAACAGGAGAAGGCCCTTCAACAGGTCCAGGCTGCTGTGCAGGCTGCTCTACCACTTGGACCATATGACCCAGCAGACCCGATGGTACTTGAGGTGTCTGTGGCTGATAGAGATGCTGTTTGGAGCCTCTGGCAGGCCCCTGTAGGTGAATCACAGAAAAGACCTTTGGGATTTTGGAGCAAAGCTCTACCATCATCTGCAGACAACTATTCTCCCTTTGAAAAACAGCTCTTGGCCTGCTATTGGGCCTTAGTGGAAACTGAACGTTTGACAATAGGACACCAAGTTACTATGCGACCTGAATTACCCATCATGAGCTGGGTACTATCAGACCCTGCAAGTCATAAAGTGGGACGCGCACAGCAGCAGTCTATTATCAAATGGAAGTGGTATATACGTGATCGGGCCAGACCAGGTCCTGAAGGCACAAGCAAGTTACATGAAGAAGTTGCTCAAATGCCTATGGTTTCTACTCCTGTTACAATGCCATCTGCTGCCAAGCATGCGCCTATAGCCTCATGGGGTGTTCCCTATGATCGATTGACCGAAGAGGAAAAGACTAGGGCCTGGTTTACTGATGGCTCTGCACGTTATGCAGGCACCACCCAGAAGTGGACAGCTGCAGCATTACAACCCCTTTCTGGGACAACTCTGAAAGACACAGGTGAAGGGAAATCTTCACAGTGGGCAGAACTTCGGGCAGTACACATGGTATTACAGTTTGTTTGCAAGAAGAAATGGCCAGATGTACGATTATTCACTGACTCATGGGCTGTAGCCAATGGATTGGCTGGATGGTCAGGGACTTGGAAAGATCACAATTGGAAAATTGGTGAAAAAGACATCTGGGGAAGAAGTATGTGGATAGATCTCTCCAAATGGGCAAAGGATGTGAAGATATTTGTGTCCCATGTAAATGCTCACCAAAAGGTGACTTCAGCCGAGGAGGAGTTCAATAATCAAGTGGATAAGATGACCCGTTCTGTGGACAGTCAGCCTCTCTCCCCAGCCATCCCTGTCATTGCTCAATGGGCACATGAACAAAGTGGCCATGGTGGTCGAGATGGAGGTTATGCTTGGGCTCAGCAACACGGGCTTCCACTCACCAAGGCTGACCTGGCTACAGCTGCTGCTGATTGCCAGATCTGCCAACAGCAGAAACCAACACTGAGCCCCAGATATGGCACCATTCCTCGAGGTGACCAGCCAGCAACCTGGTGGCAGGTTGACTACATTGGACCACTTCCTTCGTGGAAAGGACAGCGTTTTGTTCTTACTGGAGTAGATACTTATTCTGGTTATGGATTTGCCTTTCCTGCACGTAAGGCCTCTGCTAAAACCACCATTCATGGGCTGACAGAATGCCTTATCTATCGTCATGGTATTCCACACAGTATTGCTTCTGACCAAGGAACTCATTTCACAGCCAGAGAAGTACGACAGTGGGCCCACGATCATGGAATTCACTGGTCTTACCACATTCCCCATCATCCTGAAGCAGCTGGCCTGATAGAAAGATGGAATGGCCTTTTGAAGACGCAGTTACAGCGCCAATTAGGTGGTAACAGCTTGGAAGGCTGGGGTAGAGTTCTTCAGAAGGCAGTATATGCTTTGAATCAGCGCTCGATATATGGTACAGTTTCACCCATAGCCAGGATTCATGGGTCCAGGAATCAAGGGGTGGAAAAGGGAATAGTTCCACTTACTATCACTCCTAGTGACCCTCTAGGAAAATTTTTGCTTCCTGTCCCCATAACTCTAGGTTCTGCTGGTCTAGAAGTTTTGGCTCCAGAGAGGGGAGTGCTCCTACCAGGAGCTACAACAAACATTCCATTGAATTGGAAGCTCAGACTTCCCCCTGGTCATTTTGGGCTTCTAATGCCCTTAAACCAACAGGCTAAAAAAGGAATAACCATGTTAGGAGGAGTGATAGATCCAGATTACCATGGGGAAATTGGATTACCTCTTCACAATGGAGGTAAGCAAGATTATGTCTGGAGTGTAGGAGATCCCTTAGGGCGTCTCCTAGTACTACCATGTCCTGTGATTAAAGTCAATGGGAAACTACAACAGCCTAATCCAAGCAGGATGACAAAGGACGCAGACCCATCAGGAATGAAGGTATGGGTGAATCCTCCAGGAAAAGAGCCAAGACCTGCTGAGGTGCTGGCCGAAGGTGAAGGAAATACAGAATGGGTAGTAGAGGAAGGTAGTTATAAATACCAATTAAGGCCACGTAACCAGTTGCAGAAACGAGGATTATAAAGTAATATGAATGCCCCATTGTAAATTTACAAATGCGTTTGCGATTGTACGAGGGATAGTTATATCATGTTAGGCGTATTCACAACCTTGTTATTGTTTCATGTAAACATGGGATATTATTTGTGTCAAGTTGACAAGGGGTGGATTGTAGTGGCTATTCTTGGTTGTCAACTTGACTATATTTGGAATGAACTACAATCCAGAATTGGAAGGCTCACCAGTGACCCTTATCTGGAGGCTTGGAGATCCTTATCTGGATCTTGGTATGGAGATCTTGAGACATAGTGGCTCTGGATTCCAGAAGATTAAATCTCCCAGTTTAAAGAGATTTAATCTGGGCTACACCTTTCATCTGGGATTAAAGGTGTGGTGGAACACACCTTTAATCTGGGCTACACCTTCTGCTGGAGACAATATAAGGACATTGGAAGAAGGGAGTCTAGCTCTTGCTCCTGCGCCTGCTTGCTGTGTGAGACTGAGTAACTGCTAGATCCTTGGACTTCCATTCACAGCTGCGACTGAACCATTGTTGGGAATTGGGCTGCCGACTGTAAGTCATCAATAAATTCTTTTACTATATAGAGACTATCCATAAGTTCTGTGACTCTAGAGAACCCTGACTAATACACTACCTCAGAATGAAAGGCTGGAAAACAATTTTCCAAGCAAATGGTAGGAAGAAACAAGCTGGAGTAGCCATCGTAATATCTAATGAAATCGACTTCCAACCCAAAGTCATCAAAGAAGACAAGGAAGGGCACTTCATTCTCATCAAAGGTAAAATCCTCCAAGAGGAACTACCAATTCTGAATATCTATGCTCCAAATGCAAGGGCAGCCACATTCATTAAAGATACTTTAGTAAAGCTCAAAGCACACATTGCACCTCACACAATAATAGTGGGAGACTTCAACACACCACTTTCACCAATGGACAGATCATGGAAGCAGAAACTAAACAGGGACACAGTGAAACTAACAGAGGTTATGAAACAAATGGATCTGACAGATATCTACAGAACATTTTATCCTAAAACAAAAGGATATACCTTCTTCTCAGCACCTCACAGTACCTTCTCCAAAATTGACCACATAATTGGTCACAAAACAAGCCTCAACATATACAAAAATATTGAAATTGTCCCATGCATCCTATCAGATCACCATGGACTAAAGCTGATCTTCAATAACGAAATAAATAATTGAAAGCCAACAAACACGTGGAAACTAAACAACACTCTTCTCAATGATACCTTGGTCAAGGAAGGAATAAAGAAAGAAATTAAGGACTTTTTGGAGTTTAATGAAAATGAAGCCACCCCAAACTTATGGGACACAATGAAAGCATTTCTAAGAGGAAAACTCTTGGCTCTGAGTGCCTCCAAAAAGAAACTAGAGAGAGCACACATTAGCAGATTGACAACACACCTAAAAGCTCTACAACAAAAGGAAGCAAATTCACCCAAGAGGAGTAGACGGCAGGAAATAAACTCAGGGGTGAAATCAACCAAGTGGAAACAAGAAGAAACCAACCAATCAAGGAGCTGGTTCTTTGAGAAAATCAACAAGATAGATAAACCCTTAGCCAGACTCACTAGAGGGCACAGGGAAAGTATTATAATTTAAAAAATCAGAAATGAAAAGGGAGATGTAACAACAGATCCTGAAGAAATCCAAAACACTGTCAGATCCTTCTACAAAAGGCTATACTCAACAAAACTCGAGAACCTGGATGAAATGGACAAGTTTCTAGACAGATACCAAGTACCAAAGTTAAATCAAGATCAGGTTAATGATCTAAACAGTCCCATATCCCCTAAAGAAATAGAAGCAGTCATTAATAGTCTCCCAACCAAAAAAAGCCCAGGACTAGATGGGTTTAGTGCAGAGTTCTATCAGACCTTCAAAGGAGATCTAATCCCAGTTCTTCACAAACTATTCCACAAAATAGAAACAGAAGGTACTCTACCCAACTCATTCTATGAAGCAACAATTACTCTGATACCTAAACCACAAAAAGACCCAACAAAGATAGAGAACTTCAGACCAATTTCCCTTATGAATATCGATGCAAAAATCCTCAATAAAGTTCTCGCTAACCGAATCCAAGAACACATCAAAACAATCATCCATCCTGACCAAGTAGGTTTCATCCCAGGGATGCAAGGATGGTTCAATATATGGAAATCCATCAACATATTCCAGTATATAAACAAACTCAAAGACAAAAACCACATGATCATCGTGTTAGATGCGGAGAAAGCCTTTGACAAAATCCAACACCCATTCATGATAAAAGTCTTGGAAAGATCAGGAATTCAAGGCCCATACCTAACCATGATAAAAGCAATCTACAGCAAACCAGTAGCCAACACCATAGTAAATGGTGAGAAGCTGGAAGAAATCCCACTAAAATCAGGGACTAGACAAGGCTGTCCACTCTCTCCCTACCTATTCAACATTGTACTTGAAGTCCTAGCCAGAGCAATTAGACAACTAAAGGAGATTAAGGGGATACAAATTGGACAAGGAGAAGTCAAAATATCACTCTTTGCAGATGATATGATAGTATATATAAGTGACCCTAAAAATTCCACCAGAGAACTCCTAAGCCTGATAAACAGCTTCAGTGAAGTAGCCGGATATAAAATTAACTCAAGCAAGTCAATGGCCTTTCTGTACACAAAGGATAAACAGGCTGAGAAAGAAATTAGGGAAACTTGTATCAAAAGATGGCCTAGTCGGCCATCACTGGAAAGAGAGGCCCATTGGACTTGCCAACTTTATATGCCCCAGTACAGGGGAATGCCAGGGCCAAGGGGTGGGGGTGGGTGGGTGGAGGACTGGGGGGGGAGTGTATTGGGGACTTTTTTGATAGCATTAGAAATGTAATTGAGGAAAATACCTAATTAAAAAAAAAAAAGAATGAAGACAAAAAAAAAATTCAGTCTTGCTGAGCTGAGTGATGCATACCTCAAATCTCTGCACTTGGTGGGAGGGGTAGAGGCAGAAGGATCAGAAGTTCAAACTTCAATTAGTAAGAGGTTCAGGCCAGTTCAGACTGCATGAAATTCTGTCTCAAAAATAAATAAAATTCAGGGACTGGTGAGATGGTTCAGCAGGTAAGAGAACTGACTGTTCTTCCGAAGATCCTGAGTTCAAAACCCAGAAACCACATGGTGGCTCACAACCACACGTAATGAGATCTGACACCCTCTTCTGGTGTGTCTGAAGTCAGCTACAGTGGAATAATGAATAATAATAAATAAATCTTTGGGCCAGAGCAAGCAGGGACTGAGCGAGCGGGGTTGACCGGAGCAATCAGGACCTAACCGTAGTGAGCAAGGTTGACCAGAGTGAACAGAGGTCCTAGAAAAATTCAGTTCCCAACAACTACATGAAGGCTCACAACCATCTTTACAGCTACAGTATACTCGCATACATAAACCAAATAAATAAATCTTAAATGAATAAATAAATAAATTCACTCTCTAAAAAAAAAAAAAGAAATTAGGGAAGCAACACCCTTCTCAATAGTCACAAACAATATAAAATACCTAGGCGTAACTCTAAGGAAGTGAAAGATCTGTATGACAAGAACTTCAAGTCTCTGAAGAAAGAAATTGAAGAAGATCTCAGAAGATGGAAAGATCTCCCATGCTCATGGATTGGCAGGATCAACATTGTAAAAATGGCTATCTTGCCAAAAGCAATCTACAGATTCAATGCAATCCCCATCAAAATTCCAACTCAATTCTTCAAGGAATTAGAAAGTGCAATCTGCAAATTCATCTGGAACAACAAAAAACCTAGGATAGCAAAAACTCTTCTCAAGGACAAAAGAACCTCTGGTGGAATCACCATGCCTGACCTAAAGCTGTACTACAGAGCAATTGTGATAAAAACTGCATGGTACTGGTATAACGACAGACAAGTAGACCAATGGAACAGAATTGAAGACCCTGAGATGAACCCACACACCTATGGTCACTTGATCTTTGACAAGGGAGCAAAAACCATCCAGTGGAAAAAAGACAGCATTTTCAACAAAAGGATCTGGCACAACTGGCGGTTATCATGTACAAGAATGTGAATTGATCCATTCCTATCTCCTTGTACTAAGGTCAAATCTAAGTGGATTAAGGAACTCCACATAAAACCAGAGACACGGAAACTTATAGAGGAGAAAGTAGGGAAAAGCCTCGAAGATATGGGTACAGGGGAAAAATTCCTGAATAGAACAGCAAAGGCTTGTGCTGTAAGATCGAGAATTGATAAATGGGACCTCATAAAGTTGCAAAGCTTCTGCAAGGCAAAAGACACCGTCAATAAGACAAAAAGGCCACCAACAGATTGGGAAAGGATCTTTACCTATCCTAAATCAGATAGGGGACTAATATCCAATATATATAAAGAACTGAAGAAGGTGGACTCCAGAAAATAAATAACCCCATTAAAAATGGAGCTCAGAACTGAACAAAGAATTCTTACCTGAGGAATACTGAATGGCAGAGAAGCACCTGAAAAAATGTTCAACATCCTTAATCATCAGGGAAATGCAACTCAAAACAACCCTGAGATTCCACCTCACACCAGTCAGAATGGCTAAGATCAAAAATTCAGGTGACAGCAGATGCTGGCGAGGATGTGGAGAAAGAGGAACACTCCTTCATTGTTGGTGGGATTTCAAGCTTGTACAACCACTCTGGAAATCAGTTTGGTGGTTCCTTAGAAAATTGGACATAATACTACCAGAGGATCCAGCAATACCTCTCCTGGGCATATATCTAGAAGATGTTCCAACCGGTAAGAAGGACACATGCTCCACTATGTTCATAGCAGCCTTATTTGTATTAGCCAGAAGCTGGAAAGAACCCAGATGCCCCTCAACAGAGGAATGGATACAGAAAATGTGGTACATTTACACAATGAAGTACTACTCAGCTATTAAAAGGAATGAATTTATGAAATTCCTAGGCAAATGGATGGACCTGGAGGGCATCATCTTGAGTGAGGTAACACAATCACAAAGGAACTCACACAATATGTACTCACTATAAGTGGATATTAGCCCAAAAACTTAGGATACCCAAGATATAAGATACAATTTGTTAAATGCATGAAACTCAAGAACGAAGATCAAAGAGTGGACACTGTGCCCCTTCTTAGAATTGGGAACAAAACACCCATGGAAAGAGTTACAGAGGTAAAGTTTGGAGCTGTGACGAAAGGATGGACCATCTAAAGACTGCCATATCCAGGGATCCATCCCATAATCAGCTTCCAAACGCTGACACCATTGCATACACTAGCAAGATTTTGCTGAAAGGACCCAGATATCACTGTCTCTTGTGAGACAATGCCGGGGCCTAGCAAACACAGAAGTGGATGCTCACAGTCAGCTATTGGATGGATCACAGGGCCCCCAATGGAGGAGCTAGAGAAAGTACCCAAGGAGCTAAAGGGATCTGCAACCCTATAGGTGGAACAACATTATGAACTAACCAGTACCCCAGAGCTCTTGACTCTAGCTGTATATGTATCAAAAGATGGCCTAGTCGGCCATCACTGTAAAGAGAGGCCCATTGGACTTGCAAACTTTATATGCCCCAGTACAGGGGAACGCCAGGGCCAAAAAGTAGGAGTGGGTGGGTAGGCGAGTGGGGGGGAGTGTATTGGGGACTCTTTGGATAGCATTGGAAATGTAAATGAGGAAAATACCTAATTAAAAATTTATATATATGTTTTTTATATATATATATGTTTTTATATATATATATCTGATATATATATATGTTTTATATATATATATGTTTTATATATATAACATATATATCTGATATATATATGTTATATATATGTTTATATATATATCTGATATATATATATATCAGAGCTTACAATTGCTTAAAATTGTTCGTCCCTCAGATACTATAAATTCTCAAATTTTCAATGGTTTATGCATATACGACTCATAAGAAAAAACACTGTTCTTTTTAGAAGACTGTTTTAGGACATTTAATAAATTGTTCTAGATTGCCTGAACAAGTCCCCTTAAGGCAATGCCATGCTAGATTTATATCTCAGGCAGACTACAGCCTTACATAAGAATGTTTGGCTATATAATATCGTTCTTTTTATATTCAAAACAGTAATGGCTTTGGATAATATTTTGGTATTTTTAGAGAATGTGCATGTCAAATTGAAAAAAAATTTTTTTCTTGGTGTCCTCAGATTCTACCTGTTTCCACATAATGGTGTTAATTCTTGAGGACTTATACTTAATCAATTGCTGCGAATGAATGCTCTTATTTCTGATTAATAAATAAATTATGCACATGTGACTATTAATAACGTTTCAAGCCTTCTAGTTACAACTCTTCAAGAGAAACAACTGAAAGTGTAATCACTGCCCATGTTATATTAAAACTGACTATAACAGTCAAGTATTTTAGATGTTTTGTCAACAATTTAATAATTCTCAAAGACAAGGTATTAAACTATAGCTTCTTAAAAAAACAAAGAAGGGGAGGAATTATATCCCCATGCACATTATTTAAATCATATTTTTATTTCAAGAATTTTGAAATTTGGATGTCAAAGAACTTAACAAATGCCTTATAGTATCTTAAAACTAGACATTATCATGTCTAGGTGAGATGAAAATGATCTGCTTATTGACACATGGCTTGATCCTGAACAGCTACCCTATTTGGGAAAGGGGAAAGCTTAGGTTCTCTCCACAGAATGCTGCAGAAGCATGACAACTGTCAGAATGATTCGTGTGACAATCCAACCTGTGAGTTCACTGAGTTCCCTGACTGTTGTGACAAGAAAGCTGAATTGGGTATATGTTTTTGGCCCACCTTGCTTGCCTTTGTCCCAGATTGGATAAGCTAAGGTGCCTTGCATCAAGATTTTTAGCTTTATGGGACATAGAACATTAGAAACTGTGGGATCTGACTTAGAAAGATTAACCATAAGAAAGAGTTATAATGATTCTTCTCTTTCCTTCAATGTGACCAGTTATTCTAACTCAATCTTGGACTGGTCTAGTAATAATTCCAATATTAGAGATTCCTATTGAAGATAGCTAAAAATCTTAATTACCTAGCAAAATTAACTTGGAGCTTATCCTATCTACATGAGAAACAGCCTTTCTGGTAATTCTCAAAGCCAGCTCCCCCACACCAGGAGGTCAGATTCTGAACTTGATTGTTGCTAATTTGCAACTGAATAAAGTACCTGGACTTCCCCCAAAGAAGCCTTTATCCTGTTGCTTTTCACTGTCTCAATTTGTTTTACAAGCAGGTCAGTCAACGCCTTACAGCCTGATTTCAGCAAGCATGCAGCCTCACCTCCAGCAAGTGCAGGTGGCAGAAATTCATCAATATGAAGAAGCATATTCAGTATATATTGTGTCTTTAGTCTGATTTGGGAATAAGGTGTGCTATGAGGGCCGGACAGTCAATGACGGGCAACCAGATTTCGGAGCCATATCAATCTAAGACAGAGGTATATGCCAAGAGGCCGTGGTTTGTTAATAATATACCACAGAGCCATGTTTGTGCAAAATAAACATAAACAAGCTGAATATATTCTCCTTGACGGATAAGAATGGCTTGGGAAAATCTGAGATTTCCTAAAACAGGTG
Organism: Mus caroli; assembly: GCF_978045245.1. Lineage (NCBI taxonomy): Eukaryota > Metazoa > Chordata > Mammalia > Rodentia > Muridae > Mus > Mus caroli. Next base: position 149,807,804 of record NW_028227259.1, on the reverse strand, counting down.
CAGCCACCAGCCACCATAACTCCCAGGCAGGACTATGGAGCATAAATAAATTTTATGTCTCGGTCCAGCTATTTTTATTATATAATCAGGGAGGAAATTGTAGTCTCCCCCAGCCGGAAGCAGGCTGATGCAAACCTTGCTGCCACTGAGAATGAGACCACCTGAGGTGGAGCCTTCCAACCTAGATGGCTCTATTGTTCTGTCACCTGAAGCCGCTCTCCTCCAAGACACTGCTACCTGCTGAGAGGCTCCTGAGATATTGAGGAGCATCCTATCCTGCACATGCCTACAGGCTGGCTCCAGACACCAAGAATGGACTGGCAGGGGGGATGGGCCTTCCCCCTTTATAAGCACAGTCTCTTAGTAAACTCGCGGGCCTTGATCAGAACGTTGTCTTGGCTTCGTTATCTTTTCTCGCTGTCTAAGTCTCTTTCAGCCCCAGCCTGCCTTCCAGAAATACACGGTTCGTGTAGGCCGTGGGCTAGCTTACAACAATGATGTTCAATCACAGCAATAGAGAAGTAACTAAGACACTGTGCCTACATGATACACAACCAATAAGATTCCTGGACACCAAAGTTCAGATGTCAGATTCTGCTGTAGATGTAAATGTCTTCTCCAGTAGACGTGAACCAAGTGTTTCCTTTCTGATGGTCTGTGTTCACTGGAGTATATTTTTACAAACTCCATATGAAAATGAATTTTGTAAGTGAGAAGCTGAAAATTGAGTGCTGGAGAGATGTCTCAGCAGTTAAGAGCACTTGTGCTCTGCCAGGGACCTGAATTTAGTTCCTAGCATCCATGTTGGGCTACACACATCTGTCTGTAACTTCAGCTCCAGGCCATCTGTCACCCTCTTTTGGCTTCTGTAAGCACCTACATTTCTCTGTGTATACACACAAGAGAGAGAGAGAGAGAGAGGGAGAGGGAGAGGGAGAGGGAGAGGGAGAGGGAGAGGGAGAGGGAGACGGAGAGGGAGAGGGAGAGGGAGAGGGAGAGGGAGAGGGAGAGAAGAGAAGAGAAGAGAAGAGAAGAGAAGAGAAGAGAAGAGAAGAGAAGAGAAGAGAAGAGAAGAGAAGAGAAGAGAAGAGAAGAGAGAAATATCTTGTTTTGTAAAAAAGCTGAAAGGTTTTTGTTTTGGTGTTTGGCTTGGTTTGGTTTGGTTTGGTTTGGTTTGGTTTGGTTTGGTTTGGTTTTCTTTTGCTTGGTTCTGAAACAGGGTCTCCAACCTGCACTGGCTTTTAAAAATCACATGTTAAAGGGAATAACCTTGAACTTCTGATTCTCCTGCCTCTACCTCCTGGGTGCTCGGATTCAAGGCATGCACCACCACACCCCAGCTTATGCAGTGCTGAAGATGAAACTTAGATCTTCTCATGGTTCCTAAACATTTTATCAACTGAGCCCCATCTCCAGCTCCTAACATAATCCTTTTCATTTCTCCATGCACTGTGTCTACTGAGAGATACTTGGGAGGAAGTGCTAAGCTAATTGGACATCAGTGTGGTATTTTCAGGCTCAGTGGGACTGTACAGCCTGCCAGTTGCCTGTGTTACCTCACCTACAGCCCTAGATCTTTCTGCAAGCTGTTGCCTTAGACATAAAGGTCCCACTAGGGACTCCAGGATACTCTTGGGAGGTATACTCCTCCAAGAAAAAACAGGCAGAGTTGTCAAGTAGGAAGAGAGAGCCTTGTTTAGCTCTAGGGACATGAAATCACAAGGAACAGAAAGTAGCTTTCAGGAACCTCCAACATCAGCTGGAGGATACTCTGCCCTTCTTCATCAGCTCTTTGCAGAGGCATGACGCTATTCTAGTTTCACTCTGTTGCTGTATAAAAACATTCTAACCAGAAGCAACTTGGGGAGTAAACGGTTTGGCTTAACACTTCCAGGTCACAATTTATCACTGAAGAAAGTCAGAGCAGGAACCTGCTGCTGGCTTGCTCTCTGGATTTCTTGTTCACAGGATCTCACTTATCTAGTCCTCTTATATTGCCCAAGACCACCTGAATCAGAATGGCACTGCCCAAAGTGGACTGGGTACTCCTGCATCCACTAGTATCCAAGACAATCTCCCACAGACAAGCCCAGAGACCAATCTAATCTAGGCAATTCCTCAACTGAAGCTTTCGTCCCAGATGACTCTAGTATGTCTCAAGATGACAATTAAAGCTAACAAGGCCAAATGTGTTTCAGAAGATGATGCCACATGGTTAAGACATGGGCCACCATTAGTTTCATCCAAAACATATCTGTACAATTAGACTATACATTTGTTCTGTGAATAGTCTCAAGATTTGCAGAGGGTCTATGAGTGTAACTTTTCTGAGGAAATGTTGTGGTAAATTTCCAACCCAAATATGCCTCAGCAATGAAAACACAGCTCAGTTAATATGAATACATGCTGTGCACCTAGATTGGGCAGATCTACCACTACACTACCATCTTCCACATCTATTAGACCCCTTAGAACTTGTGGTTTCTCGAGGCCATGTGCTTCTGCTCTGCTTTTCTTCTTCCTCCTCCTCTGCATCCTCTCCCTCTTCCATTTTCTCCTTCCTCTCCCTCTCCACCTTCTGCTCCACCTTCCCTTTTATCTGCCCAATCATCAGCTCTCTTTATTTTACAAATTAAGGTGGGAAGCAGGTTTACAGGAAATCCCGAGTGCTGACTCATTCCTTGTTCCCAGCCCCTCACAGAACAGAATTATCAAATATAATTAGCTCCAAGGCTATCTCCAATAAAGAAAACTTTGAAAAGGACAGGGAGCCAGGCAGTGGTGGTGAACACCTTTAACACCAGCACTTAAAAGGCAGAGACAAGCAGATCTCTGAGTCCAAAGCCTGTGTGGTCTATAGAGTAAGTTCCAGGACAGCCAAGGCTACACACAGAAACCTTGTCTCAAAAAAATGAACAAAAAGAGAGAGAGAAAGGGAAAGAACGGGGAATCAAGGAATGGCAAGTCAGACTGCACATGCCATGTAGAGAAAATGAAGAGGCAGTTGTAACAGGGTTGTTGGGAAGAAATCATAGCAGATGATCAGTCCAGAACCCATGGTACCACTCCAGATCCATCACTCACTCTTTAAAGGACTTTTTTATTATGTGTATCAGTCTCTGTATGTATTTGTGTGTGTATATATGTGTATGTATATATGCATTGGTATTGTAATATCCAAAATAAATTCAAGACTACCCAGTACCTTCCCGCTTCAAAAGAACTTTCCAAACTGTACTAGCAGGCCAAGTACAGAGCCAGATAAAAAAGCTGGCTCACTAAACAAATATACCTTAGTGCCTATATCCGGCCCTTACAAATGTATAAAAAGTATGTTATTTCTTTGTTCTGGGTCTCTCCTCTGGCCTGCACGCTGAGAGGGGGTTCCCCAACATGTTGGATAAGTAAAATCCTCATGTGTTTTGCAACGATGGTGGTCTCTGTGGTCTTTGTGAGTGAGGGTCTTTTGACAAGCTACAACAGTATATGTAGGCATATGTGTATGTGTACATATATGTGTGTGTGTTTGTGTGTATATGCATGTGTATGTATATATGTGCATGTGTGTATATGTGCATGCACATGTATTTGTGTGTTTGTGTATGTGTGTGTGTGTATAGCTGAAATTACAGGCAGTTGTGAGCGATGGGAAGTTGATGCTGGGAACTAAACACGGGGCCTCTGGAAGAACAGCCAGGACTCTTAAAGAGTGAACTATTGCCCAAGTCCCTTGTCTCTCATTCACATGATTATGAAAGCCACTTGCATTCTTGGTTACCTGGCCTGGGCCTCAGAACTACATATTCTTGGTTTACAGATCCTAGGGTTCTGTGAGCCAAACAAAAACTCCAAGATTGCTGACACAGACGAGACTAAAGGCAGAGCTAGTGACTGATTGGCAAGAACAAATGAACTAGCGATGCCACACATGTAGTGCTTCCCCACAGTCTGGCTTGTTAAATATCAGCTAACAAAAATTTGTCACACTTTAGGAATAACACACTGTTAGGAAGAATCCTCAGACCTGTCACATACTGCTGACATTTCTTGAATGGGTTCTGTTTTCTCATAATATGGCTGCCAAAATAGCCATTCCTTTCAAGCCAAGGAAGGCATACCTGTTCCCAGCCTTGCTCCCCAGTTCAGGGGAGCCAATACCTTCTGACATCCTGAGGTACCAGGCACATACATGGACATACACAAAGGCAGGCAAAACACATATATGCACATAAAATAAGTAAATTTTAAAATATATTTTTGTTCAACAAGATAGGGACATCAAGATGCCTTGGTCAAGCCTTGAAGACCTGGATTTGATCCTTAGGATTTAAATGGTGGAAGGGGAGAACCAACTCCTTCAGGTTGTTCTCTGACCTACACACACACACACACACACACACGCAAAATAAGTAAATGCATGTTTTATTTTTTTAATGTCTTTTAGATCCACTCCATATTTTATTCCTGCCCCCACCCCACCCCTGTCCACTCTCCAACTGCTCCACATCTCATACCTCCTCCCCAACCCCCTGTCTTCACATAGATGCCCCCACCACCCTCCCCACCTGACCTCTAAACTCCCTCAGCCCTCCAGTTTCTTGAGGGTCAGGTGCATCATCTCTGAATGAACACAGACCTGGCAGTCCTCTGCTGTATGTGTTGGGGGCCTCATATCAGCTGGTGTATGCTGCCTGTTTGGTAGTCCAGTGTTTCAGAGATCTTGTGGGTCCAGATTGAGACTCCTACAGGATCACCCTTCTCCTCAGCTTCTTTCAGCCTTTCCCTAATTCAACAACAATGGTGTGTACTCACTAATAAGTGGATATTAGGGAGGAAAAAAGCACAGAATATCCAAGATACAGTCCACAGAACTCAAAAAGGTCAACAAGCTGAAGTGCCCAAGGGAGGATGCCCCAGTCCCACTTGGGAGGGAGAAGAAAGCAATCATAAGTTGGGAGGGAAGGAGAGAGGGAGGGAGGGAGGGAGGGAGGGAGGGAGGGAGGGAGGGAGGGAGGGAGGGAGGGAGGGAGGGAGGGAGGGAGGGACGAGGGAGGGAGGGAGGGAGGGAGGGACCTGGGAGGGAAAGTGGATGGGGGTAGAGCTTGGGGAAAGGGGAACCTGATCTGGTACTGGGTGAGGGAAAAGGACTGAAGCCCTGAGGGCCAGCAGAAAGAATGGAAACAGGCAACCTCGGGAGGTAGAACATTGTGGAGACCCTCCAGAATGCACCAGAGACCTCGGAAGTGAGAGACTCTCAGGACTCAAAGGGATGAAATGCCCAACAGTAGGGAGAGGAAACTTATAGAGCCTACCTCCAACAGAAAGTCAGGGCATCAAATGAGGGAGGAGGGCATCCCACAGTCACAACTCTCCCACAATTGTTTCTGTCTGAAAGAATTACTGGGATGGAAATGGAGAGGAGCTTGAGTAAAAGAAGGTTCAGCAGCAGGCCCAAAGTGGGATCCAGCTCAAGGGGAAGTCCCAAGGCCTGACACTATTACTAAGGCTATGGAACACTCACAAAAAGGGACCTAGCATGCTGAACTCTGGAAGACCCCACAAGCGGTTGACAGTCAGATGCAGATATTTGCACCCAACCAATGGACAGATGTTGTTGTTTTTAACAGCTGAGTAATAGTCCATTGTGTAAATGTACCACACTTCCTTTATACATTCTTGGGCTGAAGGAGATCTAGCTTGTTTCCAGTTTCTGGCTATTACAAATAAAGCTGCTATGAACATAGCTGACTTCCTGTGATTGGATGGAGTGTCCTTTGATTGTATGCCCAGGAGTGACATAGCTGGATCTGAAGGTAGACAAAGTCCCAAATTTTTGAGGAATAGACATACTAATTTCCACAGTAGAGGAGGGTTCCCTTGCTCCACATCATCTCCACCTTGTGCTGTCACTTGTGGTTTTGGTCTTAGCCATTCTGACAGGAGTAAGATGGACTCTCAGAGTCGTTTTGATTCGTCCCCTGATGGCTAAGGATGCTGGCTGTTTTAAGTGCTTCTTGGTCACTGGAGATGCCTCTGTGAGAATTCTGTTTAGATCTGTACTCATTTTTTTTTATTAGATTAGTTTGTTGATACCTAGGTTTGGTTTTTTGTTTGTTGTTTTTTTGGGTTTTTTTTTTTTTTTTGGGGGGGAGGGGGTTGGTCTGGTTGGTTGGTTGGTTGGTTGGTTGGTTGTTGAGACAGGGTTCCTCTGTGCAACAGCGCTAGCTGTAATGGAACTCACTTTATAGGCCAGGCTAACCTCAATGTCTAATTTCTTCAATTCTTTTTTATTTTGGATAGTATCCCTCTGTCAGATGCAGAGTGGGTGAAGACCTTTTCCCATTCTGTAGGCTGCCTTTTTGTCCTATTGCTGGTGTCCTTTTCCTTAAAGCTTTTCAGTTTCATGAGGTTCCGTTTATTAATTGCTAATTCCAGTACCTCTACTATTGGTGTTCTGTTTAGAAAGTTGTCTCCTGTGCCAATGGGTTCAAGGCAATTCCCCACTTTCCCTTCTATCAGGTCCAGTGTATCTAGTTTTATGTTGAGGATTTGAGTTTTGTTCAAGGTGATAGATAATGGATCTAGTCTTCTCCATACCAACATCCAGTTAGATCAGCAACATTTGTTGAAGATGCTTTCTTTTTTTCCATTGTATATTTTTGGCTTATCAAAAATCAGGTGTAGATTTATGTCTGGGTCTTTGGATTCCATTGATCAATATAATCTGTTTCTATGCAATAGAACAGCTTGAGATCAGGGATGGTGATACCTCTGGAAATTCTCTTATTGTATAGTACTGTTTTAGCTATCCTGAGTTTTTTGTTGTTTTATATAGAATATCATGCTTTCAAGGTCTGTAAAAAATTGTGTTGGAATCTTGATGGGGATTGTGGTAAATCTGTAGATTGCTTATGGTTGGATGGCCATTTTTACTATAATTGTTCCAATCCATGAGCATAGGAGATCTTTACATCTTTTGATATCTTCAATTTTCTTCTTCAAAGACTTGAAATTTTTATCATATAGGCCTTTCATTTGCTTGGTTAGAGCTACCCCAAGATATTTTATACTACTTGTGGCTATGGTGAAGAGTGTATATAAATTATTCATTCAGAGAAAAGCACAACCATTATTTTTAGTATATAAAACCCTCGTTTCTGCCTGGCTTTGGAATACACAGAAGGTTACACAAAGGTCCAACTCAGCCTCTCATCAGAAGCCTGCCATTGGGCTTGGGTGGCAGGGAGCCATTAGCGTTCTCTGAGATCAGGAACAGAATGAGCTGACTTTGTACACAGATTTCAGCATTGCTTACTGTGGGCATCTCAGATAAAGCTGTTACCTTCTTAATATGGACTTGTGGACACAGCTAACAAGATAGGAGGATGGTTTTCTGAATTAATTTTCAATAATGGGAGCTGGGGAGACTGCTCTGTGGTTAAGAGTACAGTTCTTGCTGTCCTTGTAGAGGACCTGGGCTCAACAATCAGCACCTACATGATCTGTAATATAAGACCCAGAGGATCCAGCACACTTTTCTGGTCTCCATGGGCACTAGATATACATGTGATACACATACATACATGCAAAGCACTCATGCGCATAAACATAGTAATGATGAAGGAGTAGCTGGAGAGATTTCTCAGTGGTTAAGAACACTGTCTGTTCTTCCAGAGGACCCAGGTTTAATTCCAAACATCTACATGGTGGCTCACAATCATCTGTAACACAAGTCCCAGAAGATCCAAGGGTACCAAGTACAGAGATAGTGCATAGACACACACTCAGACTAAATACTTGTATATGTAAAATTAATTTAAAAAATAAATTCATTGGTGCTGCTGAAATGGCTTTCAGATAAAGGTACTTGCAACCAAGCCTGACAACTAGAGTCTGATCCATTAGACATGAATAGTAAAATGAAAGAACCAACTCCTACAAGTTGCCCTCTGCCCTCTGCTGTGGAATGTGGATCCCTGCATACACTCTTGTATAGCAATTACTTCCAAACTGGAATATGCCATCCCAGAAACATGCTCAAACTCAGAAAATTTTAAAGGAAGCAACACACAAGTCTCAGGAAGCCCCCAAATTGTACCAGATTCACAAGATCCCTCCCTCATCACATTTATCGAATCAGATTAAGGAGGGCACAGGAGAAGAGATTCTCCAGTCTCTCAAGCTGCCTGGTAAGCCCTGAAGAGAGCTCCAAGGTTCAGCCATCATGAGCCTTCACGCATGCTGGAGTGGGCAAAAGAGATGTAGCTACCTTTAAGTCACCATGCTCCTAAGTATGCTTAGGAGCATACATATTTTTAAAATATTTATTTAAAAATATTTTAAATGTTTTTTAAATATTTGTTTATTTAATGTGCATTGGTGTTTGAAGATGTCATATCCCCTGGAACTTGAGTTGCAGACAGTTGTGAGCAGCCATATGGATGCTAGGAATTGAACTCCAGACCTCTGGAAGAGCAGCCACTAGGCTTAGATTTTTCAAAAACCTACTTTAATAGGAGTACTCAAATAATTTAACCTCCCCTTTAACCCACCACGCATGAGAGATAGTAGAAAGGTTAATAGGGGAAAGGGGGATATTGACCTGTTTAGAAATAGTTCTTTGGGGTGATTCCAATCTTTGTTGTCAGGATATCAGCAGTTCAGTTGACACAAACCAGCACTGGCAGCTCAATCCACTCACAAACACCATTCACAAATCAACAATGGCAGATCTATCCAGAAGAACCCATGAAGCTCTGCCAATCAGCCCAAGTCTGCAGAATTGACAAGAAGCTGCAGGAATATCTTAAGAAGTGCTTTAGTACCTTTCCCTCTACAAAGTCATCACAAGCGATGATCAGTGAAGAAGGCCAGGAGAACCAATGCCACAGCACTGTCAATGAAGACTGCAACCAGAGTCAACAAAACCCAACAAGACCAGCAAAGAGTGGCAAGGTGAATCAGTGCTAGTGTCAACGGTCTGTTGGGTTATAATTATACCTCTTCTAAACATCATGTGTTCTCTCAAGCGTCCACTCTAGCAAAGCACTTGCCCTTTTTCCAGGCAGCTTCCAGAGAAACATGTCTCCTCTCAGCAAACTATCCTCTCAGGTGTCTGCTTCAATAAAACATCCTCTTATAAAACAGTTTCCAGAAAAACATCACACGACACAACTTAGTCTATAAAGGAACTAGAAATTTCAACTTCAGGCCTGTGAATCACCCCTTCCCCATTTTACACATAACCCCAGTAAACTTATTTGTTTGCTAGGTGGCCCTTAGTGGGATTGGTACTTTGGTATGTTGTTGGTTCCCTATCTGGGATGACATTTGTTCACATCTTCCCAAGAATACACACACACCACAAAATGTTGTAAATTGAATGCCAGCTGGGTAGTGGGGATGCACACCTTTAATCCCAGCACTTGGGAGGCAGAGGCAGGCAGATCTCTGTGAGTTTGAGGACAACCTGGTCTACAGAGTGAGTTCCAGAACAGCCAAAGCTTCACAGAGGAAAACCTATCTCAAATAAATAAATACATACATACATACATACTATGGCTGCCTGCCAAAAAGTGGAAAATAAAGCCACATTTCAAAGTGAATCAACTAATATAACTGTTCGCCATTAACACCTTTCTTTGTTGTGTGTACACATACACACATTCGTGTGTATAGGGATGCATGTGCATATGTGTATGGGGGCCAGAGGTTAGCCTCAGGGGTCATTCCTTATAGAATCCACCTAGTATTTTAAGACAGGGGATCTCATCAGCTTTGAATTCCCCAGACTGAGATTTACATGGGTTCTGAGAATTGAATCCAGGTCTTCATACTTGCACAGCTAATACTTTAATGACTTAACCATCTTCCTCGCCCCTCTCATCTCATTTACAAAACAAATTGGAAAAACAAGTCTCAGTAAAAAGATATCAGGAGGTACCCTGAGAAAAAAACACAGCTTGACATTGTAACAGCACACATTGACAAGACACTTCCCCAGCAGCCCACGTTCAAAGCCATGGCACAAGGGATAGCCATGCCATTTACAGTTCACAAATGTTGGAACAGCAAGGGCCAGAAAAACAGCTCAGCAGGTAGAGAGGTGCTTGCCACCAAGCCTAATGATCAATAAGTTCTGGGTATTGAACTCACTCTAATTCCTGAAAACTCTCCTCTGACCACTACTCTTACATCTTGGTAAACATGTATGTGCGCTGGTGCACACACACACACACACACACACACACACACACACGTAAAAATAAAATTCAAATAATTTAACAGCAGCAAAATCCTTTCCTTCCAGTAGGTTATTTGCATATGTTTGTGGTATCTGGGTGTTCTTTTACCTGTGTGCATGTGGAGACCCAAAGTTGATATTGGATGTCTTCCTCTCTCTATTCACATTACATACCAAGGAGGATCTCTTGATAAACCCAGAGCTAGCTATCTTAATCTGGCTAGGCAGCTTGCTCTGGAGACCCACCCTAAGTTCCCACCTCCCATAAACTGGGATAACAGGCAGAGCAGCCATGCCCATTGGACTCTTATGTACGGTGCTAGTGGTCTGAACCCCAATCTCCAAGCCTGCACAGCAAACATTTTCCCTGCTGGGCCACATTCTTAGCCCCAGATTATCATTTTTAAAGAAATCTGTCTTTAATGCTGTAAACAGCATTTTACACAGGTATCTTAATTTTCCTAGCCCTCACACACATGGCCTTTGCGAGTACCTGATAGGATGCATGAGCACACATGTATACACAAACACACACACAATTTTTACAAATCTTAATAAAGAGTAGGCATCAGGTCTGCTGCAGTTAGAGGTGGTTGTGAGCCACTCATCATGGAGCTGAGACCCAAACTGACTGTGACCAGCTCCTCCTGTGACTGCCCCACAGTAACTGACTATGACCTGGAGCTATGCGCTAAAATAAGTCCTTTTTCCCTTAAGGGTGTTTTATTTGTTTGTGTTTGTTTGTTTGTTTTCTGGTCAAGTCATTAGAGCACAGCAACAGAAATGAAACTAGAATGGCTGGTATTCAGGTCCCTGAATGTCTCAGATAACAAGAGTCCAAATTCAGTATTGTAAGATGGGTGGTAAATATAACTCACAAAGGTCATGTGTGTGAGGGCTAGGAAAATTAAGATACCTGTTTAAAATGCTGTCAAGAAGCTGACAGGGCTTAAACCCCACCCTTAATCCCAGCACTTGGGGAGTAAAGGCAGGTAAATCTCTGAGGTAGAGGCAAGTCTGGTCTACATAGTAAGACCCTATCTTAAAAATACAACAAACAAATGAAAACCCCTCAGACTTAGAGGAATCTGAAGATCAAGTTCATTCACTAAGATGTGACTCCTACAAGCTCAGGGATTTCTTTAAAATGTTATTTACATGTACGCGTGTCTCTCCCTGGGTATGCATTTCTGTGCAGAGGAAAGAAGAGCGTGTCTGATCCCCTAGAGCTGGAGTTACAGAAGTTTTGAGCCACTCAGTGTGGGAGCAGGGAATCAAACTCAGGTCTTCTGCAAGAGCAATGTCCAGTCATAATGGCCGAACTCTCCAGCCTGCAACATTTTTTTACTCATGTTCATATTTATGAGAGGTCTGTGTATATGTGAGTGAAGGTAACCAAAGGGGCCAGAAGACAGAAGCCTAGAAGAGTGTGTCAGATCGCCTGGAGGTACAATTACAACCTGGTGTGAGCTGCCACAACCTAACCTGGGTCCTCTCTTCAAGAACAGAAACTCAAAAAAAAAAAAAAAAAAAAAAGAACAGAAACTCTCTTAACCACTGAGCTTTCTTCCCAGCCCTAAGCCCAGGGACAGTCCCTGTTTGATTCACTGATTCATCTGCCTTAAGTTTACAGAGCTCCTAGCACACTGTAAGATCTCAATAAACAGAGGATGAATGAGATGAGAATAAAGGTTAGCCAGGCCTGGTGGTGCAGATGTGGAGTTCCAGCCACTCCACATGATGGAGCAGGAGGGTTCAAGGCCTGAGTGGGCCAAAACGCAACTCCAAGGCCAGCCTGAGCAAAATATCAAGACCTTGCCTCAAAATAAACATTTTTGTGGGGGAAGGAATAGAGCTGGGAATAAAACTCCCATAACATGAGTTAGGCCATAGGTTCAAGAGCCTGTGCCCACCCACACACCACCTCACTCTTTCTCTCAGAGGTAGTACATATACTAAAATTCCCTTAAATATAGAGGATTAATATTAGTTTCTCTTTCAGATTAATTCACCAGGAATTTACAGGAAAGTTACTAATTGTCTTAAAATATTTTCACGTTTATTCAGTGATCAGTAGCAAAATATTAATTTCCTAGTGGCTGTGGTTAGTGCAAGGAATAATGAGATGGGAAGGCTTTACAGATGAGAGTAAAATGTTCCAGTCCATGACAATAAGGCTGCCAAGAAAGTGACATAAACAAGGCTGTATGACAGAAGTCCCCCTCCTGAGGTGGAGAGTATATGAGGGCCCACACAGGACAGGCTGGCACAGGAAGGAGTGTGCAGAAGTTCTGGTGTGGCACTTGCAACAACACGTGCTTTGGGATACTTACAAACTCTGCTCCAGCTTTGCTCACACACTCCACGGTATCATTGGTTCCATTCCCAAGGCATTCTGAGAGCCAGGAGCACAGTAGATGTTTAATAAATATTTGTAAATGAAAGACAGCTGGAGGGAGGGCAGGCCTGGGCTAATGATCTCACAGACATGGAGAGCTTCAAGGCTGGGCACATCCCTCAGTCAGTAGAGTACCTCACCTAGCATGCACAAACCCTGGGTTTCATCTCCAACATAACATAAACCAGACATGGTGGCACAGTCCCGAAATCACAGCACTGGGAAGGTGGAGACAGGAGAATCAGGCGTTCAAGATCATCTTCAGCTACATAGGTAGTCTGAAACAAGCTTAGATAATATGAGACCTTAGCTCAAAAAAAGGAGAAAAAAACGGAAAAGGGAGAGAGAGAGGAAAGGAGGGAGGGAGGGAGGGAGGGAGGGAGAGGGAGAGGGAGAGAGAGAGAGAGAGAGAGAGGAAAAAAAGAAGAAAACAAGCTTCAAGCTGCCTATTTCAAATAAAATTCTGCCCTTTCCTCTAAACTTGCTCAGGAGGTGGGTTCCCATCCCCACTGTGGGAAGAAGGATAAGAAAACCTGAAGCTCAGGATAGTGTTTCCCTATAAGAGGTGAGGGAAACCGTGGGACCTCTGCCAGCTTCCCATACCTACTCCAGGCTCTGCCCTCCTCCTACTTGAGCACATTCTGCTGTCCCTCACTGAGCACTGCCCAGACCACTCGATGCAACACAAGTCGCTCCTATGGCAGACCTGTTCCCTTAGTAGGCTCACTGCACCGGAGGCTCCTGGCGATGCTGGGTCTTCTGATGACGGTTGAGGATAGACCTCTGGTTGAAGCTGCGGCCGCAGGCTGGGCAGTGATAGGGCTTCTCACCGGTGTGGATCCTCTGGTGTCGCACCAGTCGCTCCCCCTTGCTGAAGCGCTTGCCGCACACCTGGCAGCCATAGGGCTTCTCCCCAGTATGGGCACGCCTGTGCACTGCCAGGTTGGCGTTACGGCTGAAACTCTTGCCACACTCACAGGTGTAGGGCTTTTCCCCCGTGTGGGTCCTACGATGCACCAGCAGATGCTGCCTCCGGCTGAAGCCCTTCCAGCAGTCTGAGCACTTGTAGGGCTTCTCCCCAGTGTGGCTACGCTGGTGCACCTCCAGGTGATGCCTCTGGCTGAAGGTCTTCCAGCACTCGCCACACACATAGGGCCTCTTGCCCAGGTGGGTCCTCTGATGCTTGGTGAGGTACTCCCTCAGGGTGAAACCTTTCCCACACTCCACACAGCCAAAGGATTTTTCTTCTTCATGGGTCCGCTGGTGCCTAACAAGGTTGGAGCTCCGACTAAAGCCTTTTCCACACTCAGGGCACTGGAAAGGCTTCCAGAAAGAATTGTGGGTGTTGAGGGTGTCAGGCAGGGGGACCCCATGCTGAGGAGCAGGAAGCCCAGGCAGACTGGTCCCAGAGCTCCCAGGCTCTTGCTCACAGGTGCCCCCTGGTCCAGGAATCTGGATGGCAGCTTCTCCAAAGCCATCGGAAGTCAACCCAACAAATGCTCTCTTCAGGTCTTCCTGCTGGGGCTTAGCCTCCTTCTCCTTGCTCCCAGCACCTGTGTGACAAAGGAGGTCAACACTATGGTGATGTCCCATCACACCTCGAATTGCTGCTCTTCAAGCCCAGAAACCAGGCACCACCCCAGCTCTCTGTACCTGTTTCTCTGCCAGCTCTAAGACAGTGGTTCTCAACCTTCCTAATGCTGTGCCCTTTAACCCAGTTCCTAATGTATGGTGACCCCTAGCCACAAACTTATTTCATTGATCCTTCATAACTGTAATTTTGCTGTTACAAATCATAATGTAAATAAATATCTGATATGAAGGATATCTGATTCTCAACTTCAAACCCACAAGTTGAGGACCACCGCTCTAGAGCACTGTCTGACCTTGTAGCCCCCCATTCTCTCCCACTTGCAGATGTGAGCAAGCCTACCTCCTTCTACAGGCATGGAGGCAGGCAGAGCCAAACTACACATGAATTGTTACACAGGGCTTCCTGTATGTCAGAGGCCATGTGGGCTAAGTTAGGCTAGGAAGCACAGTATAAACTTACCACCATATCCCCAAAACCTTCATAAAACAGAAAGTGACTTCTTTCTGGGGATCTGAAAGACCTATTGGCTGCTATCTCTCCTCTCAGGACCTTCAGGCTGCCCATGGTTATGATACGACCTACACTTCACTAGTATTCAGGCTCTGTCATGCTATCTATGGCTCCTTTAATGCCAGCCCCCACCCAGACCTAAAGGTGCACTCTCCCACTGGGACACTGTGGTCCTGCTAGCAGAGCATGTCTGAAACCAGCTTCTCTCTTTTCTATCAGTGACCACCTAAGGAACTTGTTGTCCTAGGACTTTGCCTCCAAATGCATCCCTTTATCTTGGTAGTGGTGGTGGTGGTTTGGCTTTTAGGAATAGAGTCTCACTCTGTAAACCAGGCTGGCCTCAGGCTCATGCAATCCTGAATGAGGCCTATATAATCATACCCAGCTTCTTAGTATGTCCCATCAATGGCCCCTCTTCTTTTCCTTTAGTTAACAACCTCAACACCTTTGACTTCCATAAGCCCTCAAGGCTGAGCTTTCTTTACTCTCACCAACTCCCTGTCCTGATGCTGAATGGCATGACAGATTTTAATACCATCCCACTGAATGTCCTGCTAATTCAGACTTTTACTTCCTTCAAAATCTAACTCAGTGGGGCTGGAGAGATGGCTCAGTGGTTAAGAGCACTTGAGCAACCACCAGACCTGAGTTCAGATCCCGGCATGCACAGATCAAGCCTAGTGTGGTCTCACGCATGACTTTAACACCAGCACTGTGGGTGGTGAGACAGAAAGATCACTAGGACTGTCAGAGAGCTCCTGCCTCAAAGGAATGAGGCCAAGTGACAAAGGGAAACACCCGATACCCTCCTCTTTCTTCTGAGTGGGAGCACAGATGTGTGTAGCCATATATGTGTGTGCATAGACAGCACACACACACACAAATGCAACTTGGTGATTTCTATCCAGATCATCCCCTACTAACCCTCTGACATCATCAGACAGCCCTCACTCACTCTACCTACAGTTGTCCACACACGTGCAGGCACACTGCATTCTCCCATCCAGCACACCCACACCCACACCCCCACCCTGTCCCAAAGCAAAGCTGTTCCTTCGGGCCTGCATGCAGGGATGCCCAGATCCACACTCCTCTTCTGCTCCTTCCTTTCTCTGCAGCCCTCCATGCCCTTCAGCCATGGGCACACAGCCACTGCCTTGGCATCAACAACCTGCCTGTCACCACCAGTCACTGCCTTGTGTTTGCTTGCTCTATCCTACTTCCTGTTGTTAGCCCATGTACAAACCAAGCCAGCTTCTCCAAGACTCCACATGCCCACCCTGTTCTGTCAGCAGCACCATGGCTAGGGCAAGACTCTTAAGCTGCAGCTACCAAACTCCTCTTCCTTACCTTGGCCAGCAAAGTCTTACCTGGAAGGACCCCACAATCCTGTGAGTCCACGTATTCTCCAAAGCAGTCAATCTGAGCTGGGGCTACATGCCTCCATTCCTCCTCAGGAAAACCCAAAGTCATGTCTTTAAATGGCCCCAGACCCTGAAACAACAGGAGATTGCTGTAAAGAAAGAGCCCTGGGAGCTAAAGATGGCTCACCACTCATGTAGAGGACCCATGTTCAGTTCCCATCACACACACACACACACACACACACACACACACACACGGCAGCTAATAACTGCCTATAACTCCAGTTCCAGGGGATCCAATGCCATCGTCTGGATACTTGAGTGCACCAGGCAAACATGTGGTACACCTACATACCTAAATGCAGGCAAAATATTCATACACATAAAAAATAAAAATAAAAGAAAAAAGTAAGAATCCTAGGGTTGGTGAAATGGCTCAGTTAAATGGTTAAAGTACTAAACTACTTGCTGCTAAGCCAGATGACCCCAGTGCAATCCCTAGAAACGAAATGGTATAAGGAGAGAACTCCAGCCACCTGTCCTCTGACCTCTGCGAGAGCACTGTGAAATACCCCTCACCTCACATACATTAAACACATTTTCTTTTTTTTTTTTAAAGATTTATTTATTATATGTAAGTACACTGTAGCTGTCTTCAGACACACCAGAAGAGGGCATCAGATCTCATTACGGATGGTTGTGAGCCACCATATGGTTGCTGGGATTTGAACTCAGGACCTTTGGAAGAGCAGTCAGTGCTCTTAACTGCTGAGCCATCTCTCCAGCCCCTAAATACATTTTCAAAGCAAGGTGGGATAGTCTACCAGTAGCATCAAAGAGAGGCTCAGGCAAAGCAAAGACAGAAGGAACTGGACCCTGGATGAGCTGGGAGCGCAACTGCCGCCTCCCAACAGCTTTAACGCAGGTGACTGACATGCTCAGACCATGTGACTATGGTTCTGAGAGCCCCCATCCCCTCAGCATCCAAATGTCACCTGCACTCCCTCCTCAAGCTCGTGTATCCCCTCAAGCGCCACCTTGAGGCTGTAGGTAGAGCCTGACAATCCAGGCTCGATTCCCCAGAACACACATCAAGGCAGAAGCAGAGAAACAATCACACAGAGCTGCCCTGACTCCCACACATGCAGTGGCTGAACACATGCAAATCCAAAATAAATAAATAAAATCTCCAAACAGGTATGTCAGCTCACCTGGGACGTGGCTGCAAGGAACCCAGCAGCCATCTCTTGGTCTCTGGCACTCACAGAGGGAAGCCCTGGACCCACATGAAGAATGGGCAATGCTGGCAGAAACAAAACCCACAGAGGGATCAGGGCAGTTGTCTGCCAGCTCAAAGGCACCCCACTCAAGACATACCACCTCAGAACCCACAGACCACAGAGAAATACGTCAGTACCGTCAGTACCACAGTGACCCACAGTCAGTTCTGCCTAAGACTGTCCCAGCCCTGTCCCCTCAGAGTTAGGCACACTCCTGAGTCTCTCATGAGGACAGTTCTCTTCCTCCCTCTCTCTCTCTCTCTCTCTCTCTCTCTCTCTCTCTCTCTCACAGGTATGTGTGGTTTGTTTCCCCATTTAATAGATAAATCTCCCGTATCACCAACACAATGCCTAGAGGCTCTAGAAGGATGTGAGAAGGAAGAAGAAATGATAGAACACGGTTCTAGACATACCCCAGAAAACTGGTCAAGGTGTAAGAAAAAAAAGAAAAAAAAAAAAAATAGCCGGGCGTGGTAGCGCACACCTTTAATCACAGCACTCGGGAGGCCGAGGCAGGTGGATTTCTGAGTTCGAGGCCAGCCTGGTCTACAAAGTGAGTTCCAGGACAGCCAGGGCTATACAGAGAAACCCTGTCTCGAAAAACCAAAACAAAAAACAATAACAAAAAAATAACAAAAAAACAAACAAACAAAAAAAAACCTCCATCTGCTTTCTACTGGGGCAGAGGAGGTAGCCCAGAAAACTCAGAATTGGTCGCATCTTGCCCATAACTACTTAGCCCAGCAGTGAGTTTTTGAATGGTGGGTGGAAGAGACCCACATCTTCATTCTCGGGGTCTTACCTTGCTCCTGGAAGGCCTGTGTCCCATCTCCAGGGCCCTGGCTCAGCTGTTCTGTGGTGCTTGGGCCTAGGCTTTGAACTCCTTCCCCCTGGGGTATCCCCCACTCAGGTTTGACTTCTACCGGCCCCAGGTGGATGCCTGATTGCCACGATCCTCCAAGGGCTGTGACCAGCTGCTCTGACTGGCCATGGCATGGAACCTAAGGAGAATTCCCCATACCAATTAGAATGAGACCTGCTGGAGACTATTAAAAAGAGAGCTGAATGAAAACTGAAAAGAAAGCAAGGCTGGGGGTGGGACTCAGTTGGTAGAGTGCTTGCCTAGCATGCATGAAGCCCTGGAGCCCTGGGTTCCAGCCCAGTGCCACATAAACCCAGTGTGGTGGTCCAAGCCTGTAATCCTAGCACTCAGTAGGGGCAGCAGGATCTTTCGGAGTTCAAAACCAGCCTGACCTAATTAGTGAGCTACGGGTCAAGCAGGACTACAATAGTAGATCCCCTTTCAAAAAAAAGGATAGAAAAAGGAAGACAGGGAGAGAAAGGGAGGGAGCATAGAAGAAGGAAAAGCTGCTTATCTCAGGAAACGCTAAGCTCTCTCTCTCTCGTTTTTTGAAGATGTATTTATTTTATATATATATAGACTGCTACTGTGTACATATAGCATATGTACACAGTGTATATATAGTGTATATAGTGTATATATATATATATATATATATATATGAGTACACAGTAGCAGTCTTCAGACACACCAGAAGAGGGCATTAGATCCTACTACAGATGGTTGTGAGCCACCATGTGGTTGCTGGGAATTGAACTCAGGACCTCTGGAAGAGCAGTCAGAGCTCTTAACCCCTGAGCCATCTCTCCAGCCCGCTAATCTCTCTCTTTACAAGGCCCTGAGCAACTTTTGTACCAGTCCATGCCATGGGACAAGCATCCCTCCACCGGCCTCGACATCTCCAAGTCCAGTGAGCAGTATCCCAGGGTTCTTTAGCAAGACTCACTGCTGGAAAACAACTTCAGTTACAGAAGCCCAAAGTAAAAGCCACCAACCCCAAAACGATGAACTAGCTAATGAGAAACGGCTGCTCCACAGAAAGCGGAACTTTGCAGCCACTTTCATATTTAAGGGCTAAAGTGACGGCTCAGTGGTTAAGTGGTTGCTCTTTCAGAGGTCCCTGGCTCAATTCCCAGCACCCAGGTGGCAGTTAATAACTACCTATAACTCCAGTTCCAGGGGCTCTGGACTCCAGAGGCACTGTATACACATGCTACACAGATCTACATACAGGCAAAACATCCATACACATCATATTTTTTAAAAAATTAAAAAGATTTTTTTTTCTTTGTTAAGAGACAAATCTTGTCTCTGTGTAGTCCTGGCTGTTCCAAAACTCAGTCTGTAGACCATGCTGGCCTCTAACTCAGATATCATCTGCCTTTACAAACTCCTAAACGCTGAGATTAAAGGCGCCACCATTTTGTAGCTTTAAAAAAAAAATTAGAATGTCTGTTTGTTTGTTTTTGTTTTTTCGAGACAGGGTTTCTCTGTGTAGCTCTGGCTGTCCTGGAACTCACTGTGTAGACCAGGCTGGCCTCGAACTCAGAAATCTGCCTGCCTCTGCCTCCCAAGTGTTGGGATTAAAGGCGTGCGCCGCCACCGCCTGCCTGGCTGTGCGCGTTTTTTGTATGTGCGCGTTGGGCGTGTCTGTGCTACCTATGCATGCTGCGTGCATGTTCACATCCGCGTGGGTGCACATGCATGCACATGTTGCACACAATGGGTGAAGCCAGTGTGTTCCCTATCAGTCTGCACCTTGTATATTTAGGCAAGGCCTGTCCTGGAATTTCTAACTTGCTGACTTCACCCGGCTGTCTAGGCAGCTCCCTCAGTGGATGCCAACTCCGCCTCCGGAGTGCTGGGATTACAGATGGGCCACGCACCCACCCGGGTGTTTACACAGGGACTGGGAAACCAAACTCTAGTTGTTCTCATGTGTCTCACCCACAGAACTAGCTCCCCAGCCCTAAAAATACATGTCTTTGATACACCCCACTCTGCTCCTCAACTCCTTTCTGCAACCGCTGAAGCCACACACTGCTTCTGCCTAAGTAGAGGTCCCTAAGGGTAAGGAACAGCCGGGTTGCGCCTGACTCCCAGCTGCCTCTGGCAGAAGCACGCACTTATTAGCCTCTTCCCCAAGGGCCTGCAGCGCTTATAGGGGGGCCTGGAGACAAGCACGACTGCCTTCACTGGATTTGCAGCGCACTCCAGGTCCCCAACGCCCAAACCACAGTATCAGGCTTTGCTGCCCAGAGATATCGTTCCTAGAGATGGCTTTCTTTTGTTTAATAACTTAAGTGTGTATATGATGGGTATGAGTGTGTGTGTGTGTGTTTATGCAGGTGTGTGTGCATGTGAGTACAGACACATGTGCCACTGAGCACGTGAGGAAGCCAGAGGACAACTTCCAGTGTTGGTTCTCATCTTCCACCTTATGGTGACCACACTGCTGAGTATGCCTGGCTCCCTGGCCAAGCTTCCGGGGCTCTTCTCTCTCTGCCGCTGGTCTCACTGCTGGGATCACAGGTGCATGCTACCTCATGTGCCCTGTCTATAGGTCCTGGAGATTTAATCCCACAGCCTCATGCTTATACAGGAAGTGCTTACCCACTGAGCCATCTCCTCAACTCCTGAATCTTCTTGCTAAAATGCAGCTACTCTCCAGGAAAAGACCTCTGGGAACTGGGGGACAATGGAGGAGGTCCCATGTCTCATCTATTCCCACCACTTTCTTAACCTCTTCATCTCTGATTCCCACACCAACCGAGGAAGGCCTGGACACCCTCTTCTCACCCACCGCCTTGGCCTCCGTGCTCCCCATCAGCTCCTCCACCATGGCCACCAGAGCCTTGCCGCTGTCTGGGCTGTGTTCCCGGATCCAGGTGTAGAACTCTCGGGGCAGGATGGTAAGGAACTGCTCCAGCACCAGCAGCTCCAGGATCTGCTCTTTGGTGTGCAGCTCGGGCCTCAGCCACCGCCGACAGAGCTCTTGGAGCTCCCTGAGGGCTTCCTGGGGACCAGCAGCCTCTTGGTAGCGGAACTGCCGAAACCTCAACCGAAATGCCTCGGGACTCGAGTCCTCCCCTCCCCTGCCCCACGGCAGCTCCTTCTCCAGTTTGACCACTGGAGCACCCATCTGTTGCTGAGGATCTCCTGCCATCTCCAGACGCTCTTTCAGCATCTTCAAGCTCCGACAAGGCTGAGGATGACAACAAGGGTGACCAGTCTGAGAAGAGAAGATGCACAGAAGGTCAGCCCATCCATTTCCGGGTCTACACCAGTGACTGTCTCAGAATTCTGACATCTATCATGAAAACCCTATCAACTGGCTTGGGCTTAGATCAGTCAGGGTGGTGACAGTAGAGCAGACAAAATCAAGACAAATTTTTAAGGTTAAAACCAACAAATACCCTAATGGCTTGACTATGACAACAGTGTCCTCAGTCTGAATGCCATGCCGTACGGGTTACTGCACTGCTCTTGATTGCCCATCGTAACGAGATGGTAAAACCCTGCAGAAGACACAACACATTTGGACACAGAAGAAAAAAAAAAAAAAAAAAAAAAAATCAAGCTGGAGTTGACCTGGTATTTCCTCCATGTTAGCTGGTTTTCATAGTGCTGGAAGGCACTACACAGGCCACTGGAGGAGAAAAGCCATCACTTTTGGGTATTTCCCAGCAGTGACACTTGTGTGCTCCCGTAATGAACGGCCTGACAGACAAGACACGCCCACGGAGGGAATTTCATACCTGGGATTGTAAACCTGCTCAAAAGCCCGTAGCCAGGGAGATTATGAGCCTAAGGGAGAACCTACTACTGCGGTATTTCTAAAACAGACATGATGTCAAACCAACTTCTAAATATTTATGTCTACACCTGTAGATTGGTGCTGCTCTCAGCCTTGGCCAGGGAAGCCTCTGTCTACTTGCAGCTAAGGCAGAGACTCAAAACGGGTCAAAGTGCTGCGAATGAGTGGCCGTTGAGAGCTCAGCCCTGAACAGGACATCTGTTATCAACACCCCACACAAAGCAAAGGCTCAGGAAACATAGCGGAAGCGGGGACAGAAAGAACCCAGGAGTCAAAAGATGGCGAAAAGAGTTCAGTGAAATGCTGTCTTCTTGACACGGCACAGCCATGGCACTTGTGAACTGACTGCAGCCACGGCCATGAACACAAGACCCACACAGGATCAACCAGTAAAATCAGCCCTCAGACCAAGAAAAAAAGAGGTCGTGAAAATGGGAGGAGATGTTTGAGTGTCCCTTGGAGGGGTGTGAGAGGGGAGTTAGGGCATATATACTCAAGACCTAGCATGTGCATGTACAAAACTGCCAGACACTGGAAGCTGGAAGAACTGGAGAGGAAAAGAGGGTGGAGGGAGGAGAACGGGAAGAAGGAATGGCAGGTAGGAAGTAAATATTACACTCGAGGAAAAAGAGGCGGCCATGCAAACCGTAAAATCAGTCTCGTAAAATCAGTGCCAGGGCAGGCATGCTGTCAAAACAGGCCCCAAGCCCATAGGGAAAACAGAGACAGAAAGAATATGCAGGCAGCTATAGCTGACTCCCTCCCAAAACATTGGGGTCTAAAAAGAAAGATGAGGCTGGAGAGACAGCTCAGCAATTAAAGAGCATTTGCTGTCCTTGCAGAGGACCCAGGTTCACTTCCCAGCACACACATGGTGGGTTCACAACTGTCTGTAACTCCAGTTCCAGAAAATCGGTTGCATCTTCTGGACTCCAGGCATATGGTACACAGAGACATACATGCAGTGAGAGAAAAAAAAAAAAAAAAAAACTCATCACATAAAAATAAAAATATGATGAAGAGATGGCTCAGCAGATAAGAGCACTGACTGCTCTTCCAGAGGTCCTGAGTTCAAATCCCAGCAGCCACATGGTGGCTCACAACCATCTGTAATGAGATCTGATGCCCTCTTCTGGCATGTCTAAAGACAGCTACAGTGTACTTATATATAGTAAATAAACAAATCTTTAAAAAAAAAAAAAAAGTTGTGGGCCACTATACTCAGCTATACACATGTACGTACACATACACACACGCACACACACACATATCCAAAAAAAGGACGAAAGAAAAAGTTGGGTGTACTGGTGCACACCTTTAATTTCAACATTGGGAATAAGAGGCAGGCCGATCTCTATGGGTTTGAAGCCAACCTGCTCTACATTGTGAGTTCCAGGGCAGTCAGAGATACATAGTGAAAACCTGTCTAGAAAAAAAGATTTAACAGGCCTGTCGTTAGTGGCCTGAGAGGCCAAGGCAGGAGGATGGCGAGATCCAAGCCAACCTGGGTACGACGAAACTGGAAGAGAGGGAGAGCAGAAGAGGATGGAGGGAGGAAAGAGAAAGGGAGGAAAGAATGACAGGTGAGAAGCAAACGTAACACCCGAGGAAAAAGAGGCTGCAATGCAGACCGAAAAAAAAAAAAAAAAAATCAGTCTTGTTTACTTCCGGGGCAGGCAGGCTGGCAAAACAGGCCCCAAGCCCAAAGCAGTAAGGCACTGTGCCCATTAGCGCAACTTGCGTGCAGCAGGCCACGTCCTTATGTCACATATGGTATTTCTCTGTCCGCCTGTGAAGCCGATTCCTCATCTTTCCACCTCTAGCACTCATCTTTCTAATGCATCCAGCTTTCTCGAACGTCCCAGCTACTGTCTAGCTCGGTCCGCCGGTGCCCTGGGGCAAGCGGCCCCCGTGGATCTTCCAGGCCTCTGGCAGACAGAAGGCGCCGCGTGGCTATTCTTCCCATCGCTGTCTTGCATCTGCGTCTAAAAACGCTTAGCGTCCCTTTTCGGAGTCCCAGGGTCAAGGTCTTCCTGCGGTTCCTGGACACCCTACCTTAGGCCCCTAGCCTGGCCCGACCGCGACCCGCATGGATCTTACCTGAGATCACCGCTGTGCGTGGAGCCTACGACCCCTGGTCCGCTGCTGCCCCGCCGAGCTGCAGCTTGCTCCGTCCAGCCCCGCCCCGACCCGCCCCGCCCCGACCCGCCCCGACCCGGCCTGCCCGCCCGCGGCCTTGACTGCGCGCTTAGCACCTGCCCAGGCCTGCGCGGACCGGAAGTGGGTGGCGGATGCTGTCAAGCAGGTGCCCTATGGAAAGGGCTGGCGTCCGGTTCCTCTCTAGGACGCTCGGAGGTCCGAGAAGGAGGTATGTCTCTATGGTCGGTCATGGCCACTTCAGGTTCCCATCTCCTGGCTCTATTGCACTTCCATATATATATATATATATTTTTTTTTTTAATGAGTCTCTACAAAAAGTTTTTCTGCCCTAGTCTGAGAGATGGATTAGTCTATGTGTATAAACATAAATATTTTAACATTTGTCTAGGTTTATTTAGTGTGTGTCAAAGGACAACCTGTGGAGTGGGTTCTCTCCTTCCACCACATAGGTCCCGGGAATAGAACTCACACATCGGGCTTGGGGGCTTGCACTTTGACCCAATGAGACATCGCACTGTCTCCAAACATAAATATTTAGAAGGCAATTGGATATGTTCTTTTAAGAAAGGTAATGGTTAGTTTTAACTGTGCCTTGACAATCTAGGATCACCTAGGAAGAGTCTTTTGGGGGGGGGGGAGTTTCGAGACAGGGTTTCTCTGTGTAGCCCTGGCTGTCCTGGAACTCACTCTGTAGACCAGGCTGACCTCGAACTCAGAAATTCACCTGCCTCTACCTCCCGAGTGCTGGAATTAAAGGCGTGCGCCACCACGCCCGGCTGGAAGAGTTTTAATAAAGTGTTAGACAATCCCTCCCGCATAGGGTAGCCTGTGGGCATGATGCAGGAAGAGCCAGTCTACTATGGGTGGGTTTGGGTCATGGACTGTATAAGAAGGGAGATAAACAGTAAGCGTACAGATACTAATTCATTTCTCCCTGCTTTTGACTGTGGGTACGATGTGACCAGCTTCTTCAAGTTTCTGCTGCCTTGACATCCCTACAGTGAGGACTGTAATCTGGAATTGCGAGCCAAAAGAAACAGTTTCCCCAACGCTGTTTCTGCCTGTTTCTTGGCTTGTTTGCTTGGGATCCAAATGCTGGGATTAAATACTGTCAGTACCATGCCTGGCTAATGACTGTATGCTTTTAACTTTCTCATTTTAGTGTATTAACTATTGCAGAATTCCTGCAAAACACATGTATACTGGCTTCTCTGGGAAAACAAGGAAACATCTTGTGATAGGAGGGTTGTTTTACAGCAGCTGACATTTTAGTTAGGCTTAAACATGATTTCCTCTTTCAGGAAAAGACAGGAAGCAGTGTTGGAACTAGAAACTGGTGCTCAGGCCAAACATGGTACTGCACATCATTACTATTAGCACCAAGGAGGCAGAGGCAGGCAGATCCCTATGAGTTCCAGGCCAGCCTGCTCCACAGAGTTCTGGAACAGCCAGAGCTACATGGTGAGACCCAAAATGAAGTAAATTTTTCATTTTGCTTTGGTTTGGGTTTTTGCTCTGTTTCTGTTTGTTTGTTTCTTTGTTTGTTTTGAAACAGGGTTTCTCTGTGTAGCCCTGGATGTTCTGGTTCACTCTGTAGACCAGACTGGCCTCGAACTCAGAGACCTGCCTGCCTCTGCCTTCTGAGTTAGCCCTGAGGGGTTAAAGGGATGTACCACCCTGCCCATTTTGGAGCATAACTCTTTAATGTCATTAATTCAAATACCTATTGTGATTATGTTCTTTTTTTAAAAATCCAGTCATTTGAATATTGTAATATATTCTCTCCTATTGGCCTCCAGGTTTGGATTTTAAAGAATAGTTCAACATAGTGGTTAGTATTATTATTATTATTATTATTATTATTATTATTTTAAGAAATTGAAAAAAAATTAAAAGGAGAAAAGATAAAACGAAAATCCTTGAGTAGGCAGCAGTTCAAGGAATTTTGATAGGATCGTATTCCAGTTTTGTTCAGGCAGAATCACTGCCAATACAAAGGAGTGGAGGATTAGCCAAACTTCATGAACCAAAGGCAGCAAAGACCACCAAGGAGGGGGAGGTATGCTTAGGAATACTCACACAGATGGAGGGAGAGCAGAACACGGGTCTTCTGGGGTGATGTTACTGATCCTTCAAGAAACAGGAGGGGTTGGAGAGATGGCTCAGGGGTTAAGAGCACTGACTGTTCTTCCAGAGATCCTGTGTTCAGTTGCCAGCAACCACATGGTGGCTCATGACCATCTGTAATGGGATTCAATGCCCCTTCTGGTGTGCATGAAGAGGTCAACAGTGTACTCACATACATAAAATAAATAATTTTTTATTTTAAAACAGGGGGGCTGGAGAGATGGCTCAGCAGTTAAGAGCACTGACTGCTCTTCCAGAGGTTCAGAGTTCAAATCCCAGCAACCACATGGTGGCTCACAACCATCTGTAATGAGATCTGATGCCCTCTTCTGGTGTGTCTGAAGACAGCTACAGTGTACTCATATATAATAAATAAATCTTTAAAGAAAAAAAAAACAGCACTCAGGAGGCAGAGGCAGGCGAATTTCTGAGTTCAAGGCCAGCCTGGTCTACAAAGTGAGTTCCAGGACAGCCAGGGTTATACAGAGAAACCCTGTCTCGAAAAAAAAAACAAAAACAAAACAAAAAAAAAAAGGCCAAGCAGTGGTGTCGCACGCCTTTAATCCCAGCACTTGGGAGGCAGAGGCAGGCTGATTTCTGAGTTCGAGGCCAGCCTGGTCTACACAGTGAGTTCCAGGACAGCCAGGGCTACACAGAGAAATCCTGTCTCAAAAAAGAAAGAAAGAAAGAAAGAAAGAAAGAAAGAAAGAAAGAAAGAAAGAAAGAAAGAAAGAAAGAAAGAAAGAGGGGGAGGGAGGGAGGGAGGGGGGAGGGAGGGAGGGAGGGAGAAAGGAAGGAAACAGGAGACCCCCAAAAGTTTATCCATCAATACTGGCTGTGATGGCTCACAGACTTGGGAGGCAGAAGCAGGTAGATCTCTGTGAGTTTGAGACCAACCTGGTCTACATAGCAAGGACCTTCCTAAAGTAAACAAGCAAGCAAACCAAAGCAAGTACTGTCCCAACAGCACTCAAAGGGAGATAGGGGGATCAGAAACTCACTCTTGGCTCTATAGCAAGTTCAAGAGCAGTCTGGGCTACATGAGAAATACCCTCCCCCCCCAAAAAAAATTTTTTTTTAAAAAATGGCTCAAGTACCTTCACCATCTTCTAAGTTCAATATATTTGCATTACCTCTTAAGTGTTCCCAGGCCTGAGCACATTATCTGCAAGGCACTGCCCACAGTTGGTTAGGGCCAAAGTCCAGACCCTGCTTTGACAGTCAGGATCTCCCCTTAGCTGAGGCTGTGTCTATGCATGTGGGTGCTGAGGGTCCCCTTTGGGTGCTGGGAACTTCAGCCTCACAGAGCAAAACCCTCCTTCATCCCTGCATTGAGCTCTCCTAACTTAGAAATTCTGTGCCTACAACTGTTCCCATTCCACCAACCTAACTGATAATAATTAGCCTCCTCCTAGCTTCCTATTTTCCTCTCATCCCAAGAGAGTAGAGACTCAGAAAATGTCCTTATGGGACCAACAAGATGATTCTTCAAGTAAAGACACTGACACCAACCCTGATCCTGGGGAGAGCCCATATGATGGACATAGACAACTAATTTCTAAAAGTTATCCTCTGACTTCCAAATGCATGCAACAGTATGTATGCATGAACACTCATGCATGCTGTCATGTAAATATACACACAAGTAAATAAATAAGTTCAATTAAAACTTGTAGCCAGTCTGTGATGGCATGCGCTTTTAATCACATCTCTGTGAGTTCCAGATTGCCTAGTCTATAGAGTGAGTTCCAGGACAGTCAGTACTACACAGAGAGACCCTATCTCCTATCTTTAAAAACCACACTGTTGCAGTGAGTTTTGGCTACACCCCTTTGTGCTCCCGGCAGATCACAAGCATATACCAGCCCAGGAGCTATCTTTGGATCCTCAAATGAAAGACACACACACACATTAGCTTATTTTTAAAATGTCTCGGCTACCTCAAAGGCTGCTGAACCTTTCCCTGCTACCTAAGGCCCAATCAGGGAAGTGGCCAGTGGTCACTTACCTGAAATCTCACATGACTGGTTGGCTTTATCTCCTGCTGCTCCTGTATCCCATCCTTCTTTCCCGAGTCATGGTTATCTTCCTCTCTGCATCATACCCAAGAGACTCGAAGGGTCCCAACTTGTGCCCAACCACTAACCACTGGCATCTTTATTGACTGATCAAAAACTGGCTAGGGACAAGGACCTTCAGTGTCTGGGCATGCAGATTCCTGATTGAATCAAAGACATAGAACCAATCTCCAACACCACAAAAAAAAAAAAAAAAAAAAAAAAAAATTCTTAAAGAAACGTCATTGTAGTCTTGTTAGATTTTGTTCTCTACCCTCAACCTCTTCTGTCTTGCCTCCTTCCTCATACCCCAGTCCCTGCATTGCCCTATCTCCCTTCCCTCCTTCCCCTCCCTTCCCAGGTTGCTCCTTACTGGATATGATGCTTCCAACATCTGATATGGGAGCACTTTCCCAAAAGACCACTAAAAAATACTTCCAGGTCTCCTGGTTCATGAGCCGTACCCAGGAGGGGGATGGAAAGCTGTGCAAGTAATGCATTTGCAGAGAACCCATGGAGGTCAAGGCCACAGCGATGGCCCACGTGAAGCCCCTCGTAGCCCTGTTATCTGCAATCAGCACCAACTGTGCAAGGGAAATGTGATGGCAGAGTGGGCCAGCCCCAGAGCAAAAAGGATGCCGCTGTGTACCACACAAGCACAGCTCGATCCGTTCATTTTATCGTCTCCAGACCTCTGCGACTGACCTACAACATTCGAGAAATGCCATCTACTGATAGCTCACTGGGGCATTGTTAGGTATGGTGAGTGGCTTCTCTAAGCACCAATTTCCTCATCTAGAAAGACTGATTTAAGCCATTAGCTCTGTTGCCAGCATGGTGTCTCCTCGCTGCCCTTCTGTGCCAGCTGTTTGCCTTTGGTTGTAGAACAAGGACCTAGGGGAGACGATGACACTGAGGTCTCAGGGGCATAGCCAGAGAAAGTTGGAGTTCAGGTGGGGAGGACCCATTGGTTTAAGATGAACCTTTGGCTGAACAGGAACAGGATTGGAAGGAGGTGTGGAGCAGTACACCATGTTACCAGACTGTAAACCTGGTAAGGACAAGCGGACTCAGGAACCCCAGCAATTCTCATAATTGAGAATGGTAGGCTTTCAAATCTACACCCGACCAGGCTCCTGTCCTGGAACATGTGATCATAACACCCATTGAGAGGAATGTGACAATCAGTCATGTAGGGCAAGACCAAAGCCCCCCATGTGCACGTAAGGCATCCCTAACATCTCAAACCTAGCCAATAGAGAGCATCTGCCTTTAGGCCCCCAGCCCACCCCGATATGTTTATAAGTTAAAGTAAGGGCATTAATTGGCAAAAAATGGGATCCTATAACTTGGGATGGAAATATGAGGAGGGACCCTGCTGAAGCTGAGAATTTTGAATCTTCAGATTCTCAAGGGTTTACCTCACCTGAGGAAGTAATATCCTCAGCCCATCCCTTGAATTAATGCCTTTTTCACATGAGGAAATTAATCCCTCAGAGTCTGATAAACCAGCAGTGACTTTCTCTAAAGAAAAGGCCAGACAAGACAATATTGATGTTTCTCAAGGCCCACCAATAGTTTCTTCTAGACCTATAACCAGACTCAAGGCAAAGCAGGCCCCTAGAGGGGAGGTAGAGAGCATAGTCCATGAGGAAATGCACTACACTACTAAGGAGCTTAATGAGTTTGCTAATTCATTCAAGCAGAAGTCTGGGGAATATGTGTGGGACTCGATTTTAAGGGTGTGGGCACCAAGGTAACAAAAGCCAGGTGGCAGCATTGAATTGCCAAAGACAAGGTGATCGTAGTTATTATAATGGACAGTGGAGACAAAACAATGTTTATAATGACATAGCCATATAATAACAGCACAGGAGAGGTGACATTTATAATGGCATGACTCCTTCAGGCCTTTGGTAGCTAATCAGTCATGGTGTTTCCAGGCATGAAAGAGATAGGAAACCTACTGCATATCTGTTTGATCTGTATAAGCAGAAAATGTCTCAAATATATGAAAGAAAGGCTACCCTGGATCATGACAAAAGGCAATCTTGGCCAGTGAATCAGTTTCCAGATTGAGCCAGTTTGCAGACCCAGAACCCCTTCAATGGAGGGGTGGCCAGGTTCCCCTGAGGAAGGATCTTGATAAGACACCTAAAAGTTTAGATGTTAGCCTTTCTCCAATTCTTCCCCAGAGGGATCTACAACCATTTACAAGGATAACTGTACACTGGGGTAAAGGAAATAATCAGACTTTCTGGGGTCTATTGGATACTGATTCTGAATTGATGCCATCCCAGAAGATCTCAAGAAACATTGTGGCCCTCCAGTTAAAGTAGGGGCTTATGAAGGGCATGTGATTAATGGAGTTTTGACTGATGTCTGACTCACAGCAGATCCAGTAGGTCCCATAACACATCCTGTGGTCATTTCCCCAGTTCCAGAATGTATAATTGGGATATACTCAGAAATTGGCAGAATTCTCATATTGGTCCCCTGATCTGTGGAGTGAGGACTATTGGTTGAAAAGGCTAAATGGAAGCCTTTAGAGTTGCCTCTGGCAAAGAAAATAGTGAATCAAAAACAGTATCGTATTCCTGGAGTAATTGCAGATATTACTGCCACTATCAAGGACTTGAAAGATGCAGGGGTGGTGGTTCCCACCACATCTCCCTTTAACTCTCCTATCTGGCCAGTGCAGAAAACAGATGGATCATGGAGAATGACAGTTGATTATCGAAACTAAATCAGGTAGTAACTCCAATTGCAGCTGCTGTACCAGATGTAGTTTCATTACTTGGGCAAACTAATACATCTCCTGGTACCTAGTATGCAGTTATTGGTCTAGTAAATGCCTGCTTCTCAGTACCTGTCCATAAGGACCACTAGAAGCAATTTACTTTCAGTTGGCAAGACCAGCAATATACCTTCACAGTTTTGCCTCAAAGATAGATTAACTATCCTGTCCTGTGTCATAAGTTAGTTAGAAGGGATCTTGATCATTTGTCTCTTCCATAAAATATCACATTGGTGCACTATGTTGATGACATTATGCTGATTGGACCAAGTGAGCAGGAAGTAGCAACTACTTTGGACTCATTGGTAACACATATGGGTATCAGAGAATGGGAAATAAATCCAACCAAAATTCAAGGACCATCTACCTCAGTGGCAGTCTTAGGAGTCCAGTGGTGTGGGCTATCAGATATTTTACTTCTAAGGTGAAAGATAAGTTAGTGCACCCAGCCCCTCCCACCACCAAGAAAGAAGCACAGTATTTATTGAGCCTATTTGGATTCTAGAGACAACACATTCCCCACTTGGGTGTGTTACTCAGGCCCATTTACCAAAGCTGCTAGATTTGTGTGGGGCCTGGAAGAGGAGAAGGTTCTTCAACAGGTCCAGGCTGCCCTACCACTTGGATCAGCCAAGTGGACCTATCACTATGATCCAGCAGAGCCAATGGTACTTGAGGTGTCAGTGGCAGAGACAGATGCTGTTTGGAGCTTCTGACAAGGCCCTTTAGGTGAATCACAGAAAAGACCTTTGGAACAAAGCTCTATAGACAACTATTCTCCCTTTGCAAAACAGCTCTTGGCCTGCTATTGGGCCTTAGTGGGAACTGAACATTTGACAATAGGACACCAAGTTACCTGAACTGCCCATCATGAGCTGGGTGTTATCAGACCCTCCAAGTCATAAAGTAGGAGGTGCCCAGCAGCAATCTATTATCAAATTAAAGTGGTATATACGTGATTGGGCCCGAGCAGGTCCTGAAGGAACAAGCAAGTTACATGAAGAAGTTATTCAAATGCCTATGGTTTCTACTCCTGTTGGCAGCCATCTGCTGCCAAGCATGCACCTATAGCCTCATAGGGTGATCCCTATGATTGGCTGACTGAAGAGGAGAAGACTAGGACATGGTTTACTGATGGCTCTGCACATTATGCAGGCACCACACAGAAGTGGACAGCTGCAGCATTACAACCTCATTCCAGGACAACCCAGAAAGATACAGGTGAAGTAAAACCTTCACAGTGGTCAGAACTTTGGGCAGTACACATGGCATCACAGTTTGTTTGGAAGAAGAAATGGCCATATATGGTTGCTCACTGACTCATGGGCTGTATCCAGTGAATTGGCTGGATCATCAGGGAATTGGAAAGATCACGATTGGAAAATTGGTAAGAAAGACATCTGGGAAAGAAATATGTGGATAAATCACTCCAAATGGGCAAAGGAGGAAAAGATATTTGTGTCCCATGTAAATGCTCACCAAAAGGTGACTTCAGCTGAGGAGGAGTTCAATAATCAATGATTATCAATGTGGATAATACGGCCCATTATGTGGACAGTCAGTCTCTTTCCCCAGCCATCTCTGTCATTGTTCAATGAGCACAAAAACAAAGTGGCAAAGGTGGACGAGATGGAGATTATGCATGGGCTCAACAACACAGACTTCCACTCACCAAGGCTAACCTGGATACAGCTGCCGCTGAATGCTAGATCTGCCAAAAGCAGAGACAAACACTGAGACCCAGATATGGCACCATTCATCAAGGTGACCAGCCAGAAACCTTATGGCAGGTTGACTACATTGGACCACTTCATCTGTGGAGAGAACATTTTGTTCCTACTGGAGTAGATGCTTATTCTGATTGTGTATTTGCTTTTCCTGCATGTAATGATCCTGCCAAAACCACCATCCTTAGACTTACAGGATGCCTTATCCATCGTCATGGTATTCCACACAGTGCTTCTGAACAAGGAGCTCATTTCACAGCCACAGAAGTTCAACAGTGGGCCTACCATCATGGAATCCACTGGTCTTACTATGTTCCCCATCATTCTGAAGTAGATGGTCTAACAGAAGGATGAAATGGCCTTTTAAGATTTATTTATTTTATTTTATTTTATATGAGTATACTGTCGCTATCTTCAGAAACACCAGAATAGGACATCAGATCCCATTACAGATGGTTGTGAGACACCATGTGGTTGCTGGAAATTGAACTTAGGACATCTAGAAGCGCAGACAGTACTCTTAACCCATGAGCCACCTCTCCAGTCCCTGGAATTGCCTTTTGAAGGTGCAGTTACAGTGCCAATTAGATGACAGCAGCAAGGAAGACTGGAGCAGAGTTCTTCAGACGATAGTATATGCTTTAAATCAGCGACTGATATATAGTACAATTTCTTCCATAGCCAGGATCCATGAATCCAGGAATCAAGAGGTAGAAAAAGGAAAAGTTCTACTCACTATCACTCCTAGGGACTCTCTAGAAAATTTTTTGTTTCCTGTCCCCACAACTCTAGGTTCTGCTGCTCTAGACATTTTGGTTCCAGAGAGGGGAGTGCTCCTACTGTAAAAAACCACAACAAACATTCCATTGAACTGGAATCTCAGACCTCCCCCTGTCATTTTGGACTTCTAATGGCCTTAAACCAACAAGCAAAAAAAGGAATAACAGTGTTGGGAGGGATGATAGATCGAGATTACCATGGGGAAATTGGACTGCCTCTCCACAATGGAGGTAAGATGGATTCTGTCTGGAATGTAGGAGATCCCTTAGGGTGTCTCTTAGTACTACTATGTCCTGTTATTAAAGTCAATGGGAAACTACAACAGCCTAATCCAAGAGAGATGACAAAGAAAGCAGAACCATCAGGAATAAAGTTATGGGTCATTCTTTGTCTTACTTGGGGTTTTACTGCTATGAACTGACACCATAACCAAGGCAAGTTTTATAAAGGGCAACATTTAATTGAGCTGCTTGTAAGTTCAGAGATTCATTCCATCATCATCATCAAGGTGGGAGCAGGGCAGCATCTAGGCAGGCATGATGCAGGCTGGGCTGAGAGTTCTACATCTACATCTGAAGGTGGCTAGTGGAAGATTGGCTTCCAAGCAGCTATGAGTAGAGTCTTACTGCCCACACCCACAGAGACATACATTCTCCAAATAGTGCCACATCCTGAGCTAAGCATATACAAACCAACACATTCCATTCCCTGGCCCACCATAGACTTGTCCAAACATCTGAGTCTATGGCAGCCATACCTAATCGTAACATAATGCAAAATATGTTTAGTCCAACTTCAAAAGTCTGCAGAGTTTATAACAGTCTCAACAATGATAAAAGTCCAAAGTTCAAAGTCTCTTCTGAGATTCATCCAATCACTTTACTCTAATCCCCAAAGCAAGACAGGAGAGCAGTTGGGCAAACTCCAAACTCTGCATCTCCCTGCCTGAGGTCAAAGCAGTCTTCAGCTCTCCAACTTTTTCATCTTTATTGACATAACAAACTGCTTTCTCCTGGGCTGGTTCCACTTCCTATTAGCAGCTCTCCTCGGAGGATATCCCACAGCTCTGGCATCTGAAATGTTTATCTTGGGGTCTAGAAGGCAAATTCAATGTCCCAGCTTCTCGTCTTGGATCCACACATGATCTTTTGTGCTTCTCCAAAGGGCTATGCCTCTTCTTCAGCTCTGCTCAGGTTGATCCACTCTACTGCCGCTGCTGTTCTTGGGGATCTTCTCATACTACTGGCATCTCCAATATGCTACGGTCCTCTGCTGCAACTAGGCTTCACTAATAGCCTTTCATAGGCTCTCTTCATGGTGCCAAGCCTCCAATATTTGCATGACCCCTTCAGTCCTGGTCCATCAACTGTAACTGAGGCTGCACTTTTATCAATGGCTTTCCATGGCCTCTCACAGTGCCAAGCCTCAGCTGCTCTTCATGATGCCTTCATGCCATCAAAACCAGTACCACCTGGGTGACTCTTACACATCACCAAGTACAGCTGTAGCATGAGGTACAACCTTGGCTATCTCTGGAACACAGATTCTTTGTGCTCTCAGAAAGAACTTCCCAGAAGATTTCACCTCAGTAATGGTCTCTTCTCTTTTTTTGTTGTTATTTGTTTGTTTGTTGTTTTTGTTTTTCGAGACAAGGTTTCTCTGTGTAGTCCTGACTGTCCTGGAACTCACTCTGTAGACCAGGCTGGCCTCAAACTCAGAAATCCACCTGCCTCTGCCTCCCAAGTGCTGGGATTAAAGGTGTGCACCTCTTCTTAATCATCACTAATTTCTTAGCTCCAGCTAACCAGCATCAATTTTCCCAGTAGTCCCTTCAAGTCATAGCCATGGGGCCAAAGCTGCCAAGTTCTGCTGCTTGCTGGGGCTGGAACATGGCCCCCTTGTTCTATGACATTATCACCAGCAAGGCAAGAAAATGATCACTAAGTCATTATGATCACTAAGGCAAGAAAATCTCTTGAGTTCAAAGACATCTGGGACAAAGCAAGTCCCAGATCCAGGCATGGTAGTACACACCTTTAATCTGGAACACACCTTCTGCTGGAGACCTACATAAGGGCATAGGAAGAAGGAAGATCTACTATCTCTTCTTCACTCGCTTGCCTTGTGGGAATGAGCAACTGTTAGATCCTTGGACTGCCTGGAGGTAGAGGTTCTGGGATGTGTCCCTTCTGCACCCCACATCCAGATATGCTACCCAATGTGCTTGGGCACAAAAGCACTTTCCTCAGACCTGGGAATGGTCTAATATCCTTGCCCCCTCCCACTCTCCTCTGCTATCTCCTCTCCAGCCCAGACTCCTGTCAACTTTGGGTCCTCCAATTCCTCGCCTCTACAAGGATAATAAGGCTGGTCCAGAGCCTGAGGAGTCTAATCCTCTACTAGATGGACTTGTAAGCCACATCTTGGCTCTTCCTGCTGAGAACATACACTGTCCATATCCTTTGATAGCTGGCCCTTATGTGTCTGCCCAACCTCATCTATCTAAATACAACCTCAATACTTCCCTGCTTCTGTCCTTTTGCTTACATTGGCTCCAGCCTTGGGCTGATGCTCACATCCCCCTGCCCCCCAACACACATCCACTTCATCCCATGAACCTACCTTTCCTTTCATAAAGTTCTTCAAGCACTACCCAGTGGTGGTGGCACACACCTTTAATCCCAGCCCTTGGGAGACACAGGCAGGCAGATCTCTGTGAGTTTGAGGCCTAACCTGCTCAGAACTAGTTCCAGGACAGCCAGAACTACACAGAGAAACCCTGTCTTGAAAAACCTAAGGGGAAAAAAAAACCTCCAAGACTTCACAGTTCTTATCCCCAGTCCCATGTGCCTCTCTACACACATAGAATACCTCCACCATCTCCCAGTACTCCAAATCGCTATGTCTTGGTTCCTTTCCAGGGTTCCCTCTCTGTGCCTCAAATCATACCTCTGCCTGGATGGTTTTAACCACTCTAAAGAACTGGGCTCTGGGTGAAAACAAGAGACATCCAGTCCTGGGATGGGGTGGGTTCTGACCACAGGAAGCCCCTCACTGGGCTGGATACAGGGCAGTCTTTTCTCTGGTTACACTCTACAGTGGATGCAATTAGCATTCTGGGTGGAGGTGGTGTTTTTGTATATTGCTCTATACTGCATTCTCCCTCTCCTTCTCCCTCTTCCTCTCCCGTGGCGGAGGGGGACGCTATAGTAGTTTCAGCCTAGGGCCTTGTGAAATGTCCTGACCTTTTTCAACTTTTTTTCTTCCTCATTTTTAGGACATGGTCACAAAAAGTTGCTCTGGCAAGCTGTGACCTTGGGACCCTCCTACTACTGCCTTCCAAGCAAATGACATTACAGGCTTGAGCAACCAGGTCCAACCATACTTCCTTCCTTTTAAAAATTACATTTTAACAGAGAGTGCCGAGAGAAGCAAGATGGCAGATGTGCTGGTGAAAGTAAAATAAAATTCAAGGTCCCTGACTCATGCAGCTTGCTAGTTAGGAGGGCTTTTTGGGCCTAGAGCAAAGAATAAAGGCTGTAAAGTCATCCCAGGAACCAACTAGCCATTGAGATAAGAAAGGCACACAAGGACAATCACCAGACAAGCTCATATGAGTAATGGGCCACCTGCTGATATGGTTTGAGCTTAGCCAGATGCCCTGCCAACCAAGATAAAGACCCTCCCTTTAGAGTTACTGTCACATAGTGCTTGCTGATGTTTAAACTGCCCAATTGTGTGAAGCTCTGCCAATTCTTCCCCTACCCCCACTCTTTTCCTATATAAACCCCTAACTTTTGAGCCTCGTGGTCGACACCCCTGTCTCCTGCGTGAGATACGTGTTGGCCCGGAGCTCTGTCATTAAACTACCTCGTGTGTTTGCATCAAGACAGTCTCTCGTGATTCCTTGGGTGTGTGCTGACCCAGGACTCGAGTGAGGGTTTCCCCACTAGGTTCTTTCACTGGATCTTCACGAGTCAGGGGCTGAGGAGTTCACCATGGATGAGGATGGAGATGAAAGCATCCACAAACTAAAAGAAAAAGCGAAGAAACGGAAGGGCCACAGCTTTGGTGCCAAAGAGGGGTCCCGAGCACGCATGCAGGAGGACTGTGACAGTATGGGGCAGGAGGGCGGTGAACCTGGACCACAGTGCTCTCTTGAAGGTTGAATTCTCTTTGTCACTAGAGTGCACGAAGAAGCTACTGAAGAAGATATCCATGACAAATTTGCTGAAAATGTGGAAATAAAAAGCACCCGCCTTAATTTGGACAGGCACGTGAGATACTTGAAGGAGTATATCTAGTTGAGTATGAAACATACAAAGAGGCTCAGGTTGCCATGGAGGGACTAAATGCCCAAGATTTGATGGGACAATCAGTGTCAACTCATGTTTTGTTTGTAGTCCACCAAAGGGCAAGAGGAGAGGAGGTAGAAGAAGACACAGTAGTCCAGACCAGAAACTCCATTGATAAATCATCTGTTTACCAGGTAGTCTCTCTACCAGTCAATTTGGTTATGCTGCCTTGGATAAACAGGGCTAGGACTGACCTTGTGTTTATATTTCATTTCTTACCCTACCTACTTAGTCTTGCTTTTGAGTTTAAGAAAAAAATAAATGTTCCATTTTGTTTTCTACAAAAAAAAAATTGCATTTCAGTGTGTGTGTGTATGTGTGTGAGTATGTGTGTGTGAGCATGTGAGTGTATGACGGTATGTGTGTATTAGGGTTGTATGTCTGTGTGTGTGTGTGTGTGTGTGTGTGATGTCATAAAGTACATGTGGTACATGTGGAGGACAACACAGAGGATTTGATTCTTTTTGTCTACAATGTGGCTCCCAGGAATCAAACTCACGTTGTCAGGCCTGGCATATTGTGTGCCTTTATCTACTAAACTATCTTGCCAGGCTACTGTTTTGCATTAGTGCATATTAACTGTACAAAATGGGTCTCCCTATGACCCTCTCATCTATGTGGATGAAATTGTCAATGAACTTTGACAATTTTCACTTTCTGTCACTTTGTGTTTGAGACAGGTTTTCTCTGTGTAGCTCTGGCTGTCCTGGAACTCACTCTGTAGACCAGGCTGGTTTTTTTTTTTTTTTTTTTTTTTTTTTTTTTTGGTTTTTCGAGACAGGGTTTTTTCTGTGTAGCCCTGGCTGTCCTGGAACTCGCTCTGTAGACCAGGCTGGTCTTGAACTCAGTTGCCTGCCCCTTCCTCCCTAGTACTGGAATTAAAGGCGTGCGCCACCACTACTTGGCTACCCTCTTTTTTCTTTTTCCTCCCTTCTGTAGGTTCCTGCACTGTTCAAATCTATGTTCGTGTTGTATTTTCTTCAAATCCATCTTCCACAGCAAAGAAACAGTTTCGTGCCTCTCTTCCAGAGTCTGACTCATGTTGTATCAAATGCTCACCAGATCCATCCATTTTCCTACATAGCACATGATTTTCTTTCTCTTTCTCTCTTGGTCGCTGTTCTACTGCTGTGATTAAACACCATAACCAAGACAATTCTTGTTTGTTTGTTTGTTTTTAAAGTATTTATTTAATTGGTGGCTGACTTACAGTTTCAGAGACTTAGTCTATTATCAACATGGTGGGAAGGCATGGTACTAAAGCAGTAGTTGACCGCTACATGTTGATCCACATGCAGAGAGCATGAGCCCAGGCCTGACACGGTATTTTGAAATCTCAAAGAGTACACTCAGTGACACAGTCCCTCCAACAAGGCCATACCTCCCAATCCTTCTAACCCTTTCAAAGAGCTCCCAGGGGACCAGATACTTCTGGACTCCATAGGTGCCTCCATTGTATGCAGATACCCACTCCCTTGAGACTAAGCAAGCATTCAGATGACTGAGTTCTTAGGGGCCATTCTTATTCAAACCTCCACAATCTCCATAAGTAACCCATAAAGTTGGGGAGTTTTTTTGTTGTTTTTTGTTTTTTGAGACAGGGTTTCTCTGTGTAGCCCTGGCTGTCCTGGAATTCACTTTGTAGACCAGTCTGGTCTCGAACTCAGAAATCCACCTACCTCTGCCTCCTAAGTGCTGGGATTAAAGACGTGCGCCACCACCGCCAGACTAAGTTGTTTTTTGTTGTTGTTATTGTTGTTGTTATTATTATTTTATTATTTTAGTTTGTGACAAGGTTCTCTGTGTAGCCCTGGCTAGCCTGGAACTTGCTATGTTGATCAGGCTAGCCTCTACCTCCTGAGTGCTGGAATCAAAGGCATGTACCTCCACATCCAATATAACTAGTAAGATGTGAAATGCCAGTATCATGGAGCTGGGGCTAAATTGGAAAAAAGGCTTACCTATATGTATAATAAGGCCCTAGGTTCAATCTCTAGCACCTCACAGACCATGCATGGTTACAAATACCTTAATCCTTAGGAGATAAAGACTGGAGGATCAGAAATTCAAGGTCACCTAATGTTATGTAGTAAATTAGAGGCCAGCCTGTACTACATGAGATCCTGTTTCAAAAAAAAAAAAAAAGCCCCAGGGCTAGAGATGTGGTTTACTCCCTTTCAGGGCCTGAGAGCTGGGTTCCAAGCCCTCACGACAGACAGCACACAACTGCCTGTATCTCCAGCTCCGAGGGGACCTGCGACTTCTGGCCTCTACAGGTGCCTCTATTCCCATGCAGATACCCACCTATACATAATTTAAAACAATAAAACAATAAAAAAATATCTTAATAAAACTTGAGGCAGGGCCAGGCAAGGAGGTGCACGCCTTAAACCCAGCACTTGGGAGAGTAAGTTCCAGGACAGCCAGGACTACACAGAGAAACCCTGTCTCAAAAAACCAAAAAAAAAAAAAAAAAAAAGCTTGAGGCAGGATCTGGCTGGACATCTCGCCCTCCCCATCAGTCAATTCACATTCACAGAATGTCTCCTGTCATGTAGGCCAATTTGGCCTCAAATTCATAGGGTCTGCTTTCT
Organism: Mus caroli; assembly: GCF_978045245.1. Classification (NCBI taxonomy): domain Eukaryota; kingdom Metazoa; phylum Chordata; class Mammalia; order Rodentia; family Muridae; genus Mus; species Mus caroli. Next base: position 149,767,139 of record NW_028227259.1, on the reverse strand, counting down.
GTGTACTAGGATTAAAGGTACAGCAAGGGCTTTAACCACTGGGCAATATACCTGAGCCCTGTTCCAATTTTTTAAATAGTTTTTAAAAACACTTGAGGCCAGGTATGATAGCACTGCTAAAATTAAAGCTCTTGGAAGGTGAATGCAGGAGGATCAGGAGTTCGAGGTCATCCTTGGCCACATAGTGAGGTCCTATCTCAAAGCAAACAAAAAAAAATTAAAAGGAGGGCTGGTGAGATGGCTCAGTGGATAAGAGCACCCGACTGCTCTTCCGAAGTTCCAGAGTTCAAATCCCAGCAACCACATGGTGGCTCACAACCATCCGTAATGAGATCTGGCGCCCTCTTCTGGAGTGTCCGGAGACAGCTACAGTGTACTTACATATAATAATAAATAAATCTTTAAAAAAAAAAAATTAAAAGGAAACAGGTTATCCCTCCAAGATACATACATAAATAAATACATTGCAATTAGTTGATCTTAATTCTGTGTATACGTATGTGTCTACTTGTGGGATGAGGGCATCTGGAGCTGGAACTGTGAGCTGCCAGATGTGGGTTCTGTGGGTTCTGAGAACTGAATCTGGGTCTTCTACAAGAGCAGTCATCAGGGCTGGTGAGATGGCTCAGTGGTTAAGAGCACCGACTGCTCTTCCAAAGGTCCTGAGTTCAAATCCCAGAAACCACATGGTGGCTCACAACCATCCGTAATGAGATCTGACACCCTCTTCTGGTGTGTCTGAAGACAACTACAGGCTATTTAGATATAATAATAAGTAAATCTTTAAAAAAAAAAAAAAAGAGCAGTCATCAGTCTTATCCACTGAGCCATCTCTCCAGGCTCCTTAGAATAACTGTAATAACACTGCCCAAAACAAGTACTTTCAGAAATTTTGTCCTTCTTTATTTAAATTTACAATGTATAATTTATTCACAGAGATTTTTTTTTCTTTATGTGTAGCTGTGTGTAGCTGTGTGTGTGTGTGTGTGTGTGTTTGTGTACTCCTGTGCCTGTGCCACACACATGTGGAGGTCAGAAGACAACTTGGGAAGGTTTTATTTTTTTCTCTCTGCACCACAGGGTTTCAAGGGAAGCAGCAAAGGTTTTCATGCTTGGCAGCAAGTGCCTTTACTCACTTAGCTATTGAAAGATCCTGACAGAATGTAAAAGGTCACAGAAGCCCTGAAATTAGCAAAATAGATTTCATTGTTAGCAGAACTAGCTTCACTGATTTAGAAAAATAGAGGTGCACAATGCTCTAGCCACTCCTTGAACCCATGTGTCTGCCAATGTTCTGACCATTCCTTAAATCCATGTGTGTGCCCACTGATGAAGCCCACTTCCAGGTGTTTGTAATATTGGTTGCTGGGGAAGAGTTGGAAAAATCTCCCCAGTAACCACAGCCGGGGCCAATCTGGAGTTGCTGCACCTGCACCATACCCATTTCTTGAGAAATCATTTTAGAATAGACATTGTTTAGATCTGGAAATCCCCTACACCCCACTTTTCCTTTCCCCCCTGAGGGCCTATAAAAACTGGGACCCCTTTCCCCTCAGGGTCGACTCCTCTACCCCTGCGTGGGATACGAGTCATCCCCAGAGCCTGGCTTTCCCGAATAAAGCCTCATGTGGTTTGCATCAAGTTTGGGCTCTCGTGAGTTCTTGGGGGTCCGCTATTATCCCGAGACTTGAATGAGGGTCTCCCTTCGGGGATCTTTCGTTGGGGGCTTGTCCTGGAATTGGCATGACCACCCACGTCACCCACTTGGAGGTGAGATTTCTTGTCTAAAAATATTTCTGTGAGCTGGTGATGTTCGGTGCTGAAATTTGCAGCGGCGAAGTTTCATGAGAAACGGAGACCCGCGCCTTGGGGTGAGGCACGGAGTGTGAACAGCAGATGTGCTGGAATCACCGGCTGCCACTCCTAGAGGACACCCCGGAGCAAGGGGAAGGACTCCAGGAGTCCGTCTGGGGCGGGGAGTGAAGAGTCGGTAGTCTTTCTAGATTGGAGGACTTACACTTCCCGACCTTTTGCATTTCTGAGTTGGTTTTGTCTGTCTGTTAGAAGACGGGCATTTGTCAGTGTGTGTATGGTTTTTGTATCTGTTTGGGGCATTTGTCAGTGTGTGTGTGTGTGCGTGTGTGTGTTTTGTATCTGTTTCATGTTTTCCGTGATTTGGACAATGGGACAGACTATAACGAGCCCCCTAAGTTTGACTTTGGACCACTGGACTGAAGTTAGGTCAAGGGCCCATAATCTTTCAGTAGAAATTAAGAAAGGACCTTGGTAGACTTTTTGCGCCTCCTAGTGGCCGGCTTTTGATGTAGGATGGCCACCAGAGGGGACTTTTGATTTGACTCTTATCTTTGAAGTTAAAGTCATTGTTTTTCAGAGCGGACCTGGGTCCTACCCGGATCAACAGCTTTACATTACTGTCTGGCAGGACCTTGTCCAGAATCCAACATCATGGATCAAACCATGGGTTCCCCAGCGTAGGTCAAGCTCCTGAGCCCTGACTCTTCGCGAAACAAGAGCAAAACCAAAGATTCCACCTAAAATGGAGCCTCCTCTTCAACCCACAGCTCCCCCCAAGATCTACCCTAATATTGAGGGGCCTCCTAAGTGGCCAGAATCTCCTCCCCACCCGCCCTATCTTCTACCCCCGTTGGGTCCCATTCCTGCACAGGTCCCTGCCCCTGGTCTTGGGACCACTGGTGGCCCAGCTGGAGGACCAGTGGCTGGGACCCAGAGCCCAGAGTCCCCCAGCAGATGGAGCTCCTGACACCATTTCTGCTTTTCCTTGGCAAGCTGTGGGCGACCCGCCCATGGTCCCGCAATCTCTGCAGACCCTACAATATTGGCCTTTTTCATCTGCTGATTTGTACAATTGCAAAGCTAACCATGCCTCCTTTTCTGAGAATCCGGCCAGCCTGACTGAGCTGATAGAGTCTCTTATGTTTTCTTATCAACACACTTGAGATGATTGTCAGCAGCTCCTCCAGGTTCTGTTTACCACTGAAGAAAAAGATCACATTCTCCTAGAGGCTCGGAAAAATGTTCCTGGAGTGAATGGAGTCCCAACCAACCTACCTAATGAGATTAACACTGGGTTCCCTCTGGACCAGCCAGATTGGAACTACAACACAGCTCAAGGTAGGGAGAGGTTGGCAGTTTACGCCAGGCTCTGGTCGCAGGTCTAAAGGGAGCGTGAGATGCCCCACCAATTTGGCTAAGGTAAGAGGTGATGCAGGGCCCTACCGAGCCCCTGTCTATTTTTCTGGAAAGATTGATGGAAGCTTATAGACGCTATACTCCTTTTGACCCAACCTCTGAGGGTCAACAAGTCGTGGTTGCTATGGTTTTTATAGGGCAATCAGCATCAGATATTAAGAGAAAGTTACAGAGACTAGAAGGATTACATGCCATGGCTTTACAAGATTTAGTCAAGGAGGCAGAAAAGGTGTATCACAAGAGAGAGACAGAGGAAGAGAAGAAAGAGAGGGAAAAGCACAAAGAAGAAGAGAGGGAGAATAAAAGGGATAGAAGACAAGAGAGGAACTTAAGCAGGATTTTGGCCGCAGTAGTAGGAGAACATAAAGGAAAGAACAGGCTTGAGAATAGAAGACAGGGTACCTGGGCAACAGGGAACATAGACCTGGAGGAAGAAGACCCGTCCAGAAGACTGTTTTGTTTTGGTTTGGTTTTTGGTTGGTTGGTTGGTTGGTTGGTTGGTTGGTTGGTTGGTTGGTTGGTTTTTCGAGACAGGGCTTCTCTGTGCAGCCCTTGCTGTCCTGGAACTCACTTTGTAGACCAGGCTGGCCTCGAACTCAGAAATCCACCTGCCTCTGCCTCCTGAGTGCTGGGATTAAAGGCGTGCACCACTACGCCTGGCTCCAGAAGACTTTAGAGAAGGACCAATGTGCCTATTGCAAAGAAAAGGACTGTGACTCAAATACTGGCACCGGCTACTCCAAGACAGGTGAGAGAATTATTGGGCACGGCTGGGTTCTGCAGACTTTGGATACCTGGGTTTGCAACACTGGCTGCCCCCATGTACCCCCTGACCAAAGAAAGTGGAGAATTCAGATGGCCATCAGAACATCAGAGAGCCTTTGAAAATATTAAAGAGGCCCTGTTGACTACACAGCCTTGGCATTGCCAGATCTAACCAAACCCTTCATCTTCTATGTTGATAAGAGGGTGGGGGTGGCCAGAGGAGTTCTTACTCAAGCTCTAGGGCCATAGAAGAGGCCCGTGACATATTTGTCTAAGGAGCTGGACCCAGTGGCCAGCGGATGGCCCACATGTTTAAAGGCCATTGCTACAGTAGCCTTACTCATTAAAGATGCCAACAAGTTAACTTTGGGACAGCAAATAACTGTGGTAACCTCCCACTCTCTTAAAAGCATTATCTGCCAGCCCACAGACCGATGGCTGACGGGTGGCCCATCAACATCTACACCGATAGCAGTTTTTATAGATACCTTTTCAAGATGGGTGGAGGCCTACCCAACGAAAAAAGAACTGCCAATGTTGTGGTTAAGAAGATCCTAAAAGAAATTTTTCCACGGTTCAGAATACCTAAGGTAATAGGGTCTGACAACGGACCTGCCTTTGTTGCCCAGGTAAGTCAGGGACTGGCCATCCAACTGGGGATTGATTGGAAATTACATTGTGCTTATAGACCCGAGTTCAGAACAGGTAGAAAGGATGATTAGAACTCTAAAAAAGACCTTGACTAAATTGACCTTAGAGACCTGTGGGAATGACTGGACAGCTCTCCTTCCCTTTGCCTTGTTCCGCATCAGGAACACACCGGGAAAATTTAAGCTCACTCCATATGAAATCCTGTATGGGGGGCCTCCCCCACTCACTGAAGTGGGGAGAGTGTTAGATCCTCTAGAATTTAACCCTGGTCCTTCACTGTTTTCACGCATGAAAGCCCTAGAAGTGGTCAGAAACACCACCTGGGAGCAGCTCAAGGTCTATGAACCAGAATTAATGGTACCATACCAGTTCCAGGTGAAAGATGCAGTTCTCGTCCAACGACAGCGAGCTGGGAATCTAGAACCTCGATGGAAAGGCCCTTACATCGTGCTGCTGACCACCCCCACTGCTGTCAAAGTAGAAGGCATCTCTGCTTAGATTCATGCCTCTCACGTAAAGCGAGCTCCTGAAGAATAAATCTCCTGGTTGACCACCCTCATTTCTACTCTGATGGGCCCTCTAATAATTTTGCTCTTACTGCTGATGAGTGGCCCACTAATTCTTAATTGGTGACCTTTGTTAGAGAAAGGATTGGTGTTGTCCAGCTGTTAGTACTAGGACAACAATACCAGTCTCTGCAGAACCTTGAAGAAGAGATTGCAGTTTAGTTCTAAGATTAGAACTAGTAACTAGAAGAAGTAGGGAATGAAAGATCCTGACAGAATGTAAAAGGTCACAGAAGCCCTGAAATTGACAAAATAGATTTCATTGTTAGCAGAACTAGCTTCACTGATTTAGAAAAATAGAGGTGCACTATGCTCTGGCTGCTCCTTGAACCGGTGTGTCTGCCAATGTTCTGACCGTTCCTTGAACCCATGTGTGTGCCCACTGATGAAGCCCACTGCCAGGTGTTAGTAATATTGGTTGCTGGGGAAGAGTTGGAAAATCTCCCCAGCAACCACAGCAGGGCCAATCCGGAATTGCTGCACCTGCACCAGACTTGTACCCCTCCCATACCCATTTCTTTTTTTTTTTTTTTTTTTTGCACTTTTTTTTTTAAGATTTATTTATTTATTATATGTAAGTACACTGTAGCTGTCTTCAGACACTCCAGAAGAGGGCGTCAGATCTCGTTACGGATGGTTGTTAGCCACCATGTGGTTGCCGGGATTTGAACTCTGGACCTTTGGAAGAGCAGTCGGGTGCTCTTACCCACTGAGCCATCTCACCAGCCCCTCCATACCCATTTCTTGAGAAATCATTTTAGAATAGACAATGTTTAGATCTGGAAATCCCCTACTCCCCCCCTTCTCCTTTCCCCGAGGGCCTATAAAAACTAGGAACTCTTTCCCCTCAAGGTCGACTCCTCTACCCCTGTGTGGGATACGAGTCATCCCCAGAGCTCTGGCTTTCCCCGAATAAAGCCTCGTGTGGTTTGCATCAAGTTTGGACTCTTGTCGAGAGTTCTTGGGGGTCCGCTATTATCCCGAGACTTGAGTGAGGATCTCCCTTCGGTGGTCTTTCACTATCTAGCCAATGCTTCTTTTAGGTTTAAGACAAGGTCTTATGTAGTCCAGGATGACTTTGAACTCACTATGTATTCAAGAATAACTTGAATTTCTGATCCTCCTGCCACCACCTTCCTAGTGCTGGGATGACGGGCCTGAACTACCATGCAGTTTATGCTGTGCTGGAATGGAATTCAGCATCTTCTCTGCAGCAGCCCAGCACTCTGCTGACTGAACAGCCCCAGCCCTACACCCTCCTCTAATGACAAAAATATTTATAGTAAGTACTTTAAAATGCAGGAGGCTTAAAAATAATTTTAACTGGGATGGAGAGACGGCTGAGCAGTTAAGAGTACTGACTGCTCTTCCAGAGGTCCTAAGTTCAATTCCCAGCAACCACATGGTGGCTCAAAACCATTTTTAATGGGATGCCCTCTTCTGGTGTGTCTCATATATATATAATAAATAAATCTTTTAAAAATGTATAATAATTTAATTATATGTCACACTGTTCAAATGTCTCAGGTTAGGATAAGATTTTGGTTAGTTGGGTTTAAAGTACAGCCTTTTCTGGTATCAAATCTTGAATGTGCTGGTACATGCCTTTAATCCCAGCACTCAGAAATCAGAGTGCTGATCTCAGTGTTCAAGACCAGCATGGTCCAAAAAAGAAAAAAAAAAAAAAAAAAGAGTTGTTCATTTTTTTCCCTTACCTAAACATGAAATAAATTTGTATTTGTCTTTAGGAAAGTGTAACAGCAAATTTTAAGTGTTATCCTCGCTGGACTAAGGCTTATACAGATAGTCAGCACATTGTCTTTTCTGAATGTATGAAGATGTTTCTAGAAGGGAAAATCATTTAAACCCACAAATACCAGAGGTATAGCAGTTCACTGAAGGTCTAAAGGCCTGCTAGAATCTGAACTGTGTGGCTGAGGAGTGTGGGTTAAATCTTTCGTATCGTGCTGGTGAGATGGCTCAGCGGTTAAGAGCACTGGCTGCTCTTCCAGAGGTCATGAGTTCAATTCCCAACAACCACATGGTGGCTTACAACCATCTATAGGGGGATATGATTCCCTCTTCAGACAGGCGAATATATATGCAACAGAGCACTCATACATTAAATAATTTTTTTTAAATCTTTCGTATCTGTCTGGAAGAACAGATAACTATACCACAAAGATAAGCCATCTAGGTCAGCTTCTCCCCTTTAGTCTGGCAAGGCTCCCACTCTGGGGATGGACTCCGGTGGCATCACTCAGGGGGTTCTCATGGGCTGGGAACCATTTTTGAAGATACTGATCCAAAGCAGAGATCTCCTATAAAAATAAACTTTAAAAACAGCTCAAGAACTGTGTATGGTTTGTGCACACTTAACAAGCCCAGGAGTAAGGAGGCTGAGGCAGAAAGTTCATGAGTTTCTGGCTGACCCGAGTTACAAAGTAAATTCCAGGCCAGTGTTGGCTGCACAGTGACCCTGTCTCAAACTTAAAACACCCACACCCAGTAATGGGTATGTAGTTATTTCAGACAAGGGAGTAAAAGTGAGGGGAGCTCCCAACCCACTCCTGAGGAAGCTGTCAAAAGCTTTCTCAGAAAAGAAAATGACTTTGATTACCCTCAGTGGGATACAACCAAACAGAACCAGACACCTCCAACCAAGACACAGGAACACAGGCCCAAGACCCACCCCCAGGCGTCCTCCCACCAGGCGAGCACTGCCCAGACACAGCACTCACTGCCTCACCATACCCAACTCCTGACAGGTAATGCTCATCCTCCAACACTGTCCAGATCTGGAGCCCTGGGATGGGGCAAAATCCCCCTGTACTTCCAGGCCCCACCTTGGCAGATCAGAGGTCCATCTCCATGACGCCTTGTCAAGGTGCCAGACCCGGAATGGAATGCTTTGGGTGTCCATAGTCTTCACCTATGAGCTTCTATACCCACCACCTTTGCTGCACTGGATCTGGAGTCTGGTTTGCAGTCAGCTTCCTCTTTGTCATGGTCCCAAGTAAGCCCTGTCAGTCTTCCCCTCAATTCCCTAGCCCCATAATCATCTACCTTGGCAACCACAAGGCCAAGCTATTGGCGCTGGCTGCACTCCATAGGCCTGTTCTTTACCCAGCCCCTCCCAGACCTACCTGAACAAAGATTTCCAGCTGCTTCCAGTGAGTGAAATAGGACGAAAATCCTTAGAGCAAGCCAGATACCCTACTTCTTAAGTGATGAAGCAGGGGAGAAAGGGGAAGGCAAGAAAAGGTGAATTGTTCACATTTATTGTGCAGAAACAACAGATACCAGCTGTTGGATGCTTAAGCTAACTTGTTACTAGTCTTCACGCCCCTCTTTTACTATTTCAGATGCCTACCACAAAGAAGCACAAAAAGCATGCGTTGAACTGTGCAACTCAAACCAAAGCCCAGGCATATAACAAGCCCCATGTAACAAAGGCAGTGGGGGCCAGGCAGCATGAGCAGAAGAGGCAGCTTATATTCTAAAACTCATGCTGACGATTTACAGACGTGGGTGAAATGGAAAGGGATCATTCTTTTCAAAGTCAAAACTGAATGGAAAACGTCAGCAAATTAAATAACAGTGCTGTGGGTTTGCCTGTTTTGTTTTGACCACTTGAAAAAATCTATTTTAGTCTCAGATTAATCACCGACTCATATTCTGAAGGGAGGACACAGATGTTATGAGACAGATGCGAGTTTGGTAACTCCAACAGGAGGCAGTACCTACTATTCTTTAGACAGGTGTCTCTGAACAGAGGTTCTCCATACCCTAGACCAATGGCTTCCAACCTTCCTAATGCAATGACCCTTTAATACCATTCCTTATGTTGTGGTGACACCCAACCATAAAATTTTGTTCCTATTTTAGAACTGTTATTTGCCTGTTATGAATCAAAATGTAAGTATCTGATATGCAGGATATCTGATATATGACCCTCAAAGTGGTCATGCTCCATAGGTTGAGAAAAACTACAAGTTTCTCACAACTAAATTAATTCTTCTGTGAATGAATTGGTTTTCATCTGTGTTTATATTAACTTGGGGGTCTTACTTTTTGTTTTTTTTGTTGTTGTTGTTGTTGCTGTTTTTCCAAGACAGGGTTTCCCTGGCTGTCCTGGAACTTACTCTGTAGACCAGGCTGGCCTCAAACTCAGAAATCCGCCCGCCTCTACCTCCCAAGAGTGCTGGGATTATAGGCGTGCGCCACCACGCCTGGCTAATTTTGGTTTTACTTATGGGTGATAGAGAGCATTCAGTGAGGCTTAAGGATACCTTTCTAGTATTCTTTTCCTTCCACTTTTCCGTGGGTTCTGGGGCTACAACTTAGGTCATTAGGCTTTTGCATCAAGTATCTTTACACTAAACTATCCTGATAATCCAACTTTGGAGACTTTAAAATACATACACACACACACACACACACACGAGTGTGTGTGTGTGTGTGTGTGTGTGTGTGTGTGTGTGTGTGTGTGCGCGCGCGCGTGCTGACCTGCTGACGTGCATGGGGGTAGCCCACAGAGCACATCAAATCCCCAGAGCTGGAGTTCACCTGCAGTTGAGTCACCTGACATGGGTGCTGGGATTTAAACTCAGCTCTTGCTATGTTGTTGAACATTTTTTAAAATAAAGATTTATATGAGTACACTGTAGCTGTCTTCAGACACACCAGAAGAGGGCATCACATTACAGATGGTTGTGAGCCACCATTTGGTTGCTGGGAATTGAACTCAGGACTTCTGGAAAAATAGTCAGTGCTCTCAACCACTGAGCCATCTCTCCAGACCCGTGTTAAACACTTTTAATCTCAGCACTTGAGAGGCAGAGGCAAGCAGATCTCAGAGTTTGAGGCCTCCCTGATCTATGTTGTAAGTGCCAGGACAGCCAGAGCTAATAGTGAGACCCTATGCCGGAAAAACAAAAGCAACAAAAAGATTTAATAAAGATTTAGTTTTTTTATTTATCTATTTACTTTTGCTTGTTTGTTTGTTGAGACAGGGTTTCTCTGTATAGCTGTGGATGTCCTGAAACTCACTTTGTAGACCAGGCTGGCCTTGAACTCAGAAAGCTGCCTGCCTCTGCCTCCCGAGTGCTGGGATTGCAGGCGTGCGCCACCACGCCTGGCTTAATTTTTTATTTTATGTGTATGGTATATTGCCTGTATGTATTACATGTGTGCAGTGGCCATAAATCAGGACTCCCAGGGACTGAACCTGGGTCCCACAGGAAATAAAGTCCTCTTAGTCACTAAGCCCTCTTCCAAGCCCCTTTTAAAAATGAAAAATTTAAAGTTGTATTTGAGTGTGACTGTGCATGGCAGGAATGTAGAGGTTAAAGGGTAACTTGTAGAAGTCAGAACTCTCCTTCCTCCACGTGGAGTCCAGTGATGGAACTAGGATCATCAGGCTTGGCAGCAACTTACCTACTGAGCCATTTCACTGGCCTCATAAGTTAACTTTTTGAGCACTTGCTAGTGGCTGGTACCTTTTACATTTACCTTTCACTATGTTTTTATTGTATAGCAAGTTGTATAAAATCCCAAGTGGCACTTTTGAGTTGAGCAAAGCCCAAGTACGTCTACTTCCAAAGCACTGCATTAATAACCCAGTCCTCTTGGATCCACAGGTTAATTTGATTAGATCAATTTGCTATGTTGGCTAGTACTGATACCATACGCAGAACAACTAGGTAAGATGGATGGACGGAGCAGTTTTTTCAAATGTGGCAATGACATACTTTGCTGAAGTAACTAACTGGAGACTCCATCTAACTACCATAGACCTGGGTGGGGATGGAAATGTAGCTTATTAGTATAGCATTTGCCTAATGAAGCTTGGATTCAATGCCACATGGAGACTCGGGGTGTTCGGTTGCTTACATTCATTTTCTAGGGTAAGGATTTTTCCCCTCTATAGATTCATTCCCCTTATTCAACACTTTCAAATGCCATACTCTTGCCACTTTCTGGTTAGATCAGGCTGTTTCACGTGGATTTATGCCTACTACTGTAAATGTAGTCACAGTAGGGGATGTCATAGGCCCAAGAACCTAGTATTGCTTACAAACAGTCATGTTGTCAAAATATCGTGTATTCAAAGAATTTAAAAAAAAAAAAAAAGTATTCAATTCCCAGCACTGGCAGCTCACGATTGACTAACTCCAGCTTCTGTCCTTCACAAACATTGCATGCAAAAAAAAAAAAAAAAAATTAAAAAGGCCGGGCGTGGCAGCGCACGCCTTTGATCCCAGCACTCGGGAGGCAGAGGCAGGTAGATTTCTGAGTTCTAGGCCAGCCTGGTCTACAGAGTGAGTTCCAGGACAGCCAGGGCTATACAGAGAAACCCTGTCTCAAAAAACCAAAAAAAAAATAAATAAATAAAAAAAAAAATTAAACATTGCATGCACATGATGCAGACAACATGCAAGCAAAAACACTAACACATACACAAAGAATTCTACCTTTAATCCCAACCCCAGGAGACAGAAAGGGTGGGTGTATCAGAGTCCCGGGCAGTATAGTGAGACCTTGTCTTTAAAAAAATAAATAAATCCTATTTTCATTTGTGGTTTGAATGAAAATGGCCCCATATGGCTGCCATATTTGAATGTTTGGTTGCCTGTTTGTAGGTAATTTAGGGAAGATCCTGATGAGGCCTTGGTGGTGGTATCTCACTGAGGGAGGGAGGGAATGGATGGCGCTTTGAGGTTTCAATAGCACGTTTTCAGCTCAACTCCTCTGCTTCCTGCCTGTAGATCAGGATATAAGCTCTGAGCTACATGCCTGGTCTTACCTGCAGCCATGCTCCCCACCATGATGATCATGGACATAGATCTGAAACTGTAAGCAAGCCTCCAGTTAAACATTTCCTTCTCTAAGTTAAATGAAGACACTCATTTATATATAAATAAGCGATGGACATTCTACCTCTTCTAACACTCAACCAGGGCTCCCTAGATTTTTAAGTTTTTCACATGCCCAGGAATCAAGCCTGCTTCTTCCTGTTACTTATTTTGCTTCAGGTCAAAAGTTCTATGTCCACTGGCTAGTTTGGCTAACAGAAAATGCTAAGAACAAATTTAGAATGCTGAGGAATAGGGAAACTCAGCTAATGACGGGGCAGGGATGTATGGGCAGGAGATAGAAAATCTAAGAGTTTGACCTGCTAATCAGTAATCATCAATTACTTAAAAAAAAAAAAATTAAGATATGAGGCACTCTCTTCTGCTGGGTGGTGACACATGCCTTTTAGCACTAGCACTTAGGGACAGGTGAACTACAACCTGGGATATACAGAGAAATCCTATCTTAAAACTAAACCAAGCCAAACCAACTCTGACATCAGCTCTGGAAGCCAGTAGGATCAGCGGGAGCTAACAATACTAATACCATAGGAAGAACTTCAAAAAAACCCTGTAACCTGAGAATCAGCCATATCAGGCCCTGAGACATTAACTTGTGAAACCCCAAGATCTTTAGCCTTTTTGCACAGCTCAGCTCTCTTGCAGAACTGTGGTGAAAACCAAGCCTGAAGATGTACTTAAAAGCATGCATGCAGGTAAATGAAAACAAGTGAGTTAACTGCTCAGCTCATTCCTTTCCCACCCCCAAGACCGAAGGTTTAATAAAAATTCATACTTTTATTACAACTAAATATCTACCTGGACTGGCAAGTTACTTCAAAAACTATTTTGGCATTCTTTTTTACTTTACCTACCCAAAACATTCTTATAGCCCTTCTGAAACTACAAATGTTTGATTTTATGTACTGAAGCATCCCAACTTGTGGCCTCCCTTCCCCCCAGCCTGGAACCTGCCTGCTCAAGGGTGGAGCTACCGGCTCATTCGTCCTGCCACGCCCACTGCTGGAACCTGACCTTGCTGCCTGGAGGCACACACGTGTTCGTCCTGCTACTGGACCCTGAGTTACTTGGCGGGAAATTGGGTTCCCTCCCCCTTCCTTTATAAACTGAGTGTCTGGAAATATTGAGTCTTGATCAGAGTCTTGTCTTGACTCCATTGTTTCTTCCGCCCCGTCTAGATTCCTCTCTTTGCAGGGAACTGCCATTCTCAGTTGAACCGTTCGTGTTGTGGACCGCGGGCGGGCCGCAACAGTTGGCGCCAGAACTGGGACCTGAAGAATGGCAGAGAGATGCTAAGAGAAACGACTGCTGTGTGGAGCTCCACAAGAAAGAAAAGAATCTTCGTATCGGAGGAGCATCGGAGCAACGGACAGGTACACATGCTAGCGCTAGCCTAAAAAAAAAAAAATTCAGTTTTGTAGAGTGTTGCTGGGGATGCGGTAGGATACGAACAAGTTTGAAGCAGTGCTGACCCAACACTGGTTCTGCTTGGGGTCAGCAGTTCGTAAATCGGAACTAGATACGGAGACAGGCGGTGTGCCGCAGTTTTTTAGAAAACTGCTTAGGTGAAAGAAAGAAGGGTTCAAAATCATGGATCAGGCGATTGTCTTTAGTTTTCAGGAGTTGCTTAAGGATAAAGGAAATTCATACCGGAGAAGGTATGGGCTAAGCTGAGACAGCGTTAAGCCCGAGCGCTGGTTCACTTAGGTTCAGCAGTGAAGCTTAAGAGGAGCTAGGCACAGGCGGTAGGCCGTGGCTAGAAAAAAGCTACATTGTTAGGTGTGAGAAAGGAAAGGGTTTATTAAAAGGAAATTAATACAGGCGGATTGCCGCAGTTATAAAAACTGCATCATGAGGGAGGAAATTGTCCCAAATAGCAGGAGTACTCTGCCCCATTTTGTGTCTTGTTTATGTCTGGTGCACCAATCTGTTCTCGTGTTCAATTCATGTATGTTCGTGTCCAGTCTGTATGAATGAATGTTCTATGTTTTATGTTGGATAATAAAAATGGTATAAAAAAGCTTTATCTGCAAGGCCGAGAGCTGCCACGTGTTTCAGCCAAAAACCAGACACGTGGCAGGAGGGCCCCTGATGGAAAAAATGTTCGTTTTAAGAAAAAGCAGCGAATACACAGCCTCTTAGTTTCGAATCTGATAAATGGTTCATGATTAATGTGTTTGACAATGGTAAAGTGCTTTTTTATTCTATGATTGTAGCTACAAAGATTAATATTCTCTGATTGGTCTAAAATTAACTGCTTCATTTGGTTCTTTATTAAAAATGTGCTCTGCATGTTTTCGCATTCAGCTCATAAGTTGTTGGTTAAAATTAATAATTGTTACATTGCTACAGATGGTTAATGTTAAATTTGATAACTCAAGTTTAGAGTCCTTCCGACACGTGGCCTAAGGCAGCCCTAGAGGCTGAGTCTCTTAAGATATTTCTAGTTTAGATAATGATAAATGTGGTTCCTATCCTAAATAGTAAAATTTAAGATAAGATATAAAGCAATGCCTCTTTATTAAAGCGTTAAAGCTTGCTTTAATAGGTATTCATAGGTATTAATTGATATCCAAACTTCGTAATATGATAGTAATGCTTCTAATATTGATTTTAACAGTGATAAATTGTTTTAAACATAGGTTTTGCTTTCCCAAAGTTGTAGATATTATCCTAACCTTGCACAAAAACTTAAAAATTATGGTTAAAACTGCCATTGTTCCATTGACTGCAGCTTGGAGTTTGATTGCAAATTTAAGATTGATGCTCAGATTAAAAAGTATTTTACCTTTGAGTCAATACAGGGCTCTGGGCAGTCCCAGAGCGGCTTGTGGCCTTTTCTTTTGTTTTGCAAACAATGCCTAAAAAAGTTTTTCCCTGTGTTCAAGAAAATTTCTTTTTAACAGTGTTACAGATCTATTCAGATGTTTAAAATAATGCTTAAATTCAAAGATGTTTGCTTCTAGTAAACTGGTAATCACTAGAAAATTTTGCCTCTATGTATGGCTAATATAGCTTTACATTATGTAAGAAAAATGTTTATTGTTTCTGCTTCTTTACAAGAAGCCAAAAGTTTTAATCTTTCAGTATATATTGTTTCCTAAGTGGAAAGTATTTTATTAACTAATGCTTCTCAAGGGAAGTTTACCTTAAATCCTTGCTCTCACCCAAAAGATTCAGAGACAGTATCCTTTTGTTATTTGGTGTTTTGATTTGCTGCAAAAGGTTTTACAAAAAATAAAGAAAGCTTTTATAATTGTTGTTAATTGGTAATTAAAAATTAGTTGTGCCCAAGACAATTCTTTGGCCAGAAAAAACATTATTGTAAAGTCATTTTTCTCATCCTCCCAGCCGATCGTTTGGCCCACGTGGGCCCAACTAGCTGCTGTGGAGCGGAGTCTTAAGACACACAGTTGCCCCTATTCCAGCACAAATAATCTAGTTGTGTGCTGTAGATGGTGTTTTAAAATGCTGAACAATCAAACCTTAATTTATATATTGATAGTCAATGCTATATCTCTGAGCTCATAATTACTTAAAATTGTTCGTCCCTCAGATACTATTAATTCTCAAATTTACAATTGCTTATACATATTTTTAGTTAATAAATAAATAAATTATGCACGTGTGACTCTTAATAACTTTTCTAGCCTTCTAGTTACAACCGTTCCTTAAGAAAAATGATTGAAAGTGCAATCAGTCACTGCCCCTTTACAGCCAAATATTTAAAATGTTTTGTCCAAAAAGTTATTAATTCAAAAGGTTAGATATTGTAAAATTTTAAACTTTAACCTCTTAAAAGACAAAAGAGAGAAATTGTATCCCCATATATACTATTTAGTGCATTTCCATGCACACTATTTAAAACATACCTTTATTTTCAAAATTTGAGATTAAAATGTCAAATTTAATAAATGCTTTTTAGTATCTTAAAAAGATCTACTTATTGGCTTATAGATTGATCCTAAAACAGCTACCTTATTAGGAAAGGGAAAAACAGGTTCTCTCCACAGAACTCTACAGAAGCATATTGGTAATTCATGTGCTGAGCTGACAGGTAAGTTAACTCAGTGTCCTGATTAAAAGGACTAAGAGATTAAATTCATGTTTTAGATCCATCCTTGCTTGTCATTTTTCCAGTTTAGACTGGCTTCTAGCCTTTTAACTTTATGGCAATAGTACATCAGAGACTGTATATTCAGACTTAGTAAAATTAGTCATTTAATAGAGTCATAATGATTTTTCACTCTTCTTCAGTGTGACCAGCCATTCTAACTCAATCTTAAACTGGTCTAATATTCAGTTCAATTATTAGAGATTCCTATATTCTAAATTACCTAGTAAAGTTAATTCAGAGCATTTTCCCCAAAGTCACCAAAGGCTCACCTTGCCTTTACCTTATTTGTCCTAAACTTTTTGCAAACTGACATTAAAGGTCAGTCTGCAGCGGAACGCCACTGGCACCCAGTTACTTCTAATTCTTATGCATTGGTAAAATGGAAGGACGCCCTGACTAATAAATGGAAGGGTCCAGATCCAGTTCTAATCTGGGGAAGAGGCTCGGTTTGTGTTTTTTCACGAGATGAAGATGAAGCACGGTGGCTACCAGAGAGATTAATTCGTCAGGTAAACACAGATTCTGTCTCTCCTCGTAAGTATCATTCTAAAAACTAAAATTCCTCTTGAGCTGGGAGTGGAAGCTCTCAAAAAACACTGTTTCCTCTGAGCCAATTCCCCTACAAAAGGCCGGAGATTAACTTTAGCTTTACAATTTGCATCTAAATAAAGTACCTTGACTTCTCCAAACAGAAAATTTACATTACTACACTCTAATTGTTTAGTATTCTTCCTTCTCTCAAGCAGGTCAATCTACATTCTCCGGTTCTCCGCCCCGCCCCTAAGAGCAAACAGGTGGTTCTGCTAATCTCCCTTCCAGGGACATCCCAGCATGTGGCTTTTCAGTCTAAGATAAGATTTAGATTTACCAGGAGAGCTAGGGAAGTAGAAATTTCATATATATTTACAAAGATTAGTTCTTATTTTGATAGATATAGGCTTAGTCCCTTAGCTGGCCTCTGGCTTTTCACCCTTGCTGTTACTGCAAGGTGTCCTTAGTTCCTCAGGCTACTGGGAATAACAGAGATGAAGAGGAAAGACTTTCAGCTCCTAGTTTAACCAAAATTAATGGTGTTAATAGTGACATAATTCTTGTCTAGGCCTTGCTAAATCTGAGGTTGACAAGTCTCATATAGAGGCCTCGCAATAACTCAGAATTGCGATACTGATTCATAATCATATGAATACGGTATGGGTACCGCTTGGCGCAGGAGATCACTGCGGAGGGAAGGTCCAGTTTGACCGTTTCTGAGTTCCCTGTGCGACACACCTGATTTGAAAGAGGTTGGTATCTGACTCCAGCTAAAAACTAAAAATACTTAAGGCTCTGCCTCCCCTCCCCAAAAGATACCAAGAGCCACAGATGTGAGTTGTTACAATACTCACGGGAGGAATCAGGTTAATGTCCACCCAAGTCAAGGTTAAGGCCCACTCATCTACGGATGAGAAAATCATTTGATCACCTCTGTTAAGCATTGCCTATTTAAACTTAATTAATAGGGGGGAGAGAGATTGGAGACCTTGCTGTTGTAAGAGCAGGCCCTTCACTGCCTCCCACCCAAAAAATAAAAAAGCCAATTGGCCTTGTACTAGGAGCCAGCCAGTCTTAATCGCTTCTCACTGTTCCCCTGCCTGTCACCCAAAATTGTGGATAATTATCAGTTCAGTGTTATTCTAAAATTGTTTAGCTAAACTCAGCCAGGGTTCCAACGCCCTACTTAAAAGGCAAACAGGTAGCTACCTATTCAGCACTAATTAGCATTATAAAGTCAGAGCCTACAGCCCAGTAGGCTGCTAGTCAGTCAGTGCTTTTAAGACAGTCTCAGCCAGATACAGTTTACCATTAGAATAGTTAGGGAATCCCACGGAAATAGGTTTTTTCTTTAGCCCTAGGAACTCAGGCAGAACTATTGAACATAGATAATTTTTCTGCCACAGGCCACCCCCTTTTTATTTTTGTTTTGTTATCTAATAGGGGGAAATGTGGCCTCCCTTCCCCCCAGCCTGGAACCTGCCTGCTCAAGGGTGGAGCTACCGGCTCATTCGTCCTGCCACGCCCACTGCTGGAACCTGACCTTGCTGCCTGGAGGCACACACGTGTTCGTCCTGCTACTGGACCCTGAGTTACTTGGCGGGAAATTGGGTTCCCTCCCCCTTCCTTTATAAACTGAGTGTCTGGAAATATTAAATTGAGTCTTGATCAGAGTCTTGTCTTGACTCCATTGTTTCTTCCGCCCCGTCTAGATTCCTCTCTTTGCAGGGAACTGCCATTCTCAGTTGAACCGTTCGTGTTGTGGACCGCGGGCGGGCCGCAACACCAACTGAACCGCAACACCAACTGAACCAACATCCAACCCTGGGGCTAGAGAGCTGGCTCAGCAGTTATGAACATTGTCTTCTCTTGCAGAGAGAGAATGGAGTGGTTCTAGAACCCACATGGTGGCTCAAAGCTGTTTTCAGGGGACCTGATCTCCTCTTCTAGCTTCTATGGACTCCAGGCACGCACATAATGTATGTACAGACATATGCAGCCAAAACACTCATAAACATTTAGAATAAATAAATCTAAAATACAAAACTACTCAATCCTAACTGGCTGCAGAGGTCTATGGAAAGGCAAGCTAGGCATCAATAGAGAGCGAACCACTCTTGTGAGTATCACAGAGGAGCTAAAGGCAGGCATGGTGAAGAATCCCAAGACGCCCAGTGCTTCTGCCTGGGACCTGCAGACTTGGTTGAAAACAGAGTCTAAGAGCGCTGAACACACCTTTATTCAAGTAGATGTACAAAAGCACGTTCCAGACCCAAATGCATACGTGGGGTTTTTACAGATTCTGCTACTTAGGGATGAATCAAATCCTCTGCCTCAGTCACCACAAGTGACGATTGGTCTCTATAAGAATATACATGTTTGACAGGGACAAAAAAACATGCATTTTTCATTTGCTTTTACATTTAGATCAATTTGATATATGTTGATTTTCTTGTCCTGATGAGACACTATGCTTGCTGATGGCAAAGTAGTAAAATACAGTGGTGGGACTATCCTAGAGGTCAGCCACAAGATTTACAGTGAGCAGCATATTTTATATACTGGTTGAGGATCCCTAGTGAACATTATGACATCTGAACTATGAAAGCCTCAACTGCTTGATTGACAACTAGAATTTTAAATAACACTTTTCTTATTCACAAGATGTTACGAATTTTAAGATGAAAAAATGCTTGGACATCATGTCAAGAATCATGAACTCTATGTAGCATCGGGCAATAACCCTGGACTCAACACCTGTGACCACTTCTGTAAATCAAAATAGCCATGATACTTTATATGGCCTGCAGATTCTATTAAAATACAAAAATAAAATCCAGGCACAGGAGCGCATGCCTATAATCCCAGCTATTTGGGAGGCAGGAAATTGTGTGAACCCAGGAATTCAAGACCAGCCTGGGCAACAAAGACTGCATCCCAACACAAAAGTATGGCAATGCACAAATAATTATGCACAAAGCTTTATGCTTCAAAATACTACCCTGGCTTGATGAAGGGAGTGGAGGAGGGAACAGATAAAGAAGCAATCCTAATGATTAAGGTTTTACCAGGAACGGACCTGCCACTCTCTTGAAATACTGTCTAGATACATCACTAACAGCAATATCTTTATTGGAAGGCTGTATTTCCTTATTCTGATTTGTGTGTTGTTTCCCTATCAAAAGCAGACCTGAGCATTTTGTTGGCCTTCAATATAGGCATATAAAAGAATTCTAAACATACACATACATGCAAAGTAGGCACTGAATGAATGTAGCTAGGCCAACAGGAGTCTTAGGCTCCCTGATGTCCTTGTCATCTCATTAGAGGGCTGTGGATGCAAACAAGGCAGCTAAAAACTTGGACATCACTTGCAAATGTTTGGGTGCCTGCCACAAACTCAGGAAGACTGAATCCTCCAAACGTATGGATGGCTGATGTGGAAGTAACTCTTTATCAGCTGGTGAGAAGCTAACACCAGAACATCATTTAAGGATGCCTAAGAGAATGCAGAAATCAACAGGAAGCCAAGGGTGTGGCTATAGAAACAATAGTCTGTAGGGTCCTCAGAAAAGAATAGGCCTGAGTCTCCTTTGGAGAGCAGTCTGGCCAGAACAGAGAAGGCTCATTAGAGCTACTCTCCAGAAGCTATGTCACACTGGCACATTAACAGCATCCTACGTACACTGTGAATAAGAATCAATTTCAAAGAAGAAAAATGTTTTAATGTGTATCGGCCAAATTAAAATAAATTCACTCAAATGAGTTCTATAATAAAATACTCGTACCTTCTTAGAATACTTATTAAAGGATACTGTGAGAAAATGACTTCATTTCTCAATTATCTTCTGGATTCAATTATTCAGCAGTAAAAAAGACTGAGACTAAATAGTAATAATTACACAGAGAAGTAAGCATTTTCTAATACTTTGATACTGGATAAGGCCTGAAAATAGAGTGGTTAAATTTCACTGTTTATCAGTCTCATCTGGTGCAGATGTTTTGATCTTAGCATTTGTATCACAATCAGACTCACATCTGGTACATTCTGATGACAGATGGACTCCTGCTCACAGATCTGCCACATTTACTATATCCAAATAATTTCTTGGGTATAGACTATTTGTGGGTATAGTTTCCTCGATGTGATCAAGCACTGGGGTATGACTTGAGTTTCCTCACATATACACCTATGTCTTCACAGGCTTTATGCATGGCACAAATTTGACACTGAACCAACAAGGTAGTTGACTGATGGCTTTTTCACATTTGACAGTGGAATTTTACTCCAGTACAAATTCCCCAACTGTGACTAAGGTATGAAAATAATCTGAAGAATGTACCATATTCTATATATTCTAGCACTGATTTACAGGAACCAATGAAGAATTTAACACCAAAAATAAGAAAAAATAAAAAACCTTCCCAATATTCATCACATTCAGTGGGTTTCTCTCTGGTATCAATTCTCTGATGCTGACCAAGGAATAAGCTATGACTGAAGACATCATAGCATTCAGTACATATGTGACTTTCCCTGGTCTCAGTTCTCACATATTGAATGAGGCCTGAACTTGACTAAATGTCTCCCCAAGTTCACTGCATTCATAAGGTTTCTCTTTGGTATGGACCCTTTCATGTTGGATGAGGTGTGCTCTCTGACTGAAGTTCTCTTCCCATGCATCACAATCAAAGACTCTCTCTCTAATGGGAACTTCTTGTTGCAGAGTAAGATCAGAACTGTGACTGAAACTTTCCTCATAATTGTTGTATTCATAAGATTTCTCTTTCCTGTGCATTTTGTGATGCTGAATAAGGCATGAGGTTTGGCTGAAAGATTTCCCACACTCATTACATTCATGCAGTTTCTCTCCTGTGTGAATTCTTTGATGCTGAATAAGATGGGAATTCAATCTAAAGTCTTTCCCACATTCATTACACGAGTAGGGCTTTTCTCGGAAACGAATTCCTTGCTGTTTAACATAGGCCAGCCCACATTCATCATACTCATAGGACTTCTCTTGATGATGTAGTCTCTGATGTTCAACTAAGTATGAGGTGTGGCAGAAGTCACTGCCACACACGGTACATTTACAGGACATGTCCTTATGTGTTCTCTGATGCTGAGTAAGATGCACACTTCGGCTGAAGACTCTTTCACAGGTTCCACACTTGTAAGACTTGGCTTTGGCATGACCCTTCTTATGTTGAAGCACATCTGAGCTCTGGCTACAAGACTTATCAGGTGCATCACAGGATTTATCAGATGCTTCACATTTGTAGGATTTCTCTCTGGTGTGTATTCTTTTGTGTCGACTAAGACTTGAGCTCTGACTGAAAGATTTCTCACATTCCTTACATTTGTAGGGTTTCTCTCTTGTGTGAATTCTCTGATGTCTAGTAAGAGCTGAGGCCTGATGGAAGGTTTTCCCACAAGTATCACATTTATAGGATCTGTCGGTGGTAGGCATGCTCTCCCACTTATTAAGGTGGGACAGATCCATTAAGCTTTCCTTATAGTCAGTACTCTGAAAATTCTCTGTTAGATTTATTGGTTCTTGTTCACCAACAGCTGGGTTCTGGTTGAAATTCATGTCATATTTACTGTCATCAGTGGTCTGTATTCTAAGAACTCTCTGATCTGTATCAAGTGTGGAGTCTAGACTGAAGCTTTTCTCAGGTTCAGTGTTCTTCTCACTGCTGAAAGTCTTCTTGCTGATTGTTATTTGTCTAAACTCTCTCTCCAGAAAGAGAAATTTTCTTAGAATCTCCTGGAGTCTTTCTAATCTGTCCTCAGACTTATAAACCTCTCTGGTTTCAGGAACTTGAGCAATATCTTGTTTGAATTTTCCTACTCTCACTTTGTATGAATGTACTTCTTCTGAAATTTTCCGCTTAGGAATCAACAGCTTGTTTTCTTCTCTGGTCTCTCCATCTAATACAATATAAATAGAAAATACAAATGTAATCTATACCCTGTGCTTAAAAAAATATAAATAAAAATAAGAGGAAAACTAAATAATATAGAATCCTCAAAAACAAGCAAATTCTATTTACTTCCAAACAAAAAATAGCAGATGTAAAGGCACAGCAGGAGCAAAGAAGGATGGAAATGGATTAAGGGGAGATAAAAACAGGCTATTTCAGCAAAACAGACAACAGCCAGTAAGAGATTTCAAAGGAACAAACATAAAAATGGGTCGTAAGACTTGGCTTTGGCATAAACCTTATGTTGAAGCACATCTGAGCTCTGGCTACAAGACTTATCAGGTGCATCACAGGATTTATCAGATGTGCTATAACTTGAATTAGGACCTAGCACAATTTGTATGAAAGAAATTAAACTGTAGAGACAGGCAGACGCTGTCTCCACTCCAGAATGGCAAAGCTCTGTATGTTGAGTATGAGCTCAGCCAGAGCTTGGCTCAACACCTGGAGATTACTTTTCCACTGATTTATCTGACAGACTCCACCTTACTCACCTGAACAGTCATCTCTTATGACTTCTCTATTCTTAGATTCCAGATCAAAGACTTGTAGATCTTGCTCCCGCTGAGAGATTCCATCAGGCTTCGAAATTGGAAATCCTGCTCACAGAGAAGGAAATGGAATATGGCAATTTATCCCCAGATGCTACACTGCCCTCTTTTCTTTTTAGTAACGTGACCATTACTAAATGTAACCAACTTATACAGAAGATAAGTTCTGAAAAGACATTTGTCAGGAAGACCTGGAGAATGAAGAGGATGACTAGAGCATCTGAGTTGAGATTTGTACTCTGGTAAAGGTTTGCTAAGGAAAGAGTTTGTAACTTGGAAGCAGCATCTTTTATTTAAATACAGATTGGTGAATTCATGCATGGGTGTATACCTGTCTTCACAGAAGTTATCATTAGTACTATGGTAGCCAACGGTACAGTGTTGGCATCAAACCTTGTCGACGAGTATCAAATGGCATTCTGAAAATGGAATGCAAGCCCCTGCTATATAATAAGTTAAAATATAGCAGCAAATCAGTAATAAATGAATAAATTTAGCAAAATCCTGTAAGACACACAAGTTTAATAAAGAACACCAAAACAGGGAATTATTTCTGGTTCTTTAGCACAGTAAGATAATGGTTGAAACAATGTACAATATAATTCTAATTAATATTAAGATTTTTTTTATTAAGGTGTTTGTTTGTTTTGGTTTTTTCGAGACAGGGTTTCTCTGTATAGTCCTGGCTGTCCTGGAACTCACTCTGTAGACCAGGCTGGCCTCAAACTCAGAAATCCGCCTGCCTCTGGCTCCCAAGTGCTGTGATCAAAGGCGTGTGCCACCACATCCGGTGACAATATTAAGGTTTTTAACCCTCCAACAAATTACCTCAAGGGATGGACAGATGGCTCAGTAATTAAAAGGACTTAACTGCTCTGGTAGGAGTAAGTTTGGTTCCCAACATCCACATGGCAGCTCACAGTGGCTGTAACTTGAGCTCCAGGGAATCTGAAATCCTCTTCTTGCCTCCCTGGGCCCTTGCACTCATGTGACATATAAAACACTCAGTACATACATATAATTAAAGAGGACTGCCCTGATCTCCATAGCAGCCAGGACTACATAGAAAGATACTGTCCCAAAAAAACAAAATTCCTGAAGAGATGAAAATGCTTATTTACTCTGATCTGACCACTGTATATCATATTTAAGTACTGAATTATCATAATGTTCCAGGAACCTTACAAATATTTTGACTTTCTTTAAAGAAAAATAGAACCAATATGCTACAATGAATATGGGAAAAAAGGATATGCCACATCTTCACACCAGAATTAGCATACACTTTACTCAACAAGCATTTATGGGATGCCTCTTGTATAAAACAATCGGTGGAGATAGAGAGCCCTAGCAAAAGGGCCAACCCATCTCAAACAATTAAAGAACCCCATATTCTTAATATAAAGGCAGCTATAAACACTACTACCACATGCTACAGTGAAGTGAGTATAGTAAAAGTACACGTAAAACAAGCTTTCTATTGCCAAGAGGGCTACTTATACCTCCGCCTGAGTGTGGTGGGTGTGTGTGTGTGTGTGTGTCTGTCTTGAGACAGGATATCACTTTGTAGACCATGCTGGCCAGAAACTCAATAGAGCCCAGGCTTTTCTCAAATGGGACAAACCTGCTCTCAGACTTGAGCAGCTCAACTTCTTTTAATGCTAAAGCAACAGGGAGCCTGCTAAGTAAACAGAATTTTGATGTTGTTAAAACCAAAGGGCTCTATAGGCACCGAGCAGAGAAAGTGTCAAGGAGCATATATGCGATGGTTGGCTCCAGTCCTTCATCTCCAAAAGTCTATCTATACACCGCATATCTAGCTTATTTCTTGTTCTCATTATTCTGGCATGTTACCACATAATGAATGTTTACAGACTCTTAAAAACAGCGTAAAGAGCAGTTGAGGGCTGGACAGATGGCTCAGCAGTTAAGAACACTGACTGCTCTTCCAGTGGTACTGAGTTCAAATTCCAGCAACCACATGGTGGCTCACAATCATCTGTAATGGGATCCGATTTCCTCTTCTGGTGTGTCTGAAGACAGCTACAGTGTACTTAGATATAAATCTTTAAAAAAAAAAAAGAGATAGATAGATAGGTAGATAGACAGACAGCCTGCTTGACTGACTGGTCTGTAGGGTGAGTTCCTTCCCAGATAGCCAGGGCCACATCAAGAAACCCTCTCTGGAAAAGCAAAACAAATCTAGTTGGAAGCTTCCATTTTGCTAGCTAGCGTTCATGCCAGAAGGTGCTATGCAGGATACTGGGGAGGAAAACATCAGTGGTCTTATCCCAACTGTGAACCCTTCAAGCTCCAACAGTGTCTGGCCATTATGGGAAGAAGGAAGCACTTCCTAATTGGATTTGAGGCCTGATACTATAAACCTGGTCAAAAGTACACAACTGCAAAGATTATAGATAGGTCCTACTTCCGTTTTGCTCAAAGGATATGGTGTCAAACTGGCTCCTAACTATACTTATACCAAAAAATTAGTGCTGCTTTTCAGCTATGGTAAGAGAAGGTTCTATATGAAGAAGCATATAGGACAATGGTTAATGCAGACTAACGGGTCAAAGAGCTGAGAACAAGCTCCTTTTGAGTGCTTAGCCCTAAAGAGACCATCTCTATCACCCCTTCTATGACTCAAGGAGCATTACAGAAAGGGTGGGGGGAAGGGATTTGAAATAAAAGCCATTGCTTTCATGAGCTCACAGCAGCAGTGAGACTGGACACATCAACATTCCAATATGGATATGGAGAGGAGTCAGCTGCACCTCTCCCTGGCTCAGTGGCTGGGAGTGCTGGTTGCTCTTCCAGACTGGGGTTCAATTCCCAGCACCCACATGGCGGCTCACAACCTTAAATTAACTCCAGTTCCAGGGTATTTGACATCCTCACAGACACGTGGAGGCAAAACACCAATGAACACTATAACAAAATATTTTAAATTAATCTCAGGCATTATCACCACTAATAATGATCCGTGAACCTTACAGCCAGCACTTCTTTTGAACAACATACTTAAAAATAGCTTACAGGGTGCTAATTTTACACCTGTCAACATAACAGCTACCCAATTTTATAAAAAAGGCATTCAGAGACTGGAGAGATGGCTCAGATGCTAAGAGTACTTGTTGCTTCTGGAGAGGACCCCAGTTTGACTCCCAGTACTCATGGTGTGCACAACTCTCTCTAACTCCAGTTCTAACGTATTCAACACCCTCTTCTGACCTCCACAAGCACCAACCATGAACACAGTACAAATACACTCAAGCAAAACAGACATAAAATAAAATAATCTAAAAAATATGTTTTAAGGGCATTGGGCTGGAAAATATGGACCTTGGGAGAACCAGTAAGACATGAACAGATTCATGGATGGCATTCACTGTTTCTGAATCCCAGTTGAGGTTTCAGTAGCCAGCCACCTATTGGACACTTAACTTGGGTCTTCTGTGTCAGAACAAAGTACTGCTAAGCTTAACTAGAACAGCTGCCTCCACACATAAGGCTTGGGGTTTACATCCCTGGCATGATAAATTAATATTCACAGTATAAAATGTGATATGAGGTCGGTTTGTGGTGGTGCAAGCCTTTAATATCAGCACCTGAAAGGCAGAGGCAAGCGGATCTCTAAATATATGAGGCCAGACTGGTCTATAGAGTGAGTTCCAGGACAGCCAGAGCTACATAGAGAACCTGTCTCAAGGGGGGGGGGGGGGGGAAATCATGACGGTCAGGCCTGGTGATGGAGGATACCTGTTTTTCATTTGGTTTCCTTTGTTTTTGAGACAAAGTCTCACTGTATAGCTCTGGCTTGCCTTAACCTTAGAAAGATACATCTGCCTCTTCTTCCCAAGTGCTGGGATTAATTCTGTGAATCACCATACCTGGTCCAGCCCATACCTCTAATCCCAGCACTCAGGAGAAAGCCTGGTTGGTCTATAGGAGTTACAGAATGCCTGGCTTAAAAACAAACAAACCCAAGATTTTTAATGTCATACATGATTGGACCTATTGTGCCACAGGCAGAGAGGCAGGTCCCAAGCCTAACTTCTCAGAGCCTCAAGTTCCTCAGAAGAAATGAACACTATCCTCCATGGCCAGTGAGCTGACTTAGTAAAGGAGCTATGGACCTGGATTCAACGCCCAGAGCCCACACAGCACAAGGAGAGAACTAGAAAATCATCCTCTGACCTCAACATGCAAGCTGTGGTATGCACCACTCCCTTTGAATTAATAAAGAAACGTAACTTTTTAAAGAATTTTTTGCTTTGCTTTGTTTTTTGCTTTTGAGACAAAGTTTCTCTGTGTAGCCTTGGCTGTCCTGGAACTCAATACAGATTAGGCTGGCCTCAAGCTCAAGATCTGCTTGCTCCTGTCTCCCTAGTGCTAGGCTTAAAGGCTTTAAAAGAACCTATTTAAAAAGAGTAACATCCTCTGCTTCTTGTTGAGTTATAGCAAGGATTAAATGAGATAGACATAGCATGTGGTACGAACAGTAAGGAGTCATGACAGTAAGCCATATTCTATGGAAAGTACTGTTGTCTCCAAGACATCAAGCATTTTGTAAACTCGGCCATTTATTTATTTACTGCTGCCTAGTGCAAACATTTAATCAAGGGACTACTCTTTTGGTGCCTGTGATAAATACAAATACAGCCATGGGAAATACGTGAATTGGAAAAAGAGACTAAGCCATGGACTGAATTATAAAGGTCTTATGTTATAACCCTAAACACTAAATAAAATTAGTAAACACTTAATTTAACCTTACATTTCAAATGAAGTATGGTGGACCCACAAAGATAAAATGAATTCCTGAGGATGTTAAAATAGTTGCTAAGGATGTGCTGGCTCAGTCACAAAAGCAAGCTGGGTAGTGTAGGAGGGTTTCTTATAGTTGATGCGGGTATGCATGTATGTGTGTCCTTTGTGTGTGAAAAGATGACAAGATAAAATTAGGTAAAGTTCCACTTGGTAGAATATTATAAGCTTGAGTTAAAATACTACAAAATTTCTTTACTACAAAAAGTACACAAGTGAACTGTTGGAAATTCTGTATTAGGTAAAATTAACAGTAGTTTACAATTATATAGATCATTTTACAATTTACAAAGCTTTTAAAAATACATCCATTTTGATGCCCTGAACTATTTAATTTCTGTTCCCCCTACTTCCCCTCTATCAAAGACAGCATTAAGAACACTTAATTAGGAAAGGTAATATAAATACAGCAATTGGTTCGGTACCACAACGAATCAGGTACAAGAAGACAGGACTTTAAAGGAAGAAAAAAATGATACCAAACATGAGAGAAGTCTGGGGGTCACACAAGTGAGAGGTCACAGAGTGAGGCATCACAGGGGGCAGGCTATACTCACTGCTAGAAAGACCATACAGCATCTGATCCCTACTCTAAAATAACAGGAAAAGATGGCAACTGAAAAGAGAGAGTTAGCTTTGTGGCATTTCACACAAGTAGCTGACCACCAAGTGTGGTTTATGAATGAACGGAGTTCCAAATGCACGTGATCATAAGGAAGGCTTCCATGTTAGAGATTCACCAAATGTCACTTAGGGAGGGAGCAGCAACTTTACGTAATGGTGGCATCCCAAGGAACAAATGTTCCATCAATCAAGTTTGATATCTTACAATCTTGGAAAAGGAGTTTCCGTGCTGGGATGAGCACTCCCGATGGAAAGCCGATCCCTGGGCCATCTCTTGGTGATTCCTGCCGTAAGGACTGCAAGTGTTTCTCCAGAGAAAGCACTTGCCTGGGTATGACTCAGGGCTGGGCAGGAATTCACACAATGAATCCGGGTGGTGGGAAGGCGGAGAAGTATGCCTATAAAGATCAAAGAGCCAGGAATGGAAAACATACTAAAAAACCTTCCCAATGAGCCAATGAGTAAACTGTCTCCCACATGTAAGAAAATGTCTTAAATCTAGCATGGAATCAGGAAAATTAAAAAAAAAAAAAAAAAAAAAACAAAAAAAACAAAAAAACAAAAAACAAACAAACAAAAAAACCCTAAAAAAATAGGTGGGGAAGGGGACGGAGTTTATAGATGTAAATGCACAAAGAGTGTATGCAAGATCAAAGACAGGCTAAAAAACTGCAGTGAGGGCAGCGGACAAGATGACAAAGCTCAAGGAGACTGCCAACAGCCCTGTCCCTCCTCAGGGGTATTTCTCAACAACACTATAGGTTGCCTAATCTCAGGTATCCTTAAAACAAGGAATCGTGATTTAAGAATTTAGCCTAGGGTTGAAGAGATGGCTCAGTGGTTAAGAGCACTGACTGCCCTTCCAGAAGTCCTGAGTTCAAATCCCAGCAACCATATGGTGGCTCACAACCATCTGAAATGAGAGCTGATGCCCTCTTCTGTTGTGTCTGAAGACACTACAGTGTACTCATATAATAAATATTAAAAAAAAAAAAAAGGAAAGAAAGAATTTGGCCTATATAGTAGGGGACACCCTGAGCCTTCTGGTGCTGGGTTAAGGTTACTTGGGATAACCACTTAGGTGATGCACTCCAATGGCAGATAGAGTGAGTCCCACCTTTAAATGAAGCCTCTCAAAGCTGCCTGTTTGGAGAAGAGTTTGAGAATCTTAAAAAAGTGAGACACTCATCATCAAGAGAGATTTTAGCCTGTCTTTTAAATATATTTCTTTAATGGAAAATATCTCAGATACAGGGCACAAAGGAATCAGAACAGAGTCCAGCTAGGGGTTGGGAAGATCTTATGACTCTAAAAAGGGGGGGGGGGAGGGAGAAGAGAGAGGGGGGAGAGAGGGAGGAGGGAGGGAGGAAGGGGAAGAGGGGAGAGAGGAGAGAAAAGAAAAGAGAGAATTTAGTCAAAGCACAACCAAGTTTCTCTTTCCTAACAGGAAACTGATGTCCCACAAAAGCAAGAAATACAAACTGGGGATAAGGAGTAAAGGTCTCCTCCTGATAACCCAAAGTAACCTTAAATTTACCTCCCACCCCCACCCCCAAGGAAAGGACCTTAAAGATGGAGGGCTGAGAGGTTCTAAGACCTGTTAACTGGGCACACTCTACTGACTACCTAAAAAACCTCACAGCTACTCAGAAAGAAATCCAAACAGGTAAGTTGATCAACAGGAGGGTCCTTACCCAGTGAGACCACGTTTCCATAA
Organism: Mus caroli; assembly: GCF_978045245.1. Taxonomy (NCBI): domain Eukaryota; kingdom Metazoa; phylum Chordata; class Mammalia; order Rodentia; family Muridae; genus Mus; species Mus caroli. The sequence continues at coordinate 149,736,693 of NW_028227259.1, read as the reverse complement.
TTCTCTAACATCACTTCTCTGTAGAGCTCCCTCTGAACAGGGTCCAGGCATCCCCACTCCTCTCGTGTAAGATGCACAGCCACATCCTCGAATGTCACAAACTCCTGAAATAATAATTCTGGCTGCTCTCAGGAATGGGCTACTATAGCACCATGGCCAGAGAATGAACATGACACAGAGGGCATCTAGTAGCTGTTTATGTTGGGGAGGAGAAAGAACAGACTAGAACTTAAGAGAATAAATCCCATGAGTGCCCATCACAGTCTCATGGACAAAGATGATAGTGGAGATGGAAAAATTCTATCTGTCAAATCCAGGACTCTGAAAATGATATGTTCCCAAATTGCTACTGAAAAGACTCCAGGCAAGGGTTAACAGATGGGGTGAAAGAGAGGCCACACTCAAGCAACGAGAAACCCTGAGGAAAAGCAGAGGGTCCCTCAGCTCACCTGGTACCTGGCTGTCAGGAGCGCAGCTGCCTGGTCTCCTGGGCTTCCCTCATGGGGAAGAGCAGGCACCTGGGGAACAGGTGGAGCTGAGGGAGGAGAAAGGAGCCAAGAGTGAGAGCAGCCCCTCCACAGGGCTCCCTTTTCAGAACACTTCTCCTGCCCAAGGTATATCTGTAGCATCCTCCTTCACGTCAGTGTTCTAGTAAAGTCAACATTTACCGGGTCTCAGGTATGCCCACTCCTCCTTGGGAGCTGCTCCTACTTACACAGACTGAGGACTGTAATATGGACTTTACTAGGAATCGCACTTAATCCTCATGGCATGACATTCCTTCTATAGAAGGGCAAGCATTATACCTGTCGTTGTGATGAGCAAAGCAAAACAGACAGACAGACAGCATTTCCTGGCCAGCCTGGGTTACAGAGTGAAAAATGTAGTCTCAAAAAACAGAAACAAGAGCAAAGAGAAGCCTGAAGACATAGCTCAGTTGGTGGAGTGCTTGCTTGGCATGCATGATGCTCTGGGTTCCTTCCCCAGCACCATCTACTGGGCAAGGTGTCACACAACTGTAATCTCAGCACCTAGAAGGTGGATCAGAAGTTCAGTCATCAAGGCAAAGCAGTCCAATGCCAACCTGCACTACATTAAGGCTCTGAAGAAGAGTTGAAGGGGACTGGGTGTGGTGGTGTAAGCCTTTAATGCCAGCACTCAGGAGGTGGAAGCAGGTGGATCTCTTTGACTTTAAGGCCAGACTGGCCTAGCGAATTCCAGGACAACCAGGGCTATGCAGAGAGACCCAAACAACACAAAAAAGTTGAAGGATTTGATGATAGGGCCAGGGTCTTCAGCAAACTTCTGACATGTTTCCAGATACCATTTACTATAAACATCATCTGCCTTCATTTTATTATCGGGCACTATCTCTGCAAACCATTGTGTGCGGCTTGTAGAAACAAAAACAGTCATGTTTCCTCACAATCCTTTACACCCTCCAACAATGTCCCACACAGTCCCCTCCACATAATGGTACTCCATCTGTGTTGCTGACATACAAGTTGCTTCAGGCACTGGTGCTGATCTATAAAAACTATGACATAGTTCTTACATAATAAAACCAGCAGCTAAGTATGATGCTGTATGCCTACATTCCCAATGTAGTTGGGAGGCCGAGACAAGATTCATTCAAATCATGGGCCGCATAGTACTAGGCCAGCCAGGGCTACCTAATACATAGCAGGATCCTATATCAAGGGGAGGAAACACTTACCTATTTAATATATGTATGTGAATACATAGTTAATATGATGTAACATCTGTGCATGTAAAGAGACACTGTGTTCAAACAGGAAATTAAATGGTTGCTTTCTTGACCAAAATTGGATTATTCACAAACACTGAAGTTGCAAAAGAATGGCAGGTAGCAAATCACACTAAATCATCAGGAGAGGAGACAGACTAAAGAGAACCCAGGGAGTGAAGGTTCCTCTCAGTCCCTAAGGAGTACGTTAGGTAAGCTAGTGAGACATGGCAAAAGCAGCCTTTGTTAGAAGTCATTCTGGTTGTGGTGCCAGGAGTGAAGCTCATGTTCTAAAGGACAGAGCAGGATGATGGGCTGATTACAGACAGGCTAGCTACCCTTAACACAGGGCCCAAGCCAAGGACTCACACCTGCCACGCCCTTCCAGTTCTTCCACTAAGGCCCACCTTTTTTTTTTTTTTTTTTTTTTTGGTTTTTTGAGACAGGGTTTCTCTGTGTAGTCCTGGCTGTCCTGGAACTCACTCTGTAGACCAGGCTGGCCTCGAACTCAGAAATCCGCCTGCCTCTGCCTCCCAAGTGCTGGGATTAAAGGCGTGCGCCACCACGCCCGGCAAGGCCCACCTTCTTATTCAAGACCCTGGCCTCTCTTATGTCAGGCCAGGGCCCCTTAATATTCCCATTCTCCTTGAAGAAAGTGTGGTCTCTGCCTTACCCCCACTGAATCCCTGCTCCATCTCCGTGTCCTGCAGAAACCGAAGCTCTGGGGAAAGACATTCAGACTGGCTCTCCAAAGACTGGAACTGTCCCCTGGGTGACTCTGCTGCTTCTTGGGATGTTCTCTCCTCCATCCCTGTTCAGGGGAACAATGACCATCACTGCAGAGAGTAAGAAGAATTTCTTAATAAGTTAAAATGTCCCATAATCGCATATTCTCAGGACTTAGCAAACTATTTTATATATGATAGACTTTGTTAAAAAGACATTTTTTTCAAGCTAGTGTTTCTCTGTGCAACAAAGCCCTGGCTGTCCTGGATGCACTTTGAAGACCAGGCTGGCCTCAGACTCACAGAGACTTGCCTAAGGGTTGGGATTAAAGGCCAGCACCAGCACACTCAGCTAAAAGCAGACTTTAAAAAAAAAAAAAAAAACAGCCCGAAGGTGGTAGTGCAAGCCTTTAATTCCAGCACTGGTGAGGCAGAAGCAGGTAGACACGAGTTTGGAGCTAACCTGATCTACATTCCAAGACAGCCAGTGCTACAGAAAGAAGCCCTGTCTAGAAACCCAGCCCCACTAGATTTTAGTTGTCATAGCCCACAGACTTAAGTTTCTCTAAATGTAAGTAAGTAAAGTGCATGGTATTTGGGGCCCAAGAAGGGTTAAAACCTAAGAAGTTACCAAGATAAACAAAAAGAAAAACACAGAAGCAGGAGATGCTGCACAAGGCCCTACCTTCAATTCCTAACACCCTCTCCCTTCACAAAAAAACCAAACATGAGTACCATTCGGTTTCAAAACTTAAAACCCAAACAGGAAGGTGTAAGAATTCGATATTACTCAGACTCTACTGAAAAATCCCAAATCTGTGGTTTAGAAATATATATATGTGTATCGCTGGGCATGTAATCCCAGCTCTCGGAAGATTTAGGCAGGAGCTTCAGGAGTTCAAGGTTAGCCTCAAAGCTGTCTTTTAAAAACCCAAACCAAAACAACAACAACAAAAAAATAGCTACCATTAAAAGAATTTTTTTTCCAACACAGTACAACTGCGTAAACCTTTCCATGAGGCGTCCTAAGTAATTTAGAGGCTCAAGTTGAGACCCAGAGAAACACGCCAGATAAGATTACTCATTGTTTTTCTCAAAAGCAGGCCCCTTAGGAATCATGTGGTAAGCGGTCAGGCCGTTCTGCATTACTCAATGGGCCCCGATGCATAATGATACAACTCACTTAGGAGACGGACCCTTAGGGCAGGCTGGTCGAGCCACCTGCGCGCAGCACGAGGGAGGGCTGCGAGGAGCCTGGTGTCCTTCAGATCCAAGGACGAGCCCCGGTTCCGTCCACCGCCCTCCGCCAGGCTCCCGGCCGGTCCGCAGGCCTCGCCCAGAGCCACTCTCCGCCTACCTCTCTTTTGGGCAAAGGTTCGGTCCCCAGAGGGCGAAGCGGGCCACAAGACCGAGCTGCCACCCAGGCCCGGCCACTGGGTTCGCACCACGGGGCCACCCCGGCTCCCCGGGCTCCGCGACGAACCCGGGAAGAGGGGAAAACAGGGCCGCGAGCCCGGCCTTCCGCGCGCCCCAGCTCCGGGAACAGCCGTCAGCCCGCACGCGGCGCCTCCTGCGCGTCCGCCCCGCGGGCCAAACAAGCGGTCGCTCCCACGGCGACGCGACAACGGTTCCCCGGGACTCACCCAGGTGGAGAGGCGGGCCTGGGGACTGTCCCGTCACGGAGGCGCTCCTCGCTCAGCTGCACCAGCCTGTCCGGGGCCACTCTCTCGACTGCCAGAAGGCTGACGCCTTACGTCACTTCCGGCGACGGCCGTCCACGGGAGGGCGGTCCCAGGTGAGGTTCCCGGATGAAGAGCAGGGGTGAGGGTGTCCGGGTCGAGCCGTCAGGTGACGGACACGGGATGCGGACTCGTGGGTGGGGTCCGCAGGATCGCTAGACAAGGACCTGGTTGCTGTTGTGCTTGGCCTTCTCGAGGTCGCACGGCCCTCCCTGCTGATTAGGGCGCATCTTACACCAGGAGGGCGACAGAGGTTGGGAACCGCAGGAGCGTGCTGGAGGATTCCTAAGCAGAAGATGAAATACCACCCTTGTGTCTAATACTGGTTTGGTCCGGCTTTATTTCTCCTAGGAAGTGCCTGACCCCAAATTGCCCACAGAAAGGGACATACTAGGTGTTGCCCTGCCTGGAAGGGACAAACGTTTTCCCCAAGAGGATTCGCCCAAGGTCACCAAGACTTTCCTGTCAGGCCCTACTTTGATTCCCACCCTTTCCTTCATGTTTGATTCCTTGCCTACCATGAGGTGAGCAACTTCTTCCAACAGGAGTTCTTCGCTGTGTGCAGCTTCACTGTAGGCACAAAGGGAGCAAGTTTAACTGAGAACTGTTTGAAACTGTGACACAAAAATCTCTCCTCAAGGTTGATTATCTCAACTATTTTTGCAATAGTAGATGCAAAGCCAACACTCCCATAATTTTGTTCCCCTGGAAATTAGTGAAGCTCAGAATCTTGTAATTTACAATCCTATAATTATCTAGTATTAGGAACAACTGCTACATAAGTCAAATATTTTAAAATACTGCCCAAGGGCTGAAGACGTGGCTCAGTGTTGAAGAGCACTGTTGCACTTCCAGAGTACAAAGCTTTGCTAAGTCCCCAGAACTCATACTGTGGCTAACAACCCTGTCACAAGGTTCCAGAGGTGGATCTAATGCCCTCTGACCACAGGAGACACCACCCCAGGTGAACATATATGCATGCAGGCAAAGGGTATACATATAAAAAATTATTTGGCTTGGAGAAATGGCTTACCAAGTAAAAGCCCTAACTGTTCTTGCAAAGGACCCAAGCTCAGTTCCTAGTTCCCATGGTGGCTCACAACCAGTGTAACTCCAGATCCAGAGGATTGGATGGATCTTTTGTGCTCCTGTCACACATTTGGCACAGTGCACACATATGCACACACATACACACACAAATAAAAATAAATCTCAAGGAAAAAAAACTGCCCACAACAGGTGTGGTAGCCTATGTGGTGGTCTATACCTGTAATCCTAGCATTCAGAGACAGGTAGATCTCTGTGAGATCCCAGACTAGTCTACATAGTGAGTTCCAGGCTATCCAGGGCTACATAGAACCTGATCAAAAAAATTTTTTGAGGATTTATTTATCTTATGTATATGAGTACACTGTAGCTGTCTTCAGACACACCAGAAGAGAATGTCAGATCTCATTACAGATGATTATAAACCACCATGTGGGTGCTCAGATGTGAACTCAGGACCTCTGGAAGGGCAGTCAGTGCTCTTAACCGCTGAGCCATCTCACCAGACTCCAATTTTTTTTTTTAATTTAAAAAAAGAAAAAAGAAAAAAGGAAGAAGAAAGGAGGAGGAAAGAAGAAAGAAACCAGGGCTCAGGGCTCATAATAGGGTTTTTTTAAATGTCTGTGTGTATCTCAGACAGTGGTGGTGCACATATTTAATCCCAGCACCCGGGAGGCAGGAGGGAGACCTCTGAGTACCAGGACAGCCTAGTCTACAGAGTGAGTTCTAAGACTGTAGAAAGAATTCTGGAATTTTGGTTTCTTTAAACATACATGGACGTGGGAGGTTGGGCGGGGCGGGGGGGGGGGGGGAGATTATAAAAATGTGTTTTCATTTTAATCCCAGGTGTGGGAATGTAGGGCTGCTTCAAACTGATTACAACAGCTGACTGTGATTTGCCTTGGGCTCTAGCAAAAGCATAGTTTTGCCAGCTGCAGGTAGTTTGTGCAATTGTGTGACATTTGAAATTCGGGGAACTTTTCATAGGGTATATAAATGCTAGGGCCCCAATAGGCATGGTTGGTTGTTGGTCACTCAGGTAGGTTGGTTGTGGTTTGTTAGTAGTTGTGCCCAAGGAAGAAACAAGAAGAAAGATAGAGATCCCTGAATCTAATTTCTCTCTGGCCACCTTATCTTTCTTTCTCGCCGATGGAGTGATAGGGGGTGAAACTGGGGCCAGGGATAAAGAGTGTAAAAAAGAAGAACCCAGCCGGGCAGTGGTGGCGCACACCTTTAATCCCCAGCACTTGGGAGGCAGAGGCAGATGGATTTCTGAGTTCGAAGCCAGCCTGGTCTACAGAGTGAGTTCCAGGACAGCCAGGGCTACACGAAAAAACCCTGTCTCTAAAAATTAAAAACAAGTAAATAAATAAATAAATAACATTTAAAAACCAGGGCTAGTGAGATGACTCAGTAATCAAGAGCACTGACTGCTCTTCCGAAGGACATGAGTTCAAATCCCAACAACCATATGGTGGCTCACAACCATCTGTGATGAGATCTGACACCCTCTTCTGGTGTGTCTGAAGACAGCTACAGTGTACTTACATATAATAAAATAAATAAATCTTTTTTAAAAATTATCAAAACAAAACAAAAGTGGGTGTGGGTGTGTATGTGTGGGTGTGTGCACGCGCACATATGTATATGCCAGAGGACGACACTGTCACTAGGCCTTATTTCTCAGGTACTTGCCACTGCCCTGGAGCTCACTGATTAGGGTAGGCTCACAGCAAGCCCCAGGCATCTTCCTGCCTCTCCCTCTCCAGTAGTGGGATAATGAGCACAGGCTATTTATGGCTTGGCTGTTTTTTGGTTTTTGTTCTTGTTTTGTTTTAAAGACTGGGTCTATGTAGCCCTGGCTGAACTGGCACTCATAGATCTGCCTGCCTCTGCCTCCTAAGTGTACGTGTTGGGATAAAAGGTGTGTGCCACCACACACAATTGGTCTTCTTCGTTCTTTTTTTCTTGACTAATGTGGGTTCTGGAGATTGATGTCTGGTAGGGATGTTCCTGTAAACTTTACCAACTGAGCCATCTCCCCAGCTGCCATTCTGTTTTATCTCCAATCCCTGCCCCTCTTTACCGCTGCTTGGCTTCCCAGAATCAGTGCTTCTATTCTCCTGGTTTCTAATTCTGGGGAGGAAGCCTTTTGTTGGAGACTGGGTCTCACTCTGTAGTAGCCCAGGCTATCCTAGAATTCACTGAATGGGGGGACTTTTGGGATAGCATTGGAAATGTAATTGAGGAAAAGATGTAATTTAAAAAAAAAAAAAAAGAATTCAGTGAATGACCTTAGTGGCCTTAACTCAAGATCTTTCTTCTCTGCTTCCTAAGTGCTAGACTTATAGAAGTGTACCTCCATACTGGGAAGAAAGTGAGTCCTGATGTTGACATTCCTGGTCGCAAGGTTTATTTGGGTCATTTGGCATATGTCATGATTCTAGCTCCCGAGATAATGGAGGCGATGTTTATGAAGATTTCCCTTGCTCTCAAAAAAACAGTAATGGGAGCGACATCGTGGTTCTTAGCTCCTCAAATGTCTTTGAAATGATACAGCAGCTAAGACAGCAGAGCTTCAAGCACGGGCAGCCTCACCAGCAAAAGCAAGTGGCTGTGTCCCACCGACAGATCAAAAATGACAGGACTAGCTTGAATCAGAGACTGACACTTGTAATAAGTCCCACCACTCCGGCAGCTGCAACATCAAGATTGCCGTGTTTGAGGCCAATTAGGGAATATGTAGCAAATCCTAGGCCAGCCTGGGTTATAGCAAAACTGTCTCAAAGGTAAAATGGAGTCAGGGAATTTCAGCAAGATGACTCAGCATGAGAGAAGGACTTGCAGGAAGGCCTGAAGACCTGAGTTCGTTACCAGGTTCAATAAGGAGAGAAATGACTCTTGTTTGTTTGTTCTTTCATTCTAGATAGCTTCTCTATGTAGTTCTGGTTGCCCTAAAACTCACTCTGTAAACCAGGCTGGTCTTGAACTCAGAGATCTGCCTGCCTCTGCCTCTCAAGTTCTGGGATTAAAGGTTTGGAACACTACTGCCCAGCTGAGAAATGACTCTTGAGAGTCAATATAAAAATGGGTTCAACAGGACCGGAGAGATGGCTCAAAGGTAAAGACTGCTGGCTGCTCTACCAGAGGTCCTGAGGTCAATTCTCAGCAACCACATGGTGGCTCATAACTGTTGAGGCCTGCCCCTTCTAACATAACTGCAGCCATTTTGTATTCAGTCTCCATTTTGCTCATAAGGTGCAATTAAGTTCAGGTTCTCAGACTCTACTTCCCAGAAGAAATTATCCACAGCTGACACTGAAGAATGCTTCTAATAAGCCACAAATTATGGTTGAGTCACTTGTATCCTTGTAGTGCCAGGGATATGTTAGTGGTCTCCCAAAACAGACAGGAGCCAATCTGATGCAACTCACAGCAGAGTCTTTATTCTATTCCAGCTAGCTTGACCCCAACCCCCAACGCTCCACCATCACACAGGATGGCTTTGGTGGTGGGGGAGCCCCAAATGTCTATCGGGCCAAGGCTTTACAGTAAGCAGCAACTGGGGGTATGTGTGCAAGCATCTAATTAGAAAGCTACTGTGTCCTTTAACATAATTGGCTGGTGCTGGGAGCCATACCATAAACTTGACTTCTGCTCCCCTCTGCATTGGTGATCGTTAGGAAGGGAGTGGGCTTGTAACCTGGGGGTGCAGGTTTGTTGGGGGGAATAACCTGGAGACACTGGTCTTGTTGAGTATGTAACCTGGAAACTCTGGTCTTGTTGGGGATTAGCCTAGAGACTGGAGCTAGGCTCAGGTTTTGTTGAAGGACAACTTGAAAACTAATGTTAAGTACCAGCCTATTGGTTTACCTGAGTTTAAACTTAGGTGAGGTTCTCTAAAATGGAGTCTGAATTTAAAAGATTTGGCCTCACACCCTGTTATCTCAATGTTCTGAAATTCCCCTGTTCACCACCTGTCCACCACCCTTCTTACCTCACTCAGGAGGTGAACAGCCAGTTTAAAGTTTAGCTAATGATACTTTGTCTAGTTAGACAGAAATGTCGAACCACTTCACTGCTTGCCTTCGAACTTTTGAACCCGTTTGTTTTTTCATTTAAAAAGCCTGTCCTGATGTTGCCCGCCGCTTTTGTTCCCCCTGGTAAGAACACACTCAGGGCAACCGGAATCTTCTGCGGCACAAGCTTTATTGCTTACCCCATCAGGAGCCAGTGGAGAAGAGAGCCAGAGAGAGAGAGAGATGGCGGAGCCCCCTCCCTTTTATGGAGGACTGTCCTCCGCCTCGGACGTGTCACTCCCTGATTGGCTGCAGCCCATCAGCCAGAGTTGTCGTCACGGGAAAGGCAGAGCACATGGGGTGGGAAACTACCCCAGCACATGTGCAGATGGTTTGTTTATTACTTAGAACACAGGTGTCAGTGCCATCTTATAATGGCGAATGTGAGGACGGCTCCTTACATCTCCCCCTTTTCTTTTATTTAAGAGCAATAGGCCACCCATAATAATGAGAGTGGAGATAGAGGTCAAATCCCCAGTGTGTAAAATAGGGGCTTTACACAAAACCTCCTCCCAGGCTCATCACCCGAAGGGGTCTTGGTCTGCTCCCGTGTCGTTTTTCCTGGGGGAAGGACACTTGGACACTCAACCTTCTTGAAAGATGACATGTCTACCTAGAATAGGCTCATAAATGCCACAGAGCCCTTCTACTGCAGTGCTTAGCCGTGCAACTCTCTCGGGCTGCTGAAGCACACTCACTCTATCCAGTGCAATGAGACTAGCCTCGTGGGGTGCAAGAGCTGAGTGGCCAGCGACCTATTGCTTAAGCATAGATAACCATATATCAGGGGAAGCACCATGTTCTAGTGCTGCAAGCGCCTGGGAAATAACCACCATGTCTCTCCTAATTTGGGCCTTAAGCTTACAGACCAATCAGAGAAGCAACACTAATCCACAGCAAAGAACAGCTCCAAATAATTCCACCCCCACCCATTCTTTAAAGAAGGAAAATGTTGAAAAGATAGTCCTTAGGTCAGGGACAGGTCCAAGTGCGTGGGGCAAGTCTCAATTTTCAAAGGGTCTGTTCAAATTTAGCCGTCCAATTCTGTATCTCCCAACGCTGCTCTCCCTTTGTTGTTATCGCACTGGACATCACCAAGACGAGGGACATCAGTATTCCCTTGGTCAGTCTGGATTTTTCGGGTGAGTCTTTCTGGTATCCAAAATGGGTTGTCTTCATTCTGTGGAAAAACACAAACAGCTCCCCTGGATCTTATCAAAATAGGATCCGGGCCTTTCCATTTGTTATTTAAAACATCTTTCCATTTAACCATCTCTTTGGGCCTATCTGGCTCTGAACAATGACGTTCAGCCGCTGTATCTTTGTTAATTGTCCAGTGGCTTCACCTGTTCGGGAGAGCGCCTTCCAGGCCTTAATAGCCGTGGAGGAAATTTGGGCATAAGCTCCCCAGTGATAATTTGTTTGATCAGCGGTATAAGCTCCCTGACCCGTTAACAGGTCAAAGGTCCAATCTCTCTGCTCTGGAGTCAAAGCGGCAGCATTTGCTCGGGCCTGCGTATGTGCAGCCTCTTGCCATAGAGCTCTCCATTCCATATATTTGCCCGCACTGGGGAGAGCGGGTTTGCAATCATTTGCCAGACGGCAGGAGTTAATGCCTCGCCAGCAAGCCTGCCTAACTGCACCAAGGTGAAATTAGCATTGGCTCCATATTTACGAACCGATTCGGCAAGCTCTTTAATCTGTGTATAATCTACCGGAGCGTGAACACACCCACCCTCAGCTCCTTCAAAGACCAGAAATGCCTGTTGTATCTTCCTTTGTGCCTCTCTTGAAATGAACGAGTCCACGCACTGCCTCTCTGCACAGGGCTGACGCACTACGCAGGGTGGGGGCTCCGCATAGGGCGGAGGTGCACTATGACTTTGAAGCCAACTGCCCAGAGGCCGAGCAGCAAGCTGGCCTTTGCCAGCCGCTTTTGGCTTCTTTCTTGACCTATAAGCTCGCATTTCTCTCTCATAACGAGCTGCTCCCTCCTCTAAGTCTGTTTTCTCAGAAGAGCTAATTTCTTTATCTGATTCACAGCTACTAAGAACTGGCTCTTTAAACTCATCTCTTTTCTCCTCTTTCCTTCTAATCTCTCCCCAGGTATTTTTCCCTGACATTAACTTTTCTTTTTTCCTTTGTTTTTTCTCCTCTTTCCTTCTAATCTCTCCCCAGGTATTCTTCCCTGACATTAACTTTTCCTCGGGTTCAAGACCCATGGAAAGGCCTGTATACTTATTTGGCGCGCCATGCTTTCTCTTTTTTCCTGCTCTCTCTCCCCGCTTTACTTCTGATAGACTGTCTTGAATTTCGTTCAGAATTCTCCACCCTGCCTTAACCACTTGTTGACATGTGAAAAGAAATAAAAGGGCTTTTAACACTAGAGAAAGTTCAAGACCAGACATACCTTGTAAAGCTGTAACGAACGCGCATCCGTTCCCCAGCTGAAGAGTTCTGAACCCACGCCGGATCCTTCTCAACAGTCTGTTTTGTGGGAACACTTCATTACCACAGTTCCCCAGCTGAAGAGTTCTGAATCCACACCGGATCCTTCTCAACAGTCTGTTTTCCGGGAACACTTCATTAACCGCTCCTTCCCCGTGATGTAGTAGCTCGCGGGTTTCGGCACCATTTATTGCCCGCCGCTTTTGTTCCCCCTGGTAAGAACACACTCAGGGCAACCGGAATCTTCTGCGGCACAAGCTTTATTGCTTACCCCATCAGGAGCCAGTGGAGAAGAGAGCCAGAGAGAGAGAGAGATGGCGGAGCCCCCTCCCTTTTATGGAGGACTGTCCTCCGCCTCGGACGTGTCACTCCCTGATTGGCTGCAGCCCATCAGCCAGAGTTGTCGTCACGGGAAAGGCAGAGCACATGGGGTGGGAAACTACCCCAGCGCATGTGCAGATGGTTTGTTTATTACTTAGAACACAGGTGTCAGTGCCATCTTATAATGGCGAATGTGAGGACGGCTCCTTACATCCTGAGGTCAGACTGGTACCACAATTAGGTTTTTCCTTCTCATGGACCTGGATATCCAGTATAACGGTGTGTGTTCAATAAACTGTTCTATCTAGCTTAACTGAGATTGGTATATGCATGGTTTGTGTGGCAACTCTCAGACCCCAATAATAACGATCTATACATCTGTAATCGAATCTGGTGTCCTCTTCTGGTGTGCAGGCATGCATGAAGGCAAAATGAATGAATAAATGAAAAAAATGGAATGGACAGCCAGGTGTAGTAGTGCATGCCTTTAATCCCAGCACTCCAGAGGTCTAAAAGATTTTCTGGTCAGCCAGGGCTACATAGTGAGAGCCTGTGTCTGGGGGAAGGGGAGGGAATATGTGTTTGTGAGTTGAATGCAGGTGCCCAAGGAGGCCTAAAGAGAGTGACAAGATCTCCTGGAGCTGCAGTTACTGCATTCATGAGCCACCTTACAAGGATGCTAGGAACTGCACTCAGATCCCTCCTAAAAGCAGTATGTACTCTTAACCATTAAGCCATCTTTCTAGCCTTTGACGGAGTAATTTTATTTTTATCACAGTAAAGTAACTAAGACAGGTTCTTAGCACAATATATTTAATATTAGTTTCTCTCCTAATCAAAATGATATTAATGGACCAAGGGTTTAGTGATGTAGACGTAGTGATGAGTTTGGGCTAAGCCAGTCGTCCCCTCATCCTTGGAATATTCCTGACCAAGCCTAGAGCACTGTATTATATTGCTACACAATCAAACGTCCTTCTGCTTCTGTGAGAGTCAGGAAAGATCAAGCAGCTTGTAAAGAGGTCAATTGCCTTTGAAGTCCACTCCAGAGCAAACGTGTTCTTCTTCAGTTTGTGGTTCCTCCTTCATGTCCCCTAATTTACTACTTGGCATATTATCCCTATCCTCTGAGCTCACTACTCACAAAGCAAGTATAGTTTCCTTATTTTCCACTCGTTTTGTTTTGTTTTGTTTTGTTGGTTTTTTTTCGAGACAGGCTTTCTCTGTATAGCCCTGACTGTCCTGGAGCTCACTTTGTAGAACTCAGAAATCCACCTGCCTCTGCCTCCCAAGTGCTGGGATCAAAGGCGTGCGCCGCCACCCCACCCCACCCCCCACCTGGCTATTTTCCACTCTTACATCATTCTGATTTCAAGGTGTATCTCATAAGGGACTGGGCAGGTTTGTCACAGGATATTTGATCACACTGTGCCCCCCAAGATTGTGTTATTTGCTGAAGATAGCTATTTCTTTTTTTTTTAAAGATTTATTTATTATTATTATATATAAGTACACTGTAGTTGTCTTCAGACACACCAGAAGAGGGTGTCAGGTATCATTATGGATGGTTGTGAGCCACCATGTGGTTGCTAGGATTTGAACTCAGGACCTCTGGAAGAACAGTCAGTGCTCTTAACCGCTGAGCCATCTCTCCAGCCCAATAGCTATTTCTAGTTGTGGTGTGGCCAGCCAGGTCTACAAAGTGAGTTCCAGGACAGCCAGGGCTATACAGAGAAACCCTGACTCGAAAAACAAGAAAGAAAGAAAGAAAGAAAGAAAGAAAGAAAGAAAGAAAGAGAGAGAGAGAGAGAGAGAGAGAGAGAGAGAGAGAGAGAGAGAGAAGAGAGAGAGAGAGAGAGAGAGAGAGAGAGAGAGAGAGAGAGAGAGAAGAAAGAAAGAAAGAGAGAGAGAGAGAGAGAGCGCAATCAAAACAATTCAGGAGAGGCTGAGAGAGAGAATCCACATTGAATCAGTCAGCTTGTTGAGTTGAATCAGCCAGCCAGAGCTCAAAAAAAAAAAAGAAGAAGAAGAAGAAGAACTAGGAAGGAGTGAGTTTATCCAGCAGCAAGTCTCAGAGGCTGAAAACATTCTAGGCCTAGGTTAGATTGTACAGAGGTGAGGCCTAGGTTAGCTGATGGAGCAGTAAGCCTCCAAGACAACAGTTACTACAGAATAAAAAATATCTCTATACAGGTTGGTGTGTGTGTGTGTGTGTGTGTGTGTGTGTGTGTGTGTGTTGGTTGTTGTTGCTGTTGTTCCTTCTAGAATTTCTCTATTTCTCTTTTCTCCTTAATGTTCCAAAGCTACTCTCTCTGGCAAAGGTGTAACATGTTTTGGGACAAGGGTAGAAAAATGATAACTTCTTTAAGTCAAGTTAAAGAACAAGGTGTTGGAGAAATGGCTCCACAGTTAAAAGCACTCAATATTCTTGCAGAGGACCTGAGTTCAGTTTCCAACGCCTATGTCAGTTGGCTCATACCTATCTATAACTCAGCTCTAGGGGATCTGACACCTTCTTCTGGCCAAGTGCACCCCACTACAGATACACACTCGCGAGAGTGCACACACACTTTAAATAAATCTTAAAACAAACAAACAAACAAAAACAATTAGCCAGGTTGGAGAGGTGGCTCAGGAGTTAAAAGCACCAACTGCACTTCTAGAGGTCCTGAGTTCAATTCCCAGCAACCACATGGTGGTGGCTCACAACCATCTGTAATGGGATCTGACACCCTCTTCTGGTGTGTCTGAAGACAGCTACAGTGTACTCACATACATAAAATAAATAAACTTTAAAAAAAAAAACAATTAGCCAAAGAACAAAAGTAGGATATGAGACAAGCATGAGGCAGGATGGAGTGTCAATCATTCACCAAAGCCCACGCAACCTGCTGAGCCAGACACATATCTGGGCTGGGATCCACTTACCTGACTCCCATATGTTTGTAAGAGTAAGAGGGCACAGCAAGAGGGAGCTTTGAGCATTTCTCTTTATTATGGAGTACACCTACCTGGGTAAATAGCCACAGGCCACTTCAGAGTGGCAGTGGGGATGGGAGTTGGGGGAGTATTTTTCTGTATGTATGCTATCCTGTTGTACTCTTCCTTGAAGGAACTAGCCTCCAGTCTCTAACCAGTGCGTAAGTATATAAGTATAGCTGCAAAGGACCGATCAATCACCCGACCTCACTTCACAGGTCAGTGACAGGACAGAGTCCTCCTGGCCTCACAGTGAGTGCCAGGCCCACCAATGGCACCAACTGTCTTAGACTAAGTAGAGCCAGAGACGGGGGGGTTCAGAGTCATGTAACTAAGGGCGTGCTCCTCAAGAAGAGCCGTTGAGGAATGGAACGAAAGAGAACGGGAGAGGGCAAGTCTGGGGAAGACGGTCCAGTGAATAAAGTGCGTGTAGCACAAACTCGACATAAGCGTTGACTTCAGATCCTCAGAGAAGCCTTTTAAAAAGCCAGGTGCAGTGGCACAAGTAGCCGTAATCCCATACTAGAAGGCAGGAGACAGGGACAGGAGAATGGGAGGACTCTTCAGAGCCAGCTAGCCTAGCACATACAAGCAGTGGAAAACAAGCAAGACCCCATCCCAAACAAGGTGGAAGGCGAGGACCGCCATCCGAGGTTGTCCTCTGACCTCCATACACCCACCCTGGTATGTGCGCGTGCAGATCCCACTTGAAGACAAAGGGCATCAAGCATGAGGGTGATTCTGATAGAATCAAACTTTGGCTTGATCCACAGCAGGGTTTGGTGAGCTCAGACAGCAACCGTTTGCCTGTGGGGCAAATGAGTCAGACGCATAGATCACATCAGTCACTGGCCAGGGGCATAGAGGGGAGAAGTCCTGGGTGAGGCAACGGCAGACAATCAGCAGAGAGCTTAGTAGGTAAAACGGTGTAGAGCTTGGAAAGGGGGAGGGGCTAGTGATAGAGCTCAGTTGGTATTCTAAAAAAACATGAAACCTTGGGCTTGACCCCTAGGACCACATAAACTCTGGCATGGTGGTACATTGCTGTGATCCCAACACAGGGAGGCAGAGTCAGAAGAATCAATTCAAAGTCATCTTCTACTATATGATACCAGCCTGCGTACTTATACCATCACACTGTGAATAGGTACCCAAGAGCCAAATTCTTTAATTAAACTCGATGTCCACCTTATCGGTACACTAAACCCGTCTTTCTTCTCTGTCCTCTCAAAGCCCCTCTCCCATAACCTATGTGACTGACTGACCAGCACCATCATTTCTCATAAATGTACAAATTAAATTTTAGAGCCGGGTGTGGTGGCACACGCCTTTAATCCCAGCACTTGGGAGGCAGAGGCAGGCGGATTTCTGAGTTTGAGGCCAGCCTGGTCTACAAAGTGAGTTCCAGGACAGCCAGGGCTATACAGAGAAACCCTGTCTTGAAAAAGGAAAGAGAGAGAGAGAGAATTAAAATTTTAGTTAAACAAATTGTTTTTGTTGTTGTTGTTCCCACCTAGAGAGAGAGAGAGAGAGAGAGAGAGAGAGAATTAAAATTTTAGTTAAACAAATTGTTTTTGTTGTTCCCACCTCCCACCCTCACTTTTTTGTTGTTTTGTTTGTTTTTTTTGTTTTTGAGACAGGGTTTCTCTGTGTAGCCCAGGTTGTCCTGGAACTCACTTTGTAGACCAGGTTGTCCTGGAACTGAGACCCACCTGCCTCTGCCTCCTGAGTGCTGGAATTAAAGGTGTGGGCCACCACTGCACCAGTGACTCCACTTTGTTTTCTGAGACAGAGTCTCATTGGCTGTCCAGGAATTTCCTATATAGACCAGGCTGGCTCAAACCTCGGCGATATGCCACCCAACTAAGTCAAAGTCTTAGAAATATTATGTGTGTTTGTGCTGGGTGTACCGTGGCACACGTGGAGGTCGGAGGCCAACTTGCAGGAGTCAGTTCTCCCCTTCTGCTATTCGGCTTTGATGGGTTAAACCTGTCAAGACGTGGTGGCCAGCACTTTTACCCACTGAGGAGCCCTCTCGCTGACCTGACCCTCCAGGACTGACTAACTCTGTGGCTAGTAGGATCGAACTGAAAAGAAGGCTGTGTTTCACAAAGAAGCCGTAGACTGGCGGTGTCAGCAAGAACACACCCCATCCATCCTCTGAACCCCAATTTTACCAAAGAGAGAAACCTCGAGTCAGCTTCTTTTCAAAAGTTTTAATAAACAGGATGGGAACAATGGCTAGAGCACTCCAGTGGTTGGGACAGTCGTGTCCAGAGATGTACCAAGATGGGCTTCACATGGAAGAGTTCCTTTGGAGGGACGACTCTCTGAATAGCTATGCTGTTGAGGTGGAAACTACAAATGAGCTTATTTCTACTGCACTCATGACTCTTCTTTGTTATTTTTCTGAGCTTCAAATAAACAATGCCATGTCAAGACTTTCCTTTATCCACAGGACCCAGAGGTGTGTCTGTCTGTCTCTCACCCAGGGGTCTTACTATGTAAATCTAGCTTTCCTAGAACTTGCTATGTAAACCAGATGTTTGCCTGTCTCTCCCTCCCGAGGCACCACCGTGCCCAGCCAGAGGCTCTGAGCATAAAGATGCTATCAGAGCACCTGGGATGCTCCAGTGTCCCTGAAGGCCAAGCTCTACCTGACAGGGCTTCCCCTCGTCTGTAGGTCTGATGGTTAAGATGACTAAGATGATGTTACACGTATGAGAGCCATGGAAGGCTTCTCTAAAGCCAGGCTGATTCCCAACAGACTCCTGTATGCTTCGGGTGCTTATGGATCTGTCCTCTCGTGGCTACGCAGATGTTTGAAGAGGCTACAGCTCCAACTGAAACTCATTCCACACTCCTTACACTGGAGGGGCTTCTCGCCGGTGTGGATTCTCTGATGTTGACTGAGATGGGACTTCAAACTAAAGCCCCTTCCACACTCATTGCACTGATGGGATTTCCCACTGGGGCAGCTTTTCTGTTGCTGTTTTATGTGCGGACACTGGCAGGTGCTGTCCCTGCATGTGTCACATTTCTGGGGTTTCTCCGCAGAGTGAGTTCTGTAATGCTGAATGAGGTCAGAACTGTAACTGAAGGCTTTCCCGCAGGAGTCGCACTGGTAAGGCTGCTCCTGTAACTCCAGCTTCTTATCTTCGATCACTGTCAGGTTCCAGCTGTAGGCCTCCTCGCAGACACCGTTCTTCTCGCTCTTCTGGCCCACGTGGAGCACTTGGTGTTCGAGGAGGCTGACGTACTGGAAGAAGATCTCACCACACTCGTGACACTGGTGTGACTTGTCTCTAGAGTGGAGTCGGAGGTGACCGGCGAGATGCGAACGCCTCCCAAACCCCTTCCCACACTCGTTGCACTTGAAAGGCCTCTCCCTGCTGTGCACACTCTGGTGCTGAACGAGGTGGGACCTCACTCGGAAGGCTTTCCCACATAAGTGACAGGCATAGGGCTTCTCGCCCGTGTGAACGCGGTGATGTTGAGTGAGGTGGACACGCTGGTTGTAGCTCTTCCCACACTCCTCGCACCTGAATGGTTTCTCCCCAGTATGGATTCGCCGATGCTGAATGAGGTGCGCACTCTGGATGAAGCTTTTCCCGCACTCGTTACATTGGTGTGGCCTCTCTCCTGGAGACGACTTCTTGTGGACATAGCTGAACTCATTGCAGTCTGTCCTCTTTGAAGAGGACTGTCCTAGGGTTTCTTTCATGACAGCCCCCTGCTGTCCATCCTGGTGTTCACAGCCCTCACTGTGACCTTCAGCCTGACAAGCATTCCTTTGGACTTCTCCCGAGAGTTCCGAGTCTGCTTCTGAAAGTCCTGGGATTCGCTTAATGTTTAGTTTAGTGTTCTTACTTCTTCTGTCGCTGCCTAAAAGAGGACCAAACACAAAGTTCATCAGCTCCTTTTCAGGAGAAGAAGAAGAAGAAGAAGGCTAAGCTCTGCCTAACAGGGCTTCCCCTTTTATCTATTTATTATTTGTCAAAAATAAATAAATAAATAAATAACCAAACCAAAACAACAACAACAACAACAAAACACCCTGGTGTAACAGGAGGAAGAAAAGGGGACATATGGATGTACTAATGCCAACAGCAATGAAGAGAACGTTGGTATTGAGCCAATGGAAGGAATAAGACAAAAAGTAAAACAAGAAGACAGAGGGAGAGACTTACTGGGTCAGGAAGAGCTATAACCCCAACAGCTGTGGGGCTGAGGCAGGAGCATATTGGGTTTGAGGCTAGCCTATGCTACATTGAGTTCAAGGCCAGCCTGCCTGGGCTATACAGGAGAAACTGAGTGGGGTGGGGAGAAGGTAGAGAGCCAGGGGTAGAGACCCATTCCTGTGGTCCACTAGTTGGGAGCCTGAGACAAGAGGCTCACAAATTGGAGGCCAGTCTGGGCTACAAAGCAATCTTAACTTTCAGAAGGCGGAGGCCGAAGGATCAGAATTCCAGTGTTAAGACTGCACATAGTCACCGGGCAGTGGTGGTGCAGCACTTGGGAGGCAGAGGCAGGCGGATTTCTGAGTTCCAGGCCAGCCTGGTCTACAGAGTGAGTCCCTGGACAGTCGGGGCTACACAGAGAAACCTTGTCTGGAAAAACCAAGAGAGAAAAAAAAAAAAAAAAGATTACACACAATCTAAGGCTAGTCTGGGATAAATGAAATGCCATCTACAAAGCGAAGGAAATAATGTTTTAAAATTTAAGTTTAAATTAAGAATAAAATAAGCTATAATCTTTGCCCATTACCACAACTCATCTGGTTTTTGTTGTTACGGTTGTTTTAGTTTGCTTTTGTTTGATGGTTATTGTTTGAGGCCAGGCCTCACTATATAGCTCTTGCTGGTCTAGAACTGAGTACACAGGACTAGTTCAGAAGTCACATTCCTCTTCCTGCCCTTGCTTCGGGACGGCTACGGACGAGCACCACCACGCCCAGCCCATCTGGTCTCTCTCCCTAAGCTAATCAGGGGAGGCCTGCCTCTAGCCACTCCTGGAACCTGCATGCTCCCCAGACGTACATCTTTGGGATTTCTCTCTGAAGTGGCGCTTCAGATGCTCGATCAGATGCGAGTGCCGCCCAAAGCTCTTCCCGCACTCGTTACAGCCATACGGCCTCTCCCCGCTGTGCACGCTGTGATGCTGCACCAGATGGGAGCTCACGCGGAAGGCTTTCCCGCACACCTGACACTTGTAGGGCTTCTCGCCGGTGTGGACTCTCTGGTGCTGAGTGAGGTGAACCCGCTGGTTGTAGCTTTTTCCACACTCCCCACATTTAAACGGTTTCTCTCCAGTGTGGATCCTCCGGTGCTGAATGAAGTTTGAGGCTTGGAGGAAAAACTTCCCGCAGTCACCACATCTGTGGCCTCGTTCGCCGTTCGATTTCTGCTTCCGGTTAACATCCGGACCTGAGCACAGAGATCTTTTCTGCCTTGGATTCCCCGAAGTGGGATTCACCTGCCACCTCTGCACCATGTCCTTCAGGTCGCTGACTTCGCCGGACTCTTGACGCTGAACACCGTTCTTTTCCAAAGTGCGTTCTGCGGCCACCCAGTGTGGGTCAGCTGCATCGGAGACCTGCTGCACCGTGAGCTCTAAATTGCCCTCCTTGGGCTCATAATCTGAAATGAGAGAAGGGAAACAGGCCAATTAGCTAGTCCCCACATCCCGAGCAAGAAACAGAGGAACACAGTGAGTGAGTGAGACCACCTATGTGTTAGGAATGCATGGCTTTGGAAAATGACGATACCTGAAAGCAAGGCTTTAGAAAACAGGGATAGGACATACCTCAATGCAGAAGGCTGTGGTATAGCTCAGTTGGTATAGTGTTAGTCAAGCTACGGGAAGCCCCAGGTTCCACCTCCAGTTGTGGCAGGGCACACCTGTAACCCCTACACCTCAAGGTAGAGGCAGAAGGATCAAAAGTTCAAGGTCATCCTTGGCTACACGGAGTTTGAGGCCAGCCTGAGATGCATGAGCCCCTGATGAAAGAAAGCAAGAAAGAGGGGGAGGGAGGAAGGGAAGGCGGCTGCAACGGCAGCTGCGAGCCACCATGTCTTGTTTACACAGAGCTGGGGGTGGATCCCAGACCTTTGTACATGTTAAGCAAGCACTCTACCAACTAAACTACAGATGCAGGCTTCAAATTATTTACTCGTTGTTTAAAGTCACTTTCAAATGTGATGAGGTTTGTTTGTTTGTTTTAAATTCTGGCCATGTAGGCTACCATCAGAAATTGGCAGGCATGAAAATGAGAGGATGTGGCCTTCTTAAGAATTATTTACTGTTATGTATGTGAGTACACTGTAGCTGTCTTCAGACACACCAGAAGAGTATAACAGATCCCATTACAGATGGTTGTGAGTCACCATGTTGGTTGCTGGGAACTGAACTCAGGACCTATGGAAGAGCAGTCAGTGCTTTTATTTATTTATTTATTTATTTTTAAAGATTTATTTATTGTTATATGTAAGTACACTGTAGCTGTCTTCAGACACAGTAGAGGAGGGAATCGGATCTCATTACAGATGGCTGTGCGCCACCATGTGGTTGCTGGGATTTGAACTAGGGATCTTAGGAAGAGCAGTCAGTGCTCATAACCGCTGAGCCATCTCTCCAGCCCAGGCCTTCTTAAGAAGAGGTGCGAGCCGGGCGTGGTGGCGCACGCCTTTAATCCCAGCACTCGGGAGGCAGAGGCAGGAGGATTTCTGAGTTCGAGGCCAGCCTGGTCTACAAAGTGAGTTCCAGGACAGCCAGGGCTACACAGAGAAACCCTGTCTCAAAAAACCAAAAAAAAAAAAAAAAAAAAAAAAAAAGAAGAGGTGCGAACAGGGTGGGAACCCCTAAGAATGGTCAATGTGAGGGATTATGGTAAAGTTGTAAGGGTGGTGGCACAGGCCTGCAGTCCCTGATACTTGACAGGCTAAAGTGGAAGGACGACAAGTCCAGGTCTGTAGTTCACTGTACATCGGCACATACAAGGGCACATATAGATTAGTAGAACGCAAGAGGTCCCGATTTCAACCCGCAGTACCACAAAGAATAAAAGAAAAACATCAGAAATCAGAGTAGTGTAGTTAATACTCAGAGTGAACAAGTATGACTGGATTTGAACTCACAACCCTGCCTGAGACCCGAATGGGTACCCAAGGCACACACATACACTACATGCTCTCACACACGCCTCTGAGAACTCGTAAGCGCCTCTATAAGTTACACTAGTTAGGTTTAAACCACACAAGCCGTTCTAACTTAAAAGAGAGACAACAAAGAAGATATTTGCATTAATTATGATACTGATTTTTTTAAATTAATGTGTATCCGTGTATGACACATGTGTACGGTGGAGACTACCTCAGATGCCCTGACACTGGAGTTACGGGCAGTTGCGCACTGCCTGGCATCGCGCTGGAACCCCACACAGGGCTCTAGAAGGCTGTGAGTGCCCCTCCCCAGAACCCATGGTCCCAGCCCAAAATACAGCGCTTTGTTTTTTGGTTTTGTAAGATTTATTTATTTGTTATATGTCAATACACTGTAGCTTCCCTCAGACACTCCAGAAGAGGGCGTCAGATCTCATTATGGATGGTTGTGAGCCACCATGTGGTTGCTGGGATTTGAACTCAGGACCATTGGAAGAAGCGTCAGTACTCTTAACTGCTGAGCCATCTCACCAGCCCCAAGATATATTTATTTTTTTATGTATGAGTACTCTCTCTTCATGTACAGTTGCATGCCAGAAGAGGGTATCAGCTCATATTATAGATGGTTGTGAGCCACCATGTGGTTGCTGGGATTTGAACTCAGGGCCTTTGGAAGAGCAGACAGTGCTCTTAACTCCAGCCCAAAATACAGCGTTTTTAATGTATAATCAATTCATTGAGATGAGACTACCGCTAAGATCTCAACAAGTTGATGAACAGAACACATAAACAAACAAATCAAACTACACGAAATCCAGGGAGGGGCTGGTGAGATGGCCCAGTGGGCAGAGGCTGCCATGCCTGACAACCTGAGCTTGTTCCCTGGAACCCACATGTTGGAAGGAGAGAACCGACTCCTACAGAGTGTCCTCTGACCTCCATATGTGTGCTGGGACGCAAGCACACCACCCCTTACTCCTTGTTAAGAGGTAGGCTGGTCCAGGACTTTCCCCGAGGCCCTGACATATTTTGTTCCTTGCCTAAAACCAGGGACTGGCTTGTCAAGGCCGGTAACAGCCTGGGGTCAGGGCCTTGGGGAGCTGAAGTTTTCTGGATCCTGAGAATTCAGCTTCTGCCCCCTTGAAGGGTTAGGGTCATCAGTCCCCAGGCTAAGGAGCAGTAGGTCTTTGTGCAGCTGAGATATCCTATGCTCCCTTTGTGCAGCTCTGCTTGACTTAACTTCCTGCTGACTCTGTCCCATTGTATGGGGACAAAGGTTTGGCCCATTTTTCCTCCAGGAAGCTGTAAATAAGATGGCATATTTCTTTTTTTTTTTTTTTTTTTTTCTGAGACAGGGTTTCTCTTAGCCAGTGTAGCCCTGGCTGTCCTGGAACTCACTCTGTAGACCAGGCTGGCCTTGACCTCAGAAATCCGCCTGCCTCTGCCTCCCGAGTGCTGGGATTAAAGGCGTGTGCTACCACTGCCTGACAAGATGGCGTATTTCTTAACAAACTTCCGTGAGCCATCATCTTGTGCAAGACCTCCTAATCCGCCGGGCGTGGTGGCGCACGCCTTTAATCCCAGCACTCGGGAGGCAGAGGCAGGCGGATTTCTGAGTTCGAGGCCAGCCTGGTCTACAAAGTGAGTTCCAGGACAGCCAGGGCTACACAGAGAAACCCTGTCTCGAAAAACGACCTCCTAATCCCAAGCTTTCCTGCCTTCTTTATTTTCGCATCCCATGGTCCTCCCTCTGAGGTCCCTGTCACTGAAGAATGACCCATTGATTCAGGTCAACCCCCCAAAAATAAGTAAATGCAAAAGGGGGGTGGACTGGTGATATGAGAATGGAAATGGAAAATGCATGAGGAAAAAGGCCACAAAGAAGTAATGCCAGGGTTGGAGAGATGGCTCAGTGGTTATGAGCACTGGCTGCGCCTCCAGAGGTCCTGAGTTCAATTCCCTGGAACCACATGGTGGCTCATGTATACTGGGATCTGATGCCCTCTTCTGGCATGCAGGTGTACATGCAGATAGAGTACTCATATATGAAGGAGGAAGAGGAGGAAGAAGAGGAGGACAATGACAACAACAACTAATGCCACTGAGGTACAGTAATCCCCACTCACACTAAAGAAGCACTCGGCAAAGTCCCATAGGTTCTCAGGGTTAATCTTCATTGTCAAATGGGTTAGACTTAGAACCACCTAGGAAACAAACGTCTGCATGTGTAAGGTGCTTCCTGAAGGCTGGACAAAGGAGGGAAGACCCGCCTTGAGCGTGCGTGGCACACACCCTGGCCTAGGGTCTTGAGCTATATAGAACTCCCTCTGCTTCCTGGCTGTGGAGGTGGTGTGACCAGGTGCTCATACAGCTGCTGCTGCCAGGCCTTCCTTGCCATGATGGGCTTTCTTATGAAACTGCGAGCCCAGATAAACACTTCTCCCCTTAGGGTGCTTCTTTTTCAGGATCTTGTTCCAGAAATGAAAAAAGTAATAGAGACAGGAGTTTTTCTTGAATAAGGATTATTCTATTAAGAATTACCCTGGGCTAGAGAGATAGCTCAGCGGTTAAGAGCGCTGACCACTCTCTCCAAGGTCCTGAGTTCAAATCCCAGTAACCACATGGTGGCTCACAACCATTCATAATGCTATATCATGCCCTCTTCTGGTGTGTCTGAAGATAGCTGTAGTGTACTTACATATAATAATAGATAAATCTTTAGGCAGAGCAAGCAGGGCTGACCAGAGGGAGGCCAAACAAAGCGAGCAACCTTCATTCCCAGAAACCACACGATGGCTCACAACCATCAGTACAGCTACAGTATACCCATATACATAAAATAAAAAGAATCACCCAGTTCGGGCTGGACAGGAGGAATGGCTTGGTGATTCAGAGCATGTCCTACTTTGCAATGGACTGGAGTTTGGTTCCTGGCCTCCACATCAAGTGGCTCACAGCTACTTGTAGCTCAGGTGGGATGAGAGGCCCTTTTCTGGCACCAGGCACACACGTGGTTCATGTACATACATACAGGCATTCAGACATAAAAATGTAATTAAAAAAATATTACTGCCAAAATTTTGCATCACTGGGTAACCACCTTTAGTTATAACACTTTAGGAGTCAGAGAAGCCAATCTCTGTCAGTTTGAAGGCAGCATGATATACATAGTGCGTTCTAGGCCATCTACAGTTACACAGAGAGACCCTAACTAGAAAACAGAAACAAAACCAAACCAACAAAATAACTACAACAACAACAATTTAGCATCTTCTAGATTGTAAAACTGGGTTTATTAACTCCAGCATTTGGAAGAATGAAGCAGGAGGATCAGCAATCCAAGGCCACTTGGGTATATATGTTGAGACCGTCGAGAAGAGAAACCAGAAACAGGCAGAGAAGAGAAACCAGAAACAGGCAGAGAAGAGAGACCAGAAACAGGCAGAGAAGAGAGACCAGAAACAGGCAGAGAAGAGAGACCAGAAACAGGCAGAGAAGAGAGACCAGAAACAGGCAGAGAAGAGAGACCAGAAACAGGCAGAGAAGAGAGACCAGAAACAGGCAGAGAAGAGAGACCAGAAACAGGCAGAGAAGAGAGACCAGAAACAGACAGAGAAGAGAGACCAGAAACAGGCAGAGAAGAGAGACCAGAAACAGGCAGAGAAGAGAGACCAGAAACAGGCAGAGAAGAGAGACCAGAAACAGGCAGAGAAGAGAGCTCAGGAGTTAAGGGCATTGGTTGCTCTTACGGGGGCCTGAGTTGCGAGCACACGGTCACTTACACGTATCTGTTACTCCAGGATAGCACCCTCTTGCGGCCTCCACAGGCACCCACATGCACATGGTACACACGCATACATGCAATCAAAACACACATATAAAATAAAATAATCTCATAGAACAAAAACAGGGCTGGTAACTTGACTCGTCAGATAAAGCCACTTGACTTGCAGGCCCGACAGCCTAAGGTTGATCCCTAAACATAAAGGTGGTTAAACAGAAATGATTCAAAGTTGTCCTTTGCCAGGTGTGATGGCTCACACCTTTAATTCCAGCATTCGGGAGGCAGAAGCAGGTGGATTTCTGTGACTTTGAAGCCAGCCTGGTCTACGAACCAAGTCCAGGCCAACCGGAGCTACAAAGTGAGATCTTGGTCTCAGAAGAAAAAGGAAGTTGTCCTATGACCTCTATCTAATGGTATGCAAACACATCGCATATATACACACTAATAAACATGTAAAAAATGTAAAAACTATCTCCCCCATACTAATAGTCTTAATCACACCCTGACTAAGTTAGAAATATTTGCAAACACATGTTGATTGACTTTCAAAGGTTATAAGGTAAAGGACCGGAGAGATGGCTCAGCAGTTGAGAGCATTGGCTGCTCTTGCTGAGGACCCGGGCTTGATTCCCAGTGACCACATGGTGGCTCGTAAGTCTCCAGTTTCAGAGGATTTAACACTCTCTTCTGGGCATCAGGCATTCACATGGTGCACACACATGAAGGCAAGCACTCATAAATACAAAACAAGATAAAAAAATTCAAACGACTA
The DNA here is from genome assembly GCF_978045245.1 of Mus caroli. Taxonomy (NCBI): domain Eukaryota; kingdom Metazoa; phylum Chordata; class Mammalia; order Rodentia; family Muridae; genus Mus; species Mus caroli. The sequence goes on along the minus strand of NW_028227259.1, from coordinate 149,709,892 downwards.
TAAAGTAAAGCTATAGCAATTAAATCATGCATGAGTCGGGGGCTGGAGAGATGGCTCAGCGGTTAAGAGCACTGGCTGCTCTTCCAGAGGTCCTGAGTTCAAATCCCAGCAACCACATGGTGGCTCACAACCATCTGTAACAGGATCTGATGGCCTCCTCTGGGGTGTCTGAAGACAGCGACTGTGTACTTATATACATAAAAGAAATTAAAAAAAAATATGCATAGGTGACGGACATGCTACACAAACTCTTTACAAGATAACAAAACTGGTGAGTCCTCCCCAGGCAGGTCGACATTCCTTACCCACAGGAGTGGTACTCTCACAGTCCTCCTTTCTGCCATCCCTACTGAGAGACTTCTGGGACTGGTCCAAATGTGCCCATTCCTCCAGGATGAAGGACACAGCTACATCAGCCACATCTTCAATTTTCACCAACTTCTGAAATGGGAGATCTCTGCTAAGTTCCCACTCCCTGTATGCAAATGAGGGCAAAACCTGGGAGCACTAAGTCAGAAACCAGGGGAGAGACCGTGCACCCAAAGGGCAGGTATTAATCATAAAGGAAAAGGACTGAGGGAATGAACAGGAGGCATCAACCACAGACAGGCCTGGCAACTAGGTAAATATATCTGCTAAACATGGTGTCACAACCTAGAATCTCCAGGCAAGTACCTCTCAATGAGGGAATGTCTAGATTACATCAGCCTGTAGACAGCCCTATGAGGAATCTTTTCTTAATTAAAGGAATAATTTGGGAAGACCCAGCCTACTGTGGGCGGTATCATTCCCTAGGTTAGGTTCCTAGATTGAGTAAGAGGAGAGGGGGAGGGGAGGGGGGAGAGAGCGAGAGGGAGCTGAGTCAGCGCCCACTTATTTTTCTCTGGTCTGGATTGTGGGTATGATGTGACAGGTGACCACTTGTCTCAAGTTCTTGCCGCTCTGATTTCTGTGATTCACTGAGACCTACAGGGAGCTAAAATAAACCCTTTCTTCCATACGCTGTGTTCATCAGGGTATTTTCACAGGAACCAGTAACAGAACTAGGACAGAAGGGGATGGAGGCTGAGAAGGGGTCCGTATTCTCACAGAGGGCAGAAGAGTGCTAGCTCACCTGGGGCCCATCTGAGAGGAGTGAATCTGTCAGCTCCTGGCTGTCCTTCAGGGGAACGGAAGAAACCTGGAGAACAGGAAGGGCTGAGCGTGGAGAAAAGGAATAAGTGAGAGTATCTAGTCAGGTTCACAGTGCTGTCATGCCCCACCTTTGCCTGAGGACCTGAGGCACCCAAGCTAAGTTCACCTTGGCTCTCAGGAGCCTTTCCATTCTGGGCCTGTGCTCCCCTCTCTTCCAAAACACCGGACCAGCTGGGCATGGTGGTGCATACCTTTAATCCTAGTGCTCAAGAGACAGAGGCCAGCGGATCTCTGAGTTCGAAGCCAACCAGGGACACTTAGTGAGACACGCCCCCTCCCACCTCCCTCTCTCCCTCCCATCCACTCCCCCTGTCTAAAAACAAAATCTCTTAGTCTCCTGCTTTAGGAAAGCTAATCTTCCTGGGCCACCCCTCAGTAACAGAGGCATTCAGCTGTGCTTAGGGGAAGGAAACCTACACCCCCCAGAATTTCACAAGTTTTTAATGTGCTAACAAGTTACCTTCAGATCTCAGCACAGGGCAGATTCTGTCTTACTCTACTGCCTGGACTAACCAGATCCTCCTGCCTCAGCTTCCCAAGTAGCTGGTATCACAGGTATGTGCCACTGTACCCAGCAGTATGGACTGGCCTATTGACAAGGCCTAATGAACATAGTTTAGTTTTTGAGTTTTTCTTATTAACTAACTTAAGATGATTTTAAGAGTAGGATTAAAGCCAAGCATGGCTGAGCACACCTTTTAATACCAGCACTTAGGTGTCAGAGGTAGGCAGGAGGATCTCGGTGAGTTCAAGGCCTACTTGGTTGACATAGTGAATTCCAATACAGCCACAATAGAGCTACATAATAAGACCCTGTCTCAAAAACAGAGAGAGAGAGAGAGAGAGAGAGAGAGGGAGGAGATTGGCTTCCTAAAGAACAAAAAAGAAATTGTTTTACAACTAGAATGACGCTTATCACATGTAACAATTTTTTTTAAGATTTATTTTTATATGTAAAGGTATGGTGCCTCCACACTACATGCATGCACGGCCCACAGAGGTCAGAAGAGGGCATCAGATCCCCTTGGAATTAGAGTTACAGACAGTTGTAAACTGCCATGTGGATCCTGGGAAGCAAACCTGGATCCTCTAGAAAGAGAGCAACCAGCTGACTCTTCAGCACATCAGCCCCATATGTAGCACGCTCCATCTCAGCACGGGTTGACAAGTGACTTGCCCTGAGCGTCCACATGGACACTGAGAGAAACCCACTTGCTCATCAGGGTCGTTAAGCATTGTTCATTCACGGTTCCCAGCAAGGCCACAGAGGATACAGTGGTAAGAATGGACACTCACTGGATGCTGCTCTGTCAACTTGACACAAGCTGGGGGTCATCTGGGAAGAAGGCCTCTTAATTGAGAGAATGCCTCCATAAGCAAGACTATAGGGTATTTCTCGATTGATGACTGAAGCGAGAGGGCCTGGGTCACTGTGGGCAGTGCCACCCCTGGCCTGGTGGTCCTAGGTGCCATAAGAAGGCAGGCTGAATAAGCCCTGAGGGGCAAGTCAGCAAGCAGCACTCATGCCCAGCCTCTGCCGCAGCTCTCACTTCCAGGTTCCTGCCTTGAGTTCCTGGCCAGACTTCTCTGGACAATGGACTCCAAGCTATAAGATGAAATAAACCCTTTCCTCTCCAAGTTGGTTTTGCCTATGGTGTTTCATCACAGCAAGAGAAAGCTAATTAAAACAAGAAATTGGGCTGGGTGGTGATAATGCACAGCTTTAATCCCAGCACTCGGGAGGCAGAAGAAGGTAGATCTCTGTGAGTTCAAGGCCAGCCTGGTCTTAAGAGAGAGTTTCAGGTCAGCCAAGCAACACAGTGAGACTCCCATCTTGAAAAACAAAACAAGCAAGCAAACAAACAAACAAACAAACAAAAACCCCAAACAACAACAACTAAAAACCCCTTAAACCAAGAAATCAGAACCAGGAGTGGGGTACTGGTATGACAGACCTGACTATGTTAAAAGAACTATGGAATTCTTGGTCAGTATTGAATCATTTAACACAAAGAACTTTCCCAAGTGATGTTTCCCAACAAGATAATCCCATTATTCCAAAAGGACAGTCTTGCATAATAGTGATCTTTAGGGCTAGAGAGATGGCTCAGAAGTTAAGAGCATGGATTGCTCTTCTAGAGGTCCTGAGTTCAATTCCCAGCAACCACATGGTGCTCACAACCATCTATAATGGGATTCAATGCCCTCCTCTCACCAGAGGAGAATGACAGTGTACTTACATACATAAAATAAACAAATCTTTTTTTAAAAAGTAATCTTGCCGGGAAGTGGTACACGCCTTTGATCCCAGCACTTGGGATTGGGAGGCAGAGGCAGGCAGGTTTCTGAGTTTAAGGCCAGCCTGGTCTACAGAGTGAGTTCCAGGACAGCCAGGGCTACACAGAGAAACCCTGTCTCAAAAAACTAACAAACAAACAAACAAAAAACAAAACAAAAAACCAAAAACCCCAAACAAACAAATAAACAAACAAACATGGTGTGGGGCTGTAGAGATGACTCAATGGCTAAAACCACATTCATTTCTTATAGAGGACCAGAGTTCAGTTCCCAGCACCCACATCAGACAGTTCACAATCACCTGTAATCCAATGCCTTTTCTGACCTCTGCAGGTAATGCATGCACATGGTATATATATACATGCAAGGAAAACATTCGTGTGTGTGTGTGTGTGTATAGTCCCTATACTTGCTGCAGAAAACATTAAAAAAAGAACCGCCATGTTCCCGCTCCATCCAGCTACTCTGTCTGCTGGCCAACTCTCCACCAGCCAGAGTTCTGTTCTCTTCGCTGCCACACCAGCCCCACACAATGGCCATCCACCATGAGGTCAGTCGCCACAACACCCAGCAACCCGGTAAAAAAAAAAAAAAAAAAAAAAACTCTAGAAGCTTATAATTAACAATTATAATTTATATATTAGATTTATATATCAATAAATTCTCAATTCACAAAATGCCAATACAATAATTTCAAATTTCAAAACTAATTGATAATGATAAAAGCTGCCCACCTAGATCAGACAAATCATCCCAATTATTCTATTCTTTATGATATCATATCTACCTGTGGCTATTTAAAACCATGCAGAATCTGCATCTTCATGTCCGTCGGTCTCCATCTTGCCCTCCTCCCCCTCCACCCCCCAGCTCTCTTGTCCTCAATGCCTCTCTAACTCTTAGCTCCGTCTCCCTTTTCCGTGTCTAATCACAGGCCTCCTGCTGCACTACTATTTAAACAGATCAGACGGGGAAAACCTTGCCCCATATACTTAGCAACATCATCTTCATTGTCGCTTTTGCCACACTTCTGCTTTTGGAGGGGGTGCTGGAAATGAAATGGAACTAAGGGTAAACTCTACCACCAGGCTATGCCCTGACCCTATTATAGCTTTCTTAGTTTTGTTTTTGAGACAGGGTGTCAAACAGCCCAGCCTCAAAGGTGCAACATAGCCAGGACGACCTTGCTGATCCTCCTGCCTCTACCTCCTGTGTTGGGATCGCAGGTGTGCTCCAACATGGTTTACAGGGCACTGGCAATGGAACTCATAGCTTGCGCTCTAGGCGAGCACACTGCCCACGGACCCATATTCCCAGTGCCCTTTTCTGGATTGAGAATGAAAGTCCAGAATATAGTCTCAGTCCTCTCAGGGGAGCCCCCCAGCCCACACTCCAGGCCCTCCTTGCCCATGTGACCAGAGTCCCCATCTTCTAGTCACATTGACTACTGACTGCACTGAACGGATGAGCCTCACCATTTTCTTCCAGAAGATTCTGTGACTCTCCATCGGGCTGGGCCCCCACAGGTAGACACTGGTGACTGAAGGACTCCTGCGTGGCTCCGGGTGGTACCATCTTCTGAGGAAGTACTTCGGGACTTGTGGCAATCTAACAACCACAATTACAACCAATCAGCAAAATTACAGACGGGGATGGGAACGAACCCATTAGCGTCCATTAGACTGCCACCCGTCCCCTGGTCCAACACTCACCTTGTGTCTACAATGAGCCAATTAAGTAGCAGTTTAAGTATGGTTTATTCCTACTGGGAGAAGACGTCCATGAGACATACCCACATGCAAATACTTCGTTATGAACTTCATGTTACATGGGGAAAAAACCACAGCGACAGGACAGAACAGATGCGCTCCACCTTAGCCTGAGAGGCTAGGGAAGTGATCATTCCGTAGACACCTGAACGAGGTTGAGAACGGGCTGGAGAGTTGACTCTGAGGTTAAGAGCATTGGCTGCTCTTCCTGAGGACCAGAGTTAGGTTCCCAGCACCTACGTAGTAGCTCACAACCATGTGTCACTGCAGTTCCAGGAGATCTGATGTCACTGCAGTTCCAGGAGATCTGACACCCTCTTCTGACCGCTGTGGGCCACGGGCATACATGTGGTACATATATGTACATACATTCAGGCAAAAGACACATTCACATAAAATAAATTAAATCAAATTTTTTAAAAGAAGAAGAAGATGCTAGAGAGATGGCTCAGTGGCTAAGAGCGCTTTTGCAGAGGATCCAAGTTCGGTTCTCAACATACACAGTAGTTGGCTCACAACCGTCTGTAACTTCAGCTTTAGGGAACCCAATGCCTTCTTCTGGCTTCTGAGGGTATCAGCGCAAGCAAACACATAGTTTAAAATAAAATAGGACTAAAGAAGTGGCTGAGCTGTTTATAGAGCATTTGTTGCTCCTGCAGAGGACCTGGGTTTGATTCCCAGCACCCACATGGGCGGCTCACAACCATCTACAACTCTAGCTCCAAGGGACATTAACGCCCTTATCTAGGCTCCCTGGGCACATACATACCTGCAGGCAGAACACTTATACATACACAATAAATAATTCTTTTTTTTTGGGGGGGGGGTTCAAGACAGGGTTTCTCTGTATAGCCCTGGCTGTCCTGGAACTCACTTTGTAGACCAGGCTGGCCTCGAACTCAGAAATCCTCCTGCCTCTGCCTCCCAAGTGCTGGGATCAAAGGCGTGCGCCACCACGCCCAGCTGCAATAAATAATTCTTTTTTTTTTTTTTGGTTTTTCGAGACAGGGTTTCTCTGTATAGCTCTGGCTGTCCTGGAACTCACTTTGTAGACCAGGCTGGCCTCGAACTTAGAAATCCGCCTGCCTCTGCCTCCCGAGTGCTGGGATTAAAGGCGTGCGCCACCACGCCCGGCTAAATAATTCTAAAGATTTAAAATCTTTTTTTTTTTTTTAAGTTGCTGGAGTAGTGGTATAGCTATGTGTGGGAAAATAGCTGAAGCCATACTAAAGGCAGTACATCAGAACCCAGAAACCAGGAAATAAAGAGTTAACCTGGGGGCTGGAGAGATGGCTCAGCGGTTACTAGCACTGACTGCTCTTCCAGAGGTCCTGAGTTCAGTTCCCAGCAACCACATGGTGGCTCACAACCATCTGTAATGGGACCTGACACCCCCTTCTGGTGTGTCTGAAGACAGCTATGATGTACTCACATAAATGGAACAAAAGGGTAAAAAGAAAAGAAACACAAGTAGGGAATGTGAGCTTAATTTTCAAAGAAGAAGGGCAGGAGTAGGAAGAAACACATTATTCTCTAAAACTCGTTACATGTTGGGTACAGTGGCACACGCCTTTCATCCTAGCACTTGGAGGGGCGGGGCAGACGCAGGTGGATCTCTGTGAGTTCCAGTCTACATAGAGATCTCTGGTCTGGTGAAATCCAGAACACCCAAGGATACATAGTGGGGCTGTCTCAAAAACAACAGCAAAGCCAGAATATGAACGACTGAAGCACCACAGGGCTAAGACTGCATGGCAGCTCCTTCCTCACTGTCCCCGTTTCCTCTTGCAACGCACCTGTTGTCTGCGCTCCTCCAGCTCTCTCTGGATACTCTCTATCACAGCCACGGCTTCTTCCCCACTCTCGGGGTGATGCTCTCTCACCCAGGCCTGAAACTCTTCAGGCAGGATGGTGAGGAACTGCTCCAGCACCAGCAGCTCCAGGATCTGCTCTTTGGTGTGCAGCTCCGGCCTCAGCCACTCACAACAGAGAACCCGGAGCTGGCTGAGAGCATCGCGGGGTCCTGCTGCCTCATGGTACTGGAAGTGCTTGAAGCGCTGGTAAAAAGTCTCAAGCACTGGCCGGTTGTATCCCTGCATCCAGGAACAGTCCTCTTCTTCTACTTTCACTATGAGAAGGTCTGCTTGTTCTTGCGGAGTCTCAGTTGGAGGCTCTAAGTGTACAACTGCCCTGGATTCTGTCATTATCATTCCAACTGAAGGGTCTCTAGAGGTTGCCCGTTACACTAACCCGATTTGTTCTCTGCTCTTCTAAAGGGCACTTTTTGTAGTGAACAACCTTACTGGTATGTCTGGAATTATTATTAGCTAAGAGAGGTGGCAACGACGTCATCTATACTAAAGAAAACCACTCAACAAACTCATTCACTTTAAGATATAGAGTAGAAGTTAGTCATCACTTCTCCCATAAAACTGCTAATAGCGACTACGTCCAGATTTTAATAACGTTTTTAAAAGGGGCCATTAAAAAGTGACATCAGGCCCAACTTAAAACAGTTTTAAAAATGAAAAAGTCCATATCTCATATAAATAACGGGACAAGATTATTCCAGACGGGGTCGTTTCTTCTCTCGATCATAAGCCAAACTTAAGTCAGTATAGGAATGAAACCCATTAAAATGGTCATATCTCATTCTGGCTTTCAAGCCATAAGAGCTTGATAGATAAACGAAAGACTTCATTAGTTCTATGAGAAGCACGGTTATACTAAAAATTTGGACCTGGATCCTTCGTAATAGCTCCTGACCTGGAGACAGAGACCAGCCGGGTCAAGGTTAGGGACAGGACTCCAGTGTGGACACAATGTCCTACCAGCTCCTCTCCAGTCTTTAAGTCCCGGGGACCCAAAGATCAAGCTCCCCGCAGCCCAGGCTTGGAAGATGGAATTCTCACAAGCCAAGAGAGAGGCAAGTCCGACACTTTCCAACAGTTCATCGCCGGAAGTAACCAAGTACGAGCTTCAGCCATAAATCCCACCCCCAAGAGCGCTTCCGCGGCCTCTCTAGGAATCCCGGAGGTCCTAGCAGCACAGCGGGAAGGAGGAGCTACTCCTGAGCCCGCCCCCTTGTGGAGCTGACCAATCAGACACCCTCAGGCAAGAGGCTACAAGAGCCTTAGATAAATAGAGCCAATCTATTTTCCACCCCCAAAACCGGAGCATGGGTTTAGCCCCACCAGGGTAGGAATCTAGGGGGCCGGTCGGGGAAAACAAACAAACAAAATAGGTCCACACTCTCTCTCCTCTGATTGCTCGAGCACAGCCTCACCCACCCTCCGTAGCACTCTGGAACTGAAGTAGATCTGCACCATCCTGGCCACGTTTCTAAACACACGCAAAGATTCTTTATTGCCCTAGAGTAGTAGAGGCTCTCGGGACTACATCTCCCAAGGAGCTGCGCGCGAACAACAAAGTCTAGCCAATATGGCTGTGGCTCTCTGTCTCCAGGGCTTATTAATATGCTGCTGGGGAGACGTGACTGGCTCCGTGATAGAGGATCTTACTGCCAAGCCTGACGACATGAGCTGATCCCTAGACTTGAGATATCCAAAAATTGTCCTTTGACTTCCACAACTCTCGATGTAAGCTCCTTCCCCGCAGGCATTAGGTAATTAGGTAATGTTAAAGGGCATCAGGGTGTCTAGTCCGAAAGTTATATCAATTAATTGTTTGTATTTTTTTCTATTACTTCTGCACTTGACTAGCTTTTGAAAAACAAAACAGCCGCGCGGTGGTGGCGCACGCCTTTAATCCCAGCACTTGGGAGGCAGAGGCAGGTGGATTTCTGATTTCAAGGCCAGCCTGGTCTACAGAGTGAGTTCCAGGACAGCCAGGGCTACACAGAGAAACCTGTCTCGAAAAGAAAGAAAAAGAAAGAAAGAAAGAAAGAAAGAAAGAAAGAAAGAAAGAAAGAAAGAAAGAAAGAAAGAAAGAAAGAGGAAAGAAAGGAAAGAAAGAAAGAAAACAAAGAAAGAAAGAAAGGAAGGAAGAAAGAGAGAGAGAGAAAGAAAAGAAAAAGAAAAGAAAGAAAAGAAGAGAAAGAAGAGAAAGAAAAACAAAACAAACAAAACGAATGCAGCAGAGGGAAAAAGGTGCCTGTTGCTGTATCGGCTGAAAAGCTGCCCAGAGCATGGCAGCCAGGCTGCTGGGGAGAAACAATACTTTGAAGACAGAAGTTTTGCTTAAATCTTGTTACCCTAAATTGTAAATCCCATTTTTAATTATCTACCCCTCTCTTGCAGTGTTTTCATCATTTTCCAGGTCCTTTGCATACTGGCAGTGTCAGAGAGCCTGTTGTCACACTTAGGGGCACACCAAAACAGACTACCATGGAATTGCAACCCCTGCCAACAGTATAAGACCTAGTTACAGAACTAAGGTCACAACACTGGGGGTGGAGGGAAGGGCATCTCTCAAATCCACGATTGAAGCAAACTGTATTTTGAGGTGTACCCGGGACTGGCTAGCCAGCCATCTCACTCTAAATCACTCCTGTGGTTCACAACCTTCAGTAATTCTAGTTCTAGGGTATCCGGTGCCCTCTTTCTGACCTCTGTGTGAACTGTACACAATGAACTAAAGATATGTTGTTCACACACACACATACACACACACACACACACACACACACACATACACCCTTCCCGCACAGGACAGGGTCTCACAATGTAGGTCTGGCTGACCTGGAACTCTCATAGGCCAGGCTTCCCTAGAACTCACAGAGATCCGCCTGCCTCTACCTTCCGAGTTCTGAAATTAAAGGTGTGTGCCACTAATGCACTTCAAAATATTTGTTTGTTTTTCCAGGCAGGGTTTCTCTGTGTAACCCTGGCTACCCTAGAACTTGCTCTCTAGACCAGGCTGGCCTCAAACTGAGAGATTTTCCTGCCTCTGCCTCCTGAGTGATGGAGTTTTTTGGGTTTTGTTTTTTAACATGTACAGTGTCTTGCCTGAATTATATCTATGCATCACAAGTGTTTTTTGATTTTGTTTTAACATGATTTATTTATTTTACCTGTCTGTTGTGGTACAAATCCAGAACTGGGGAGGCAGAGGCAGGCAGATCTCTGTGAGTTCGAGGCCAGTCTAGTTCCCAGAGCTAGTTTCCATAGCCAGGACTATTAAAAAAAAAAAAAGCCGGGCGTGGTGGCGCACGCCTTTAGTCCCAGCACTCGGGAGGCAGAGGCAGGCGGATTTCTGAGTTCGAGGCCAGCCTGGTCTACAAAGTGAGCTCCAGGACAGCCAGAGCTACACAGAGAAACCCTGTCTCGAAAAACCAAAAAACAAAACAAAACAAAAAAAAAAAAAAAAAAAAAAAAAAACCCTGTCTCAAAGAGTCAAAAACAATTTTTAAGTAATTAAAAGAAAAATATATGTGTGTGTGTGTATATATATATATACAGAGAGAGAGAGAGAGAGAGAGAGAGAGAGAGAGTTTTACTTTATTTATGGCTGTTTGGCCTGCACCATGTTGTGGGAGTCAGTAATTAAACCTAGATCCTCTAAAAGAGCAGCCTGTGTCTTTAACCGCTGAACCATCTCTCCAGTCCATATCTACTTATTTATTTATTTATTTACATTTTTGGGTTTTTTTTCAAGACAATTTTTTTCTCTGTGTAGGACCCCCTATCTATCTAATCCATCCATCCATCCACCCATCCATCCATCCATCCATCCATCCATCCATCCATCCATCCATCCATCCATCCATCCATCCATCCATCCATCCATCCATCCATCCATCTATCCATCCATCCATCCATCCATCCAGTCTGTCATGACTGTCGTGACTTGGCCTGCGGCCCCTTTAGTACAATAGGCGAACCATAGAGATGCATCTTAGTCCTCCAGGGCGCTTAGAAAGACCTACGCAGGCGAGGCCTCTTCCCAGAGGCGGGGTTAATGACGCACTTCCGCTTCGGTTTGTTTTTCTGTCACCTGCCGAAGTGAGAACTGAGAAGGCCGGGTTCGCGTGTGTGCTGTGTCTGTAGTGGCCTTTTCTGGGCCTCGTTTTTGGGAGAGGGTACCACTCCGCCTCGGTTTCAGAAAAGGTCCGTGAAGTCATTGGGCTTTGCCCTTCTAGAAAGCAAGCTCGACCTGGACGGTCCAGAGGCTCCAATGGCTGCGGGCTCTGGGGTTGTCCCGCCACCTCTCGGTGCTGGGCTTTGTACGGTGAAGGTGGAGGAGGACTCTCCGGGGAGTCAGGAGTCCTCCGGTTCCGGAGATTGGCAGAACCCCGAAACTTCTCGAAAACAGTTCAGGCAGTTGCGCTACCAGGAAGTGGCCGGCCCTGAGGAGGCGCTGAGCCGACTTTGGGAGCTCTGTCGGCGGTGGCTGAGGCCGGAGCTGCGCTCCAAGGAGCAGATCATGGAGCTGTTGGTGCTGGAGCAGTTCCTCACCATCCTGCCCCAGGAGCTCCAGGCCTACGTGCGGGACCACAGTCCTGAAAGTGGGGAGGAGGCTGCGGCCTTGGCGCGAACTCTACAAAGAGCACTGGATCGGGCCTCTCCGCAGGTGAGACTCGTGTGGGCTCTGCGTAGCACCAGAGAGATGGCTTAGTGTTTAAGACCCTGAGCTGCTCTTCCAGAGAATGAATTCAGTTCCCAGGACCCCATATAGAGGGTCTCACAACCATCTGTAGCTCTAACTTCAAGTGATCTGCTGCCATGATCTAGGCATCTGCATTAACGTGCACGCGTGCCCAGTCGTGATGATTCAGAGAATACAGCCTGGTTGTCTACACACACACACTTTGAATGAGAATGGCCCCTATATTTGAATATGTTAGGTCCATGAGAAGGCATCTTGGAAAAAATACTCTTGATGCTTATTACTGGTTTTGAAATACAGTTTGATTTTCTTCTTAAAGGTAGAGTCTCTCTGTGTGTCCCTATCTGACTTGAACTCATTATATGTTATACCAGACTGACCTTTAACTCACAGAGATCCACTTTTACTGTACCTCCAAAGTTCAGGGATTAAAGGTTATTAAAGCTTATTGAAACAGAGCTCGCGTGTGCCTTTTAGAATACAATCTACAATCATTGTCCGTGTAAAAAGTCTAGTTTCTTTTTATTTTTGTTTCCTGTGTGTGACTATGTGTACGAGTGTATGCCACACGTGTAGGGGTGATCAAGGAGCACAGAACAAGGTAGTAGACCCCTGGAACTGGAATCACAGGCTGTTGTTCGCTGCCTAATGTGGGTACTGGGCACGGAACACAGGTCAGTCTACTGGAGGGACAGGAAGCGCTCTTCTGGTTCACCTCTCCTGCCCGTGAAAAGCTAATCTCAAAATATTCTGTAGGTCCTCCCCACAAAATGCCATTTTATACTTTAGCTATGTTTTTCCATCTCAGCACGAGGGACATTTGGGCGAATGCTTAGTTGTTGGGGGCAGACACTCAAGCACTTCAGATTTGGGGATCTTGGGTTTCAAAAATGTTGGAGCACCGATTTCATTCCTGACGGAACTGTGAGATACTCTGAAATTGTAAGCAGTACGTACGGCTCACTGTGATTTAACGGGCCAGAAGTTGAGTCCATGCTCAGCTGAATTCATTGTTCCTGGGCTTGGGGTAAGGCCGAGCCCCATTACAGAAGGGTCTGCCGGAGCACATATACTCACTTCCTGGCAGTGAGGAAGCAGAATGGGTATGCAGAAAGGTGTCAGGGCAAGCTAGAGCTCTCAGGGACACTCCTCTGCATCGTCCACCTAGAATTGTCTCTACCCTGCCCCCAGTTGAATTAGGATCTTATGTAACCCAGGCTGGCCTAGAACAGCCCACTATGTAGAGGGAAGAGTATGACCCTAGAATTTCTGACCGTCCTGCCTCTACTTACAGAGTTCTAGGATTATAAGTATTTGCCGTCACATCTGGTTTACGTGGTCCTGGGGGCTGAGCTCAGCTTTGTGCATGCCAGACCAGTCAGTAGTCTTAAACTGAGCCACATTCCAGTTTTTTTTTTGTTTTTTTGTTTTTTTTTTCCGAGACAGGGTTTCTCTGTGTAGTCCTGGCTGTCCTGGAACTCACTTTTTAGACCAGGCTGGCCTCGAACTCAGTAATCCGCCTGCCTCTGCCTCCCGAGTGCTGGGATTAAAGGCGTGCGCCACCACACCCGGCTCACATTCCAGTTTTAATTGCCACTTTGGTAAGCCACAGTGCTAGAACTCCGATATTTCACCCTTGCTTTCCCTGGACTGTCATAGATGATCCACAGAAAGTCTTTTCAAGGTTATAGGAGGAGCCAGGTAGCACATGCCTTTAATCCCAGCACTTGGGAGGCAGGGCTACACAGAGAAATCCTGTCTCAAAACAAGAACACAAACAAAAACAAAACCTAACCAAAGACATTATATGTGGCCTTCTAGTGAGAATCTTGAGTCTGTATGGATGTGACACCTGTCAGTAATAAAACTGGTGGCCTATAGCTTAGTCTGGAAGTAGGAGGTGAGACATTCGGGAGGGAAAAAGGATTCTGAGATAGTGCCAGGTGTGAGAGATTTCCCCGGGGAAGATTTGACGAGAAGGACACACAGTACCTCAGCACAGATAACCAACCTCGCAGCAGAATATACATTAGAAGAAATGGGCTAATTTAAGGTATGATCTAGTCAGAGAAGAGCCTAGCTATATGGCCAAGGTATTTGTGAATGTATTTTGAGTCTGAATTTATTTCAGATTAAACTTCTACAGAGAATGGCAACTCTCTTCACTGCTGTGACTAGAGCAAATTGAGGAAAAGGCTTGTTGAAGAAGAGCTACAGTCTGAGGTCAGGAAAGCGTGGGTGGCAGGGGGAGTGGCTGGCCACCTTGCTTCAAGGTTAGCAGTCAGGAGGTGGATGCTGGTGTTCCCTTGCCACCTTCTTTCTGTCCATACAGTCCAGTGCATCTCCTACCCAGGGTTGATCTTCCCTCCACAGTCAAAGCTGTCTGGATATGCTCACACAGGTCAGTCTGGAAGCTTACATTTGGGTGATTCTAAATCCAGCCAGGTTGACACTGAAGATGGTCAGTAGCAGGTCCCTTTGGTACCCAGTTGACACAGCATCTGTGGTTTGTTACTTGACTCTCACACTAACTCCTTCCACTCTAGAGTCCAGCTTCCCCTTAGACGAGTGGCAGTGTTTGCAATGACAGCAAGTGCTAAATGGAGATCTTATGTCGTTATAGGGCTTTGTGACCTTCAAGGATGTGGCTGAATCTCTGACCTGGGAAGAGTGGGAACAGCTGGCTGCAGCTCGGAAAGGTTTCTGTGAAGAGAGCACAAAGGACGCTGGGAGCACAGTTGTGCCTGGTAAGTGCTGTTCTCTGATGAGTTGTCGAATGCGTGGCTTGGGAAGCTGCTCTAGTTTTCTCCCAGTTGCTGTGAGGAAACATTCTGACCAAAAGCGGCCTAGGGCAGGAAAGGGTCACAGTTCATCACTGAGACAAGTCAAGGCAGGAACCTGAAAGCAGGCTACATAAGATCCTGATTCAGTTGGAGGCAGGGGAGAGACATCCTAGGTGGACGATGCAGAGGAGTGTCCCTGAGAGCTCTAGCTTGCCCTGACACCTTTCTGCACCCCCACTCTGCTTCCTCACTGCCAGGAAGTGAGTATATGTGCTCCGGCAGACCCTTCTGTAATGGTGCTCGGCCTTACCCCAAGCCCAGGAACAATGAATTCAGCTGAGCATGGACTCAACTTCTGGCCCGTTAAATCACAGTGAACCTTTTGTTCCTTAAGTTGTCTTAGGGATCTGTCACAGTGACAAACTGACTTAAACAGCATTATAAGGAAGACCGGTAGGAGCTATGGAGGGCACTGTTAAAGGCTGGCTTAGCCTCGGATAGCATTCTTTTTCTGAACAATAGCTTGTTTGAGGTTCTGTTTCTTTCTTTTTTCTTTTCCTTTCTTTCTTTCTTTCTTTCTTTCTCCCTTTCTTTCTTTCTTTCTTTCTTTCTTTCTTTCTTTCTTTCTTTTTTGTCTTTTCATATTTAATTTTATTTGTCTTGTGTGTGTGTACACGTGCCACTGTGCTTGTGTGGAGATCAAAAGACAAACTTGTGGAAAGAAGTTTTCTCTTATTACATTGTATGGTGAGGATCATCAAACTTAAGCTGTTAGGCTGCTCTAAGGTGCATTTACTCACTGAGTGGTCTCTGCAGCCCCATCATCTGCTGTCTTATGCAGTTCAGGACCTTCTTGCTTAGGGATGGTACCTCCCACAATGGGTTGACGTGTTCTACATCAAAGTAATCCCCCACAAAGAGCCCACAGGCCAGTCTAATCTAGGGATGCCTCAGTTGAGGCTTTCCTTCCATGGGCTGTGTCAGGTTGACAGTTTTTGCAAAGCAGGATTAGTAGCTGAGGTCTCTATGATCTGTGAGCTAGTTTGCCATTCACAAACATGGGTTAAGAGCCTTAGAAGTTCTTTTGTGACTTAGGCTGGGTTTTTCTGTTCTCTATTTTATTTTGTGTACATGTGTTTGTTTCTAATAATTTTTGTTGTGTTTGAGACAGGGTCTCACTGTAACTCTGCTGGTCTGGAAGTTACTATGTAGCCCAGGCTGTTTGGACTCAGAGATCTCCTGCCTTGGCCTTCAGAGTGCCGGGATTCAGGAGATGTGCCGCTACACCTGGCCCTCAATAACTTTTTGTTGTAGTTGTTGTTTTTGTTTTTGTTTTTTCGAGACAGGGTTTCTCTGTGTAACCCTGGCTGCCCTGGAACTCACTTTGTAGACGAGGCTGGCCTTGAACTCAGAAATCCGCCTGCCTCTGCCTCCTGAGTGCTGGGATTAAAGGCATGCGCCACCACACCTGGCTCAATAACTTTTTAGTTGTTCTTTAATCATATATATATGATGTACTTTGATTAGAATCAACCCCCATTCCTCTCTTATCCCTTCCCCTCCTCTGGAACCCTTCTTCCCCAAATGTTCCTTCCTACATTCCAGTTTGTGGTGTTTTGTTTTAATTAAGGTTGCATGTGCAGGATTGTGGGGTAGTTTCTCAAAGCACAGGCAAATGACAATGGCTACATCTTGAAGAAAAATCATCCTGGCTCCCTCAGCAGTGATTAATGACCCACAGTCTCTCAGCTAGAGGTGGGATCTCATCTGCCCCTCCCCATCTGTATGTGTTTGTGTGGGTGGACATAGAGGTTTATATGTAGAGGCCAGAGGACAATTTTTATGCACCTTCACCCAGTGCTAGGCTGAACTGGCATTGGAACCTTGCCTTCATATGTTGGCATCACCAGCTATGCCCATTATAGCTTATCTGGGGTGATTTTCTCATATTAACCCAGCCCACATTCATGGGATGAAGGCTATCAGCCTGTTCTGATATCCTTTCTGTGTCTACCTCTTATTGTAGCTGTGCAGTAGGACTAGGGAAGAATGCCTTGGTAGCTGTAGGCACAAGTACAGAAAGAAAGCTTTTTGCTGTACAGGCAAAGTGCATACCCCTGATGGGCTCAGTTCCACATAAAGAGTCTGGAGGAGGACACCTAGAAGCCTGTTAGAGGCACTTCCTTTACCAGCATTTTCTGTTTCACTGTCACACAGGCGTGAGATGATAGCAGCTTTTATTTTCCTGTTTCAGGCTTGGAAACTAGAGCTGTGAACACAGATGTGATTCTAAAGCAAGAAATTTTAAAGGAGGCCGAGCCACAGGCATGGCTACAAGAAGTGTCCCAGGGAAAGGTCCCAGCATTTACCAAATGTGGTGACACCTCTGAGGACTGGGAAGAAAAGCTGCCAAAAGCTGCTGTACTGCTGCAGCTCCAGAGTTCTCCTGAAGAGCAAGGATGCACTGCTGTCCCACTTCTCATTGGTGTGTCCAGAAAGGAAAGGGACTCTAAAACTAATGAATTTGAGAACAGTGGCAGTTCTGTCCTTGGTCAGCACATCCAGACAGCAGAGGGACTGGGTACCAACGGTCAGTGTGGGGATGACCACAAACAAGGTTTCCATGTCAAATGCCATCCAGTGAAGCCTCACAGCTCTGTGGACAGTGCTTTGGGGCTTCTTGAGACCCAGAGGCAGTTCCAGGAAGACAAACCTTATAAATGTGATAGCTGCGAGAAGAGATTCAGACAGCGCTCGGACCTCTTCAAACACCAGAGAATCCACACCGGTGAGAAGCCCTATCAGTGCCAAGAGTGTGGGAAAAGCTTCAGTCAGAGCGCCGCCCTCGTTAAGCACCAGCGGACACACACAGGTGAGAAGCCATATGCTTGCCCAGAATGCGGGGAGTGCTTCAGGCAGAGCTCACATCTGAGTCGGCATCAGAGAACCCATGCCAGCGAGAAGTACTATAAATGTGAGGAGTGTGGAGAGATCGTTCATGTTTCCAGCCTGTTCAGACATCAGAGACTACACAGAGGAGAGAGACCATACAAGTGTGGAGACTGTGAGAAGAGCTTCAGACAGCGCTCAGACCTCTTCAAGCACCAGAGAACCCACACAGGAGAGAAGCCCTATGCATGTGTCGTCTGCGGGAGAAGATTCAGTCAGAGCGCCACCCTCATTAAACACCAGAGAACTCACACAGGAGAAAAACCTTATAAATGTTTTCAATGTGGTGAAAGATTTAGACAGAGTACACACCTTGTCCGACACCAAAGAATCCATCAGAATTCAGTCTCCTAGCTTCCATGTGTCTCTGCATGACTCACGTGGCTTTTGTTGTTGCTACTGTTGAGAAAAGTTCTCACTGTGTAGCCCTGGCTATCTGGCAGTAGCTATGTGGACCAGGCTGGCCACAAACTCAAGAGGTCAACCTGCCTCTGGCTTTACCTCCTGTGTGTTGAGATTAAAGGTGCCCACCACCTTCCCCAACATGACTTTGGTTGTGATTGTTCAGTTGTTTCTTTGTCTCGAGGGTGCATTGTCGTTTGGGATATCTCAGTCATTCACAGATTTCCTTAGACAAGACAGTAGGTCTCGTTTGAACCTTTCTGTTTGGTTGGTTTTTGAGACAGGATCTCATTATGTCTCACAGGACAACTTGAAGGAGTTGGTTTCCTTCTAACTACCTGTAGGTTCCAGGGATGACCTCAGATCATTATGCTTGGCAGCATTGTCTTTACCCACTGAGATATCTCACTGGCCCAGTTATTATAAATAAATAAAGTTTTATTTATATATACTGCAGAGGAGGAAGAAGGAATATAGGGAACTTTCCAAAGATGAATGGGGCCATGTTTGAGATGTCTAATGATAAGGGTTAAAGGGCAGGGTCGATGGCTCAGCAGTTAAGATGACAAATACTGTCCTTGCAGAGGACCTGAGTTTGAGCCCCAGAAACACTATACCCATCTATAACTATAATCTTTTTCTGAGGTTTCTCATGAGACAGAAGGGACTTAGAGGCACTTCCTTTACCAGTGGTCCAGGAGGACATCCTTGGGGTCTTCAAAAGGAGAAGACTGAGTACAGAAGCATTTGAATCCTGTGGCGTCAGGGTTAAGGGGGTGGTTCAGAGCATAATGGTGTTTGCTACCAAGTCAGACAACCTGAATTCCATCCCCAAGACCAACATGGTAAAGGGAAGAACTGATACTCAAAAGGTTTCCTCTAACCTCATACATGCTATGCCACATACATACCTCACCCCCACACTAAATCTTTTTTAAAATGCCCAAGACCTGGGACATGATTCCACTTTGCTTTGAAGCTGTATTATTGGAGTTATCCCTAGTGCTGAAAGATTCCACTGTGTGTACCAAGATAATGCAGTGGAGCCCCAGGCCTTGACCATACATGTGCTTCTAGGACCTCCAAAAATGCTCATGAGAGCTTTATAGCTCAGTGCTAAAGCCTTTGCCTCCCATGCACAAGGCCCTAAGTCCAATGACTCCAGCATCTCAACAAAACAAAATGAAATTTGTTTTGTGACCTTTTGTTTCAGACAAAGACTCTTTAGCCCAGGCTGGCTTCAAACTCACAGTGATCTTGCCTAAGGCTCTCAAATCCTGGGATTGTTGCAGTGTGCCACTCTATCCAGCTTTCCCATGAGACTAAACATGCAAGTGGCTGGAAGGTGGCCTATAATTGTATTAGTGACAACTCTATAATGGATTCATCCTTTTCATGAACACAAAGCAGTAGATAAATGGGATCCTTGAATGAGACTCCTCTCTTGCTTCCCCTCTGCCCCAAGACAGAGTCTCTGTGTAGCCCTGGCTGGCCTGGAACTCATTCTGTAGACCAGGCTGATCTTGAGGAGAGGTCCACCTGCCTCTGTCTCCCGAGTGCTGGGATCAAAAGCCTGTGACACCCACTGCCCCCTTCTCTCTTGCTCATTAAAATCTTGAAAAGTCAAAAGCATTCAGAGCTGAACCCTTGATACTAGCTCTACACTCAACTCTAAATACAGGCAGACTCAAACATTCTGAGGCGAAGCAGGGTTTGGTTGGTAAACACCTGTAATCCTACCACTTGGGAACTTGACATAAGAAATGTTGGGCTGGTGTAGATCTTTGGTCCAAGATAGAATCATTTAAGACACTAAGATGATGACCCATGTGGGACCACCCAGCCCCTTCAGGGAAATGGTAACTGAGCAGTTATACTCTTCAGAAGTCTGTTGGCCCCTTGTCTCAGTAGAACTGCTCGACTACAGCCCCCTTCTATACTAATAGCTAGAGTGAAGTAAATTTTGTGTGCTGCAGTTCCTTTTGCTTGGAATAATTCCCTTTTCTCTAATGCTTTCCCACCAAACTCTTAAAAAGCAGTCCAAATATCCAGAAATGAGCACAACTTGGACTATAGGAGGATTTCTGGTGGTTAGATAAAAGCCACCATTCTTCAGGAATGGTAAAAAGAATTGTGAATATTCCACAGTGAATAGCAGGTAAAAGGAATTGGGAAGCCCAGTTTTCTGTCAAAAGGAGTCATTTTCCTTACCTTTGGCATTTACCAGCATATCAAAATGCATGCTGGCCTCCAGTCTCTCAATATCACATAAATACCCATTACACACAGCAAAGTCCATGTAATAGCATTCTGGCTCTTTTCATCTTCTCTATGCTTCTCCCTTCAGCTCCTGTCCTGGACTCCCTCCCCCCACCCCTCCAGCGAATCATTCTTCTTATAATCCTGCTATTCTCACTCCCACCCCACCCCATGCTCTCACTCTTAGATTGCCCCGATCATGTCCAGTCAGATGCCCATGTTCAGTCTACTCCTCTCTCTGCTCTTCCAGATGCCTCTGGCTGTTCCCTCTCACTCATATCTACAATAAACATCCCCTCTCCTGGGGGCTGGAGAGATGCCTTAGAGGTTAAGAGCACCAACTGCTCTTCCAAAGGTCCTGAGTTTAAATTCCAGCAACCACATGGTGGCTCACAACCACATGTAATGAGATCTGACGCCCTCTTCTGGCGCATCTGAAGACAGCTACAGTGTACTTACATATAATAAATAAATCTTTTTTTTTTAATCCCCTCTCCTTATGGGGGCTGGAGAGATGGCTCATCTGTTAAGTGCACTTCCTGCTCTTCCAGAGGACCCAGGTTTCATTCCCAAAAATCACATAGGAATTCACTACTGTCTCTCTAACTTCAGCTCCAGGGGATCCAATGCCCTCTTTTGACTTCAGTGGGCCTTGCATGCATGTGATACACAGACATATGTGTAGGCAAAACACCCATGTACATAAAAAGTAATTTAAAAAAACCTTCACCTTAATTATACCATGG
Organism: Mus caroli; assembly: GCF_978045245.1. NCBI lineage: Eukaryota > Metazoa > Chordata > Mammalia > Rodentia > Muridae > Mus > Mus caroli. Next base: position 149,688,925 of record NW_028227259.1, on the reverse strand, counting down.
AGTGGTCATGTCAGTTTATACAGGCAGTGCACACATATAATTCCCATACATGAGTTGCCACTGCTAAAAGTTTCAGGCCAACCCAAAACATATACTGATTTCCAGGCTAGACTGACTCTGTTATTGCATACAGTCTTGCTGTATTTCAGGCCCAAAGTTGAGAATTAATGGCAAGATAATGCCTGTAGCTATATAGTAGTCTGACTTTGGCGCTAACATGGCTTAAATCTAATACTTCTGATTTTGGGTCAAAAAACTACCTTTACGAGCTTTAGAAAATACCCGTTTAAGCAGGTGTCAGCTGTGGAGGCGTGTTTGCAATCATGGAAACCACTTAAGCATGTGGAGTGGAACTTCAGAGGGATTTGGGGTCAGAGCAGTGAATAGCAAGTAAAAGGAACTGGGGAGGGTTAAAACAAATGTTCCCTATTCAAGATTCAAGGCTTCTCTGCTTTTCTTTTTCTTTTTTTTTTTTTTTTTTTTTTTTTTTTTTTTTTTTTTGGTTTTTCGAGACAGGGTTTCTCTGTATAGCCCGGGCTGTCCTGGAACTCACTTTGTAGACCAGGCTGGCCTCGAACTCAGAAATCCGCCTGCCTCTGCCTCTCTGCTTTTCTTTCTTTTCAGCATTGGGAATGGAATCAGAGCCTTAAGCACTCTGGGACTGAGCCACACCCCTAAGCCTCTCATTTCTCAAGAGAGATCCAAAAGCAGAAGACAAAAAGTCAAAAGGTCCCTTTTCTCTTTTGTCCTTTGCTTCCGCCTGGGATCAGTCTCAAAATGCTCTACCTAAGTGGTGATCTACTTCCCATGAGCCTCTGCTTCCCGCTCCGGCAGGGGTGCGTGCGCACTTCCCAGCAGCCTTTGCGCGCTGCTGGAGTTCTGCGGACACCAGGACTTCAAGATGGCGTCGATCGGTGAGTACTCGGCCCTTGCCTGGCCTTGGGGTTGGAAGCCCGATTTGGGCACAGGCTCCAGGGCCACAGTGGGGTGAGAAGGAACCGCGGGAACTCTTGCTCTTCACCCGGAACTTCACTGAGGCCTCCCCGGAAGCGCGCTGGACACTTACTATAAGGTCCTGTGCTCCCGCCCTCCTCCCTCCACTCTGCAGCGGATTTCTGCTGTGCATCGCCTGGCCTGGCGGTGGAAGACCCAGTCAGCACGGAGAGGCTTCTGGGGGCCTGCACATGCGTTGCCCGGAACCATTTGTCTGGCTCTCCGCGGAGGACTAAGCTGCTGCTTTTTCCTCCAGCGCGACAGACACAGGCAGGGTCACTTGAACCTTTACGCTGGGCAGCGCTTGGACCTCCCTGGAGATGAGGCTCAGATTACGATCCAGGACCAGCGAGTGCCTAGAATGGTTCCCGACACCACATTATGCTACATACGCGTCGACAGAATACGCCTACTGGGGTGAAGTGACCTGTTCAAGGTCACCAGTCCTGAGAGAGCCTCGCTGGGATTCAGACCTAGGTTGGCGGGTCTCATGATAAATGAGATTACCTTCCAGAGATGTCCTTGTGACAGACAAGCAGATGTTCCCTTCACACGTACGAGTCAATCTCGACACCCATTCATTGCGCACCGTTGGGATTACACATAATTGGTTTTGTTATTATGTGTCCCACGCGTGTCTAGGTATGGTCATGGGAATGTGTCCAGGTTAGAGGACAACTCCGAGGAACTCCAGTAGCCAGGCCAGCCACTTCACAGTTGTCTACCTCCTCCTTTTGAGACATGGTTTCACCATGTAGCCCAGATTGGTCATGAACTTGCTGCCACAGTCGTGATGTATTAGCGTCTATCTCTGAGTGCTAGGATGACAGGCCTATGCCGCCGTACTTAGCTTGTTACAGTGTTCTTTATCTCAGCCTGGGAAGGTGAAGGGGTGGGGTGTCTAAAAACGGGGTGTGAAGGAGCTGAGCCTTTTTGATTTGGTTTGGTACTTGGTTTTGCAAGATAGGATTTCTTTGTGTAGCTCCAGCTTGTAATGGAACTCATCTGTGGATCCACCTGCTTCTGTCTCCCCAGTACTGGGCTTAAAGGTGGAGATCACTGCCACCTGGGGCATTAGCAGCTATTTTATCTGTAAAATGGTAGGAGATGGTTAGTGAACACAGCTTTTAGAAGAGACAACGGGAAGAGCATTGATGACACTGCTCAAGAGGCTGAAAGAAGCACAGTCGTCAGCCTGGGCCTTCCTCTCCAAAAAAAAGTTGAAAAAAATAGAAGTTTTGGATCCCAACCCCTACAGGATTTCTCTGCCCCTCTGGCTATCCTTGAACTTGAACTCCATCTGCCTCTGCCTTCCCATGCTAGGGTTGAAGGTGTGTGCCGCCACTGCCACAACCACCACCACTATCACATTTCCTTGTTTTTTTTTTTTTTTTAAAGACAAGGTCTCCCTAAATATCTGTGGCTATCCTGAAATTCACTAGATAGATCAGGCTTGTCTGGAACTCATAAAAGTCTCTCTGCTTCTGCCTCCTAAGTGCTGGGATTAAAGGCATGCGCCATCATACCCAGCTTAAAGTTTGCAATCTTATTTAAGTAGAGGGTCAGTGTGAAGAGACCTTTGAACGAAAGACTAAAGAGTTTAGTACACTTCGCCAGCTGGGGGGTGATATTGTACACCTGTCACCCTAGCAGTGGGAAAGCTGAAACAAGAGGATTAGCCATGAGTTTAAGGCTAGCCGGTACTATATAGCAATACCCTATCTCAAAATACCAAACCAACAAACAAAAAAAGATGACTCAGTTCAAGAGAGATACTGGGCGGGGCGGGGCAGGGGTGGGGTATCGAGTTACAGCTCTGTTTGTGGAGTGCTTGCCCCAGAGGCACAAAGTCCTGGGTTCCATCCTCGGCACCACATAAAGCCTGTAACTCCAGCACTTGGAAGGTAGCAGGGTCCGCTATGCCAAAGACATCCATTGACATACAGCAGCAGGTTTGAGCCCAGCATGAGCTACATAAGATCCTGTCTTAAAAGAAAAAAGGCGAGCATGGTGGCACCTGAGTATGTGTGTTCGTGTGTGTGTGTGTGTGTGTGTGTGTGTGTGTGTGTGTGTCTCTCTGTGTCTCTGTGTGTCTCTCGCGCGCGTGTGCGCGTACATGTGCACATGTTCAGAAGAGCCATGGGAACTGTATGGAGGTCAGAAAACAACTTTGCAGGCTCTGTGCTACTGCACATACTTTTAATCCCAGTTCTCAGGGGGTAAAGGCAGGGAGATATCTGAGTTAAAGCTCAGCCTGGTCTACATGGTTCCAGGAAAGCCGGAGCTATAGAGAGAGACCTTGTCTCAGAAAACAAAGATAATTGAGAAAGTGGCCACCCCACAATGAAGGGTTCTGTTGGTGTTGAAAGATCCTGACAGAATGTAAAAGGTCACAGAAGCCCTAAAATTGGCAAAATAGATGTCACTGTTAGCAGAACTAGCTTCACTAATTTAAAAAAATAGAGGTGCACAATACTCTGGCCACTCCTTGAACCTATGTGTCTGCCAATGTTTTGACCGTTCCTTGAACCCATGTGTGTGCCCACTGATGAAGCCCATTGCCAGGTGTTTGTAATGTTGGTTGCTGGGGAAGAGTCGGAAAATCTCCCCAGCAACCACAGCCCAGCCAATCCTGAGTTGCTACACCTGCACCAGACTCTTTCCTTGTACCCCTCCCATACATATTTCTTGAGAATAGACATTGTTTAGATCTAAAAATCCCCTACTCCCCCCCCCCCTTCTCCTTTCTCCCCTGAGGGCCTATAAAAACTGGGACCTCTTTCCCCTCGAGGTCGACTCCTCTACCCCTGTGTGGGATATGAGTCATCCCCAGAGCTTTTGACTTTCCCCGAATAAAGCCTCATGTGGTTTGCATCAAGCTTGGTCTATCGTAAGTTCTTGGGTGTCCGCTATTGTCCTGAGGCCTGAGCGAGGGGCTCCTCTCGGAGTCTTTCAGTGTGAACTGGGCATCTGTTTTTCCCTTGGGGTATGTGAGTGAGGTCGGTTCACACAATATGATCTGTGTAACTCAGTGAAGGATTTGGAGGTCACGCCTCCTAAGTATTGATGGGTTTTTGAGTGAGGGATATAACAGTTAGCAGTAGCACATACGACTTGGAAGCTTTGGGAGAGGTGTTGTCTGGGGCTGGAGAGATGGCTCGGTGAGTGGAGATGACACAAGGTTGGTTCCCAGCTCTCACATGGTGGTTCATATTCATCTGAAACTCTAGTTCCAGGGCATCTGATGCCCTCTTCTGACCTGTGTACACCAAGCATGTATATGGTGCATGTCCATACATGCAGGCAAAATACCCATGTACATATAATAAAAATATTAAAATTTTTTTTAAATATTTATTTATTTATTACATATAAGTACGCTGTACTTCAGACACACCAGAAGAGGGTATCAGATCTCATTACGGATGGTTGTGAGCCACCATGTGGTTGCTGGGATTTGAACTCAGGACCTTCAGAAGAGCAGTCAATGCTCTTAACCTCCGAGCCATCTTGCCAGCCCCCTAAAATTTTTAAATGATGTATTTTTATTTGATGTGCATTGGCATTTTGCCTGCATGTATGTTTATATGAGGGTGTCATATCCCCTGGAATAAAGTTACAGATAGTTGTAAGCTGCCATGTGGGTGCTGGGAATTGAACCTGGATCCTCTGGAAGAATAGTCAGTGCTCTTAACTGCTGAGCCATCTCTCCAACTTCAGAAGAATAATCTTGAAATTATTTACTTTTTTTGGAGACAGGGTCTTTCTGTGTAGCCCTGTTTGTCCTGGAACTCACTATGTAGATCAGGCTGGTCTTGAATTCATAGAGATCTACCTGACTCTGTTTACCAAATGCTGGGATGAAAAATGCATGCACTACCATGCTCGGCTCTTTAAAAATAATTTTTGTTACAGTATTCTGTGTGTGCAAGCATATGCAAGCCACAGTTGTGGAGATTGGTTCTTCCACATGCCCTAGGGCTGCCCCAGGACGTGGACAGAGATATCCTGAGATGAACTTCCAGAGCATGGAACAAGTTGTGAGGTCTGACTTGTTTCCTTCCTATGTATGGGTTCCTCTCAATGCAGGGTAATCGTTATTACAACTCTGTGATGACAAGATACCACAGGGCTGGCGAGCTGGCTCAGTGGTTAAGAACACTCGTTGCTCTTGCAGAGAACCTGGGTTTGGAGAATGTTAGGGGGTTTTATTTTATTTTATTTTGGTTTTTCGAGACAGGGTTTCTCTGTATAGCCCTAGCTATCCTGGAACTCACTTTGTAGACCAGGCTGGCCTCGGACTCAGAAATCCGCCTGCCTCTGCCTCCCGAGTGCTGGGATTAAAGGCGTGCGCCACCACGCCTGGCTGGGGTCTTTATTTTTTGAGATAGAGGTTTGTTTGTCATTCACCCTATGACGTCTTGATATTTTGTCTGCATCTCCTGAGAGCCAGGATTATAGGTGCATGCCTCCCTGCTTGGCTTCAGGGTTAGCTTTTTGGTGTCCTAAGCTGCTCCATTTTATTCTCACCTGTGGTCCTTAGCTTTTCTTTTTTACAGTCATTCTCAGTAAGCTGTTAGACACCGTTCATTTAGAAAGCTTTCTTTTATGTGCATGTGTGCGTTTGCCTGCATGTATGTCTGTATACCACATATGTGTCGGTGCTGGGAGTGACCAGGAGGCAATGGATTACAGACTCTTGTGTGATGCTGGTAATTAAACCCAGGTCCTCTGAGCCATCTCTCCAGCCCCTGGTGTTTAAAGGCTTTGCTAAGCAGCTCTACCATTACATAGGCTTAGGCCTTACAGTATCGTCTTTAGTGTGTTATATTTATTCACAAAATGGTTCACGCGCAGCATCTGTGGACTCCATCTACTTGCAGGAACAGTTGAAAATGACATGGGAGAAGTGTTGTGTTGCTGGAGGGTTATTCTGTGTTTTGTTTTGGTTTTCTTGCAGTGCCATTGAAGGAGAAGAAGCTCATGGAAGTCAAACTTGGAGAGCTGCCGAGCTGGATAATGATGCGGGATTTCACCCCCAGTGGCATTGCAGGAGCCTTTCGGAGAGGTCAGTGTCTACGGGCAAGACGGCAGAAGCAGTGCTCTGGTCTTAACCCGGCCAGCGAGGGCCGTACTGGCTGAGATTGATGGGCTTGTGGAGGGGGTGATGATGGTGGTTAGCTCCTGAGTTTTTGTATTTGGGTGACAGTGTGGGCAAGGGCAGTGGCTCAGTGGGTAATGTGGACTTGAGTTTGTGTTTCCAGAGCCCTTGTAAAAAGCAGTGTCTGTTTGTAGTTCTGACACTGAGAGGCACATAACAGGATCCCAGCTCACTGGCAGCCTTGACTCAGAACCTGGTGGAGACAGGTAGGAAGCTACCTGATGTGATCGCTGGCCTCCACACACTTTGCTCTCACAGCCGTGAATGTGAGAGCACACGTGCCATTGGCAAGCACACGTAAACAGCAGAGGTGAGCACTGAGATGCTTTGGCTTAGGAAATGTTTTGCGGTGTTTTGAGGCTATAAGGCTCAAGCTGGCCTTGCACTTCCTTCAGCCTGCCTCAGCCTCCCAATGGTGCCACCATGCCCAGCTCAGAATAACTTCATTGCTCAGAATCAGTGCCTCTGTCTTAGAGGAAACTGAAAACCAGGTGTGGTTCCATACAGGGGTACTTGTAGCATTAGGAAGCTAGAGGCACAAAGGTCCAGAGGTCAGGGTCACCTTCAGCTGTTAGCAAATCTGTTGGCCTGGGGTACATGAGGCTCTTGTCTCAAAAAGAAAGATTACAAACAGAAAGAGACTTGGTTGAGATAGTTTGGATAGTGGTGGTCCCAGCCTGAGAGGGCCCATCCTTCAAGCATCCTAAAACACTTCAGAGGGCTCGCTCAGGTGCTCGTCCTTCAGGCCTTACTTATAAGTAAGTGCAACACTGGTCAGATCGTCCGATGGACATGTGCACGGCCTTGGGCCTCCTCTGGGCACCATACACTACTACTCCTGTGACTTGGCCTAGCTTAAGGCTTTCCTTCCAGTTCTGCCCCTAGAACATTCTACCTTTACCCCCATGTCTATTATAGCTGTCCAGGAAATTTGTATAGCCTATGCCCACGCCTGTAGCTCCTCCCAGGCAGCCATTGCTATTTAATTTTTTTTTTTTTTTAAGATTCATTTATTTATTATATGTTAGTATACTGTAGCTGTCTTCAGACAATCCAGAAGAGGGAGTCAGATCTTGTTACGGATGGTTGTGAGCCACCATGTGGTTGCTGGGATTTGAACTCCGAACCTTCGGAAGAGCAGTCGGGTGCTCTTACCCACTGAGCCATCTCACCAGCCCCCTAAAAATTTTAATCCCTATCAGATCATCCCATTTTAGTTGTTGTTGGCTTTTGTTTCATTGTTAGGCTCTCACTATATAGCCATGGCTAGCATAAAACTTGTAGACGAGGCTGACCTGAACTCAAGAGATGTCCTTGCCTTTACTTCTCAGGGGCTGTGTTTGTTATGAGACAGTATCAGGTGAGCAGGCCTCAGAGTCAGTATGTAGCTGAGGAGAGCCTTGAACTTGTGATCCTTCTGCCTCCACCTACAATGCACTGTCTCACCAGACTCATGTATTTTTGCTAACTAGAGTATGCTTGTGTCCTCTGTGGTCAGTGCACCTGACTGCATCTATTAACCCTACCCCTGACAAATTTAAGGCATTCAGTGCTGTTAGGAAGTATATACAACCAATTTAAGTTTATCTCTGACTAGCTTACAAATAAATAAGACTCAGACTATGGTTATTCCATTTGGCCGTGAAAATTACTGGGGTGACTGTGACCCCTGATGTACTCGTCTAACTGCTGCCCTGACCACCTCCCCAGTGGTGTCCCCCAGGTACTTGCTGCTTCTCCTGGCCATGCACTCATAGTCCAGCTCCCCTAGCATGGTGGCTTCCTCTCTCCTCTTGTTCCTCTTCCTCTTCTTGGCTCTCTTCCTGCAACAAGGTCACTCCAAACCCACCTACTTCTAATCCCTCCAGTATTTGGCTGTAGCCAATTTTATTTAACCAGTAGTTATTCTTTTCTTTTTTTTCTTTCTTTTTTTTTTTCTTTTTCGAGACAGGATTTCTCTGTATAGCCCTGGCTGTCCTGGAACTCACTTTGTAGTCCAGGCGGGCCGCGAACTCAGAAATCCGCCTGCCTCTGCCTCCCAAGTGCTGGGATTAAAGGTACGCGCCACCACTGCCCAGCCTAACCAGTAGTTTTAAATCCGGGAACAAGGTTTTAAAAAGCTTGTAAACACAAGAAGTCACTCATGTAGGCCTAGACCTTTTGGGTATAGAATTCAGCATCACAGTACATAGCAAGTGACCAAACCACAACAATGAAGGGCTTGGCCAATCTTTCGGGTTACAGTGAAGTGACCCTTACTGGAGGTTGGAATCTGCAGCACAGTTAGAGTAAGAGGGTTCCCAGGCTAGAAGAGGTGGAGATAAGGTAAGAGCATATAGACTAACAACCTGAGCCACATTCACATGATTAAAGCCAAAGAAAGGGTAGGTGCCCTGTTAAATGGGCTTAGATCCGGGGCTAGTGTTGGGTTATGGAGATAGAACATCATAGGGTATTTGTGTTACCCAGCATCAGCAGTAAAGACTGTGCACTGTCAGTATTGTTGCTATCGAGCACCTCCTCTCTTGCAGGGTATGACCGGTATTACAACAAGTACATCAACGTTCGGAAAGGCAGCATCTCGGGGATTAGCATGGTCCTGGCAGCCTACGTGGTTTTCAGCTACTGCATTTCTTACAAGGAACTCAGTAAGTCCTCTAGCAAGACCTGGGTCCCTGCTACCCAGGAGTGTGGCTTTGTTAGTTAAATATGGCAATCCACCCTGTTAGCAGTAGAGCTCTGGGGTGCTCCTGACCTGTGTGTTCCTCCACCTGAGAGGAAGTTACAGTAATGTGGTGTGGTATGTGTGAAAACAGTTTAAGTGAGGAGCCTAGGAAAAAGAACCCAGGAAAAATAAGATGGAATTAGGCTAAAGTTTAGTGATTGGGAAGCATACTCTAAAATGCTGAAAACTGGCTTACTCTCCTAGTGGCTACTGTAAAGAGGACCGTAAGTAGTCGAGTGTATGATCCAGGGATTATACATGCTGACAAAGCACAGCTGCTCATCGGTCACAGACCTGGGCTGCTGGTGGCTGTGAGTAGGCTTCACGGCTGTTCTCACAGCACCAGCTCGCCAGTCTCACTGGACCTGGGTGACACTTTTTGTTGTGGGGCTATAATGGATAACTGTGTCGCCATTTGACAAGGGAAGAAACTAGCCAGGTGGCAGGTCCTAACTTACCTGGAAGAAAATGACAGGAAGGACTGAGATGATTGCGGTCTGTTGCCGCCACTCTGCTTTCACATGGACACCTGGTAGGAGACTGTTTTTCCTATTTCTAGAACATGAACGGCGACGCAAGTACCACTGAAGAGGGGTCGCTGGAGGGCATTGCATGGCCGAGCATAACTGCCTGCCCCACTCTGACCTAGGAAGAATTCAACTGGCTGAACCTTCATACCCTGACTGAGAACTAGTGTCCAATAAAAGGTGGCTGGTTCACAAATGCTTGCCTGGTGTAGTCATTGTTCTGACTTGTCCACAGTCCAGGATTTTGGCTCTGAAACCTGTGGGCTCTGTACACCATTGTGTGCTTGGGATTGCGAGCTAGCTCACTGCAGGGCAGCATATTATCTGGGGTTTCCAGCTGTCTAGAGACTTGTCCTCTACCATAAGTGCTGTAGCTGTCTAGAGGTGCTGTGGCTACTGGTTGCTTATACAGTATGAAGCATAGACCACTGAATCATGACAGTTTTTCTCTTTAGGGACAGGGTCTCTCTACTTAGCTCTGGTTGTTCTAAAATTGACTACCTAGACCAGGCTAGCCTCAAACTCAGAGATCAGCCTGCCTCTTTTTTTTTTTTTTTTTTTAAAGATTTATTTATTATATGTAAGTACACTGTTGCTGTCTTCAGACACTCCAGAAGAGGTCGCCAGATCTCGTTGCAGATGGTTGTGAGCCACCATGTGGTTGCTGGGATTTGAACTCTGGACCTTCGGAAGAGCAGTCGGGTGCTCTTACCCACTGAGCCATCTCACCAGCCCCAGCCTGCCTCTTAAGTGCTGGGACTTAAAGGCGTGTGCCACCACATCTGGCACTTTGGGGTATTTTTGCCTGCACGCATATGCAGTGTGTGCTTCATGCCCACAAAGATGAGAAAAGGTGATCAAATCCCTTTGAACTGCAGTCACCACATGCGCTGCCATATGGGTGCTGGGAATAGAACCCAGGTACTCTTAAGAGCAGCAAATGCTTTTACTTTAAAAGAAAAAAAAGTGTATGGGTGTGTGCTTGCATCCTTTGTGTCCCTGGCACTACAGAGGCCAGAAGAGAGTGTGAGTCCCCTAGAACCGGAGCTGTGGATGGTTGCAGGTACTAGTTATGGAGCTAGGGCCCCTGGAAAAGCAGTAAGTGCTCCTAACTGCTGAGCCATCGCTCCAGCCCACTCCTGGACATTCTAACAAGGCAGAGGATTTGGGGTGGGCCTGAATGTCTTCTGCCTTTCTGCATGAGGTCCACCAGCAACTGGTAAAATGGCTCCAGTCAACAGCTAGTGAATGGATAAGAGGTGCTGGCTGGCCTGTCTGAAGCAAGCTCATGGCTGTCCCGAAGTACCCACCATTCCTGACTCTTCGGATTTAAGGATAAGCTATCAGTTGCTTATGGGATTAGGGGAGTGTAGTGGGTTTGCTGCATGCTGCTTGTCTTCTAATGTTAATTTAGGTCCCCAAAACTGTTCCGCACTAAGACACTGAAGGACCCTGCCCCAGTTAATTCTGATTGGTAAATGAAGATGCCAGCAGCTAATAGGTAGGGGGAGAAATAGGCGTGCCGGGGCTTGGGACCAAGAGGGCCACCATGCCTCAGGAAATTCTGGGGGGGTGGGGTAGGGGGGTGGGGAGGGGGATAACCAGAACAGCCATGTAAAAGGGCCAAGAGCAGCCAAGATGGAACACTGAAATTGATAGAAAGTAGATTTTAACAACATGGAAGTTAGGCAGTTGCCCTGCTATTTGCTGCTTAAGAAATATTGAAATATAAAGGAAATGTTGTGTGTGTGTGTGTGTGTGTATCTTTCATCCAGGAACGTAAATGGTCGCAGGCGGGAAGTAACCCTGTGCCAGGATCTACTAAAAATATTCATACACCAGGAGGGAGGGATGGAGACTACTCACTGCACGGAGCCTGCATGAACAGGGCTTAGAGCCAAGCCTAGTTTGATGACTAGGTACCATCAAACCTAACACGAGAGAGGATGCAGAGGCCCTTCCTAGCAGCAGTCACTTCTCTCTGAGATTGGTATCTGCCAAATGGGACTCTTCTTCAGGAGTCTCTTTAAGTAATGAAACACAGGCTAAAAAACAAGCTTTTTAATTAACCTCATAGAAAGTATTCTTATAACCGAACTTGGATAGGCCCACTTGCCCAGCAGGTTGCAGGTGATGGATTCACATTTTCTAGGCTCAAGGATGGGCGGCCTCTGCATGCCACAGGTGTCTGAGTGACAGCACAGAGCTTGCTTGGCAGGAGGTAGGCGCAGACCAACTGGGTCAGCTATTTCAGGGTGGTCTGCAGCACTGGCTAAAGGTGCACTTGAAGCACTGTCTGACGGGTGCTCCACAAGCAAGCCCAGACAAGCAGCTCAGCCTGGGGAGCCTGGCGCCCCTCCCACAGTGAGGGCCAGGCCAGGCAGTGGGTGCTCCAGGTTTGTCAGGAAGGGGCTCCTGTGTTCAAATCACATTCATAGGCACAGTTTCAGATGTCAGCAGGACATGGAGAAAGCAGGCTGACCTGGCCACAGCCCCACATGATCCACCCGTCCTCTTTAGGTGCTGGTGTTTAAATGAGGCCCTGAGGGGAACTGCCAGCTGTCTTCCACCCAGGACGAAGCATAGCCCTTCCCAGCTTCTCTCTCCCCAACAGGACAGTGTACAGGGAGTCCAAAAAATAAAAAAATAAAAAAACGAGGCACTGATGTCCAGGCAAACTCTGGCTCAGGGGACCCAACTGAAGCACATGGTCCTTCTTTTTAAAAAAAAAAAAAAAAAAATTATAGCAAAATGAAAGGACAGACATGGCCCCTCAAAATGAGCCCTGACTGGTATGCCTGCAGCTCCAGTCCGAGTCCTGCCAGTCCTACAGTCAGCAGCTAAGTGCGTGCTCCCATCAGCAGGCCCCTCAGGCTGCTCCACAGTGATTCCAGCTGCTGCTGCTGCTGCTGTCACTGTCCACTGAGAAAGGCCAAATGCCCTTTGGTGCATCTGTTGGCGTAGTGTCCTTTCTCACCACACTGGGAACAGGAGGGGAAGGAATGGGAACAAGCGTGAGAGTTCTGATGCTAACTAAAGCAGTGCCCACCAAGTCACAGCCTGTGGGGACGCTCAGCAGAGGTGAGGAGGCTGACACGGGGCAGCTCCCCAGCACCCCCACACCTGCACTGGCCCCAGGCCTGCCCAACAGGGGCTTCACCAGCACCATGAGCTCCCCCACCTGCCCCTCCACAGGGCAGGACAGTCACCTTACCTCTGAGCCAATGTCTGGGCTTCCTAGAGAAGATAGGAGGGACCAACCGGACAGAAGCCACCAAGCTCCTGCCCCAGTTCAGGGAGCCATTGCTGAGAACACTGAGGGTGAGCTACGCCTGAAGCTTCCCTCCTGGATCGTGCATACATTTCAAAGCTATCTGAGGGCAGCCTTTGCTCACAGGCCCAGAGCCATCTGCTAATCTTTCAGCCTGGAGAGGTAGAGCTGCCAGTGTTACCTGATCCTAACCTGGCCCTTCTGTAGTGCCTGAACAGCCTTGGTCTAGCACTGCACAAATGGACAGGAGATTGCAAAGGGCCACAACTTGATGCAAACTTCCTATCAGCTCTCCATGCCCATGTCACCTCTGTCCTGGCTGCCACAGTGGCATTCTGTCAGTATCCAGCTGCCGCTGGCTCCCAACTCAGATGTGCCTTTCTGTGTGGATGAGTGGTCTGGAGGTCTAGATAGCAGTCAGAAGGAACCAGGAAGCCCTACTTGCAGGACTGGGCACACACACTTGTTGGGGTCTCAGGACCTGAGTGTATGCATCATGAAGGAGACACTGCTACACTGTGGTGCTAGATGGAGCAAGATGACAGCTAAGATGCTTTAGGGTGCCATCTTTGGAAATTACCAGGAACGCTCTACCACCCAAGCGCCACACAGTTCTCGTATCCTGCGGCACCTGAATTCACACATATTTTTACTTTGATTTTTCTTTAAGCAATTGCCTTCCCTTCTCCCAGGGATACAGACTTCTCTGGGATAGAGCAGGGTTTCAAAGAATGCCTGGCTGTAGTGGCATTGTCTTAGGCCATGCCTTACAATGTATATATACAAGCATCTTATAGCTCAGAACCACTAGCAAAATGCAGATGCCAGTGGGTATCAGTCAAGACTATTGCTAAGAACAAACCCATACACAGTCTTTTAACAGCTGTGCTGAAATAAGCTGTGGTTATGTAGCCACTGAGAAAGATCAGATTTCCACGTACTGTTGTAAAGACTGATCATTAAACAGAAAACAAGGCTGCACACCTCCGGCAATGCACAGCTATGGGATGAGCCTAAGATACTACAAAGAAAGAAGGTATATGAATTAAGCTCACTCTAGGAGCCCATGTGCATGCTTACGTAGGTATTTCCCTCCAGTGTTTTTTCCGCACGTGTGTGTACGTGTGTGTGCATGCTTATTTGATTGTCCATGCACAGAGGCACCAAAGTGACTTCTCTCTACTGAGGCAGGGTCTCAAATGAACCCACCACTCCAGGGATCTTGTCTCTATTAATGATCTGGGCCACACTCACCTAGCCTTTCTATAGGAGCCTGGGATTCAGACTCTGGCCCTCACGATTACAGTTGTCTTTATCCACTGAGCTGCCTGTCTGAAGTTCCCCATGCATGTCACTGCTGATTTACCATGGAGGACACTTCCCAACATGTTTTGTGATTTTTAGTCACAAGTTCATCCCTCTGAGTATGAGGGGACCTGCTCCTGTGAGATGGCAGTGTATACCCTCAAGCTTTGAACTTTTCAGAAGCCCAAACTCGCGCAAGGGCTATGCAGCAGCTACACATTCTCGTGAGATTCTCCCTGAAAGACTTCTTCTATGGGCTGGGGTGTGTTCCTAATCCAATTCCTGTGTGCATGGGCCCAGAGATTTGCCCCGTCCCTTTGGGATGCACACGTGGCTGTTTTGAGCATCACCCCACCCTTTTTGAAAATTCTTGTTTCAAAGCACAATGTACTCATTAAATAGCATATGTGCACCTTCCTCCATGTGCCTTGGCACTAGAGGAAGGAGGATGGGGACTAGCCCACCACAGTGGCCTCTACCTTTACTCTGCAAATCAGCACTAATAAAAATGTTACTACTGTCCAAAAACAACCACACATCTGTGGAGTGAGGGAGTGACCACTGACGGAAGACGGTGCCCCTGTCCCCCCTGCCCAACCCCACCCCTGGGACTCACCTTGTAGCAAGTGACTTGCTCCAGCGGCCGGGGTCCCCGGTTGCCCGCACTGCTGTTTTGACTCTGCATGACCCCAATGACCTGCGGGGCTCTCTGCTGGTTGGGAGAAGAGTTCTGACTCGTTAACTGGATCAAGGAGGACGACCTTTGTAATGGCGGATTGTTACTTTGCTGGAAAGAGTTACACAACACGGTTTTACTGCGGAAAACACGTGCACGAGGACTACCAATGGGGACAGGAAAAAAAAAAGAGGACGGGACCTCTCCTGCATAATCAGCAGGAAGAGGGCTTCCGCAATGGCCTGCCCCAGGAAAGTGGGCCGAAAAGAAAGTTCTGGTGATGATGGCAGGAGCTGCTGTCCGAAAAACACCATGCAGACACACAAAAACGAGAACTAAAAGTAGAAAAGAAAAGATGGAAGAGACAAGAGGAAGTCTCTGGGCAGCGGGGTGAGGGCACGATCAGGCCTTACTTTTGTTTCTGAGGTTCTAGCTTCAGGTCAGGATGAACGCTTGGTTCAGCCAGATGTTTAGCAGCCTACACGGCGAGCAACAGTCACAGAAAAACAGTTGGAGCCTGATATGCTGGCCTGCAGTCTAGGGGCTGAGAGGGCCCTCCTCTAGGAGTCATGGAAAGGGGAGTGGGGCTCTTAGGTAGGGATTCCAGAACAAGTCCACCTCCAACCAGATGGGATCTTGGCTCTGACCCATGAAATACGAGCTAGGAACCCCGAGGCTACCAGCTGCACCTATGCCAGGGACGGCCTGGCTTCCTTGAGGAAGTCTGTTTTGCTTGGTGTCTCCAGGGGCTTGGGGATCTGAGCAAGCCCCTCAGGCTCTGGCCTGGGAAGGACTAGAAGGGGACATGGTACCCGACTTAAAAGCCAGTCAGGTAAAGTGAGGTTTCAGGAGGGCGGTTAGCTTATGCAGACCTGCTGAAGGCCCTGCTTGTCATGCAGGCCAGACCTTCCTCTGACCCAGTGCACCACTCCCATTTGTAAGCCCTGGGTGCCCTGGTTTGGCCACTACTGTACATCCCCATTTGTCCATGACATTTCCCTTTCCTTGTGCTTAGGGGACACACTGACTGAACTGTGGGTCTGGATAGTCCTTTATTCCTGTTTGTGACAGGTTAATCACCACAGGAGCCATGCCGGCACTTGCCAGAAGTCAGCTCTCATGTCTGCCACGGCTTGGCAGTATCCCCTCAGGTAAATCCCTCCCTCTGGGAGGCCAAGTTTCCTCCTTTGTAAAGGGAAGGTTCTGACTCAGAAGCAAGAGCAGCCAGCATTGGCCCAGTCCCCCTGCTCTCTTCTCTCTCCCAGCTCCCAAGGCAGACGCCACTGAGCCACAATTGCACAGCCCCACATTTACAGTGATTGTGCTACATGGACCCGTCTCCCACCCGCCCTGGGACTCATCTCTAAAACAAGAAAACTGCTTTGCCCTGATTTTTTTGTTGGAATAAGAGGGCATATCCCCTCTCTCCCGCCTCCCCCTTTGCCCTTCACACAGGCCCCCAGGTGGGGTCTACAGTAGTCCTCACACAGAGTGGGTAATGAGACCATATCTGCAGGCCAGTGTGGCCAGGGAGGCAGCAGGGTACAATACCTTTGTTGGAGGCTGTGTCTGCTGCGGTAGTGGGGGTTGCTCAGTGGTCCCCATGGGCAGTTCAAATCGAGGGCTGGACAGAGAAGAAGACAGGGCACGAGATGAGTTAGGGTCAGGCAGTGTTTGGAAAAACCACACGTATCTTCCGAACAAAACAAACGCAATCCAAATTTTGGGACACAGGGTAGGCCTGCCTGGTACAAACAATTGATGGTGGAACCCTTGGGCAAGGGCTATTCTAAGGCGCGGCTGTCTTGGTCCTTGTACTGTGCTATAAATGCCCCAGCAGTCCAGAAGTGTATCAAGACCTCCTCAGGATGTACAGCAGCACTCAGTGACATGCTCACCTGCAAGCAGCTATCCCTGGACCGGACAGATGCAAGTCCCTCAGGAAGGCAAGGACCACAAGACAAACCAGGCAGACTTTACAGCTGCTGCAGGTTGGGTAATGTGGCCAAAGCAGCAGTGGACGGGAGGGAGGCTCTCTACAGTCCCCATGTCACTTCAGATAGAAGCCCAGTGCCACAGCTACCATGGGACACATGTGCCTTAGACTCTCAAGGCCAATGTTATGGAACTAGGAGAAGGATGCTAATCCTGTGGGACAAGAAGAACCCAGCTTCAGAGATTTAAATGGCCTTGCCCTTGATCAGGCACCATTAGCCACCAACAGCAATGACTGAGCCCTGAACCTAGGGTTTTGGGTGTGGGAAATGATCATTCTCTCTTCCACCTGCCTTCCGTCCATGAACTATTGTATCTGAAACACCAGGCTCAGGGCCAACACAGTGAGTCCCTAATTCCCTAAGTGGCTTGCAAGGGTACTATATGAGAGCTATTTTAGTACACAGGGCCCAAAGCATCTACCAGTGGCCCTGTAGATTCCCCAGTGGCCCACAGCTCACAGAAGGCGAAATGCTAGGCTAAGCAGAGCTGCCTTTGGGCTCTGGAAGCAGAATCATCATTAGCAGACAGCAGTAGCTGCTCCCCACTTCTCAGTTCTACCCAGACTGTAGGGTGGATGCCACCTAGAGACGCAAGCCAAGCTGTACCAAGGAACCACCCAGAGGGCAGCAGCCCGGTTGGTACCCAGGATACTCACTGCATGAATTTACATGATGGTCCCTCAGGGCAGAATCCAACAAGATAGTTCACACAAATGACTCTCCGGGTGTGCCGATGCCTACACAGGGGACCTGCAAAGCCCAGCATTCAGTTTGTTCAGATGGCCTTTCAGTGAGGCAATGTGTAAGTGTCCCATTTCAGTCAGAGCCCTGCTCAGCCTGCCTGAAGCACAGAGCCAGAGTGTAGCTTCAAATGCTGGCTGCATGGCTTATTCACAGGGGACAGTGTGCTACACTCTGCATGCAAGTGGGACGCCATATCATAGCCCTGTTGGGAGGCTTTAGGGCAATGAGGGCAGGAAAATGCCCCACAGCGGGGGACGCTAGCGCCCACCTATAATCACAGTCCATAGGAAACTAACAGAGAGGACTGAGTTTAAAGCCAGCTTGGCCTACACAGTGAGACCCTGTGAGACGGAAAACAATAAATAAATCAAACACCTCAGTGGCCACAGTAGGTTAGGTTTTGCTGAACCAGGTAGAACAGGGGAAGTGATGCCCCAGGAGGATCTAGCCTTGGGATCAGGTGAGCCCGAGGCCTGCTGTCACCTACCATGCTTACAGAAGCCGCGGTCATACCAAGGGCAGTCCTTGATCTTGGATTCAGGATCGATGTGCAGGAAGGGGCACTCCTTATTGCTGCATTCCCCTGCAGGAAATGTGTACATATGGCCTCAAGGAACTGTGCTGGGACTGTCTCCCAAACCAAAGGGACCAGCTGGCTCTAGTGTCCAGGACCAGCTTGCTCATGCAATAGCTAAGGGCAATGTCTGTGGGGCTGTGACAAGTCCTGCCTTCACACACATCACTGCCACGGGAAGGGTACTAGTTCGGCTTGACCCGGAACATCCCAAGGTCGTTCCAAACTAGATATTTTAAGACCAGGAAATCACTATTCTGCCTATTCTTCACACCTATGAGCTGTGATACAGGAGGCCTAAAGAACTCTAACTTGAGAAACAATGGGTGGACTATACATTGGGAGTTTGAGGCTGGGTGTATGCTGTGGCATGGATACACCTTGCTAATGATAACATGTTGACCAGTACCTCTCAGGACAGGACATCAGGCTGGACCAACATGAGGATGCACGTCCAGGCTGCGCTGTGCAACCAAAGCTAACACATTCCACGTACAGTAGAGAAGAATGCCCAGCCCTCTTGCTTAAGTGCCCAGTGCTCCTCACCTGGCTGCCCAAGGTGAGTCCTCAGCCTCCACTGGCCCCTTCTTAGCCTCTAGCTCAGGATTTCCCTCAGGGACCTTCGCAGATCACTTGGCTCAAGCCCATTTTGAGGTGTGTATTACTTCTATACTTTTCTTTCGCAGTATTTTCCATAACCAACTCCCTGTTATCCCCCTAGTTTATCAAATACTTGAGTCTGGGCCACTGCAGCAAAACTCTAGCACACAAGGAAAGGCCTGTCCTTTTAAGACCCAGAGGGAGAGGATCCAACACAAGTGTGTGGCCCACAAGTGTGTGTCAGCAGCTGCAGCAGCAACACAAGGCAGAGTCCTCTACAATGGACAGGCAAGTGAAGGGGCCATTAGAGACATGGGGGCATGCCCAGACTGTGGTTATCAGCATAAAAGAAGGGTAACCCAAGACAGCTTGCT
Source organism: Mus caroli (assembly GCF_978045245.1). NCBI lineage: Eukaryota > Metazoa > Chordata > Mammalia > Rodentia > Muridae > Mus > Mus caroli. The sequence goes on along the minus strand of NW_028227259.1, from coordinate 149,669,978 downwards.
GAGGGTAGCCCTGTCCATGCTGCTATGTGACAAAGTGGGAGATGGTAATGGCATGGATGTGGTAGATGGGACAAGCTTGAGAAGGAAGCCTGCATTCCATTTCTGTCCGTGTGTTTTGACCCCTCAGCTTATACTGCTTCAAAAAAACAAAACAAAACACAAGCAGCAGCATCACCAATAATACATATCTTACAAAGAAATAAGGAAAAGAAACTAAGGAGTCCGCACCCAAAGCCAAGCATGGTGACTCTCACCTGTTAACCCAGCACTTGGGAGACTGAGTCAAGTGGGAGGTTCATTGAATACTTAAGACAACCCAGATCTACATCGTCAATTACAGACCAATGTAGGGTATGATGAAAGATGCAGGCTCAAAACCACCAGAGCCCACGGTACTAATACAACCAGCATCTCCTCTAGTACCAGTGCTGTGAAGCTCAGCTCAGCACATGGCCTCGGCAAGCCTCTGACCTTGTGGCATTGCCCAGGGCCTAGAAACACAGAAGCCCTTGGGCTGACCATCAGAACTTCTTGAGACACCCCTAATGGTGGACCAGAGCAGATCCCTGGGGACTAAGTTCTGTACCTGCTCCATTCTGCCTTGTTTCTCCATTTAGGCCACCCCAAACGGGAGGGACCAGCCTCTTGTCTGTAATTAGCATTCAAAGCAATCTTAATTTCATGGGAAGTGTAGGTTCACTCCGATCAGAAGACAGTCAGCCCTAGGCTTGCTATTCTGTGGACTGCTGGGATAGCCATGCTATTGTCTAAGCTCATGCTCCCAAAGAGATGGCAGAAACTTTAGGCTGGGGGTGAGCAGTGATTATGCCAGGAGATGTGGATCTCAGGGGTAAGGCTGCCACGAGCAGTGATGGTTTCCAGCCAGCTCATCTGGATTGCTCACTCAATGTCCCAAAGTGCTCCCACAAGAACATGAAGTTATGACAGAGAACGAGAACACCCCCTTACTGAAGAGCCAGCTCAGGTTGCCAGGCTCTGCCCAAGTACTGGAAAGATGAGAGAGACAGAGAGCTGCAGTGGCCCCTGAGCAGCTATGTGGCCCCCACGGCTTGGCTCTCAGCAAGGCCTCCCAGGATGCCCCACGCCTTACCGAACTTGGAGTAAAAGTAGCACTCAGGCATCTTGGTCATGTCATATTCATGCAAGAACTCACACTGGTCCCCTTTCTTGCACAGTCCTCTCAGCCAGTGTTTGCACACAACTGTCTTCTCACCACTGATGTGGCGGAATGGGCACATGCCCCCTGCCAGAAGAGTGAAGAGAGATACAGGCTCAGGTGGAAATGGACCCAGGGAAAGCTGGAGAGCTGTCACCCTACACGTCTCTGAACCACCCGAAACCAACAGAGATGGTGTCTCTGGAGAAGGTAGAATACCAGCAAACAAATGTTTGGCCTATAGTGTCTGCAGAGGCCAAAAAAGGGGAGGGGCTCGTCAAGTCCCCTGAAGGTGCAGTTAAGGGTGGCTGTGAATTGCTATGTGGGTGCTGGGAATTGAACTTGGGTCTTTTGGAAGAACAGCTCTTAACTACTGAGCCATCTCTTGCCTTATTTTAAATTTTTAAAAAAAGATTTATTTATTATCATTATACATAAGTACACTGTAGCTGTCTTCAGATGCACCAGAAGAGGGCATCAGATCTCAATACGGGTGGTTGTGAGCCACCATGTGATTGCTGGTATTTGAACTCAGGACCTTTGGAAGAGCAGTCAGTGCTCTGTTTGTTTGTTTTCTTTTTTGGCAGTCAGTGCTCTTAACCACTGAGCCATCTCACCAGCCCCTCATTTTACATTTAATAGCCATGTATTTTGAGTTTAAAGTATTTTGGAAAAATACAACTAGAACTGCCAGGTATGGTGGCACACATTTTGATCCCAGCACTCCAGAGACAAAGGCAGTGAGTTTAAAGCCACTTTGGGCTACATAGTAAGTTCCAGGGCACAGGGCCACACATCAGGGCCTTGTCTCAAAACAACAAAAATAACAACAAACCACTAAAATATCATGTCATAATTTCAAAGACATTAGTATTAAGAGAGATACATAATAAGCCTTGAGAGTGGTGGGAGGGTGAACTAGTTCCTTAAACAAACCAAACACTTCTAGTGGTCTATGGGTACTAGAAATAAAAAAGTGGAGGGGTGGCAAAAGAGTAAGCCTCACAGGATAAAGAGAGCCATTAGCAGAACTCTGGACCCCAGGCAGGCCATGTCCCATTCAAAGCCTGCAGCCTCAAGAAGACAATTAGCTTTACCATTGCAGAGCTGTGACAGACATGAGCAGGAGCAGTGTCCTGCAGCAGGGAGAGTCCCACCCAGATGGGAGAGAGCCACCCTCTGTGAATGTAATGGAGGCCGGCCATGACTGCTGAAAGGGCTACTGAGAGTAAGTCCGTGACTAATGAAGGTGAGACTAGCCTTGCCCAAATGAATTTTTGGCCACAATGGGAAGAAATGCTCTATGCCTTTGCTCTCCAGGACAGCAGCCACTGGTCTCATGTGGCTGCTGAGCATCTGAATTAGCAGCAGTATGGCTGAGGAACTACACTTAACGTTTGTAACTGGTCAGCATATATGTATGGCTCCTGGCTATGGGATGGCAATAGTGCCATGAACTAAGAGTGCCTTCGTAGCAAGAGGTGGAATTTTGGGAGCCCCATGGTGTGTGGCACCTAGGAAACTGGGGTTCCCTTTTGGGATTCTTAGTCTCACTAATAAAAGTTTAGAAGTTGGACTAAAAAGCAGCCCAGGAAATTTTTATTAAGGTTTGAGAAACAGAACTCAACAGGGCCCAGCCTGCTACTATCTGCATAATTACCTAACGGTCAGAAGGCAGGAGAGCTGAGCAAACGTGGGAATGAGACCAGGACCCAGTGACAGAGAGAATGACGTCCTGACCAGAGGCCATGAGGTCAAGCTGTTCTCCACCTCCAAGGTCTCCTGCCTCAGCACTGTGCAGCCCTGCACTGTGCAGGCCAAACTCACTGTTCCTAGTCCATCCATCCAAAGCACCCCTTGCTCTGCATCTGTGCTTCCTCTTCAAGGTCCTGCCCACAAACACCTATGAATCGATGGATGGCTAGGCTCACAGAGCCTCTGGTGAGGCCCCAGAAGAAAGACTTGGCCAGTCTTTGACTAGGAAGCTCACTAGCTTGCATACACTGAAATTAAAAAGTCTGTATTCAGCCCCTGGGCATGGCGACATGTAATTCTGAGACCATGAGAAGTCCCTGAAAGCCTGTATGCCCTCCTCCCCACGCGAAGGAAAAGTAACAAAAGAAGGCAACCTTGAAGCCAGGCTCAGTCTGTGCCTAGGTTTTGGGTGCCATAGTCCAACGTCCTCCTAGCCTATCTAAGCCATGGCTTCATTTATGAACACTCATCTGCAATATAATACAACTGAAGGTAATACAGGCAGATACCCAGTGGCCTGGAAATCTGCTAGAGGGCCAAGTAGGGGGCAGGGTGTAGCTGGAATTTCCAACTCCAATAAGCCCATGTAAAAAACACACAATCTAGTTACTATAATTATAAGCTATAAGCCTACATTGGGCAGATCTAATACCATACTAACTTACTCACCAGCTATAAGACCCTTGTTACTTGTGGTTGCTCTTGGCTACATGGTTCTGCTCCATCATGGCTTCCTCCTCCTCCTCTTCCTCAGTCCTCCTTCCCTTCTTGTCCTCTTCACCTTTATACCTGCTCCCAATCTGAAACCTCCAGTCCCACCTTTCCGAACCTCCACTGCCCAAACACAAGCTCTAACCTTTATTAACCGAATAAAGAAAAAAAAAAAAAACTCACATAAAATCACCTAAATACACAATAGACTGCTCATCAGAAACAACCGCTCTTAAAGAAACCTCAAAATACAAACAACACAGGATACCTCAGGAAGGATGTGAGGAAGTCAAGGGTCTCTTACCTTTGCCACAGGCAGCTTTCAAAAAGAATTCACAGACAGCAGCCCCCGACTCTGTAAAAGGAAAGAATCAGTCATCAACTAAAGCTAGGTACCAATGGAGGGGACTCTTAGGATGCAGGATGTAGTGAGCTGGCAAAAACCACAAAGCCCATGCCTGCCATGGTGGGATAAGTTCTAGCCTAGCCAGGGCTACACATTTAGCTCCAGGCCAATTAGGGCAACACAGTGAGACCTTGTCTCAAAGCAAAAGCCACTTGTTTCAGTCAGACTCGTGAAATGTGACTTCACTGTGGGACTAAACATCCGAGAACCTCCTGGAAGCCAAGATCTTTCAAGACATTTAAGAATGGGTGGAGAGGCCGGGCAGTGGTGGCACACACCTTTGATCCCAGCACTTGGGAGGCAGAGGCAGGCGGATTTCTGAGTTCAAGGCCAGCCTGGTCTACAAAGTGAGTTCCAGGACAGTCAGGGCTACACAGAGAAGCCCTGTCACGAAAACAACCAAAAAAAAAAAAAAAAAAAAAAAAAAGGGTGGAGAGGGCAAGAAGGAACACAAGATCAGAAACTAATTACCCCCAGCTCAGCCCGCCCATGGGGGTTAATTTACAAGTATATTAGTATGAGACAGAGAAAAGGAATGAATGGTCTCACAGGAAATAACTAAATCACTAGCTGAGCCTCTGAGCAGGGAAGATGACAGAGCAGGCAGGGGCCTCTTTAGACATTAGCCTAGTGGAAGAAGATCAAGCAGGCCAGCCCTTAATATGTGACACCTACATGGAATTACAAAGGTGCAAGGCCATTCATCCCCACAAACACAGCCAACTCTGGGAGGGTAGTAAATCTACAGAGTCAGCATGTTGCAGCAGTCAGCAAGTCCAGAAACTCACCAGAACAAATCTTGGATTCATAAATAGTCTTCACTGATGTATCAGCATGGATTTTCAGAAAACAGTAAAGTTAAAAAACAAAAACCAGCCGGGCGTGGTGGCGCACGCCTTTAATCCCAGCACTCGGGAGGCAGAGGCAGGCGGATTTCTGAGTTCGAGGCCAGCCTGGTCTACAAAGTGAGTTCCAGGACAGCCAGGGCTATACAGAGAAACCCTGTCTCGAAAAACCAAAAAAAAAAACAAACCAAAAAACAAAAAACAAAAACCAGCCAGGCAGTGGTGGCGCACGCTTTTAATTCTGGCACTTGGGAGACAGAGGCAGGCGGATTTCTGAGTTCGAGGCCAGCCTGGTCTACAGATGAGTTCCAGGACAGCCAGGGCTAAACAGAGAAACCCTGTCTCAAAAAAAAAAAAAAAAAAAAGAAAGAAAACAACCAAACCAAAATACAAAACAAAACAAAACCCAGAAATACCATTTCTATCTTCTTTTTTTTTTTCTTTTTCCCCAGAGACAGGGTTTCTCTGTGTAACAGCCCTGGCTATTCTAGAACTTGCTTTGTAGACCAGCTTGGCCTCAGTTTCAGAGATCTGCCTGGCCCTCCATCCTGAGTGCTGGGATTAAAGGCAAGAGCCATCACTGAGTGGCTACAATGGAAATTGCCTCGGCCTGCACTTCTTGTTTGTGGTTGTGTTGGGTATGTCAAAGCCCAGCAAGGCGCCTACCAAATCTGGAAGTGAGTTTCAGAGGTACCCATGCTATACACATCCCTGGGTCTCCTAGGGAGACTTTGGCTACTTTGTGGGTTCTTTTATCTTCCACCCTTCTAATCCCCTAACACTAGATAGGTGAGAAAAAAAAGGATGGAAGGGGGGGGGGTGATGTCATTGTTAAGACTGCTCCCTGATGATTAGGGAGCAAGTTTGGTCTTTGCTGTCAGGGTATCTGTTTTCTTGTTCCTTTTTTGTGCACAACTACTTAACAACCCTCAACCAATCAACAACCCACATTCTTGGGGCCCTAGCATTTATATACCCTCTTAAGAGTCCTCTGAATTCCAAATGCCACACAATGGCAAAAACTATCTGCCATTGGCAGTATCACACTCCTTCCTGCTAAGGAATGAGGCAAATCATAGTCAGCTACTATGGAAAAATCTGAAGCAGCCCCAGATCCCATATCTGGGATTAAAATAAAAGCATATTCCTATTTCTGTAGTTTTCAGGGTTCTGAATTTTGTTTGTTTGTTTGTTTTTGTTTTGTTTTCAAGACAGGGTTTCTCTGTGTAGTCCTGGCTGTCCTGGAACCCACTCTGTAGACCAGGCTGGCCTCGAACTCAGAAATACACCTGCCTCTGCCTCCTAAGTGCGCCACCACTGCCCTGCTATTTCTGTGTTTTTTTAAAGAAACCCAAATCTTTACTTCAAGTGCACACTTGCCTCCACAGGTTTGTGGATCTATTGCCCCACACAAATGTACCATGGTCTCAAGGCAGTGCCATCAAATTGAGTAAAAGCCTAGTGCTTAAAAGGCCAGCCTGATCTACGGAGTGAGTTTCAGGACAGCCAGGGCTATACAGAGAAACTCTGTCTCGAAAACCAACAACAACAAAGAGTAGACATTTGTGCAAGGACGACCAGGCCAAAGGGGTCAGTTCTGTCTGAATTGAAGCGGCCCCCCCAAACGGAAGATATATCCCACCGGAACAGGGAAACCATCACATCACATGAAGAGGACAAGTAAATATAGTTCGGTCTAAAGGTTCGCTGGAGGCCTGAGTTGGGACAGGTGACCCGGAGGTGGGGTAGTGAGAAAAACGGACAATTCCAGGTCAGGGAAGGGTTTCCCAGGAGTTAGACTAAAGCAAGCCTGGAATATGAGGGTCTACTTGGAGTCTTCGACAGTCAGATACACTCAGACTCTTCTACCGCCTAGTTCTGATGAAAGTAGAGAGGAGCACTCTAAGTGGTGGAAATGAGAGACATTCTAAGACTTTGCTGAAGTTGGCGCAGGATGGGAGAAGGCAGTTCCACTTCAGGATGACACGCGTTCAGTGGAGAATTACGCGAACAACCGACACAGTCCGGCTGTCCCGAGGATTGCCACGGAGCAGTCCCCGGGGATCAAGGATCCAAGGAAAGGTCTCCCCGAGTTCAAGTGACACCGGGAAGTCCCAGGACGGAAGCGGAGGAACTAGGCGAGGGTGAGGGTCCCGGGTTCCAGGGCCCAGGGCTGGGGTAGCCTCTGGTCAGAATCAGAATCGCCCACCCACCCGCCGGGCCCCGCACTCACTATCCATGCCGGGGAAGGGCAGCGGCTGCGCCCCGAGCTGCTGCTCCACGGCGATCTCCAAGTCGAACTTGATGTGATCCACGCTGGCGATGATTTCCTGCATGGCGGCGGCGGCGGCCTCGGGCCCAGCTCCCCCTCAGGTCTCTCAGCCGCTCTCCGCACCTCACGCTATCTCTCCCTGTCCCCTTCTCGCTTGCCGCCGCCGCCGCCGCCGCAGCCGCCGCCGCCCCGCGAGGGATGCCGGGAGCGCTGGAGCCCGCGCCGGCCCTTTTTTCCCATCCAGACTCAGCCAACGGAGCTCAGAGTCCGGCCACTCCTTCAGGCCTGGCTAGCCGCCGACCGATCGCCTGTTTCTTTCGGTTCTGTATCTTACAGAAGAGGCGGCGACGGAAGTGCGCCTGCGCGGGATCTCCGTCGTGTGTGCTGAGGATAGGAACGCTGTCTCTGGAGCCGCGGTCCCTCGACTCTGAGGACCTCTCATTAGGGGCTCGCCGCTTTGAACGCTCAGAGTGAGTTTCTGTTCAACCCTCATAGGAAACCCGGAAGCCGGGTGGAAATTGGACCTGAGGGACTTTGTTTGTTCAAGCTCAGATGCGAAAACGGAGGATCTGAAGGCCTGGGGAGAGGAAGCAAGGGGCGACCCTAGGGTCCCAGGTCTCTCTGTGGGTGTAGCTCTAATGCAGACGTTTAAAAGTCGGGTAAGGGGGCAGGAGGTGTGGCTCAGTTGGTAAAGTGCTTGCCCCACCACCGCATAAGCCGGTAGTGTTAGTCCAGACTTGTAATCCCAGTAACTGGCAAGTGGAAGCAGGAGGGTCGAGACCAGTCTGCATTACATGAGACCCTGGAGAGCGAGTCAACCTAGTACAGCTAAGCTTCAAAATACCGTCATACCTCTTTTCCCTGTTATTATGTCTTGTTTTTTGTTGTTGTTTGTTTTGTTTTGTTTTTTATTAAAGGGATTCAAAGTAAGCAGGCTGAACTCTCTAGCCCAGCACAGCCTAATAAAGATAGAATGCTAGGGTGGGAGGGTGTAGCTCTGTGAGAGAGAGCATGTGCATATATGTGCCTTCCACATCACTCAAGTGCAGATCAGGGAACAGCTTGTACCACAAGTCCTACCAAGTATGTTCAGGAATCAAACTCAGGTCACGGAGCTCTTCAGTAAGCACCTTTATCTGCTGAGACCCTCTTGAGCCTCTTGTTGTTGCTGTCGAGACTGGGGATCTCTAGGTAGCCCTGACTAGCGTGGACTCACAGTTGTAGACCAGACTGACTTTGAACTCATAGAACTTCTCCTGCCTCTGTCTCCCTGGTGCAGGGCCTAAAGGCATGGCCCATCACGACTTACTCTTACTTTTTAAAGACAATCTCATGAAACCCAGGCTGGCCTTGAAGTTGACATTATAGCTGAGGGTGGCCCTGAATTTCTGACTCTTTTCTACCCAGCTTCTTGCTGAGATAGTAAGTTTGGCCGATCTCTCACTCCCCACCCTGCACAGAGCCAGGTCTTCCTAACTCAGAGCCTACCCTCTGAGTAAACTTGTCTCTCTTTTCTGACTCTTTTTAAAAAAAGATTTGTTTGTTTATTTATTTATTTATTTAATGTATGTGAGTACACTATAGTTGTGCAGATGGTTGTGAGCCTTCATGTGGTTGTTGGGAATTGAAATTTTTTTAGGACCTCTGCACGCTGTGGTAGGCCCTGCTTGCTCCAGTAGGCCCCGCTCACTCCAGCCCAAAGATTTATTATTATATGTAAGTACACTGTAGCTGACTTCAGACGCACCAGAAGAGGGGGTCAGATCTCATTATGGGTGAGCCACCATGTGGTTGCTGGGATTTGAACTCGGGACCTTCAGAGAGCACGCTGAGCCATCTCTCCAGCCCTTCCTTTCTGACTTTTATATGGCATCTGATGCAGTTTCCTTATTTTTCTTGATTTCAGGCTGCAGGCGCTCGAGGCAGCCAGCGATGGACCTCCTAAGACTCTCCCGGCTCTTTTCTGGTCCCCACCCCATAGGACTGTCTGTCCTTCAACACCTGGATCTTGTTGGATCAACCCGATGGACAGGAGGCAGGGAGGGACCTGCACGGCTGAGAGCTGCCTTCTGCGGCTCCTCCTCCCCCCTGCCCCTGGGCAGAGGGAGCCAGAAGGAAATGAGCAGCCTCTGCTCCGACTCCAGTAAGCTCAGCACTGTGGCTCCTCAGGAGGAGGCAGAGGAAGAGAGCTTCGGGAGCCTCTCCGACAAATTCTCCTCCCGGAGGATATTCCACAAGTCAACCGCCCAGCTCTACAACCTGCAGCTCAAGGAACAGGGTGGTGAGGAGGAAGAATTGGAGCCCAAACTGTGGCGGGGCCGGCGGAACACTCAGTACTGGTACTTCTTTCAGTGCAAACGTCTGATCAAGGAAGGAAAGGTCTGAGAGTGTGATGTGATTTCATCTTGTGTCCCTGGCCCTTTAAGAATTCTTAGCTGGGAGAACCCTATGACCTTCAGTGTTGGATGCCCCTTGGATTTCTGGGAACGGGATAGGAAATATATATAAACCCGGCCGGGGGTGGGGACTAGCAGAGTGAGAAGGCAGTTAGTGAAGACATTGTTAGACAGTTGAGCCAGGAGGAGCTGAGCTGAGCTGAGCAGATAGGCTAGAACAGTTGTTATGGCTTGGAGCTGCTATACTGGGGAAACTACTGGGAAGGGAGTGTTTAAGCAGACTGTTGGGGAACTGATGGAGGAAGAGGCTGGGCTGGAAACTGAGCGGAGGGCAGGCAGGGAGTTAGGAGAGCTGGTAAACAGGTAGGCATTTTACATGAGAACCTTGGGGTTTTCCTTCTGCTGGGTTGGCATTTTATGTGGGGCAGCGCAGCCTTCTCAGCTATTGAAGTTGGGGTGTTCATTACTCAGTCCTTGGATCTCTATTATTGCTGTCTGTGTGCACGTGTGAGTGTGTGTGCCACGGTGCACATGTGGAACCCAGAGGACAACGTATAGAACTGGTTCTTCCTTTCCACCTTTATGCACAGCCCAGGGATCGAACTCTGGTCACTTGCGCTGCAAGCGCCTCTATCTGCTGAACCATATTGCTAGCCCCTTACCTACCTTGAACTCAGTACATGGAGGTAATCCCGTTAGTCTTCTTGTCCGTATCACATTTCCTGGGCTCATGATTTATTCTTCTCTTAACAATTTGACCTCTAAACTGTTGCCAGCTCTAATTTTCATTCTTTCAAGGCTGTCTTGCTGGGTAGCCCTGGCTGGTTGGTACTCACTTTGTAGCTCAGGACAGCCTAAAACATTCAACCTTCCTGTCTCCCCTTCTTGAGTGCTGGGATTACCAATACCCAGCTTATTTTATTGTTTTATACCTTTTTCACAATCTTAACTGTGTAGCCCTGGCTAAACCAGAATTTACTATGTAGCCCAGGCTGGCCTGGAACTCACAGAGAGGCCACTGACTCACAAGTACTGGGATTACAGGCACATAGTAGTGAATCTAGCTTATTTTATTTGTTTGGATTTTATTATTTTTTTGGTGTAGGATCTCTGTCTCTGCATTCTTGGCTGTCCTAGAACTCATTATATAGGGCAAGCTGGCTTTGAATTCAAAGATCTACCTGCCTCTGCTGGGATTAAAGGCATAAACTACTATACCCGATTTATTTGTTATTTTTAAAACACTTTTTAAACTTTATTTTTGTCTTTTTTCTTGGATAAGGTATCTCTGGGTAGCCCTGGCTGTCCTGGAATTCACTTTGTAGACTAGGTTGGCCTCAAACTCAAAGACCCACCTATCTCTGCCTTCTGAGTGCCGGGATGGAGTGAGTTTCTGCCCCACTCTATCCCACCTAGCTCCTAAATAAGGACAGAGAGACCTGGTATTTTTAAAGATATTTTTATTCTTATTTATTTATATGTCTATCTGTGTATGTATGTAATATGTCCATGTGCCCGAAGTTAGGAGCATCCTTTGGAGTTAGCTGCCTCATGTGCATGCTGGGAGTTGAACTCGGGTCATCTGCAAGAATAGTACATGTCCTTAATCACTGAGCCGTCTTTTCAGCCCGAAACCTGGCGTTTTTATTAACCAGCTGCAAACCTAAACTGCCGGGCAGGTTCTGAGACTATTATAACCCAACTTGGCTATTTATAACCAGATAAATCCTGCATTACTTGCCACCTGAGTCTTGCTTTGTTGCATGTGTGTCCCCTGGGCCTGCTACTGGTGCTCATGGTCCATCCCACCTCACGGCGACCTCCTCCTTCACTCTCCTCTCCTTTTTCTGGTGGTCCGTACCTTAGACTCCTCTACTCAATGTGAAGTCCCACCTCCCTCTTTGCTGCCCAGTCACAGGTACTATTTATTCTTCACAGCATATTGGTCAATACAATGCCCAAGTCACACTGCAACCTGATCTTAGAGCACAGAACGCAGCATCTGAATACACAGTGCACAGGACCAACCCCAACACTGTTTTCCCATAGCCGTGAGAGCGTTACATCCCCTGAAGCTGGAGTTATACGTGGCTATGAGCAGCCTGACAAGGGCGCTGGAAATAGAACTTGGACTTCTGGAGGCTTCTTTGCTCTTCGTTGATGCCGTCCCTCCAACCCCCTTACTTTGTTTTGTAGCTAGGGTCTTATGTATCCTAGGCTGGCTTTGCAGGATAACCCTGAGCCTTTGATCCTCCTGCTTCCACCTCCCTGGTGCTGGGAGCACAGGTGTGCACTGCTATACCAGGTTTACGGGCGCTGGGGATTGAACCCAGGTCTTCATGAAAGCTAGACACAAACTCAATTATGCTACAGCCGGGCCCTTCCCCCTTTAATTGGATTTATTTTAGTGTGTTACTCCCTGTATTTGTGTGCACATACACACACCAGGATGCATATATGACAGACTGGACAGTTAGGGCGAATCAGTTCTCTCCTACCGTGTGGAAGCCAGAGCGCTAACTCCAGTTGCTAGGCTTGTTGGCAAGCACCCTCACCCACTGAGCCATCTTGTCCCACCACCCCCGTTTTATTTTGGCTTTTCTGAGACAAGGTTTTATTCTGTAGCCTGTGTTAGTCTTCAGCTTGCTATGTAGCCCAGGTTGGACTGAAACTCGTGATGCTCCTGCCTCATCTTTCCGTGTGCTGGATCTACAGGCACACACTGTGATGCCCAGCTTATTTCTTTTTTTTTTTTTTTGTGGTTTTTCGAGACAGGGTTTCTCTGTGTAGCTCTGGCTGTCCTGGAACTCACTTTGTAGACCAGGCTGGCCTTGAACTCAGAAATCCGCCTGCCTCTGCCTCCCGAGTGCTGGGATTAAAGGCGTGCGCCACCACGCCCGGCTCTGCCCAGCTTAATTCTTTTTCTGCATCTTTTCCAGCCAGAACAGTCGTTTTGTGAGCAGGCATCCTATTTTACACTACCTCCCCCAAGTGAACAGACCTTGCCTGGCTCGTGGAAGGATTTAGTAGCTATTACTTAAATGGACAGATGAGAAAAAGGAGAGCCAGGTATGGTGGCACCCATCTCTACCCAGCTCGGAGGCAGGAAGATTGGGGCCAGCCTGGTCTACATAGTCAAAAAGAAGTGTCTTCAGTTAAGTGCTGAAGTGTCTGCTGCGCATGTGCGGGCCTTGAGTGAGCTCGTCAGTACTACCACAGAAACGAAGACTGAGGAGTAGGCGGCGCAAGGACGGAGGGGACAGGATGGTGTGGGGAACTGGATGTGGACAAACACTGCTTTGGGCAGAAGTTTGCAGTCAGGGAGGAGGGAACTGTCTCCCCGTATCATATCATAAGGGTCCCTCTACCTCGCACTCTCTTCTAGGGGACCTTTTATTTTGGGTAGGTTTTCTGTTTGTTTTGAGGAAATGTTTTATGAGTCCCAGGCTGTGTGGCCTAGAATAGCTTTGATCCTCCTACCAAAGGTGTGCCCCGCTCTCCCTGGCTTGCTACAGGTCTCAGAAGCTGTCCTGAGCCCCCTCTCCTGTTGCCTCTTTCCCTAGCTTGCAGAGGCCCTGGATCTGTTTGAGAGGCAGATGCTGAAGGAAGAGCGCTTGCAGCCTCTGGAGTGCAACTACACGGTGCTGATTGGGGGCTGCGGGCGCGTCGGGTACCTGAAGAAGGCTTTCAGACTCTTCAATGATGTAAGTGTGGGTCAGATTAATAGGGGCCAAAGCTCCGGAGTGCACGCTGGGTACAGGTCCTGAGCAGGATGTCACACAGTGGGGCAGATGACGTGGGCTTGTTGACATTGAGTCCAAATTGAGGTCATCTTGGGGCATCAAGTGAGGTGACAGAGGCGTGCTTCATGTGCTCTCACTTCTCTGCCACCACGCCCAGTTAGTCTGTGTTCCTCTCCACAGACACCACACCTACTCACACATGCATCCTGTTCTGTTTCCTAACGAAACAGGACAACTGTAGTCTCAAGTGAGAGCCAAGCCATCTTGTCCTGTGGCCAGAGGCTAAGGGAGCCCGTGATCCAGCACAGACCCTGCCAACCCTAGTCCTCATATTTGGAACCCTACTGCAGTTCTCACAGACTGTCACCAAAGCAAAGGGAGGGTCTCCCTTTCTGCAGTCATTGGTTTATTTTTATTTTATGTGCATTGGTGTTTTGCGTGCATGTATTTCTATCTGAGGGTGTCAGATACTGGAGTTCCAGACAGTTGTGAGCTGCCTTGTGGGTGCTGAGAGGTGAGCCCGGGGTCCCTTTTAGAGCCATCAGGGTTCTCACCACTGACCCATTTCTCCAGTGCCTTGTTCTGTTTTTTTGAGATGGTCTTACTGTGTAGCTTGGGCCAACCTGGAACTCACTAGGTAGACCAGGCTGGCCTTGAACTCAGAGATCTGCCTGCCTCTGCTTCCCAAGTGCTGGGATTAAAGGCGTGCGCCACCACTCTAAGCGCTAAAACTGCACTTCTAGAAGGACAATTTAGGTATATGAATTGTTTATATGAATAACTTTTTAAAACCATCTCACCCCTGGTTTCTGAGGCGAGTTCACTGGCTCGTGAACTCTCACTCAGTTAGTGAACGCTGGTCCCCCTTCCCCAGAACAAACCCACTCCTGTGCTCACGCTGGATGGTCAGAGTGAGCAGGACAGACCTCAGGATAGGAAGCACCTGATACAAGTGTGATTGATAGCTCTAGAATATTCTTTCAAGTGCCCGAAAGGATGGTTTCCTGTTGGCATTTCTGGGAATAGAGGCTCCATTTTTCAAAGCCCTCTCTGGTCCAGTCAGGAGTTTGGATACTGTATACGAGGTGCCACTTGGGTCAGCCTTAGCTCCTGGGCTAGTTGGATGTGGTAACAAACCTTTCTTGGGGCCTTCAAAGTGGCTGCTTCTCCTAGATACACCTTCAGTTTTCTCCCATCTCAACAGATGAAGAAGAGAGACCTGGAGCCCTCGGATGCCACATACACAGCTCTGTTCAATGTCTGTGCGGAGTCCCCCTGGAAGGACTCTGCCCTGCAGAGTGCCCTGAAGCTCCGACAGCAACTCCAGGCCAGAAACTTCCAGCTCAACCTGAAAACATATCATGCCCTGCTGAAGGTGGCCGCCAAGTGTGCAGACCTCAGGATGTGCCTGGATGTCTTCAAGGTGGGGGCTCCCTTTTCTTCTTGTCTTCAAAGTCAGTCTGGTGGGACAAGTGTGAGAGAGAGATTTATCTGTCTCCCTACACCTGGAATGTTCAGGAGAAATGAGACAGTCTGTGCTTTATGCTGGGGTTCACACACAAATCCAACAGGACCTTTCTGTGGCTCAGTCACACTGTGGTGGGCTGTAAGCAGGAGAGCAAGAGGGAGTCACTGTACTGAGTGGAAGGACGGGAGGTTCTGAGAGGCACAAGTGTCTTTAAGGAGGTCTTGCCCAGTGTGACACTGAAGAGGCCCATGGGGATTGCACTTGTCCTGTATACATGGTTGAAAGATTGCTCAGACATTCTAGAAGGTGTCTTTGCACAAATGAGGAAACCGAGCCTCCAATACAGTGGCTGCTGGGGTCAGCTTTGCACAAGATCTTGCCTCTAGGAACAGAGCTAGGATGACAGGCCTAGAGGTAGTGTGTGTGTAGGGGGCAGTTAGGTGCTTCACTTGGGAGCTGGTTCTAACTGGTCCCAGGGCTGTATCCAGGTCCCTATTCCTTAGAGATGCATGGTCCTGGTACTGAACTAGGTGAGAATGGGCCTTGCCATAGTTTCTGAGTGAGACTGCCTTCTTCTTTTTCCCAGGAAATCATCCAAAGGGGGCATGCAGTCACAGAGGAGACCTTCTGTTTTCTGCTTGTGGGCTGCATGCAGGACAAGAAGACAGGCTTCCGACAAGCCATGCAGGTCAGTCTTACCCGATGCCAGGGCTAGCATTGTTTGGTGTCTTAGTCAGGGTTTCTATTCCTGCACAAACAAACATCATGACCAAGCAGCAAGTTGGGGAGGAAAGGGTTACATTTCCACATTGCTGTTCATCATCAAAGGAAGTCAGGACTGGAACTCAAGCAGGTCAGGAAGCAGGAGCTGATGCAGAGGCCATGGAGGGATGTTCCTTACTGGCTTGCTTCCCCTGGCTTGCTCAGCCTGCTCTCTTATAGAACCCAGGACTACCAGCCTAGAGATGGTACCACCCACAATGGGCCCTCCCACCCTTGATCACTAATTGAGAAAAGGCCTTACAGCTGGATCTCATGGAGGCATTTCCTCAAGGGAGGCTCCTTTGTGATAACTCCAGCTTGTTGTCAAGTTGACACACAAAATTAGCCAGTACATTTGACTTTTGTTTTTAAATTATAGGTACGCGTGTAGGAGGCCAGAAATGGTCTCCTGAAGCTGGAGTTACAGCCTGTTGAGAGTCACTTGAAGTGGATGCTGGGAAATGATACTCAGGTCCTCTAAGAGCAGTATGCTCTCCTAACCGCCGAGCATCCTCTCCAGTCCACTGTGCCAGCTGTGTTTTTATATCTGCCCTTCCAGCCGTCACATAATCATTGCAGGGCATGTCCTTTTTTTGTTTTGTAGACATGGAAAGGCTTGTGGAAAAACTACCTCATTAGTGGAGGCAAAGATCGTTGTAGGAATTATTTAAATCCCAGCCCTTCTACCCATCTTAGACCATTTATGTTCCCAGATGAAAGACACATTCACGGCCTTTGTATTTATGATAAGCCTTAGAGAACACAGAGCTGGGCAGCTGCCTACCCACCGTGCTGTTAGAGTCTACTTTGCTATCGATAACCCCAAAGTATTATTTACTTATTATGTTTCATCTGGGCTGCTCTTAGCTCCAGTTGGGCAGCCCTCGGGGCTGTGTTCTCTTGACCTTTAACCCATGGTGTCTTCTCCTTCCTCTTCTCCAGCACCTTCTTCTTCCTTGTGGTCCTCCTCTGCCCCCAAGTCTGGGAAACCTAAACCCTGCCTATGTCTCTTCTGCCCAGCTATTGGGCAGAATATATATATATATATATATATATATATATATATATATATACACACACATATATATATATACATACATATACACACACACATTAAATTTATGTTTTATTTATAGTTTTTATTGTATGTGTGTGTGTGTGTGTGTGTGTGTGTGTGTGTGTGTGTTTGAGGGGGTGTTTGCATTCCATAGCACAAATGTAGAGATCAGAGGACATCTTGCTAGGTTGGTTCTCTCCTTTTCCCATTAAGGATTGAACTCAGGCCATCAGGTTTGGTGGCCAGTGCCAGTCCTCCCTGCCCCCCTTTTTGATGACTCATTATATTGCTCAGGTTAACCTGGGATCCCAACCTGGGACTCTAGGCCAGCTTCACAGGGATTGCATTTAGGGCTTCCACACCCTTAGCAGTTTCTTCTTCTTCTTCTTCTTCTTCTTCTTCTTCTTCTTCTTCTTCTTCTTCTTCTTCTTCTTCTTCTTCTTCTTCCTCTTCTTCTTCCTCTTCTTCTCCTCCTCCTCCTCCTCCTCCTCTCTCCTCTTCTTCCTCCTCCTCTCCCTCCTCCTTTCTCCTCTTCCTTCTTCCTTCTCCTCTTCCTCTTCCTCCTCCTCCCAACCCCCTCCTCCGCTTTTTTCTTCTGTGGTCCTATGGTTTTGACCCAGGGCTTTGCACATGCTAGGCAGTTGATCTACCCCTGAGCCTACTCCAGCTTTCTCTCGCCTTATGAGTTTGCTGGTCTGACTATTAATTCACATTATGCCAGGGGCCAGCCCCTGCAGGTCTTATTTCTTATTGGTTCTTCTTGAGGCAGCAGAGGTCTTAAGAGATATTTAGGTCTTAAGACTTGGTCTTAAGAGATATATAGGGTTGCTGTATAATCATAAACATTTACCTGTCTTAAGTCTAAGTCACTATGCTTCAGTACCTGGCCTGTATTCTGTGAGTTCCTCCTAGGCTAGAAGCTGTTCAGCACCCCATCATAAAACAGCAGGGGATGAAGTGGAAGGTCTCATCTCACTGCTGCTGCTCCTTTCTCTGGTGAATCAGCCAGAAGCCTCTCTGGCTATGCTGGTTAACTCTTTGTGAACCAGAGAGGAGGAAAAGGAAAAGAAGTAAGATGCTTTGTACAGGCAAATATGCACACACACGTATACACTCAAACATCCATACACCCACACCCTGACCAGGCCCGACCGGTCTGCCACAATCAACTCCACAAGTATTCATGCGTGCTTTCGTACATACACATATACCTACACACAAACATATAGACAAACAGACGTATACATTTAGGATAGATGAGTGGATGGGCCAGAGTTCCCCAAGCAAACCATTCAATCACCAGCGTTATTTCTTTTCTCTGGTCTTTTATACCTTTAGAAAATGACCTCAGAGATAAAATGGGAGTTACAGAAGGATGTCAATATTAAGTTCAAAGCATTGTTTCATTATACCATACTCATTACAAGTTCAGAGAAGCAGTCTTACATGGTCCTTGCCTTATCATAGTGCCCACTTACGACTTTAATTCTCCCAAGTCTATTTCTCTCCGTAGTGTGATTAAGAAAGCTCACTGCATTTCTTATTACGCAGCCTTGGTTACTATTCTGAGGAGTGGGCGCACTGTGTGCTTGAGTCTGACTTTATTACATCTCCCTAGCAACTAAGGCCGTCTCTAAAGACTTTCTTCCTACAAGTATTTGAAGCAAGTCAGAGATTCTATAGAACCATGATCTATTTGTCTATATAGCACCACTAGAAGATAGTATGTATTCATAGGACTGCAGAAATCTGCTCAAAAGGGTGATATATTTAATAGTAACAGGAAGAGCATACTAATAACAGGGACCTTTCCTTTTTTTTTTTTTTTTTTTTTTGGTTTTTTGAGACAGGGTTTCTCTGTGTAGCCCTGGCTGTCCTGGAACTCACTTTGTAGACCAGGCTGGCCTCGAACTCAGAAATCCGCCTGTCTCTGCCTCCTGAGTGCTGGGATTAAAGGCGTGCGCCATCACGCCCAGCTCTTTTTTTCTTCTTTTTTTTGGTGGGGGGACCTTTCCTTAAATGAGTTTCTCCTGGGTCTTGTTGACTGGAGTAAATCCACCGTAGACTTTAATCCATGGCGGGCCCATCTAAGGGAGCTCGCCTGCTGGGTTTTAGCTTCTCCTATGATGACTCATGACCATGGTACTCATTTCCTCAGAAAGCCTGTAGGAGGCAGGAACATGGAGCCCTAACATTTCTGTTTTCCTTCAGGTGTGGCGGCAAATGCTGAGTCTGGGGATCAAACCAAGTAGGCATGGCTACAACCTCCTGTTGGAGGCAGCTCGAGACTGTGGTCTGGGGGACCCAGAGGTTGCCTCCAGGCTGCTCCTGACATCCCAGGAAGAGACCATCTTGCTCCCGTCCCCAAAGGGCAGGCATATGGCAGGGAGGAAAGTCCAGGTCAAGACAGGGCATGGTGTGTCACTCAGACATGTGGAAGCACTGGAGAGGCAGCTGTTTCTGGAACCTTCTCAGAAACTCGAGGGGCCACCAACCCTTCCTGAGGCCAGGGTAACAAGCAGGACCCAGCCTGAGGTAGAAACCAAGGCAGAACCTGGCCACACAGTAGCCCTCACCCCACTGGCCCCGAAACCTACCCACTTGGAGCTGGAAGTCAATCTCCTAAGTCTTGGAACTCTCTCCCCCGCTGTGGTCTCATTCGGGACGGTGGCCACACCTGCTGATAGGCTGGCGTTGATGGGGGGCCTGGAAGGCTTCCTGGGCAAGATGACCGAACACGGGCTCCAGCCAGACATCAAAACCCTCACTCTGCTGGCTGAGGTGGTGGAGCCTGGGAGCGCTGCAGAATCCTCGCTGCTGTCCGTCCTGGACAGGCATAGGGTGGAGGCCGACGTAACCTTCTTCAACACACTGATAAGGAAAAAGAGCAAACTGGGAGACCTGGAGGGAGCCAAGGTAAGGGGGCTGTCTACTGGGGGTTCCCCTTCTCTTACTGATCGTAGCTTACTAGTCAGCAGACGTGTCTAGAGCCCTATTCTAGGCCTGGCCAGACATCAAGTTAGGAATTGAGCCATAAACCAGCCAGCTGCACCACAGTCCTACCACCCAGAGGAAGGGTATGAAGGGCATTCACGGGGAAGGGTCATGCTGACATGCTGGGAGGCCGAACCTGTCATTACACTAGTACACTGAGGAGGGGTACATAAGATGGGCAGGCACTTCAGGAACAGGTCTGTAGAGTTGTTCAGCAGACTTAAGAATCACCATGAGGGCTGGGGAGATGGCTCAGCAGTTAAGAGCACTGACTGCTCTTCCAGAGGTCCTGAGTTCAATTCCCAGCAACCACATGGTGGCTCACAACCATCTGTCATGACATCTGATGCCCTCTTCTGATGTGTCTGAAGACAGCTACAGTTTACTCACATACATTAAATAAATAAATAAATAAATAAATAAATAAATCAGAAAGGAAGGAAGAAAAGACAGAAAGAATCCCTGTGACCTGGAGAGGTGCCTCAGTGGTTAGGGACACTGGCTGCTCTTCTAGAAGACACCTCTGTGGCAGCTTAAAACCATCTGTAACTTCAGTTCCAGGAATCTGAAACGCTCTTCTGGCTTCCATGGCCACTAAGCATTCAAGTGGTACCTGGACATAAACGCAGGCAGGAGAGCTGTACACGGAGGAGGCTGGCTGGCTGGCGGGTGGGGTGCTTGTCTAGCATATGGTTCTGGATCCACTCCTAGCCCTGCATAAACTGCATCTGGTGATGCTCACCTGTAACCCAGGAGACGGGGATCGGAGGCTGGTGGATCATCCTTGGCCGTACTGCCTCAGTCAGGGTTACTATTGCCGTGCTGAATCACCATGACCAAAAGCAATTTGAGGTTTTATTTGGCTTATGCTCCCATATTCATATTCTGTCACTGAGGGAAGTCAGAACAGGACAGGAGCCTGGAGGCAGGCGCTGATGTGGATGCCATGAAGGGTGCTGCTTGCTATCACGGCTTGCTCAGCCTGCTTCCTTATAGAACCTAGCTCAGAGATGGCACCATCCACAGTAAGGTGGGCCTTCCCCATCAAGCACTAATTAAGAGAATGCCCTACAGCCTCATCTTATGTAGGTATTTTCTCCATTGAGATTCCTACCTATCAGATAACTGTAGCTTGTATCAGGTTAACATAAAGGTATCCAGCAAGCCAGATTGAAAGTTCAATCCCAGCCTTGACCTTTTCTTAAAAAAACAAAACCAAAAAAAAAACCAGGGGTTGGTGGTGAAGAGAAAAAGAGGTGGGGAACTGGACCTGGTGGTGCGCTTGGGAGATAGAGGTGGGTGGGTTTCAGATCTCCAAGTTTACGTGGTGAACTCCAGGCCCGCGGAGGCTTTGTAGTGAGACCCTGGTTCAGCACCCAACCCTGACTTCCACCCTCCCGCCAAGGAGAGAATTACCATGAGGCACCCTAGTGTATCTGCAGAACCCTCTGACCTTCCTCTTCCATATTCTGTCTGTCCGTGTGCTTCTGGTCTGCTCAGACCAGGAGGCACTACCTGGTTGTGTAGCTTTCTCCGTCTCACGAAGATAATAGCCAGGCTTCTTACAGGCTTTTGTTTACTTACCTAATCAGTTTGGGTTGTTTATCTTTTTTTTTTTTCCCCTGGTTTTTCAAGACAGTGTTATCTCTGTGTAACAGCCCTGCAGCCCTGGAACTCACTTTGTAGATCAGACTGGCCTCAAACTCCCAGAGACCCAACTGCCTCTGCTTCCCAAATGCTGGGCATAAAGGCATGCATGCCACCTCATGGCACACAGTCAGTTTCTATGTGGTGCTTGCTTTGACAGAAGCAGTACTCTGTGCATCTGTGAGGGTCAAGGGTGACAGAAAAGCGATAGTGCAGAGCACACCCTACTCTGGACAAGCTAAGATGGCAGCCCTTCCCTGGGGCCCTCCCGGGCTGAAGGTACTCTCTTTTTCATACTATGCTGGTCAGTGCTTCTTCCTGCCCTGAATCATGAGCTCCTAGTTTCTTGGCCCATTGCAGGGATGGCAGCCAAAGAGCATGAGACAGAGGGTAGGAAGGGCAGGTAAGAGGAGGACATTTGAGACAAAGGGCCTTGAGATCATGATAGCCATACAGTCAGCTGAGGGAGTCAGGGGCCTCTGAGTAGAGGTGGCTTCCCAGGCCTCTAGCACACAGCAGAGTGATTTGTCAGAATAATATGCCAGAGCTTGTGGGTCACAGTTAACTGTTGCATGTCTGTCGTACAGGCACTGTTGCCAATCCTGGCAAAAAAGGGAATTGTCCCCAATCTTCGGACTTTCTGCAATCTGGCCATTGGTTGCCATCGGCCCAGGGATGGTATGCAGCTGCTTGCAGACATGAAGGTGAGGGGCACAGGCCTAACCCTGAGCCTGCTGCCCACAGTTCTGGGAGACCTGTGGGCAAAATGAGGCCCAGCAGAATCAACTGAGTACGGGGCGGGCAAGTGGGACAGTACCCCTTCTCGTGTAGAATGACAATGACCACTGTAAAAACTGGTCCTGAGAACTTGAAGCTGGTGTTGCTTCCCATGGAGAGTTGTGAATGGGGCTGAGCCCCAACATCCTGGAGGGATGGACCAGAAGCCCTGGGGACAAAGGGTCCTTTTCACAGCCCTGGCTCCCTCTAATGCACACTCTCTGACCATGAGTACTTGCTGAGTGGATTTCATCCAGCCCCAGCAGTGGCCACTTCCTAAGGATGGGGTATTGTCCACACGTTGTCACCCATCTGTTGGCTGCTCTAGGCTCACCAGCATCTGATGACAGTGTCAACTAGTAAACTGCAGCCGGGAGCAGGTACTTCACCCCTGCCTGCCTGTCGGCCCCCAAGCACCAGTCTTTCTCCCTATATAGGGCATGCTTGCTTTGCGTCTGTGGAGGGCTAGAATGCTGTACGGTCCCACCCTTGTTCTAGCAGACCGCTTTGTCCTTCCCGCCACCAGCACATGCTGACCATGTTCATGATGTTCGTGTTCTAGAAGTCCCAGGTGAGCCCTAACATCCACATCTACAGCACCCTTATCAACGCAGCCCTCAAGAAGTTGGACTACACCTATCTCATCAGCGTCCTGAAGGACATGAGGCAGAACAACGTCCCAGTAAACGAGGTGGTCATCCGCCAGCTGGAGTTTGCAGCCGAGTACCCTCCCACCTTTGACCGGGTATGCGCACCCAGTTTACTGTCAGTGCTGACGGCTCCCTTAGCTGCTCTTGTCTCTGCTTCTGACCTCTGGGTCTTGACATTCATGTCCTTGCTGAAAGTTGTCCAACAAGGTTTCTTTTCTTTTCTCTTTTTCTCCCCCTCTCTTTTTCCTCCTTTTCTTTTCTCTTTTTCTCCCCCTCTTTTTCCTCCTTTTCTTTTCCTTCTTGCTCCAGTCCCACTCAATCTGGCCTCCCCTCGCTCAAGGACGTCAGGCTCCTGTAGTGTGGAGCTCTGCTCTGTCTCCAGAGCACTAATGGCAACTGTGCCCTAGATAACCACAGACCAGATGGGGAGACAGTGAATGGGATGGGAGCACGAGGCAGTGCTCAGGAATGGCTGCCATGTGTGGCACTTGCTGAGAAAGAATAAGTGGGTCAGCAGGACAGGCCGTGCTGAGCATCAGGAAGGTCTGAAGGTCCGTAGGTAACCTTCTTATTGTCTTTAAAAAAAAAAAAAAAACATATATGGGTGTTTGGGGATTTTTTAAAATATTAATGTAATGTACGTGATTACACTATCGGTCTCTTCAGACACAGGGGAGAAGGCCATCAGACCCCATTACAGATGGTTGTGGGTGCTGGGAATTGAACTAGGGACCTCTGAAAGAGCAGTCAGTGCTCTTAACTGCTGAGCTATCTCTCCAGCTGTTTAGGGGTTTTTTTGAATAGGGTCTCTGTGTAGCCCTGGCTGTTCTGGAACTCACTCAATAGACCAGGCTGGCCTTGAACTCAAGAGTTCCATCCGCCTGCCTCCGCCTCCCGAGGTGCTGGGATTAAAGGCGTGCACCACCACGCCCGGCCCTTAAACCTTTTTCAACTCAAGCTTTTAGTATTGTGTCTTAGCAGTGTTTGGCTTATTTTTCCCATGGTGCCTGTAACCTGTTTCAAACTCACCACACCTCTCCTCCCTGCATTGATGCTGCCTTGACCCAAGGTCAGGATAGCAGCAGCTCAGCAAAACAGAGGCAGTTGAGGGGATGCCTCAGTTCTAGCTGTGGGGCTAAGGTGACTTCCATGGCTTAGGCACACTATAGTGTTCTCAGGCTAGACGGCTGTTAGGCAAAGAGTGGTATGGCCTATTCCCAAGTAACAGATTTTCCAGAACTTGGCCCTTTACAGCAGTGAATCTAATGACAAATTATTTGGTAGTCTCCTTGAGGGAAGGACAGTGGTCAGCTGCTGTGACTTGGGTTAATTTTGGGTGACATGCAGTAGCTTAGATTGGCTGAAAACATTTCTGAAAGCTCTGCTTTCTTAGCATATCCTGTATTCATTTTACAAAGCTATGGGTTTCATAGTGAGGCTTTTGTCCCTGTATCTCACTCACACTGACAGTCCTGTGCATCTCTAATTATAGTACAAAGAAAAAAACACCTACTTGGAGAAGATTGATGGCTTTCGGGCTTATTACAAGCAGTGGTTGAAAGCCATGCCAGCAGAAGAAGCCCCCCACCCCTGGCAGGAGTTCCAGAACAAGCCTGTCGGGGACCAAGACACCACTGATAAGGCTGGCGGCCTTAGGGACGGATGACGGAGCATGCTGCTATGACAAGTGCCCAGCCTTCACACTGCTGGGGGAGCCTGGGAGTCCTTTCAACTTTAGAGGCCAAGAATATTCCAGAGGCACCACAGCACTTTACAGGCAAATGCTGGGCTCAGGGTGCCCAGATCATAGCAGGTCCCACACCAGGCCAAGACATCCTGACAACAATCATGGTCACACAGCATCTACAACACAGAGCCAGGACTAAGCCCATCCCCTGGCACTCTTCAAAGAAAGAATGTAGCGAGGAGGTCTACAGGTTTTATTTTTACAGATCTCAGCTGGTGACCACTAACGTCGTCACCTGTACAGCCCATGCTTCCCCCTGGGTCTTTTCTCTGAGCACCACTCTGGGAAGAGTTGCTTCAGGCAGCGGCCCAATAAGTCTTAAGTCCAAGGTCCAAAGGCCAGGATGCAGAGGAGTCAAGGGTGTCAGCCAGAGCAACCCCGGCAGCCACAGTGTGTGCACTCGATGATGCGACCCTGAAACAGAAGAAGAACATTTGAACACACCGCTACAGCCCTGCGCACTCCCTTGCAGAGCATCTCTACTGGACACTTCTACTTGGGCGTCCCAGCTCCTTTGTGAAGTGGAACAGTTACTACCAGGCGGAAGTTAATGTCTGTGTGTGACTGCTATAACAAGACACACTTGCCACTGCCTAGAGGGCTTAAAGCCAGAGTTCCTGAGGCTACTGGGTGGGGGGTGGGGGGGCCTGGAGCAATGCTGTCTTTACCTCCTTTTTTGGAGGCCATGAGCCCATTCTAAACAAATAAAGTTCTGTTAGTTTTAACTGAGAGTCTCATATATGGGATGACCCTAATCTTCTGGTCCTGCCAACAGCTGCTGAGTGCTAGGATGACAGATGCACATCTGGCTCTATGGGGCACTGGAGATGGAACCTAGGGCTTCATGCATTCTAGGGGGCCACCTACCACCTCAGGCAACAATCCAGCCCCGAATCTCAGTTAAACCTCAACCACAGGCTGGGACACCAAGAGCTTGGGAAGCAGCTATTGCCCACTAGCCATGGCTCAGCACATCATACAGAGCCCCACCCTTGACACTGAGGACAGAGCTGCCTGCTGAGCTGAGGCCATCTGCACTCAATGAAAACTCTGGGAATTAAGACTTGCTTCAGGCCGGGCGTGGTGGCACACGCCTTTAATCCCAGCACTCGGGAGGCAGAAGCAGGCGGATTTCTGAGTTCGAGGCCAGCCTGGTCTACAGAGTGAGTTCCAGGACAGCCAGGGCTACACAGAGAAACCCTGTCTGGAAAAAAAAAAAAAAGAAAAAAAAGACTTGCTTCAGTGTAATGAGAAGACACAAAGTCAAGCTGGATGGATGGCCCGTCTGTCCTGACCTCCGTCTGGCGTTCCATTTCAATGGTGTGGAGGCTGGAGCCCAGCTACTGCTTGTGGGTGCCTGGCCTGCCCTTGAAACCACTTTTCCTTTTGAAGCAGGATCTCAGTACTAGCCCAGGCTGGCCTCAACCTCCCAAGTTCTGGGATTAAAGGCATGAACTACCACTTCTGGCTATGGAACAAAGCAGAAGACATGCAGAGACTAATGTGCCCGTGAGACTAGAGGGATAGCTAGGTTACCTGACAGCCAGCCTCCTAGCATAGCCCTCCCGTCACTTGAGAGCCACTGTCATCACTACTCCCTAAGGAGTGAGGTCTGCTTCAGTTACTCGGCCACTGACAGTACTGAGACCAGCCCCAGATACCACCTCAAAAGGGTGCCTGGTCAGGACTCACTTTTGAGAAGGGTGGCTAGAAGGGTTCTAGTGATGAAACCTCATGGTCAACTAAGACATAGTTTTAAACAGAAAGTAACCCCATCCAACCGCCGGGCATTACCACTTCCAGCTTGCTTTTGGGAACCCGGCAAATGCAGTTGGTGCCAAAGTTGGTGTCCCGAGTCTGAATGCAACGTAGGCAGCATAGGTTCTCATAGCCCTGCTTCTTCCACTTTGCAATCAGGTTTTTGTCTGCATAGCCTTCTTTAATGCAGTATTCATAGAGTTCTGTCAGAAAGTTGGGGACAAACATCAGAACATGGCGTAACAAACCTGCCTTCACCTTGGACTAAAAGGAAAAGTTAAGCTGAGTATGATGGCATGGGCCTTTGATCCCAGCACTTGGGAGACAGAGGCAGAACAATCTCTTTAGTTCGAGGTCAGGCTGGTCTATAAATTGAGTTCTAGAACAACTATGACTACATAAACCCTGTCTCAAAAAACAAAATTTAAGAACAGCAACAAAAGCCAATAATCCCAGAAATGAGCAGAGGCAGGTAGGGCATTGTGAGTGTGAGGTCAGTCCGTATATAATAAATTCCATGCCAGCCCGGGCTACAGAGTGTAACCTTATTTCAAAAATAACAACAAAACACACAAATGACTTCAGCTTTCATGGTAAGAAAACTGAAGATTGATGGGTTTGCAAAGATAATCATTGCTTTAATTTCCATTTCTGGAGCCACGATCTCCCACTACTGCTGTGGATTTCCCCAGTGCCGTTTGTATTTGATGCTAATTCTGCTTCCCCCAGAGGGGCTGCCTGGGATGAGGAGTGAATCAGTACTCAGGTGACTTCATGTAAACCTTCTCCCCATTCTAACTTGTAAAATAAAGGCTAGAGCCGGTGATTGGGCAGTGGAGGGGAAGTAGAGCTAAAAAATTTGGGGGAGGGGGAGAGGGAAAGAAAAGCGAGGGGGAGAAAGAGGAGAGAGGTACACTGAAGCAGAGGAGGAGGTAGAAGGAAAGTGGAGCAGCAGCACATGGCATTGAGAAACCACAAGTTAAGAGGGATCTCATAGCTGTGGTGGATAGCAGCAGTGTAAGGGTAGATCTGCCCAGTCTAGGCACGAAGCCTGTATTCATACTGAGTTATGTTTTCCTTGCATGGGCTTACTTGGGTTGGAGATTTACTGCAACACATTACAGTCAAGGGTTAGCTGGGACTCCCTAGTCCTCTGCCTCTGCTTCCCGAGTGCTGAAAGTATAGGTCTGAATCATGACACTTGGCTTTTGTTCCCTTTCTTTTCTCTCATCCTCCTCTTCCTCATCGTCTAGTTTTTCAAGACAAGGGTTCCTCTGTGTAGTCCTGACTGTCCTGGAAGTAGGACACATAGAGATCAGCCTGCCTCTGCCTCCTAGGATGCTAGGATTAAAGGCATGTGCCACCAGACCCAGCTTTTTATAAACTACTGTATAAATCTTGAAAGCCACTCAAGTACAAAAGAGCCAAGAGGCAAGATGGCCCAGGGGCCAAGAATGCTTTCTATATAGGCCTAATGACCTGAATTGGATCCCTCAGACCCACATGGCAAAGAGAACCAAAACTGCAGGTTGTCCTGCAACCTTCACAGGGAAGGCAAGACACATGCTTGCCTCCATAAGTATGGACACACAGTAACAGTTTTTTTAAAGGTCAAGAAATGTAGCCAGTCACATTTACCTCTGCTTATGGCTTTCCTCTTGTAAAAGAGGTCGAAGATATAGCGGGTTTTCTGGTGATGGATCCTGAAGATGGGCCACAGAGATTCCACTTTCCTCTTTCCCTCATGGGGTTCAGTTTCAGCTGGGGAGAAAGAAAGCACGTATGTGTTCTGGAGCTGGTCATTCTACAGTGGATGCAGCATGTTTGCTTAACTATAGCTATGACTATTTTATATCCATGCAGATAGTAATGAAAACAATGAACAATTAAAAAGGCTGACAAGGGGGCTGGTGAGATGGCTCAGTGGGTAAGAGCACCCGACTGCTCTTCCGAAGGTCCGGAGTTCATATCCCAGCAACCACATGGTGGCTCACAACCACCCGTAATGAGATCTGACTCCCTCTTTTGGTGTGTCTGAAGACAGCTACAGTGTACTTACATATAATAAATAATAAATAAATCTTTAAAAAAAAAAAAAAGAGCTGACAAGAACTGGCATCCTCAAGCCCTTCTAGCAGAATGCAAACTGGTGTAGAAAATGTCAGGCGATTGCCCAAGAGGTTAGTTACCATGAGTCTAGGAATACATCAGAGACCCGGAAATAGACTTTTTACTCCACATTCTCATTTCCTTTATAGTTATGTCAAGAAATCTCTTGGCCCATAGCAACTTTGTAAGTTCTGGGTATTTCACAGAGACAGTCTAGCACAATCAGTTGAGAAAAGAGAAAACCAAGTTAACACTGACTTAATAATTATTGCTGCAGGTATGACCTCATAATAGTAATGATCAGATGAGCTATACACAGGTATTCCAAAGATTGTTTTGAACAGACATTCAAGGGGAGCTGAAGAGAAGATTGAGTGCTTCTTACAGAGAACCCCGCTTCTATTCCTAGCACTTAGGTGGCAGCTCATAACTCACTCCAGTTCCAGGGATCCAACATCCTTTTGGTCTTTCTAAATACTAGACACAAACACGGTACACATGAGGCAAAACACTCAAATCTATTTCTTAAAAAAAAAATTTCAGGGGGCCCATGGGATAGATCAGTGGGTAGGGGTGCTTGCTCCCAAAGCAGATGAGAGTCTGATCCCTGGAACCCACAGGAGAGAACTGACTTCTGTGGGTTGTTCTCTAACCCCTACACACTAACTCTGTAGTACTACCCTGCCTAACACACGGACAAATACCAATTTAAGTGGTCATTCCGGAAGATGGCTTTTATCTTTTATCATCTTGCCAGATGAAATCACGGCAGCCCCACTTGAGGAGTGGCCTAAGTCATGTTGGCCTGATTGAGGTAGAAAGGCCAACTCTGAATATGGTCATCATTCAGATGCTGGAGGCCAGAACTGGATGAGAGTGAACAAAACTGGTTGGTTGAACTTCTGTGTTAAGCAGACAGTGTGTGTTCATTGATCTCTCTCTCCTCCTGAAGTTTCGTATCTCTGTTTAATGTATGTGCACTAGTGTACCTGTCGCCCATGGATGTCAGAAGGTGTTGGCAAGAGCAGTGAGTGCTCTCAACCACTGAGCCATCTCTGCAGCTTGAGTCTCTGCTTTTGACTGTGGAGGGGATGTACTTAGTATTGCCTTGACGTCCCCTCAATGATAGACTGTAACCTGGAATTGTAAGCCGAATAAACCTTTCCTTCCCTTGTGTTGCTTTTGGTCTGATGTTCTATCACAGTAACAGCATCAAACCAGGACATCAAAGGCTAGCATATCCTTTGATAGAGGTTCCCAAAGCCCCAGATCGGTTGCCATGGTGATTTGTTGCAGAAGCTGCTACATGGTGCAAAGACCATGGGATAAAGACTTGCAAAGACCCACAAAAAGCATGTGAATATGTGGCAGAGCTCTAGGCCAGCTAAAGCTAGAGGCTCAACAAGAAAAAAGGGCATGGATAAAAAGACTTCACAACGGGGCTATTCCCAGCACTCCTGTCAGAGTGGCTTACAACTGCTTGTAACTCCAGCTTTAGGTGTTCTCACACCCTCTTCTGGCTTCCCCAGGCACCTGTGCTAACATGCGTACATCCCCCAACCCCACCCCAAAGTAAAATAAAATCTAAAAAAATAAACAACCCCCAGAAAACTCAACACACAGTGAGGTGGGCATTGTGGGACACACCTCTTTAACCCTAGTGCTAAGGAGGCAGAGGCAAGGAGCTCTCCATGAGTTTGAGGCCATCCAGTCTATACAGTGAGTTCCAGGATAGCCAGAACTATGTCTGCTGGAGACCCCGTTCCCAGCAAAACACTAAAAGTAGCGCAGACCCCCGATCTTTCACAAATACACTAATAATGAAACAACAACAGACCTTTCTGGGGAGAGGTATGACAGCCTCATCAATGTTACTCTTCAGAACCTTCAAACACTCTGAGCTGAGAGAAAAAACATGACCACTTTGCTATAAGCCTCTACTCGGTGTTTTTTTTCTTTCTTTCTATCCTTGGAGACGCTGAGCCTTGATACTGTCCAGCATACCCAGGCAGAAAGACCCTACTCACCTTCTCTCATCTTTTGATCTAGTTCATCCAACGTTGGCTCGATCAACTCCCAGCCATCTGGAGGTGCTTTCCGGCTTCTTTTGACCTTGGGCATTTCCCAGCAAGATAGCTTATAAAGATCTACAAGAAAACCAACTGCTTTCTGAGCCTCAGGTTGCCAAAGGGCTTTGACAGCCATTCCCCTGCTCCCCTAGATGTCAAGCTCAGAGAGTAAAATGTATGTTATGTCCTTAAGTAACCATGCATTGTCTCTGCCCCGTTTCAGAGCCCGTTTCAGCTGTCTCAGTATCCTCCCCGGACTCTTGCTGTTCCCCCACCCTCAACACACACTCTACAGCAGAGGAATAGGAACAGCAAAACAGCCCAAGACTAAAAACACTTGAGGCCTTGCTTGAGATCTACTGGAAGGGGTGGATCTATTATTTATCTCATGCTGTAAAAGTGTCTACAGTAGAAAAGAGAAGCCAGAACTGTCAGAACTTCAGCCACGGGAAGCTCAGTCATGGAGCGTTCAATCGGGAGCTCTGACTGACTGCTTCGGTTTCCTCACTCAGCTTCTGCTGGAGCTGTGAGTAACGGTCGATGGTGTCATCCCTACTTGTGACAGTTTACTCTTTCGCTTGGAAGCCGAATCTGAGATTATCTCTATATTATATCCAGAACCCTATTGGGCGCTTCAGCTGGATGCCTTAAAGTGGCTTCCCTAATTGATTTCCGCTGGGTACTTTATCTCTATCCTTCCTTCCTTCCCGAGTCTCTCTAGCTAGTTTTTCCTTTGCTTTGGATTGCTATCTACCACTCATGCGAACCAAACGTATGTCCATGGTAGATCATTTTCCAGAAGGCCCAGAACAGCTACTCAGCTTCCCTAGAAGGGAACTGTGACACACACGCATTCTCCAAGCAGGTGTGAGGTGGGGCCAGAAGGATTGAGAGTTCAAGGCCAGTGTTGGGTATATGGTGAGTTTGTGCCCAATCTAGACTACATAAGACCCTGTCAAGAAATAAAGAAAAGAAAGAAAAGAAAGGAAGAAAGAGGAAGGAAGACAGACAGTCAGAGAGAAAGAGAGAGAAAAAGAGAAGGCAAGAAAGAGAAAGAAAGAAAGAAAGAGAAAGGAAAGAAGGAAGGAAGGAAAGAAGGAATGCACAATACCTTTGGGTATTGAGAGTAATATAAAAGTCCTTGGTCTTCACAGTTCCAAAGCTGGGTTCTTGTCCAGATTTACCAACTCTTCTGTGACTCTGGGGGAGATCACTTTTCTTCTGCAGTCTTCTGTCTCATCTGTAGAATAAGAGCAGTAGGTTACACATGTTAAATAGCCGCCAAAATCTCTCTTTTTAGAACAACAAAGCAGGCCAGTCAAAATCTAAATAGAAACGCTTTTTTCTTCTTCTTCTGATTGCATAAAGCTTTCTAGCTGGAAAAGAGTAACTTATCAGCATAACAGACTCATCTGCTCAAAACAGTCTTCAGTCCCATTCACTATATGGTGACTGACAGTTTACAGTCCCCCATTCCCACACCCCTCCTTAACAATTTAATAAATTAAGAATAAAACTCTTAAGACGTGGACTCTGGGTCACACTGCTGACAACTAGTGAGTCTAGAGCCTCCTGACTTCCCCATCAGTGGTCTTTGCTCCGGTTTTTCCAGCGCTCACATTAAAAGACAGATTGACTCTGAGCCCTTCCCAGGGCGCACAGCCTGATTAGAGAATCACTTTCTCCTGACCTAGGAGGACTCAACCCGAGAGGCTCTCCGGTCCGGGGAGAGGTAAAACGAAGAGGCGATCGGATCAGGAGGAAAGAGGTGTTGTGTTGGGCTGTTTACAGACGTAGAAGAGCGGGAAAGGGGGTGAACGAGAGCGAAGTTACGGACGGGACAGTGGCAGAAAACTCAAGAGCAGCATCTGAGAAAAAAAGCGGTATTTAGACAGAAAACGGTCCCGGAAGAGAAAACGACGTGGGGAAAACACACACGCAGAGAGAGAAAGAGCGAGCCCCAAGTTTACCATCCCCTGTGCAGAAGGATGAAGTCACCAAGTCATCGGGGACTCCAGCCTCTGCCGCTTAAGCAGCTCACACAGCTCTCCTGCCCGTAACCATTGCCAAAGACAAGGTACTCGAGAACCGAGCAGAGAAAACACTCACCGGAAACTCAAGCACCTAAGGCCGCTGTTTCTTTATTGACGGCTTCCGCTCCGGCTAGAAACTCTTCAGAATAAGGCCCTCGCGGGGCCCCGCCCACCTCGCGCGGAGATTGCGTCATCTTAGGTGTCCCTGGCGCTGCCTTTGTAGAATTCCGGAAACCGCACGGCCCTTTTCCTCTCACTTCCTGTAGGGGTGGCCCACACGGCTACGTGTCTCCTCGGACAGGGACACCGGGGAACGAGTATTCCTGGCAGTACACGTTCTGGTCAGGAATTCAGGCACCTCCCAAGACAGCCCGGCCTCGGTGTGAGGTCCCAGATCCTTGCAGCGGCGGCGGCGGTGGCGGCGTCAGTGGCGCGCGGAGAGGGAACCAAGCCGGGCGGAAGAAGTCGATTCCAAGGAATTTCCGGTTCCGGTGTCAGTTCGAGGCGCCGCCGCCGCCGCTGCTGCAGCCGCCGGAGCCGAGATGCCTAAAGGAGGTGAGGGGGTGGGCGCGCGTGGTTCGCGTGGCTTCTCTAGTGGCGGCCGTAGGCGGGCTGCCGCGGTCCCCTCAGCCCGCGGGTCTGGGGCCTCTAAGAGATCCGCGCCGAAGGAGGCCATCCCCGTCGCCTCCCAGCCATGCGTGGGCCTCGACGCTCAATTGTCCTGCTTGGGAAGCCGAGGACCACAGTGGTTGAGGGCCTCTCCGTCGGGGATTTTTGAGGAGACTCACGGGTGCTGGGTCCTTGTCCCGGAGGAGAGCGGGACCCAGGAGTCTCGGCCAAGCCTCGGGAGCATCAGAAGTTTGTCCTCCCATTTGGTTGGCCGGAGACTTGAGTCACCGCGTCCCGCGCTAGTGCGGTGCCTGGCTGCCTGGAGCATAAAATGTGGCTTTTGAGGAGCCACGCCTGCCTCATAATAAGACCTTGACTTGATGATGTGGGACCTGGCTCTGATTCCCTCCTTACACCGTAGCCATTCAGGATGTGCTTCTGAGCCAGTCGCCTAACTTCTTTGTGTCTCGGTTTTGTCGTTTCCCAAAAAGGGGGTGGGGTGGGGGACATAGATTATATTTTCCTCTTGTTGTGAGAGAGGCATGAACTAGGTAGCCCACGTACTCAGCCCAGTGCCCCGCAGCCCCTAAATGTCCAGCTATTACTGTGGGTAGAGACCAAGAAAACAAGTGTTTCCCATCGTACGTTGTTTTCAGGCTTTGAATAGCAGATATATCACATCTTAAGTCTGTGGCCTCAAACAAAACTTTTCCAGTTCGTTTTCTTCATCTGAACTACAGGGGTATTAATAAGACTTAGTTTGATGAGTAGGAGACAGGCGGACAGGAGTTATACGGTGGCAGAAAAAATCGCTCTAAGGGCCTGGCTAGCTCCCAGCACAGAACAGATGTTCAGTAAATGTTGGCAGCTCACGTGTTAAGCCAGTTAATGCAGTGAGCCCACAGGAACATCTGCCTGGAGATTTTCAAGCTTAAATTGCTTCCTGTCAATATTCAGATATTAGGCTTTACAGGGCCAAGTGCGTCTAAATCTAGTTCTCTGCTGATTTATCCTGCGTCTAGAAGAGCACTGTCTTTGTTCCTCAGTCTCATCTTTAAAAGGCAAAGGAACTTTTTTCAGCTCCTGACTCCAAGGTTGGGAATTACAGTTCGACAGTCTTGAATATGAAATCATGGCTAATGGACTTAATCTTGACTTCTGGGAAGCTTTGCAGGCAGACAAACAAAGCTTGTTTCCTTTCTTGGGCTAACATGAGAAAACAGTGATAAAAACTATTTA
Source organism: Mus caroli (assembly GCF_978045245.1). Classification (NCBI taxonomy): domain Eukaryota; kingdom Metazoa; phylum Chordata; class Mammalia; order Rodentia; family Muridae; genus Mus; species Mus caroli. Next base: position 149,635,754 of record NW_028227259.1, on the reverse strand, counting down.
AAAAAATCCCCCAGGAGCAAAGGACCAATTCTGTTTTCAGTATACTGTGAATTATTTTTTTAAAGCATCTTGAAAGAGCCTCTGTAAACCAAAGATCATGAAAGGGTGTTGCTTTTTTTGTTGTTGTTTGGTTGGTTTTTTGTTTTGTTTTTAATGGTAAAGCTTGATATCTCACAATAGGCCTTTCATGAGCATACCTAGATACACCCCTGGGAACTCAGGTAGTCATTAAAAATGGGTGGTGTAGGCTGTTGGCAGCTCAATTACAGCTCTGCAGCTGCTGTCTAGGAAGTCACTGTGTCTCTGCAGTGGTCTCCGGAGCTTGGAACAGTTCTAGCTGTCTAATCATAGATTCTCTACTCACAGCAAGGGGTCTGCAGAAATCAAGAAAGGGCCTATTTGGCAATAGAGGCCACAGTCAAACCTGCATCGAGATGCCAAAGGCTTGCAACCCAGCTATGAGACTAGCTTTAGCAGGAATTGGTCTAGTCTTCTGGCTAGCACATGAGGGTATGGCACTGATCCTCGTAGCTGAATTGTCTCTTAGCTGAATTGTCTCTTGACAGTCCTGATCAATGTTAGACTGCTGTTGACTCTGTCTTTAATTTTGCCAGTTTAATTGTTTTTGCTTTTTTTTTTTTTTTTTTTTTTTGAGACAGGGTTTCTCTGTATGGCCCTGGCTGTCCTGGAACTCACTTTGTAGACCAGGCTGGCCTCGAACTCAGAAATCCGCCTGCCTCTGCCTCCCAAGTGCTGGGATTAAAGGCGTGCGCCACCACGCCCAGCTCAGTTTAATTGTTTTATGGGAGATTTGTATGTGTGTTTTGTCTTTTGTCCATGTGTGTACAAGTGTACCATGCTTGCAGAGCCCACAGAGGTCGGGAGAGGGCTTTAGATCACCCAGGAACTGGCGTGATTTTGAGCTGCCCTGTAGGTGCTGGGAACCAACTAGGGCTATCTGAAAGAACAGCAAACGTTCCTAACTGCTGAGCCGTTTCTCCAGCCCTATTTGCTAGTTTAATTCTGAATACAGAGTTTCTGTTAGTCGATGTATCACCAAGATAAGCATGGAGTATGTCATTCTCCTGATGCCACTGGCAGTCGTGTGCTCAGGAGCCATGCAGACTTAGGTTTTACTGCCAACCAGTGTGTTAGCGTTAACAGGTTAACAGACGCTGTGTGTTGCTTCTCCAATGCCAGGCAACATTCTGGTTGCTTTACCAATGGTGTCCACCCTACTTCCATGGCAGCCTTGTGGGGGAAAAGGAAACAGGCTCTGGGAAGGCACACAGAGACACAGATGTAGGAAATGATACAACTCAGATTGGAACCCAGAGCTTTAGACTTGAGAATTCTTCCTCTTTTGCACAGTGTTTGACATTAAGGCTCCTCGTCTGTGGTACAGAGCAGCAGGGGATCTTGTGCTGTGCCTTTGCTCTTTAGAACACGACTCCCTAGGTAGACCAGGCTGGCCTGGGACTCAAGAGATCCAGATCTTGCCAGCCTCTGGTCTCAAATGCTGGAATTAAAGATGCCCAGCTGTGTTTGGATTTTAAGAAAACAGGATTCAGTCAGACTGTATCTCCCTCTCCTCACCTTAGGTCTTGTTCTTAGGAACCTACATCTGGCAATCTGTGCATCCGGTGTCTTAAGCCGCTGCTTTTGTTCTTTGAGATCACTGTAGGTTTGGGTGGTACTTGGTGAAGGTAGGTGAGGTTCCCTTGGGCTGAACAGGACAGCCTTTTGGGGGTCTGTGTAGTGAAGGCTGACTTCTCTCTCACCTTCCTAAACTACTGATCTTTGTGCAGGTAGAAAGGGAGGCCACAAAGGCCGAGTGAGGCAGTATACAAGCCCGGAGGAGATCGATGCCCAGCTACAGGCTGAGAAGCAGAAGGCCAACGTGAGTACATGTCTGTCTGCTCCAGTGGTCCAGTATGTTGCCTTGCTTCTGGCTTTTAGGGAGAACAGGAAAGGACTACTGTTCTCCAAGAGACGTCACACATGAGGGTGGGAAGGACACCAGATGGCAGGTGTGAGCCCTGGAGCAGCCAGTCACAGTCACAGAAAGGTGGTCTCCACTCGTGGTCCTGTTTGCCTGCCTTCTAGAGGCCCTCTCCCTACCAGCTGCTGTCCATCTACAGCTCCTATCAATTCCCTGCAGCTCCCCCCACACAAGGCTAGCTGCTAGACTCTATACAACATACAGCCTGCCTTCCTGTACCCCCACTGTCCTGTGTGTTGCTATTGGCTCTGTTCAGCGTCACCTCTTCTGTGACATACTAGTGCTGCCTGCCCTAGCTCCTCCAGTTCCTCTGTGCTAGGATACCCTGTCCAGTCTACTCTTAACTGCATCCTCTGCAACAGTGAATATCCACACCTGAATTAAGGGCTTAAGGAAGCAGACAGCCCCTCTCCCAGGATCCCTGAGAAGGGGAGAAGCCATCTCTAGCTGGGATTCTGGGAGTTTTGAGAATTTGAATTTGTAGAGTTCCTGGCATGGAACCTTGGAGTTTTTCGAGACAAGGTTTCTCTGAGTAGCCCTGGCTGTCCTGGAACTCACTCTGTAGACCATGTTGGCCTCGAACTCAGAAATCTGCCTGCTTCTGCCTCCCAAGTGCTGGGATTAAAGGTGTTTGTCACCACTGCCCGGGTGGATATAAGGGTTTTTTTGTTTGTTTCCAGAGCTGAGGACTGAACCAGGGCCTTGCGCTTGCTAGGCAAGCGCTCTACCACTGAGCTAAATCCCCAACCCCTGGATATAAGTTTTTATTGGGCTTTCTTACTTTGTTTTTTTTTTTTGGAACAGACTATGTGTAGCTGAGGCTAGTTTGAACTCTTGGCAATCCTCCTGCATCAGCCTTCCATGTGCTGAGATTATACTTATAGGTATGTTTCCAGGCGTGGTGGCGCATGCCTTTAATCCCAGCACTTGGGAGGCAGAGGCAGGTGAATTTCTGAGTTCGAGGCCAGCCTGGTCTACAGAGTGACCAGGACAACCAGGGCTACACAGAGAAACCCTGGCTCAAAAAACAAACAAAAAAACCAAATTATAGGTATGTTGACTCTTTCTAGTGTTTTTTGTTTTTTTTTTTTTTTTTTTTTTTTTTTTTTTTTTTTTTTTTTTGTGAGACAGAAATGTAGAGGCTGGTAGCCGCCAAGGTGTGGTCTTGGGCATTTGGTGCCAAAAGGCCATATGTGGACAGGTGTGACCATGGGAGCATACAAACAAGGCATGACCAGGAAAGTTACTTTGGCAACTGTTGGTAGCGGGTACCCGGCAGGTGCAGTTTTTAGCTCCACACCTGGGTCTTTGTGATCCAGTGAGATGAGCTTCTTTCTGAGCTGAGCAAGGTGGCTATCAAGGATCAGAGAGTCTTTTATGGCTGTATCAGGACCTTTGACCTCTGCTCTATGATGCTGAGTGGTCACTTTTTAGGACCTTTGTCATACTAGGCTTGAGCCTTCCAGAGGCTTAATGTGAAGGTCCACAATCAGAGGGTGGCTGTGGGTGTTATATTCTTGGGGGTCTGTTTTGCATTTTTGATTCTGCAGGTTGTCCATTTCTGAAACAGGAAGAAGATGAACAAGAAGAAGGTGGAGATGGGGCTTCAGGTGACCCAAAAAAGGAAAAGAAGTCTCTAGACTCAGATGAGAGTGAAGATGAAGATGATGACTACCAGGTGAGTCTGTAGACTGCAGGCCACACTCATTCACTGGGCAGATAAATGTGTGTCTGGGCTTTTAAGGCAGGGTCCTATATAACCTAGGCTACTGCGACCTCCTGACAGTTCTGCCTCCCCCTCCAAAAGTACTGATTTATGAGCATGTACCGCCAACCTCGGTTTTAATCAGAGGGGTTAGATGCATACCATGGTAGCATATGAAGTCCAAAAACAGCTGTGTGGAGTGGGTTCTCTCCTTCCACTGCTGTGAGTCCCAGGGATCAAACCCAGGAAATCAGGTTTGCAAGACAAGTTCTTTACCCACTTACTGTCACTGGGAGTTAGAGGCTCATGTATCCTAACTTGGCCTTGAATTAGTTGATGAACTAACTGGTGTTCTGTCTCATGCCTACCATTAATTACCAAAAGCCCTTGCTCTTTAGGACTCGGGATCTGATGGGAACATACGGTGAAAATGAAGTAAAGGAACAGTGGAAATTCAAACTGTGAAAAGTGCTATGACTCAGACTAGTAGAGGAGAGGATACTTGGACTAGCACTGTGCTAATGAGGTGGCTTAAGCCAAGGTTGGAGCCAGCCATGTTTAACACAAAACCAACCAACCAAACAACAAATGTTAGGGAGAACAGTTGAGGCAACCAGACAGGCAAAGTGCAAAGGCCCCAGGTGGGAAAGGCTCTGCATGTTTGAAGAACAGAAAGTGGGGGCTGTTGGGCAAATGGTGCCAGATGAACGAAGAGAGAGATCGGGGCCCCTCTGTAGTTACAGAAGACTGTTGGCTTCACTACATTAGGGACTAGGCAGGGGCAACTGGAGACCTTGAAAGTAGGAGAAAGATAACCAGGTTTGCTCCTTATTTTATGTTTTACAATGTACTTATCATGGAGGGGGTGATGTATAGCATGCTGTGATGTGTGTAGTCTGACAAGCTGCAGGAATCATGTGCCTGTACCCTAGCTATCCATCCTGTCGTCCCATCACTGATTGTGGCTTTCTGGAACAGATGCTCAGATGCTATGGTAGTCAGGAGAAGGCATCCAGGGCTTGCTCGTCAGTGATTGGCAGTAGCAGGGTAGAAGAGTGGATAGACTCCAGCCATGTTTTGGGCATGAGGGAAGGAAAGATGAGGTTGGGTGAGGGCAGGTCTAGTTTGCCTGCTGTAGAAAGAGGTGGTTAAGTTGGAACCTGTGGTCACGTCAGTCAGCAAAGCTCCTTTCTGAGCTGCCTTAGGGCTGTGTTTTGATTTCTTCTCCGGCCTACCCAGATAAGATTGAGAGGGCTCAGCTTCTTTTTTTTTCTTTCCCATTAAATTATTTATTCACTTACCTCCTGATCACAGTCTTCCCACTCCCAACCCCCGCCGCCGCCTCCCAGTTTTACACACACACATAAGCTCTTCCTCCCCCTTTCCCCTTCTCTTTCTGCTCAGAGAAGTGGAAGGCTCCCCATGGGGACCAACCTACCCTTGCACATCAGGTCACTACAGAACTGGGCACATCCTCTTCCCGTTAAGACCAGACAAGATGGTTTAGCTTCTTTAACTTTTTAACTTTTTTTTTTAAAGACTTATTTATTTTATATATGTAAGTACAGTGTAGCTGTCTTCAGACACACCAGAAGAGGGCATCGGATCCCATTACGGATGGTTGTGAGCCACCATGTGGTTGCTGGGAATTGAACTCAGGACCTTTGAAAGAGCAGCCAGTGCTCTTAACCGCTGAGCCATCTTTCCAGCCCGATGGTTTAGCTTCTTAAGTCTCTTCTTCCCTACTCAAAGCTGAGATGTGTGGGAATTGCAACACCATGGCTCACCCTACTCTGGGAACCCACCATGTGGTTACTCTTGAGAAAAATCAGGCTTAGGATTCCATGGGAAGCTGCTCTGGAGACTGAGAGTGAATGGGGCAGTACTCTCCGTTGACCTTGAGCTGCCAATCTCCTGGGCTCTGACACAGGTTGTCATTGTACACATTCGTTTTCTTTGCCCCTCCAAGACTGTTGAGATATTCCAAAGTGGTGTCCCCATCCTGATGGGCTGTCAGTGGCTTGGCCTCCCCCCACCCACCCACCAGACCTAGCCTTCTGTAACAGTCCTTCCCGTTCTGTCCTAGCAAAAGCGAAAAGGTGTGGAAGGGCTCATTGACATTGAGAACCCCAACCGGGTGGCACAGACAACTAAGAAGGTCACGCAGCTGGATCTGGACGGGCCGAAGGAGCTTTCCAGGAGAGAAAGGTAACATCTGCAACCTTAGAACACAGACCAGGGCCCCAAAGCAGGCACTCTGCCTCCCAGCCACACCTACAGCCTCATCATTGAAGTTATGGGATGAAACACCCTCCTGGCCTTTCAATAGGGCAGAAGCTGCTAGGATTCTAGCCTGCTACCCTTTTCAGGTCCCACCATGGATGAAGAGCATACCTGAAAACTACAGAGAAGGGGTTTGAGTGTCACTGAGGCTGTGGAGGACACTCTGTTTCTGTACCTTTCCATTAGGTTTGGGGTGTGTGTGTGTGTGTGTGTGTGTGTGTGTGTGTGTGTGTGAATTTCCCCAGAAACCCAGCAAGCTGGGCTGTCCATCCAGAGCAGAAGGGCTCTAATGCCCCACCTACCCCCATCTCCAAGGTTCTGCCATTTTACTGAGCAGTCATGAATAAGTTGCTGTCTTCTTTGGTCCTCAAGTTCTCACTAATACCAAAAAGATCCCATTACTTTGCCCAACAGAAATGATGACCATGAAAGCCTGCAACTTTCTGCTACTTGTTGTTCTTCAAGGTTCTTGGCTCCACAGAACCTTGAAGTAGCCTTGCTTAGTCATGAATAAGAAACTTCTCAATCTGACACATCCCAGACAGGATCTGCTGGTCAGTAGTGTTATCTCTACACCTCCATAGAAGGTGTCTTGTCTTGTCACCTGAGTGTAGTGTCACCTGAGTGTAGTGTCACCTGAGTGTAGTGTTTACCCATCCAACCCTTGGTGGCTGAGTTGTCATCCATTTTCCTGAAGCAGGTCCCTGTGCTTTCCTTCTTACTGTCCAGCCTTATACACTAGGAAGGCCTCCAGAAAGCCCTTCTGCTGCCCCTGCCAGGGCTCTGGGCTCCTTATGCTGCTCCTCCAAGGTATCAGTGCACATTAGAAAGGTACGGAGCTTTCTAATCACATTGTAGGCAGTCCTCCTAGTGAGACCACACAGGGGAACTGATGGCCCTTCCTACTCTGCATAGAATCCTGCTTTTATTCTCACCCTGACTGGGGGCTCACCTGCTTGGGAGGACACCTGAGGTGCTGTGAGAATGTGCTGTCTCGGTGCTCTCAAGTCAGGGTGTTTCTTCCAGCATCTGTCCAGTTTCTTCTGTACAGTCGTCTCTGGAACACAGTGCTCTTGGGTTAAGTTCCACATTCTCATTGTAGCCACCAAACTCTCTGAAGTCTTCAGGCACCAACCTGGTCCCTGCAAGAAGGCACTGTCCCCTTTTGGGCCAGGGTTCTCACAGGTTTGCCACCTTTCCTTGCTTATTTGAGGGTGTTCACTAAGTGAAACACATGGATCAGAGCACCCCTCAGCTTAGTGTCCTCCTTTGCACCTGAGTGCTTCCACTAACAGTGATGACACTGATGTCATTTTATCCAAACAGAGAAGAAATAGAGAAGCAAAAAGCAAAAGAACGCTACATGAAGATGCATTTGGCTGGGAAGACAGAGCAGGCCAAGGCTGATCTCGCCCGGCTGGCAATCATCCGGAAACAGCGGGAGGAGGCAGCAAGAAAGAAAGAGGAAGAAAGGAAAGGTAGGTCTGAGCCCGTCAGACCCTGCAACAGTTCCCTGACTGGTTTTGGGCAGGACCCTGAACTGCCTGTGAGGTTGGAGAGGTTGAGGAGTGACAGCTGCCTGCTCACCCATGCCAGCCAGTAAAGCCTTGCACTCCCTGGAGAAATGTTCCTGTCCACCATCATGGAGTCAGATGAGGGTTGGAATCAACAGAGTCCTGCTTAGCGGTCACTGAGTGACTCCGGCAGCAAAAGGCCTCAGGACCAACAGATCTTGGAGCCTTGTAAAACCAGAAGTTGCTATGCCTGAGCTGCCACTCCACCCAGCCGCTTGAGGTAGCTCGGAGCTCTCTGTAAGAGAAACTTACACTAGGCATCAGCCTGTGAGCCACTCCTTACCCTCCCTCCCTCCCTCTGGGCATCCAGGGTCTCACAGGCCTGAATATGTCTAGTATAGGGGAGTGTTTTACCTTAGACCCTCCATAAGAAAGTGGCAGGAGTGGACATGAGAGAGCACCCTTAGCCTACTCTCCTGCCCATTTACCTAGTTATGAGGAAACTGGGTCCTAGAACTGAGACCTCACAAGGGCATCCATATCACCCTCCTGAGCTTGTTTAATCTTGACTCATTTGGCTTCACAAACCCAAGCGAGAAAGGACTCAATGTGTTGCTAGATATTGTTGCTGACTTGAGACTTTAGACTTCAGAATACAAAGAGAGAGGTTGGAATTGCAGAGTTCTGCTAGGGTTTTCAGAAGTTCCCAGTAGCCACCAGACGGCTTGTGGGTGGGTCTAAATGGCCAGCCACTCAGTTGGGCACAGCAGGAACATCTGGATGGCTGGCCCTGTGGCCTCAGCAGAAATTCTCTCCCTTGGGTGGCAGCCTGGATCCTTGGCTCTGTGTTAGCACAGTCTTGTGTGCACAGAATGTTTTGAGGCCTAGGTCTTGAAGTCCTGTGATTCAGAGGATGTGGGAGGTATGTCTGCTGTGTTCTAACCCCCACCTTTCCCTTCCAATCCCTCAGCAAAAGATGACGCAACTTTGTCAGGAAAACGAATGCAGTCGCTCTCCCTGAATAAGTAAGCTGGCCTGTGGGAGGAGATGCCGGGGAACTGGGCCGTGCCACCAGGACCTCTGCCATGTCTCACCCACCCTGTGCCCTGGCGCCGCTGCAGCAGCCCCTATGGCCAGGGGCCCCTACGGCCTGGGGCCTCTTCTTCATCTTGGCACAGAAATTGTTCAGGGGATGGGGGGCTGGGGGAGGGGCAGCTGCTATCTTTGAGACAGAAAGATGCAGGACAGCATTTCATACGTAACCATTTGAATGTTTTTGCTGTTTTTAGAATTTGGAACCTTGGTTGGGTGGGGGGTGCCTGGGAAGTGGGGTGAGGAGATTCCATTTGTCCAGTAGATTGCACGCTAGCGGGGGAGGGGAGTGCCAGCAGGCAGCTGCTGTGGGAATTGATGACAACCAGCCCAGATTGTCTGGGTGCTCACTCAGAGGGGCTCCGGGAGCCTGTGCCGTGAAAGGTCCTAGATTTGTGCCTGGCCAGTTCCGACCGATGAGGCCTCTCCTCTCTGTTCTGTCCCCTTCCCACCCACCTGGTCTGGGCTAGTGCCCATTTTTAACCCTACCCATTGATCATTTCAAGAAACCTCTGGTTACTGTGCGTCACCCAGACAAGACATGCTCCTCAAATTCAACTTGTATATTTGGCAGATTAAACAACAACATCGTAATTCCTTGTTTGGCAGTTTCTCTATCTGCTATCTCTATCTTTGCTCGTGGCAGTACCAGCAGGGTTTAGGGCACACACCTACCTTGGAAGACACTGTCAGACTTTTGCACAAAGTAAGGTTCAGGGCCTAGATGTCCTTGACGTAATAGAGACCTGGGAGGTTTCTGAGCGCCAGTCCTGAACCTACAGCAGATTGGAGCCGTGCTGAGCTGCCCGCCTGGTCTTCTGCTGGAGGAAGGTTCCCGAAGGCTCCCAGGGCTCACCACAGCAGTCCTTGGCACTGTGACAGGGAGGAAGCAGGCCTGCTGCTAGCCAGTGAGTTACTTGTACATTCAGGCCCAGGGAAAGGCTCCTGTCCCGGCCCCATCTGAGTGGGGTACTGCAACTGAATGACATTGTCCTTTGTGCTTTCATAGTTGGGGGGACGTAAGGGTCTGTGTGTGTCAGGGTCAAGTATGGGTGTGGCTGCCAGAGACTCAAGCATGACTTAATAGCAGAGATGACATTTGAGTCCGTTTTTTTAGTGACCACTACCACATGCCTTTGGGCTTGACCCTGATTGATGGCCTCTGGAGAGGATCCTGCAGCTACCCAGATTCAAGGTTGGCTCCAAAATGAGGAAGGTGATAGCCTTTTAACAACGCCCTAAGGCCCTGTTGCTAGCTGTAGGACAGAGTAGTAAAAGGTTTGTAAGATGTCTGTGGGTGGGGGTTTTCCAACACCAAACTAAAGTGTACTGCTTGGGTTGGGTGCAGAAGTGTGGGTGTGGCTTTGGCTTGTTGGAGCTTTTGCCCACTTGGAGACCATGGATGTAATGACCTTCAGCATAGGGCCTGTCACACAAACTCTGAGGCCTAGGCTGAATTAAAGAACTAATGGGCACTTGTATGGCTTGATGCTTCTGGTTGGGTGATTTCTGGCTTACAGAAGGATGGTTCTCACTATAGGAAATCTTTGATGTAACTGTCAAATAATTGTCAGTTCAGATACTATGTAAAAGCTAACCCAAAGACAAAAGGCCTTAGACTAAAATAGAAATAAGTGACTGTAAAGAAACCAAAGAACATATACCAAAGCCCAGTTGCCTACATCATAGTGGAGAAATAAGAGATTAACAAGAGCAAGGTGTACCCCATTTGTATCAGAATCACACCACTTAACAAGTAACTTGAAACAGATGGATCTCAAGTTTAAGGCTGGTCCTGACAGCTGAAGCCCAGGCAGTTTCCAGTAGCCCCTTACTTCAGACACAGGCAGGCCTCTCCACATTTGTTTTTTGTTTTTGTTGTTGTTGTTTTGGTTTTTAAAGACCGGGTTTCTCTGTATAGCCTTGGCTGTCCTGGAACTCACTTTGTAGACCAGGCTGGCCTCGAACTCAGAAATCCGCCTGCCTCTGCCTCCCAAGTGCTGAGATGAAAGGCAAGTGCCACCGCGCCCGGCTCACATTTGGTATGTTTATTAGCCCACATTTTGAAGCAGTTCATGACCAGCATTGTGCTTTGGGTTTTTGTTTTTTTTTGGTCTTGTTTTTGGTTTGCAATAAAGAAGAGCATTTCTTTAAAAGGCACATTTTTGTTAAATAGGCAGGAAAGTTCCCCTCCTGCCTCTTCCTTTGCAGCAATGTACTGCATCCTAGAAACATTCAGCAAAGCAGCCCTTAGCCTCCCCGACCCCCTTTCCCTCCCTCCCAGCAGCTGGGATGAGGGCAGCACTCTGCACAGCTCATTTGATCTTCAGGTCCTTCAAGGCTGACTCCAGGCTCTGCCAAGGAAAGAATGAATAGGCTGGTGTTCAGCCATCCTGCAGATACCTCACACCCATCTCAGCCCCAGATAGGCCCAGGGTAGCTCACCTTCACGTCCCAGATGCTCATGCCGCCATCCATGCCTGTAGTGCAGAACTGCGAGCACTTGGCCTTGCCCCCGCTAAGCACTGAGATTTGGCTGTAAGAAGGTTGGGTTTAGGGGCCAAGCTTGCTGGCCATGAGCTCCCAGACCCCACTCCCATGAGAAATAATACCAAGATGAGGTAGGACTAGCCAGGAGACAAGGCTTGGAGGAGCAGTGTGTCAGGTGAGGGGAACAGTCCTGGCTATGGAACAAGACGCTCAAGGCCTAGACCTGAATGCATGGGGAATGTAGAGTGCTGAGCTGAGGGCAAGGGGACTAGGAAGGGAGGACACAGTGCCTGATACTGAACAACCCTGGAGGCTGGGCTTAGACACTGGCTCAAACAACCTCAAAAGGCTTTGCTAGCAGAAGGCCAGCAGAGTACATGCATCCTAGTAAGATACAGGGGTGGACCCCTGTGGCTTATAGCTTTAGGGTTTTACAAAAAGGTTTGGATTCCTTCACCTGGGAAGGAATCTAGCAAGATACCCACCCCCAAGAAGCCCACCAGTCACTCTCCTGCATCCTAGAGGCGCCAGTGTGCCCAAGCGAGCCCTAGCCAGCCAGATATGTAGAGCCAGGATGACTGCTAAGTTCCTTCTGTTGGAGCGCAGCCTGGAAGTCTGCCTGCTTCCCTCTAGTCCTGGCCTGTCCCATCACCCCCATCCTCCCTGTCCCCACTCTGCAGCCCCACCTCCCTCTGGCTCCCACCCAGCCCTCAGAGTGGGTCTTAGGTCTCTGGAAGCACCTGACACTGTTCTTGTGCAGTGAATCCAGGCCGGCCCCAGTGGCTGCACCCCCCTCAGAGCTGGCCTTCTTGTCCAGGTTCTGGAAGCGCTCTCGGGCTGTCATGCCTCGCTGGGAGCTCTGCTTGGGCACATCCAGCCGGCCACCGAAGCTCAATGTCATCGTAGCATTGTCATAGGTAAACAGCACCGGGAAGCAGTCGTGGCCCTAAGGAGGGAATGGGTGCCACTGAAGATCATCTGCAGTAGGGACTCTAAAACAGGGAAACTGAGGCCAGAGGTGAAACATGGTAAGGAGGCATCTGGCAGCCTCTGAGGGCTACCAGGAAATGGATACCCCAGGACAGAGAGACAAGAGACCTTAACCCTAGATGCATCAAGTAGGGGCAGATAAGAAGGCTCTCCTCCCCACGCCCCAGCAAGACGTGCATCTACTTCATGTGTGGCTGGGACTCTTAATTTGGGCAGACCTCCACCCCAGCTGGGTGATCCTCCAGGCAGAAAAAAAGCTCTCCATATTAACAGAAAAGTGAACAGAAGGGACAGTAGCTTTGGGGACACTTGGTAACCCTGAGTCCATTCCCAGGGGCCTGTCTCTAAAACTTTTACTTTTTAAAAAAAATTTGGAGTGGAAGGGGGGGTTGCGCGTGCGCACACACACGAGAGCCATGGGTGCTTATAGAGGTCAGAGGTGAGAGTTGGTTCTCTCCTTTGACCCTGTGGGTTCCAAAAATTGAACTCAAAGTCATCATGGTTGGCAGCAATACCTTTACCCTCTGATCTGAGCAACCTCATGTGCCTTTTCAGTTAGACGCAACCTTGTCATTTGCACTGACCCATGTGAGCACAAATGTTAGGGCACAATTTTAGGACCCTTGTACACTTGTAGACAATTGGGGAAGCACCGGAAACAAAACTTCCATCCATGACACCCACACTGGATAGATGTGCCAGCAAGAACATCTGCAATGCCACTTACTCAGGAGGCTGAGGCAGGAGGACTGTATGGCTGGCATCATCTGGAGGGATGGCACCTCAGGTTTGAAGTAGCCTTTTGTCGTGACTGTTATCTAAGATTTTTATGGTGCTCTTTTGAAGGAGTCTCAGAGCCTTCGCATTTGCATAACTTAGTCACAGAAGCATCCCTGGCAACCCAGGCTGTCTCCTATGGCTGAGAACCGCTTGATGACAGTGGACATTGACTTGCTAAGGTGCCTTTTGTGTAACAGTAAAAAGCTTGTAGGAAGCTGTCTGAGTTCAGTCCTTGAGAGGCTAGGCTGATCGCCCAGCTGCTGAGAAGCCTAAATTCATCCAGCACTGGTTCTCTTTGCTTTGGTCATTCATGTAACCCAGAACAGACAGAGGCTGGCCTACATTACAAAGTGAATTAAAGGCTAGCATGAAGAACATAAAGGGGAAAGAGAAGACTAGCCTAGGCTACATAGTGAGACCTTAAAAATTCCTTGGGCCACACATTTACAGGAATTTTGTTAACCACCACGTGAACCAAACTATTCTGTATAATAAATGGATGAAGGAAGGAAAGCAGGAGAGGGAGGGAAGGATGAGTGAAGAGACGACTTACTGGCCCCTCCCAGATGCCACTTACCGCTGCCACTAGACTATTTTCTGTGATGAAGGTGACGGCCAGGAGTGGTAATGTCTCAGAGGCCAGGGTTGCCACACTGAAAGAGAGACTGAGTCAGCTACATCATTCCCTCCACTCCCCCACCCTCTTGCTCTGGGCTTCAGTTGCAGTTACTCTCCCCACATCTCTAGCCCCATACTCACGCCATCTTCTTGTCAGCATCTACCAGGCATACAGTGCTGTCATGGCTGACCCAAGCAACTCGGCTCCCACTGGCCGAGAAGCAGACACCATGCACCCAGCCACAGCTGCTGCTCGATTCAAACATCAGCTCCCCAAAGGGCATCTTGGAGCCCCACGGTGTAGGGGCTGGCCGTTCTTCCACCTCCTTGATATAGGCAGAGAAGATCCTGCAGGGGAAAGTGAGAAGAGGAGGGGTTGGGAGGAGCCTGAGAAGGAGGTCCTCCCCAAAGCCAGATAAATACACTTGGGCCTGTGGATCCTAGACCTGAACCTGAGGGACTGGCATATTCAGGCTTGATGGAGTCTGAGCCTCTGCTCTCGTTACTAAGATGGGGCTGGAATGGGATGGGAAGCCTGCTAGCTCAGCTTCTTGTGACCCGGCACCCTTGGGATCCTGATCTGAAAACTGACTGAACTAGTATGGTCTAGTCCCTGCAGGCCAGATATTTACAACCAGTCCCCAGAGCAGCTCTTGTGCTCCAGTTCTGCCCTCTCCTCTTGAACCACACAATGCACATCTATAATGGAGGATCACAGATTAGGTAGCCTGGGCTACACAGCAAGACACTATCTCAAGAAAATGAAAGCGGCAGGCAGCGGGTGTGTGCTAACCTAAAGCCCAGTGAGACGGCACAGTCTCTGGGCTGAGGGTCAGGAAAGGGGTCTCTGGTGCCTACAGTTTCCCAAGAGAGAATTCAGAAGAAGCCTAATCTGCCTGGAGCTGGGAGGAATTTGGGTTCACGGGCCAAGAGAGTCAGGTGGTAGGTCCAGAAGTGAAAAATAACAAAGTTTTGTTGAGGTTACCAGTCATTCATATGCTAGTGGACTAAGCACACACTGTTCTCCTTCAGTAGAAATCAGGAGAGCTGGAGTAGAGGAGGCAGGGGAGGGCTTGGGCAGACTTTGCTGACATTCAAGAGATGGCAAGGACTCCCTCCACCCCAGGGTGCTAACAGGCCACGCAGAGCAGCCTGCTGGACATGAGGAGCTGGGACTCCTCTTCCACCCTCCAAGCCCTGCTGCTTGTCTGATAGGGGACTCCCTCCCAGGCAGCCGTCCAGTTCACCTGCACTTGAAGTCACAGGAGCCTGCTGCCAGGAGCACGTTGTTGGGATGCCAGTCCAGGCTGAGGACTGTGGAGCGGATGGGCTTTTTGATGTGCTTGCACACCCACCTAGACACATGGGTAAGAAAGGCAGGCAGGTGGATAGGTAGCATGGATTGCAGCATTCCAGGGACGGTAGGTTCCCTCTAAGGTCAGAACTCTGTGCCTTGTCACTACCCACCACATAAGATCATGTGGTTCTAAATGGTTAGGGTGGAATATAATATAATATAATGTAAATTCTGTTTCTCCAGACTCAAAACTGTCCTTGTCCTCCAACATGGGAGATTTAAGACAAAGGTGGGACAGGCATCTGACACACACATAAATTATAATAGAGAATTGAATTCCAGGGTAGCCTTGGCTACATAGCAAGACGCTGTCTCAAAAACCTCACCTCGGGTTGGGAATGTGATTGAGCAGCAGGTTCTTAGCATGCATGAAGCACAGACGAGGCGTGGTGGTGCACACCGGTCATCCCAGTATTAGAAGGGCAGAGGCGAGAGGAACACACCCCTGGCTATATACACTGAGCTTGAGGTCGTCCTAGCCTACATTCAGACCCTGTCCTTTTTTAAAAATTGTGGCTGGGTGTTCATGAGTGGTGTCTGAAGGCAGATGCCTACTGACACGTAGGTGTTGAACCCGCTTAGCAGTGCGGCAAGGGAGGCTGGTGGTGGTGCGTGCATGGAGCTCAGTGTAGTATCCCCGGAAGTCCAAGCTGTGGGGTCACTGTAGAGAGGACACTCTGCCTCAGCAGTGAGGCTCAGAAGACAGATGTCCTCGAGTCTCCACATTGCATCTGCCATGTTCAGGGACATTCTGATCTTGCATCACGTAAGCACCCGTACCCCAGCCCAGGTTCCTCCACCCCCAGCCTTCTCTGGCCCCCGCCAAGCACCCACCAGTCATTCTCCTGCTCAAAATAACAGATGGAAATGACGCGGGAGCCGCTGCCCACGGCGAACTTGTTCTCCTTGGGGGCCCAGCGCACACAGCGGGCAGCTCGATTGATCCGCAGGATGACCAGTGTGGGCTTCCACGTGCGGCCCTTCAGCGTCCACACATAGGCATTGCGATCTGTGCCGCAGGTCACAATGCGGTTACTCTCAGGGGCCCAGTCGATGCCTGCAGGGTCAGGTCAGAGGACGTAAGACTAAAGGCACCCAAGCTACAGCGGCCATGTCCATATCTTTAACTGTGGTGCCCAGGGATTTGCTCATACTAACCAAGTGCTCTACCATTGAGCCAAGCATTCAGCCCCACTGGAAATTTTTAGGCAGGTGTTCTACAGTCGAACCATGACCCTGCCCCTGACTGGGGGATTCAATGTAAATGCTCTACTGCTGAGACCCATGACCACTGGAGAACTCCAAGGAGGTGCTGTACTGCTGAGCAGCATCCCCCACCCAGCCCTCATGCTCTAGGGGTGACTCAAAAACTTGTTAGCAGGGGGGCTAGCAATATTCACCAGCTAACACCAACCATTTTGAAGGTAAAGCCAGGAAACAGGTAAGAACTGTGCCTCCTGATACTGTGCTGCCGATCAGGCCTCTCCTGAACATATTATAATCTCTTTACCACCTTTAAAATTTTATTTTTGCCAGGAGTAGTGGTACATGCCTTTAATCCCAGCACTTGGGAGGCAGAGGCAGGCGGATTTCTGAGTTTGAGGACAGCCTGGTCTACAAAGTGAGTTCCAGGACAGCCAGGGCTACACAGAGAAACCCTGTCTCAGAAAACAAACAAACAAACAAACAAAAACAAAATTATTTATTTACTTAGTGCCTTATATGTGCCATGGCTAGTTTGTGGAGGTCAGAGAACAACTTGCAGGAACTGGATTTTCTGACCATGTGGGTCCTAGAGATGGAACTCAGATCTTCAAGTTTGGCAGTTAAACCCCTTTATCCACTGAGCCACCTTTATGGTCCCTCAATCAACTGGGATCAACTGGGATCAACTGGGATCACCTGGGATCAGTCGTTTTCATTACAACCCAGACTATTCTAGCCAATTCTGAGCAAGTTGCTGGCCACGCTGGCCCTGCCCCGTCCCCCTGCCTCCTCTCACCTGTCACCTGCCCGTTGTGCTCCTTCAGCTCGTGCACCTTGTTCCATTTGGCACCGCTCTTCTCATAGATGTGCACCTCATGGTTGTTGGGGCAGATGGCGATCTCTGTAGGGAGACGGGCATGAGCTTAAGGAGGCAGCATGAGCGCCCACCCTGCCCACCTATGCTCTCCACTAGCGTACTCTTCCAGAGCCAGGCCATCCTCTACCTGCAACCCCTGATGTCCTGCTAGGCCACTCCTGTACCTAGCACTCAGATTCCCCCCGCAGCAGTCTCAGGACCCTGGAGCCTCACCTCATCCCACATCTCTGTGTTAGCAGCAGTCCCGTGACTGCCCTGTCTCCATGACGTTCCTCTTGGCCCTGGGGCCCTCCTACCCACTCTGCCCTTAAAGTGTTTCACATTCTGTGTGTTTGTGTGTGCGCGCACACGCGTGCGTGAGCCACAGCATGGGAATGCAAGTCAGAGGACACCCTGTCTTGAGTTCTTTCCCTCCACTATGTAGGTTCTGTCGCCCAAACTCATAAAGCTTGCTTGGCAAGCAATGCTGAGCCATCTCCCTGGCCCATTTTGTTGATTTTTGGAAAAAGGTTTCACTGTGTAGCTCAGGCTGGCTTCACACTTATAAGCCCTCTGCCTCTGTCTCCTGAGTTCTGAGATGATACCCGTGGACCCCCACCCACCAGAGCAGATCCAGGAGGATCACCCAACACCTCCCTTTCTACCCGCCTGGCCACCTCTGCCTGCTCTCCCATTCTATGCCGCTCTCCCAGGAGCAACCACTTGCTTTAAGCAGAGATCCAAGATGTGGAGTCTGGCTGCACCCCACCCCTCAAAGCTGTCCCACTACCCTGTCACTCCATTGGACCCAGCAATCCCAGTTCGGAGGCCACCCTGCAGAAGCGAGCACTCACGTGTACGGTCCTTGTTCCAGGCATGGCAGCTGATGGGCTCCACCAGGAAGCTGTGGTAGGCCATAGTCACTTGTCTCCTGGGCCTAGGGAGGGAGGCAGAATGCAGGTCACCTGTGCCCTGCTCTTGGCAGGGAGGAACAGTCAGCTCACCCTAGTTTCCTGACTGGCCAAGTATGTTACAGCCTCCCCATGAGCCCGTGTCCCTCATCCCAAGAAAGCAGGTGACACAGATGACCCAGGCCGCAGATAGCTGGAACAGAGCATGGGACCCTGAACCACATAAGCCTGCTACTTTTCACCTGTGCCTCAGTTCCTTCCGAGTGGAGGATATGCCCCTGCACCACGCACACACACAGTCCCATATAAGAGCAATGTAAAAATTAAACAATATCCCTAACCCAACTTACAGCAGAGCCTGGCTCAAAATGCAGTTGGGCCAGTCAGTGCCCTGAGGGTTGAGCAAAGCAGGGAAAGTAGATAAGACAGCTGGCACTCTGGGGCAGGCTCAGAGCTGGGCTCCCGCAGCTTCCTCCCCTACACGCAGGTTCAGAGGACTCTGGGACTGAGGAGGGACGCCCAGCCTTCAGGCTTCCCAACAGCCTCTCCTGGCTAAGGAGCTGCCTCGGAGCCCTTGGCAGCCTTGGCTGGCGCACGGCCCCTCCCCCCCAGGGCATTCACCTTGCTTCTCCCACATCCTGCCAGATGTGTTTCTTAGCCATTCCAACCCATATTTTCATGCCTGGGATCTCTTCTTTGTCTTTTCTCTCTAGTCTTAATCCACTATGACACTCATCCAAAAATACCCAAAGTCACCTCCCCCAAATCCCTGCTCTGTCCAACCCCTTCCCTCACCTCCCCAGACTCAGGATGTTTCGAGAATATGGAGAGACATCATGGCACTGTCGGCCAGCTGTGTAAGCCAAAGCTCACCTCTGCCCCACCCCCACCCCACCTCCAGCTGAGGGGAGAGGAGAGTGGGGTGGTATACCTAGGCTGGGCTTGACAGCACATGTCTGTAATTCCAGCAATGGAAGAATAAGATTTGAGGCCACCCTGAGCTACCCAGACCTTGTCTCAAAAAACAACCAGAGGGGCTGGTGAGATGGCTCAGTGGGTAAGAGCACCCGACTGCTCTTCTGAAGGTCCAGAGTTCAAATCCCAGCAACCACATGGTGGCTCACAACCATCTGCAACAAGATCTGACTCCCTCTTCTGGAGTGTCTGAAGACAGCTACAGTGTACTTACATATAATAAATAAATAAGTCTTAAAAAAAAAAACAACCAGAGCTGGGGATGTAGCTCAGTTGGCAGAGTGCTTGCCTAGCGCTAGTGAGGGTTCCCTCCTCAGCACCACATAAATCCAGTGTGTTGATACAAGCTTAAGAGACAGAGGCAGGAGAATAATCCTAAATTCAAAGTCATCTCCGGCACATAGTGAATTCTATCCAAGCCAGTCTGAACTATGCGGAATGCTGTCTTATAAAGCGATGACAACACTGTACAGCCAGTAGGTGATCTAGAAGTGGGCTGCTGGGCTGGCTGGGTGTATTCAGTGGGTAAATGCACTTGCGGCCAAACCTGACAAGCTGAGTTCCATCCCTGGGAGCCATGTGATGGAAGGAGAGAGACCTGGCTCCCTCAGGTTGTCCTGTACTCTCCACATGCATGCGTGGCGCAGACGTGAACACACAGACAAGTAAACAGAAAAACGTCTAGGAAAGATTAACACAGAAGGAGCCAATTGTGGCCGGAGAGATGCTCAGCGGTTAAGAGCACCAACTGCTCTTCCAGAGGTCCTGAGTTCAATTCCCAGCAACTACTTGGTGGCTCACAACCATCTGTAATGAGATCTGATGCTCTCTCTGGTGTGTCTGAAGATAGCAATGGTGTACTCATATACATAAATCTTAAGGAAAAAAAAAAAGCCAGTTGGCTTGTCCACAAAATGCATAATGCCCTCTCTGGCCCCACAAGCTAACGTTGAGCCACACGGGCACACTCTTGCCTCAGACCTATGCTCAGGCTGCTCCCTCAGAGTATAATGCTCTTCACTGAGACACAGACACACCCTGCTCTGGCCCCAGATCCTTGGCCACTTTCAATCTCGGCTCCGTTGCATCAAGAACCTTCCGCAGCGCATTCCCCAGTGAGCCCTGCCCCTGGCCTGTCCATCTCCTGCTTAGAGGTGAAAACCTCAATTCCAGATACAACAGGGACATTCTAGAAAGTTCCTGGGGTGGCATAGGACACTTGTGCCAACAGAAAGAAGGACTATGTGTCATCACAACCGGCTGTAACTCATGCTCTGAGGGACCTGGTGCGCTCTGCTGGCCTCCACAAAGCACTGCGGTCACTTGTGCATACCCACAGACACACAATTAAAATCTTTTTTTTTTTTTAATGATCCAAACTAGAACCTCTAGTTTGGATCATAGCTCTATCATTGGTGGCTTTATTAGTCTTATAGGGCTCCCTTTTCTACAAAAGGCTTCACCCTAAAAGGAGACGCATGCCTTTTACTCAGGAGGCAGGGGCAGGAAGATCTCTGAGTTCCAGGCCAGCCTGTTCTATGGAGTGAGTTCCAGGCCAGCCAGGGCTACCCAGAGAAACCCTGTCTCGAAACAGAAAAAGATTAGCAGAGGAAGCTTGAAGTCAGCCTAATCCATAAGGCAGATTAGCAGGGCATGGCTAAACTAGAAGCCGCTCAAAAGCCCAGCTGAGCTCTGCTTGGCGCCTGTATTCTAGTGGAAGTCCAGGGCTGTAGTCTGGGGGCAGAACCGGACTTCCTAGTGCCTGATATTATGCTGTCGCCAGCAGCAGGCTCCATGTGTCTTAGTGGATAATTTAAGACAACTGGGGGAGCCCTGACCCATTCCCTGGAACCTAAAGGTTGTGTATGGAAGCAGTAAAAAGCTGGTTAACACTAACCAGAAGCATAGGGTGACCAAGTAAAGGGTTCACACACATCTACCAGCCAATCACACTTCAGCAGGAGTGTTGACAGCACAGGGGAGGCAGACAGGGGAAGGGGAATCCTCTTCTCATCATGTCTGAAACACAACCCAACTAGCAGAGCTCCCCACCACCCAAAGGGGAGGGGCAGGGATGACACCCACTGCCTGTCATCCACCTTCATGTACACCGCAGCTGTGCAGAGTGGTGCACACCTTTAAAACTCAGAACTCACAGCAGAGGTAGGTGGATCTCAGTGAGTACAAGGCCAGCCTGGGCTACACAGAGTTCCTGGACAGCCAGGGCTACACAGTGAGATCCTGTCTGTCTCTCTCAGGGAGAGGGGGAGGGGGAGGCAGAGGGAGAGAGACAGGGAGGGAGAGGCGTGTGGGTGGAGATACAAACCTGTAACCCTGGCACGCAGGAAGCCGAGGAGAATTTTTACTTACTTATTTTGGTACTGCTGGGATCTGACCCAGGGCCTGTACACTATGGCTGAGCCACACCCTGAGACCTCCCTCTCATTCATCTGTCAAAGAGGTGGCCCAGGGGGACTGGGAAACCTGTTCCTGTTCTATTATTGCCTGGGAAACAGAGACCCTGGGGGAGCCTGAATCAAACTTCCTGTCTGGCCATCTCCTGCCAGCACAGCGCTGGGTCTCTGTTCTCCCAGGAGCAGGGCCCACACAGGGTTACTCCCTGCCAGTCGACCCAGGGCTGGGAGGGGCAAGGGAAGGAGTGTGGAACGGAGCTGTCATGCTGAGGAATGGCCTGTTTCCCTTGAAATTCCTAGAAGGGGCACTGAATGGTGCTTTGGGTCTTCAAAGTGACTTGGGGTTTTTATCCTGAGAATGCCCCAAAACATAAAAGACTAGGATTTTTGGCATGATGCTAAGTTTTTTAGACAGGAATTCTTTTTTTATTTTTAAGGTTTATTTATTTTATGTATGAGTACTCTATCTGCACATACACCCATGTGCCAGAAAAGAGCATTAGATCCTACTATAGATGGTTGTGAGCCACCAGGTAGTTGCTGGGATTTGAACTCAGGACTTCTGGAAGAGCAGTCAGTGCTCTCAGCCACTGAGCCATCTGACAGAGCCATAGACGTGAATTCTTACTGTGCCTGGTAGCACGTGCAGGTCAGTAGTCCCTTGCACTCTACAGACTAAGGCAGGAGGAGGGTCAGGAATTTGAGGCCAGCTTCATATACAAGAGAAACTGAGGGGTTGTTTTGTTTTCTTTTACATTGTTGGGGATGGTACCCCAAACCTTGTACATTCTAAGCAGGGGCTCTACCACTGAGCTACACCCCAGCCCCTCACTGGGGGATTCTAGGCAGGGGCTCTACCACTGAGCCACACCCCAGCCCCTCACTGGGGGATTCTGGGCAGGGGCTCTACCACTGAGCCACACCCCAGCCCCTCACTGGGGGATTCTAGGCAGGGCCTCTACCACTGAGCCACGCCCCCAGCCCCTCCCTGGGGGATTCTAGGCAGGGGCTCTACCACTGAGCTACACCCCCAGCCCCTCACTGGGGGATTCTAGGCAGGGGCTCTACCACTGAGCCACACCCCCAGCCCTTGGGGATACTTCCTGACCATTGCTAAATGACTTCCACACTCCTGCAATCTGTATCAAGGAATGTTGTGTGGAGGAAAATGCCTGGTTGCATCGCAGTGATGTATCAACAACTGGGAGAGGCCCTCTGTGTTCCTAATGGAACAAGTGGTCAGAAAAGCCAGACGCTTCTACCTCAGGACACCCACGGCTGGGGAGGACCTACGCAGCTCCCTTCCTAAGCCTGCCAGCCAGAGCCTCAGGCCCCTTTGCTGCCAAGGACATTCTTCCAGTGCCTGGGTCTTAGAGTTCCTTCCAAGAATGCTGGGTTAAAACTCTCCAGCAGGGTGCGCTGCTGAACATCGGAGACATGGCGGGCTGAGGCTACGGGATCAGGAGTTTGAAGCCAGCTTGGGCTTCATAGGGAGAACCTGTGATTGATAGAAATGGATGGATGGATGGATAGATAGGCAGGCAGGCAGGAGGCAGATAAGACAGGTAAGGGGCTGGTAAGATGGCTCACCGGGTAAAAGTGCTTGCAGCCAAGCCTGATGACCTGAGTTTGATCCCCAGGACCCAGGAACGAAGGAACCAATTAAGGCTTCTAACTTGTCCTCTACCCTACCCCCACCCCCACACATAAATAAATAAATAAATAAATAAATAAATAAATAAATAAATAAATAAATGTAGTTATAAATAAATAATACTCTATCTCTCTATCTTGGCTGGGTATCCTTCGCCCTGGCCCCTTGGCTTTTCTTGGCTGTGTTTCCTTGAATCACACACACAGTCTGGCTGGATTTGAGACTTAAGCCAAGCCGGGAGTTGCCTGCAGGGAGAACCTTGGCTCCACAGGCAATCCAGGAAGTCCCCGCCTAGCTTGGGAGCTCAGCAAAGTACAGCCAGCAGCAGTTTTTTTTTTTTTTTTTTTCTTTTTTATGGTGCTAAGCCTTACTCAACTTCCTGTTGTGGGTAGGAGCCTGGCTGGTGTGAGCAACCCTCCAAACCCACAGTTCCTCCTCTTCTTCCTCCTCCTCCTCTTCCTCCTCTAGACTGTCCTTGAAGACTTACTGAAGGAGGGAAAGTCAAATCCAGCAACACAGATTAAAATAAATTCTAAAATATCGTAAAACACCAGTTTAAAGAACCAAAACAAAAACTTCTCCAAGACCCAGAGGACTCGGTGCTAGCAGGGCTGTGGGGAGATCCTCATCTGTTCCATGCCTTTGAAGGGCCTCGTGCTAACTTCTAATTCCAACAGCTTGTATGAGAACAGACAGAATGTGGGACTGCAGAGACGGCTCTTTGCAGAGAACTCCAGTAGCTCTCAACCACCAAATAAATACTCTAGCTCCAGGGGACAGCATTTCCTACCACCCCAGGGCTCAAGTGTGCCGGCGGGCGCGCGCGCGCACCCAACCCATGAAAATACGTCTTTAAAAAGAGAACAACTTGAGAGGCAGAGGCAGGCGGATTTCTGAGTTCGAGGCCAGCCTGGTCTACAAAGTGGGTTCCAGGACAGCCAGGGCTATACAGAGAAACCCTGTCTCGAAAAACAAAACAAAACAAACAAAACAAAAAAAAAAAAAAAAAGAGAGAGAGAGAGAGAGAACAACACTGATGACCTTAGTAACTTGAAAAAGCAAACTTTTAAAGCCCTCTTTCTTAGGGTTGCCTTACTACAGAAAACCCTTTTTATATCAGTGAGTGACAGACTGGAAAAACCCACAGACCACTGAGGAGGCTGGATCACTTGTAGAGCACTTGCCTAGTAAGTTCCAAGGCCCTGGGACCAAGACAGAACAAAATACTTTAATTCTAGTTGGGGTTATTTGTTATTTAAAAGATCCCAAAGTGTGCTCACCTTTAATCTCAGCACTGAGGAGACAGAGCTCTATGAGTTCAAGGCTAGCCTGGGGGGAGGGAAGGAGGGAGGAAGGAGGGGGGGAGAGAGAGAGAGAGAGAGAGAGAGAGAGAGAGAGAGAGAGAGAGAGAGAGAACCCGCGCCCAGGGGAGAGGAGGAGAGACGACCCTGTCTAAAAGAACAAAACAACCCAGAGTGAAAAAGAATTCACCAGCGTACAATGGCAGCACTTGGGAGGCAAAGGCAGGAGGATTTCTGAGTTCGAGGCCAGCCTGGTCTACAGAGTGAGTTCCAGGACAGCCAGGGCTATACAGAGAAACTCTGTCTCGAAAAAACCAAAATAAATAAATTTTCATTCACACAGATCTTTGCCTTGCACGCTTCATTGTGTGTCTTTGAGTGCCCATGGAAGTCGGGGGATTCGAACGCAGACCCTCAGGATTTCTCACACACACACACACATCTCCACCCCTGTCAGTGCTTTTATTCAATGCTCCATCTCCCAGCCCCGCACATTCTCTTACAGTAGAAGCCAACGTGGTAAATCTATTTCTTTTTTATTGTCCACGTGAAGAAGTTGTACTTCCCTCCAAGTCGCCCCGCAGGGCTGTAGCTTCGGACCCCACCCCACCCTCCCACACCAGTGCAGAAATAAGGTCGGCAGCAGCAGGCAGGCAGGCACACTGCCAAGTGTGCTAGCCACATTTGGCAGCTAAGCCTCCGAATCTGGAAGGTCCCCATTTTCCAGGCAAGGCAAGTTGAGCTCCACAGAGGCGAGGTGGCTCGCCTGCGTCAGCAGCCACACCGCCCCAGGCTGGAGCTGCCTCGCGGGAACAAGCTTCATGGCCAGCACCTGGGCTGGCTCCCAGTTCAGGATTCCAGCCTATCTGCGGGTCCCACCGGGACCTGCCCTGTCCGGGGTGGCCTGGCTGGGTGCCCCTCGAGCCGCCGGGGTCCGCTCGCCCAAGCTGGGTGGAACCAGGAACCTGGACCCCTGCCGGGTATGGTCACTGAGGGATGAGGCGGGGCAGGGGTGCTAGCTCATTTCCCGGTCGCAACAACCCGGAAGGCTGCGGACCGAGGGGGAAGTGACTGGGCGTGGGGCCCTGCGCCCAAAGTAACGGGGCGACACGGGTCGCGGGGATCGAAAGCGGGGCCAGGAAAGCGGAGAGGGGGCGCGAGGCTGGGGCTGTGCCGTCTCGATGGCGTCGAGTGCGCGGGGAATCTCTGCGATTCTTCCCACCGCGCCCCGCATCCCCAGAACGCCGCCCCCCACTAGCTCCTTGCCAGCCCCACCCTCGCCGGGAGCCCCACCAGGTCCCCATGCTCACCGCTCTCCACTCCTCTCTCATCCCCATCCCCCTCACCGTCGAACATCGCCTCGAGTCCCCCTGACTTCTAGGTGGCCTCAGACACCACACACACACCTCGCGACCACCCCGCGCCCCTCACCTCGGGTATCCTCGGCCGCGGACTCTGGACAGTCGACGCGCCGAACCGGCTCTGAGACCCGCGCAGCGCCGCAGCCACTTCCTCGTGGGCGGGGGGCGGGGCCTTCGGGCACAGCCCCGCAGGGACCGGGGGCGGGACCCGGGCGGCTGTGGCCAGAGCTCAGGGCCCGCCCACCCCTCGGGGTACTAAGCCGCCCGGACCTCAGTTAAGTCCAGCTCAGCCCAGAATTCCTCCGGAGATCGCACGCTGTTGCCCCTAACTACTTTCTGAGTGGGGAAACTGAGGCTGGAAGAGGCGGGGGTGGGGGGGGGGGCGCTGTCTGAGCAGCTAGAGGGCGGAAGCCCGAGATCGGGCCACCAAGAATTCAAAGGTTTTGAGGCCACACGCAGGCACCCCGCAACTTAACGACTCCTGCGGAGCCCCGCCCCTCGCACTCTAGGTGCACCCCAGCCGCGGTTCCCCAGACTCTCAGTGTCCCAAAGATGGCAGAGTCGCTGGTGTCCAGGAAGAAGAGCACTGCCACTCCAGGTGACCTCTCGCTTCGGTAGTCCACACACTTCCCTCCAAGTTGCTGAGCAGCTTTGCAGTCAGGTGATGATGCTCTAGGGTCAAGGGTCTTCCAGGTTAGGTGCGTCTCAAGTTCCTTTTGCTGTGCCTCCCACCTTCTGAGAGCTCCTCTCCAGACTCCCAGCAATCTCCTGTATCACTAATTCTGGCTTCCTGGTTAGAGGTGCCTGTGATAACCCACACTTGTCATCCCAGCACTGGGGAGATGGAGGAAGAGAGATGAGATTTGAGTTCACCCTGGACTGCAGAGCTAGTTGAAGGCCAGCCTGGGTTACTTGAAACCCCCTGCCTCTAAAAAACAAAGAAATGGGCCAGTAAGATGGCTCAGATAGCAAAGGTGCTTGCTGCCCAGCCTAAGGACCTGAATTGAACTCCCAGCATTCATAGGGTAGAAGGAAAGACTAGACTTCTTTAGGTAGGTTGTCTTCTGACTTCCACACACATGCCAGCCATAGTGAACTAGAGTGTGTAAACAAACACACACACGCACACGCACCCACGCACGCACGCGCACACACACACACAGGGTAAGCAAATAAATTAATACTTTTTTGTTTTTGGTTTTTGAGCCAGGGTTTCTCTGTGTAGCCCTGATTGCCCTGGAATTAGCTCTGTAGGCCAGACTGCCCTTGAACTCAGAGATCCGCCTCTGTCTCCAAGTTCTGAGTTCTGATGTTAAAGCATCACCATGCCTGGTGTAATAAAATATTCTAAGTTTGGAGCAGTTGCTGCAGTGAACACCCTGCCCATGCTCAGTGATTGTGTGTGTGTGTGTGTGTGTGTGTGTGTGTGTGTGTGTGTGTATACATATATAATGGTGTTGGGATTCAAACTCAAACTCAGGGCCCTGCACACACAGCAGACACTCAGTCACTGAGCTACATCCCCAGCCTTCACTTAAGTCTCCTTAAGTTTCTGGGGCTGGACTTGAAGTTACGTAGGCCTTGAGCTTGTGATTCTCCTGCCTCAGTTCCCCCTGTGCCACCAGACCCACCCAGCTCAGTAAGATTTAGCTCAGATTTCCATGAGTCATCCTCCTGCCACAGACACAGAGGAGCCATGATCCTGTGCCCCCTGCTTTGCTGTTCCTGTAGGTTTGTATCTGTAGCCCTGTGGGACAAGGGCATCCCAGGCTGGCAATCTGTTCGTGCTCGCTCAGCTCCATAAAAGCCCAGCAATGGCCCCAGGAGGCCTTGAGTGATCTGACTCCGTAAGCCTGTCCTCCGTAAGTCCTCTGTCCTGGGCTAGTAACCTAAAGTGACCCAGTGTCTTCAGAGGATGGACAAAGCAAAACCAAGCCCAGGACTCTAGGAAGTGACCCACTACAGAGAAGCCCCTCTCGATGAGCTGTATGCCTGGGGGGCAGTAACCCTCAAGAGGAGGGGAGTCCTCAGAGCAGAGCATAGGACAAGACAATCCTACAGAGAAAACCAGAGCACTGGTCATTTCTGGTCAGCTTAAGCTCAAGCATCTTTCAAGAGGATTAAGATTCGTGGACCAGGTGTTTTGTTTTTTGTTTTGCTTTGTTTTGTTTTATGATGGTGGGTATAACCCAAGGCCTTACACATGCACTGAGCCACACCCCAGCCCCTCACAGAGGGTGAGTCTATTCAGTTCTTCTCTGAATGAGATGGTAGGAGCTTGCACCTCTTGAGAAGAAAGTCACTGTGGGTAGTGTTGACTTTCTGCTCACTCTGTCTGGTGTGAGGTGCTGCTCTGAGGTGAGCAGCTGGGCTCCACCTCACCCTTCTGTGCTGCCACAAGCTGTGGAGCCAAGTGACCATAGACTGAAAACTTTGAAGCCATGAGGAAACGCAGATCATGCAAGTGTACTTATATGCGTGTGTGTGTGTGTGTGTGTGTGTGTGTGTGTGTGTTTGCCAAAGGTCAGCTTTCCTCAGGCAGCTTGTGTTTTGAGTTTCTCACAGAGTGTGTTAGGTTGACAGAACTTTGCACCCCAGGGATCCTCCTGATTTCACCCTCAGTGGTGCTAAGATCATAGGTACATGTCACTATGCCACTTTTTGTTCATTTTGAGACAGGTTCTCTCAGTGTAGCCCTAGCTGGCCTGAATTCACAATGACCAGCCTGCCCCTGCCTCCTGAGTACTAGGATTAAAAGTGTGTGCCACCATGGCCAGATAGCTTTTCTTTTTCTTTAAAGAAAATCGACTTTTATTTTATGTGTATAGATGTGTTGCTTACATGTCTGTGCACCAAGTGTATGCAGTACCCTCAGGGGTTGGAAGTGAGCATCAGGTACCCTGCAACTCAAGTCGCTGTTGTTGAGAGCCACTGTATGGGTGCTGGGAATTAAATTCAGGTCCTCTGCAAGAGCAGCAAATGATCTTAATCAATGAGCACCCCTCCCCCCCAGATAGGGTCCCTCTCTAGCCCTGGTTGTCCTGGAATTCATCATGTAGACTTTCTTGGCCTGCCTCTGCCTCTGTGTAGGACTAAAGGCATGTGCCACAACATCTGGCTTTTTTTTTTTTTTAATTGGGTTCAGGGCTGGAACTTGGCTCCTTACAAAACAAGCACTCTGCCATTTCTCCAGCCCTTTCTTTTTTAAAGCTTATTTTGATTCTATGTGCATTGGTGTTTTGTCTGCATGTATGTCTGTGTGAGGGTGCCAGATCTTGGAGTTACAGACAGTTGTGAGCAGCCGTGTGGGTGCTGGGAATTGAACCCAGGTCCTCTGGAAGAGCAGTCAGTGCTCTTAACTGCTGAGCCATCTCTCCAGGCCCCTTGTTTGTGTCAGTTGCCATGGCCATTAAAAACAGAAGGTTCAGATGGTTCAATGACTTCTGCCAGTTGCCATATGACCTCCACATGTGCACTGTGGTGTGCACATCCCTGATACAATATAAATAAATATACAATAAAAACTAACACAGAAAGGAAACCTCAAACTGCAAAGCTCTCCCCCACACCCACATCGCTCCACCTTCCACCTCTGGATCTATAGCCCAGGCTGGCCCAGAATTCAATCTCCTCCTGCTTGCTGGGATTACACTGACAGGGGGCACCATCAAGAGGGAGCTTTATGACCTCAAGTGAAGCAAATCTTTGGAGAAGAGGGCTTGGGGGACAGCACCTTGGAGAGCTTTCTGTCTCTTCCAGGAATGTGCCTTGTAAACGAAGTTGAGCCACTCTCCTATCTCTGCTGCATCTCTGCTTTCCCAGAAATGTAGCCTCATGCAGGTCACTTAGGAGGAGGGAGTCGGGTGGGGCCGGTACAGCATCTTCCATTAGCATGTGCTGCTGACTCTCAGCTCTCCCTCCCCCACCCCCTGCATCAGTCTTGCTGCCTCCCAGGCACAGCTGACTGGACCAGTCTAGATAGTGGGAGATCTTCCTCTGCAGCTCTAGATATAATGTCCTCTTTGTCGCAAGGGCCTAAACAAGGACCCTGACACCAAGACACACAGCCTGAAAACTGTTAGCCAGACAGAAGGGAAACTTCCAGCCACCCAAGACCACACCTCTGTGTAAAGTGGGCAAAGGTCCACAGCGGGGATGTCCACCAGCAGCTCATGGCACCCCGGTGCAGTTCTCAAGGGCCCTCAGCTGCACGGCCCATCTTCCCAGTCAGGACATTCCACGGACAATTGTGAAATTCAAGTCTAGAGTGGATACCCTCCCTTTAGTGTGTTCCTTACAAGGTTCCAGATCCTGGTAGGTAATTCCAGCACTCGGGAAGATCCCTATCCTTGCCCAGTAGGGAGCATGCCTAGCCCAGTGGATGCTGCTCGGGCTCTGGTTAGTCACTCCCTTCTTTGGGGACGTGAGTTTGTCAGCCCGCAAGTGTAGTGGTCTACAGAGCTCTCCAGAGGTCTTGTGTACAGTCAGCCCCTGTTCTGGCATATTCACGTCCACAAGTCTGTGTGTTTACAGAGAAGCTCCGGGCTTCAGAGGCACAGAAAGGAGGCTGGGAGCATGGGAGCTGAGAAGGCAGGGCCAGCAGGCCAACACTCAGGTGCCACTGCTACGACTCTCTCATGGAGACAGTAAGGTTTGCCATGAGTCATCAGAAGGGCCACTGTCTTTGTAAATATCATGACATCCTCTGAGACCCTTGCTAACCAGCCCCTAGTGGAATACAAACTACTGTCCAGGACCCGGGGCCAGGGCCCAGTTGGAAGTGTGCCAGCCTGGTATGCACAGGGGCCTGGATTCTATCCTCAGCATCATGTAAGCCATGCATGTAATTCTGACACACAAGGTGTAAGCCAGAGGATCAGCCGTTCAAGGTCATCCTTACTTATATAGCAAGTTCCAGGCCAGCCTGGGACACACAAGACACTGCTTCAGAAAGATAAACAAAGATTGCCTATCTGGCTTGTCCTGTGCAGTGGAATGAAGAGATGGCCTCATACTATTCTAGATTCATTTTTGATGTTGGTGTTGGTAGACAGGGTCTTGATAGTTTTGGCTGGCTTAGAACCTACTACATAGACCAGAGTAGCCTCAAAGTTACAGCAATCCTCCTGCCTCCGCCCCCTAAGTGAATCCTCAACCCACTTAGATCTACACCTAGAATGGTCCTTCGTCCTGCCCATACGTGATACTGAGTTAGGGTGGAAATATCTCAGGCCAGGCATAGGAATCTCTAAGCCAAGCTAGCAACAGCCCCCTTTTCTCTGCTTATGGATGGAGTACAGGAAAGAGACTGGCTAGACCATGGCCTCCCAGAGCATGCTCTAACTGGCTTTGCTCACCAGTACAGGAGGGATTCTCCATGGCTCCTCAGCTCTCCAGTACAGGGCTTCTGCACCAACTTTACAGATGGAATGCAGTGTCCCGGGACCCATCAACAAATGCCCCTGTTCCCCATGAGGCACATTAGTGTTTTTGTGCCTTGAACTTGCAATCCTCCTGTCTCAGTCTTTTTTTTTTTTTTTTTTTAAAGATTTATTTATTTATTATACGTAAGTACACTGTAGCTGTCTTCAGACACTCCAGAAGAGGGCGCCAGATCTCGTTACGGATGGTTGTGAGCCACCATGTGGTTGCTGGGATTTGAACTCTGGACCTTCGAAAGAGCAGTCGGGTGCTCTTACCCATTGAGCCATCTCACCAGCCCTGTCTCAGTCTTTAGGGTGCTGAATTACAGTATTCTCTACATGCCCGGCTCAGTCCATGGTCCTCCCTGGCTAAAGGCGGTAGAGGATGGCGCAGTTAAGGACTAAGATCTAGGGCCTGATCCTAAAAACAACCTAAACAAATGAAGATGTACTTGTTTCTCTGCTGAGAACAGAAAGAGTAAAAAGAAAAAGCACTTTTGCACACTTGGGATTTTTCTTTAATTTTTTTTTAGCACACAATGTACATACTTCCCTTCCCCTTTAAGTTAGTGTGACAATCTTCCATAATAAACTACTTAAAGAGAAGCTTTGGTCAAAAATGGAATGAGATAGCAAAATCAAAACAAAACAAAATGAAAGAAAAATCAAAACGAACCACTGCTGTCTCTAAATGCCACACGTCACCCACGACATCCACAGGAACACACGCTAGTTGCTTCAGTGTGACAGTGTTTCCCTGGGCCAGCGATCCTCACCAGCACGTGAACAGCAGAGGCGCTCAGTCCTGTTCCTCATGCTGGATGCCAGAGGCTCGCTCGGCTTCACATTATCCGGAGACCCTGGATGGAAGACTCTAGGGTCTTGGGAAAAGCACAACACTGATCAGCCTGAGGACTGGCTGCCTGTCTTTCCCGCAGGCCAC
Source organism: Mus caroli (assembly GCF_978045245.1). Lineage (NCBI taxonomy): Eukaryota > Metazoa > Chordata > Mammalia > Rodentia > Muridae > Mus > Mus caroli. Next base: position 149,603,879 of record NW_028227259.1, on the reverse strand, counting down.
ACTGGTGGGGCACAGGCCCACCTTCCTCACCCCACACCCTGCAGGCCTCAGCTCTATGTTGCTTCCCCAGGCCGGATGTCTGTCCCCAGAAGGCTCACACCACCTCACCCAACCCTGCATATTCTCCCTTCCTTCATTTTTTTCCCCCAAGTGTACTGGGATTAAGCCCTGCATCACCAACACCCTGCTTCTCCCTCCCTGCCCCGTCCCCCCCTTCTTTAGACACAGTTTCACTGCACAATCCGGGCCAGCATTGAACTTTACACAGACCAGGAATTCAGAAATCTGCTATCCTCTAACTCCTGGGATTAAAGACATGCATCACTATGCTTGGGCTTTTAATATTTATTTTAAAGTGTATAATGTTTGTCTGCATGTATATAGATGCACCCTTGTGTGCCTGGTATCTGTGGAGGACAGATGCCCTGGAACTGGAGTTGTGAGGGCCACATTCTCAGTGGGGGTTACTGTCTCCTAGATGCTATTTGTTCTCAAAAAAAAAAAAAAAAACCCCTTGATGCCATTGTTGAAGTAAACCCAGTGTTAGCCACCAGCCAACATGGTTGTGAGCAGCCATGTAGATGTTGGGAACCAAATCCTGAGTCTTAAGCAAATGGTCTAAATTGCTGAGCCATCACTCCAGACCCCTACGCATGTGTGCGTGCGTTGTGTATATATGTATGTGTGTGTGGTGTATGTGTGGTGTGTGTGTGTGGTGTATGTGTGGTGTGTGTGTGTGTGTGTGTGGTGTCTGTGTGTGTGTATGTGTGGTGTGTGTGTGTGGTGTATGTGTGGTGTGTGTGTGTGTGGTGTATGTGTGGTGTGTGTGTGTGTGTATGTGTGGTGTGTGTGGTGTGTGGTATATGTGTTGGATGTGTGTGTGTGTGTGTGTGTGGTGTCTGTGTGGTGTGTGGTGTCTGTGTGTGTGTATGTGTGGTGTATGTGTGGTGTGTGTGTATGTGGTGTGTATATGTGGTGTATGTGTGGTGTGTGGTGTATGTGTGTTGTGTGTGTGTGTATGTATGTGTGGTGTGTGTGGTGTGTGGTATATGTGTTGGATGTGTGTGTGTGTGGTGTCTGTGTGGTGTCTGTGTGTGTGTATGTGTGGTGTGTGTGTGTATGTGGTGTGTATGTGTGGTGTATGTGTGTTGTGTGTGTGCGTGTAAGATGTGGTGTATGTGTTTTCCATCTTCTCAGATCATTGCATTGGGGATGGGGACAAGGTCTTATTCTGTAGCACAGACTGGCATTAAGCTCAAAGCAATCCTCTGCTTGAGCTTCCCAAGTGTAGGTATTACAGAAATGAGCCCCACACCCAGTTGTATTTATTAAATAAACTGGTGTAAGCTATAAAAATGTCTATAAACAGAAATGTTGGCTGGTGGCTAACACTGCATTTACTTCAACAATGGCATCAAGGTTTTTTTTTTGAGAACAAATAGCATCTAGGAGACAGTAACCCCCACTGAGAATGTGGCCCTCACGCTTAGATTCTGGGCCAGCTCCTCTGCCACTGTATTTCAAGAAGGAACAGATGTTTGGTGGAAACACCTGGAAATCAAGGGCTAGGGTAACTCAGTTAAGAGTCCTTGCCTAACATGTTCTATCCCCAACACAGCAAAACCACCAAGAAGATTTACCTTGAAATCCCAAATTGTCATGGCTCCATCAATGCCAGTAGTGCAAAATTTGCGACAATCTTGCTTGTCCACTTCATAAATAGACACTTGACTAAAAGAAAAGCAAAATCAAAAGGTTGTGAGGTCTGTGGTGGAAGTGAGCCCAACTCTCCCCACCAACAGTAAGGTGCACTAGAGAACATGAACGCTCTTCACTCTTGAGTATAAATGCATCCATCAGTCTTAGGCTGTAACAATCAGCGTCAGAAAATATCCCACAGATAGCTGGTGATCTATTAAGTTCCAGATCCATCATGGTCACATAGCTAGACCTTGTCTCAAAACAGGAGTGGGCTCAATAGCTTGGGATGTAGCATACCCGTATGTGGCTGCCTAGCACACATGAGACTGGCTGGATCCCCAGTACCACATATTTGGGTGTGTTTGTACATGCCTGTACCCTAGCAATTCAAAGGTGGAGGCAGCCAATCAGAAATTCAAGGTCTTCCCCAGTAACAGCAATCCTATCCCCATCCATTCTCCGATCCCAACCCTACCCCAGCCTATCTAGTGAGTCTGAGGCCAATCTAAACTGTATGAAATCCTATGACAAAAATGGGGGAGGGGTGGAGAGGGAGGGATGATAGCCTCAACACTCGATGGGTAGGAGGAGGAGAAGGGCTCAGGGGCTCAGTACGGATGCAGATATAAGCATCATTTTGGAGTTTCAAATAGAGACATGGTTAGAGCATGACGTAGGCTACCTGGTCCCCAACACACCCTCTCAAATCAACCTGCTAGGACAGCCACAACAGGAGGCCCAGAGCCTTGCACTTGAAATTTGTCTTCACAGGGGCTGGTGCTGTGGCTCAGTGGTAGAGTACTTGCCTAGCAAGTCTTAGGTTCTGGGGTCAATCCCAAGTCCAAACACCAAAGACAAAATAAATAAGATGACTCATTACAACGTCAGGGGCAGGCAGTCACTCCTCCAGATCCTCCAGAGCTGCGCAGAAGCCGAAACCACCTGCATGAGCTAATCATCTGGACAGCTCCCAAGACTGGCTGCAGATTACAGCACACAGACTACTGTACAGCCCGTGAGCTAAGAACGGCCCACTGTTACTCTTTCTCATCAGTTTATGCTGTGTGTGTAGAGGGCAGAGGACAACGTCTGGGACTGTTTTCTCCTTTCACCGTGGAGGTTCTGGAGAGCCCTTGTCCACTGAGCCCACCTGCTGGCACATTACCAACACTCTTGCCTCAGCCTCCCAGGTACTGGGACTCCAGGCCTGTGCCACCATGCCCAGCATGAACCTACCTCCTACACACACGGGTAGACTACTCAGCCAGCCAGGGCTTCTCTGACAAGAAGCACACTTCTGAATGCTGGGTGCAAACGCACCCTGCAGGGCATAAGGATAAAGTGGTGGCAGCTCAGCTCCTGTTTCTGAGACAGGGTTTCACCGTGCTGTAATGAGAACTCTGGAATTGTGGTTACTTGAAAAACACAGGATGTCTTTTCCTTTTAACCTCAGTACAGGATACAGGGCTGCTTCAGCCCGATCACAGCAGCTCACAGTGATTTGCCTCGTTCTCTAGCAGGTGTGGTTTTGCCAACTGCAGATAGTTTCTGCGACTGTTCTGGGAACATTTCAGAGAGTGTATAAATGCTAGAGCCTTGATAGGTGGGTAGAGTTGGTGGTCTTTCAGGGTGTTGGTTGTGGCTTAATAGCTGTGCTCAAAGAAGGAAGAAGAAGATAGATAGAGATCCTTGAATCTAATCTCTCTCTCCCTCCCATCCATCCTTCTTTCTCTCCTATCTAGTGAGAGGGGGTGAAATGGGGGATAAAGGATGGGAAAAAGAACTCACAAAGTAGCAAAGACTAGCTATACTGTGCAGCCTTGGCTGGCCTGGAATTCACTATGTAGGCTACGTAGATCAGACTGGCCTTCAATTCAGAGATCCACACCTATCTCTGCCTCCTGAATGGTGGGATTAGAGGCCTGTGCCATCAAACTGGGCCAACTCCCTCTCTGTCACAAACTGAAAGTAAGGCCTTAACAGCAGTACACAGGCTTACTACTGCTCTCATTCCCTCAGCGACACTGGGGCCTGCAGCACAGGGGACTTTTCTAAAAGAATGACATGGAGTGAGCACCTTGGCCAGCCAATTTTCTACAGAAGCCCAGCGCCTGGCCTCCAGGCTGAGGCGGCTGAAGGTACCTACGTGATGCTGTTCTGGTGCAGTGTTTCCAAGGCTGTGTTGCGGTCCTCAGTAGTGGCCCTCTTGTCCATGTTACGGAAGCGTTCCATAGCAGACATGTTGCGCTGGATGCTCTGTTTTGGGACATCCAGTTTGGACACGAAGGTCAAACAGCCACGGTCATCGTAGTTAAAGAGCATCGGGCAGCAGTCATGGCCCTGAAACGGGAGATCAGTCAGGCAGAGGGCTCCCTGGCACCTTCCACCCCAGCACAGTGCTCACAGCCGTGGCCTCTCAGTCTGTTTCTGAGAAGGGATGTGCTGCTGTGCCTGTCACAGAGCACACATTGTTTCTGGCTTAGAGCTGCACGTGGCACACTGAGGATGGCAGATACTTACGGCAGCCACCACGCTGTTCTCTGAGACAAATGACACACTGAGCAGCGGCAGGAACTCTGTTCTCAGAGTCGAAACCCTGAACACAAGAACACTTGTTACACTAGGGGAACCACAGCCCATGCTCCTTCACAGACAGAGGACAACAAAGGCCCCATTCTCAGAGTGGCTTTTGCAGGGTTAGCCAACACTTCTCTAAAAAGAGTTCCTTGACCTCTCCTTACAGGAATCTCAAGAATAAGGTGACCCCAAAGTGACCTTCAGAAACTGAAGTCTTCAAGTTGGGGCCATAATATGTGCAAGGCCCTGGTTGGACCCCTAGCACCCTCTATTACTCAGTCAAATAAAAGACTAGCTCTCTCTAGCCTGGGCCCTGCCCCTTGCTAAAGGGTCTCCATTCATGGACAAGGAGTCCTTCCTTTCTGCCTTCGTCCCAGTGCACTGACTCTGCCCCTCTGCCATTCAAGTCCTCACATCTTGGCTCTGACCATTGCCTCCTATCACTCCTGCTGGTGAGAGAGTACTGGTGCTGGCACAGAGATACGTGCTGGCAGTCATGCCCTGTGTAAGCCACCACTATGAGATGAATTTTAGTCTCAGCCAGCTCACACTCAAATAGGCCCCATGCATGTCTGTGCGTGTGTGTTTGAGTGTGAGAATGAGAGAGAGTGAGTATGTATATCACAGTGTGTGTGGACTCAGTCCTCTTCTTTACAAAGTGGACTCCAGGGATCAAACACCTTTACCCACTGAGCCATCCCCTCAGTTTCACGTGTTTGGTATTTTAAGGGTCCTACTATGTAACCCAAGCAACCTCAAACTCATGCCCTCCCCTACCTAGGCTTCCTGAATATTGGAGGTGCAGGTTTGCACCACCATGCCTGGCTTATAAAACATTTATCTGGGAGGCTGAGGCAGGACGGTCATAGGCTTGACACCAGCCCAGCTTACATCCGAGTTCCAGACCATATTTTTAACATGAGTGGCCTTTGACAAAAGAATTCCTATAGTAAGTTCAACTTAAGAGAGAAAATATTGAGCTGGAGAGATGGCTCAATGGTTAAGAGCTCTGGCTGTTCTTCCAGAGGTCCAGAGTTCAATTCCCAGCAACCACATGGTGGCTCACAACCATCTGTAATGGGATCTGATGCCCTCTTCTGGTGTGTCTCAAGACAACTACAATGTACCCACATACATGAAATAAATGAATAAATTTTTTTTTCCCCGAGACAGGGTTTCTCTGTGTTGCCCTGGCTGTCCTGGAACTCACTCTGTAGACCAGGCTGGCCTTGAACTCAGAAATCTGCCTGCCTCTGCTTCCCGAGTGCTGCGATTAAAGGTGTGCGCCACCATCGCCTGGCAAATGAATAAATGGGGGGGGGGGGGGTAGAGATCACCTCTGAAATGTCCTGTTTTATGCCTCTCACTATGACTGTTTCCATCCATAGAGTGCCTAATCTAGAGATCATTACGAGCCTCTCTTAGCTGCCCATTGGGAAGGGCTCCCAGCAAAGTACAAAGATCCTTAAGAGGAAGACTCCAGCTTTCTTCCTTTGCTACCTACCGAGCAAACTTTACTCCCATGTCTGATAAAGTTCTTCCAGGCTGAGCTGGCGACACCCTCACAAATGAGTCATCCTAATTCGGGTTCTCCAAGTAGCATGAAGGCGGCTTTGTTCTGTGATAGCATGGAGTAAGAACACTTCTTTCTCTTTCTTCCTTCCTTCCTTTTTTCTTCCTTTCTCTCTCTCTCTCTCTCTCTCTCTCTCTCTCTCTCTCTCTCCCTCCCTCCCTCCCTCCCTCCCTCTCTCTTTCTTTCTTTCTTTCTTCTGTGATAGCATGGAGTAAAAACACTTCTTTTCTTCCTTCCTTCCTTCCTTCTTTTGGGGTGGTGTTAGGAAAAGGAAATGAAGGTCCTAGGAAGGTACAAGAGTCTCAAGTCCTGGTTTTCTGAGACAGAGTTTTGGTACTGTGATGGTTTGTATACTCTTGGACCAGGGAGTGGCACCATTTGGAGGTGTGGCCTTGTTAGAATAGGTGTGAGCTGGTTGGAGTAAGTATGTCACTGTGGGTGTGGGCATAAGATCCTCACCCTAGTTGCCTGGAAGTCAGTCTTCCACTAGCACCCATTTGGATGAAGATGTAGAACTCTCAGCTCTGCCTGTGCCATGCCTGCCTGGATGCTGCCATGTTCCCACCTTGATGATAATGGACTGAACCTCTGAACCTGTAAGCCAGCCCCAATTAAATGTTGTTTTTTATAAGACTTGCATTGGTCATGGTGTCTGTTCACAGCAGTAAAACCCTAACTAAGACAGGTACATAGCCCATGCTGACGCTGAACTCATAATCTTCCTGCCTCTACCTCCTGAGTGCTAGAAGTATGAGCCACCATGCCTCCATCATATATCCCTTAAAGTTAGTGGGTAACACTGGCATGAGGAAACAGCCACAGACGTATGCAGTGCTATCCTCCAAGCGTGACAGACATCATCTTCATCTGAGCAGCTGTGACTGCTTTCCCGAGACTCTCAGAGCGGGCCTGTTGTCTACTGGCACTGCCTCATAGGTGGGGTAGGGTCACTGGACCCTCACTTGGGATCCCAGCTGCTCTGTCCTGTGCCTTGCAGCCAGCTGTATAGAGTTCTGCATTAACGCAGGTACTCTATGGAGAGGCTACCATGTATAGAGTGTAGATGCCTAGCTGAAGTAAGGGGATGCTGTCTATGCCTCCCTGGGCAAGTCATCATCCATGCCAGGTGAGAGTATTGTGGTGCTGTGTCTGCTTTGGGGTCACCCACGCTCCTGTGAGCAGCCTCTGACCTGTGCTCTGTGCGTGAACCCAGTGGGCTCATGGCTGGGAAGGCGGACCTTGGTGGAATTATCCTTTGGTCGTCACGTGCACACTGCATCAGGTGAACGGGTGCTTGCTCACATCTCCCCAGGGAAAGGCTCACAGACACAGAATAACCTGGCAGTTCTGAAGGGGCCCTTGTTAGCAACACACCAGGAGGGCACTCAAAGGGACACTACCAGCACTGCATCCACGAAGTGTTTCTGGAAGCCCCAACTCTTTAAAGTTGTTAACATGTATTTAAAGGCAGCTGCAGTTGTTGGGGTGCTCGAACGATACCAGGGCAGGGCAGCCTCAGTGAGACCTTCCACCATATCACATCCTCCACCCGCAAGGAAATACTCACTGCACGCTTTTTGAGGCATCAGCAACAGACACTGTGCTGTCGTGGCTGACCCAGGCCAGGCGGCTCCCACTGGCAGAGAAACTGACCCCATGCACCCAGCCGCCGGTGCCACTGCCACCAAACTCAGACATCAGCTGACCAAAAGGCATTTTGCTGCCCCAGGGCGTGCTGGCTGGCTTCTCATCCACCTCTTTGATATAGGCAGAGAACACTCTGTTCGAAATATGGAAAAGAAGAAAAAAGCAATATGAAAATATGAATATAGAAAAAGGCACCTGCAGAACAAAGGGGTCAACATGAGAACAGAACACGACGGGCAAGGCCAATCTGCAGCAGCTGCAGACACAGAGGCTCTGAGAGTATCCTAACCGCATGTGAAGAGGGCTGCAGTCACCCCACGTCAGAATGCACTGACAGAAGGGGTAGCCTTTTTTTCCTACTAAAGCACCATCCTCAGCACAGCACTCAAGAGCCCACAGGCAGCGGCAGGCAAGAAACGGCCCATACCCCAAACAACTCCGGTACCAACTCACTCAGGCAAATGAGCTGGAAAGCTGAGCAGTGCACACCTTTAATCTCGGTGCTGGCTCAGGAAGCAGAGGCAAGAGTGTCTCTGTGAGTACAAGGCAAGTCAGGCAGGGATACACAGTAAGACAATGTTTCCCCCAAAAGGGAGAGTGTTGGGGAGCCAAGGAGATGGCCATTCAGTGAAGTGCTTGCTTACCAAGCAGAAGAACCTAAGTTCAGATCCTTATCACCCACAGAGAAATCGGGGTGTGGCAGCACCTGTAACCAGGTACTGAGCAGGGTGGAGACAGACCCTGGAGCTCACTGGCCAGGCAGTCTAGCTAAAATAGCAAACACCAGGTTTGTGAGAGACTATGTCTCAAAAAATAAGGTGGAGAGAGAAGAGGACAGTATCTGAAGCCAACTCTGGTCCACACACACACACACACGCACACACATGCACACACACACATACACACACAGGCACACACATGCACACACACACACACACACACAGAGGCACACACACACACACACACAGGCACACACACACACACACACACACATACACACAGGCACACACACACAGGCACACATATACAACACAGAGATAGATAAAGCTTGAGGTGAACACACTAAAGAAAAAGCTAAGAGAGGGCACTGAGAAAAGGCAGACAGCTCCCTAGCCCTGCCAGGAGGGCTGGCTTCCCACCTCAGGCCCACTGTCACTTTTATGGTGGGGACAATCTGTGATGAGGAGGATCTTTCGCAGCCAATGTCCTCAGTCTTTAGCTAAGTCCCTGTTTCTATCTAGTTCCCACAGCTGTGTAATGCACCCAGACTGAGGAAAGGGAGGGACAAAGAACTGCTAGACTCCTCTGCCTTCCAGTGTCTTCTCACTCCTCTTCTCTTTAGAAAACACCCAAACCTATGTGGTGCTCACCCATAACTCCAACCTCCTAAAGGCTAAGGCAGGAACACCACAAGTCAAGGTAGCCTAGCTAGGAGGAGGAATGGGAGGAAATGAACCTCAAGTCTCCCTAAAAGAACACTGGGCTGTGCAGTTATGGCTCACACCTTCAATCCCAGCACTTGGAAAGCCAAGGCAAGTAGATCTCTGAGTTTGAAGCCAGCCTGGTCCAGGACAGCCACAGAGAAACCCTGTCTCAAAACAAACAAACAAACAAACAAACAAACAAACACCCCAAACCCCTCTGGTTCCCTAAGCCCAACTCCAAATGAGAGTGGCAGCTGAGACTCTAGCTGGGAACCACTCCAACCACTAAGCCAACCCAGCCGCAGCTCCTTTTCTAGACATAAGTCCCTTCATCAGTCCCTACAGTGCTATTATAGACTGCAAAAAAAGAAACCCCACGGATGTCCGACAAAGCTGAACCACAGGCAGCTCAAATCTCTCAGAACTTCTTTATCCCCACCTGCATTTGAAGTCACAGGAGCCTGCAGCCAGCAACACATTGTTGGGATGCCAGTCCAAGCTGAGGACCGTGGAGCGAATTGGCTTCTTAATGTGCTTGCTCACCCACCTAAGAAAGGAGAAAAACTGATTGCCACTGTTCTCATCAACAAAAATGATAACACTTTCCAAGCCACACCAATCAAGCTACTTCAAATCCAACAGCTGAGCTCCACATGTATAACTAGCATTCAAACACTGGACTCCTGATGAAGGGTGGCCCATATGCGTGTCTCTGTTAGATAAAAGCCTCCTATACATAGTTCGGGCTAGCCTTAGACTTGCTACTCGTACCCCAGGCTGGTCTCAAACTCCTGAATGCTAGGATTACATGTGTGTGCACCACACCTGGCCTGATGACTGTCCTACAGCTGGGAAACCTCACTGAATATACAGCTTCTTTTCAGACTACATGAGACCACAGTCAGGTCTAATTTACCTGGAAGGGGACGATCTATCACAAACAGTAAAGAGTAAAGAGAGCTCAGCCAGGAGGAAATGTTTCCCATGTGAATTAAGATAAGTCGGGAGCTGGAAGGGAAGGATGGAAATGAAGGAGCTGAAGGAGGGAAGGGAAGGAACGGGTAGGGAGGAAGTAACCAACAAAAGGAAGTAGAGGAGTAAAAGCAAAGGTATGGGAGCTGAGTCGTGTGCATAGGAGTTGAGAGGGAGAAGCCTCTCCAGGCCAGGAAGGGCACTGCAGTACACAGAGCCTCAACAGGCCCCAGGAGCACAGCATCCATCCCAGCATGGAGTATACAAAGCAGAGTGAGAGGACACATGCAACTTGGCTCACCAGTCATTCTCAGACTCAAAGTAACAGACAGAGATGAGCCGGGCTCCGCTCCCCACAGCAAACTTGTTCTCAAGTGGGGACCACTTCACAAAAGTGGCTGCACGGTTAATCCTCAGGATCACGAGGGTGGGCTTCCAGATGCCATCTTTCTGACTCCAGACATAGGCGTTGCGGTCTGCCCCACAAGTGACAATACGGTCGCTCTTAGGAGCCCAGTCAATACCTAAAAGTGAAGCACAGGTCACTTGCTACACCTGGCCAGTGACAAGGGACTGGGCAATTGGTGGGTGACAGCTGGGCATGGGGTAACTGTGGGCTTAGTGGTTTCTTCCCCTCCTTCTCCTATCTATGGTTATTATCTCATACAAAACCAAGGCTGTTTCTCTCCTAAGGACACCAGAGGACGCAGGATCCTTACAAAGCCAGGTAGAACAGAACTGGGAATTTGTGTTTTCTTCTGGCATAGGGTGTTAAGAAGCCCAGGTGGCCTTGAAATCACAATGTGGCTGAGAATACTCTTAAACCCCTGATCCTTCTGCTTCTACCTCCTAGTGTTGGGATTACAGATGCCATCATGCCTAGCATGCATGCATATGCGCGTGTGCGCGCGCACACGCGCGCGCGCACACACACAGACACAGTCATGAGATTTCTATAATAAAATAGTTTTGGGCTTGTTTTGTTTTTGCATATGGGCTGCACACATTCCCATGTGCCTCTGGAGGCCTGAAATTATCGTCAGGTATCTTTCTTGATCATTCTCCACCTTTACTTATTGAGGCAGGGTCTCACTGAACTCAAAGCTTGTCATTTCCTGCTATTCTAGCTACCTAGCTTGTGTTGGGTATCCCCGACTGTTCCTTCAGAGAGCTGGGATCCTGGGCAGCAGTCTGCCCAGCATTTCTGTGGGTTCCAGGGGTCTGAACTGCAGCCCTCACACTTCCACAGACAAGCACTTTATCCACTGAGTTGTCCTCTCAGCCCAGGAAAATATTTTAAAGTAGCAGAGCATCAGGCTAGTGGTTTATACCTTTAATCTCAGCACTTGGAAGTAGAGGCAGGTAGATAGGCAGATCTCTAAGTTCTAGACCAGCATGATCTACAGAGAGTGTTCTAGGGCAGTCAGGACAAGAGAAACCCTGCAACCCTGCCTAGACAAAAGAAAAAAAGAAAAAAAAAAAAAAAGAAATAGTAGCCATGATATATGGTGGTACATGATTTTAGTCCAAACACACAGGACACAGAGACAGGCAGATCTCTATGAATTCAAAGCCAATTTTGTCTACATAGAGTTCTAGGCCATCCAGGACATAAGACCAGGTCAAAAAAAGAGGGGGATGGTGATGATCAAATAGCTAACCCCAAGAAATCAACTCAGAGTGGCCAGAACTCCACCACATGCCACACTCTGCTCTATGAAATGCTTCTAGAGTTCGACAGATCCTGCCTCCTCATATTTACAGTCTGAGAGAGGACTGTTGACCCTAGGTCTGTTAAAAGTATATGTAGACTTTTCTAAGTTCTTCAGATCTAACAAATGCTATCAGAAAATGAGTCCAAGTTCAAAGGACCCCAAGAGATGTAGGAAGAAAAGTGTAACAATTTTACAGTTTTGGCTCTTTGGGGGAAGGAGGGAAGGGTCCTTCCATTTTAGTCTTTTCTCATTTAAAAATATTTCCTGTGGCGCATGCCTTTAATCCCAGCACTCGGGAGGCAGAGGCAGGTGAATTTCTGAGTTTGAGGCCAACCTGATCTACAGAGTGAGTTCCAGGACAGCCAGGGCTACACAGGGAAACCCTGTCTCGAAAAAAAAAAAAGCCAAAAAAAAAAAAAAAAAAAAACCTAAAATGAGTGTCCTTACTCATAAGCATGAGGCCAAATCTATAGGAACAAGGTCATGGAAAGCAAGAGCAACACTGCTGGCTTTGATGCCACAGGAAGCTCTAGAGCTTAGAAGCACCGATACAAACCACCAGGTAAAAGCAGGAACCATGGTTAGGAACCATAACCTCCTTGGATGCTGGAGAATTTTTCTGTGTGCGTGCAAGTGCATGAGCACAGAAACCAGAGACCAGCCTTGGGCATCTTCCTCTGCTGCTCTGCCTTTGTCTTTTCCAAACAGGACTTCTCCCTGCACCCAAAGCTTACTGTTTTGGCTAGACTGGCTAGCTGGCATTCAGCCATGCCTGGCTTTGGGGGATTCAAACCCATGTGTTCATGCTTTCAAGGCAGGTTCTTTATCTAATGAGCCATCTCTCCAGCCCCAGGGCCAAACAACTTCAAAAGGCACAGAAGGGTCAAAAGCATGCTGTGTTTTTGTTTGCTGTTTCTCTGATCTGGGTGAGAATATCTTTAGGCTAATCAGTATATGACAGTCTCATGTAGCCCAGGCTGGCATCAAACTTCTTTTTTCTTAGGGGGTGGGGTGGGTGGGGGGTGTCGAGACAGGGTTTCTCTGTGTAGCCCTGGCTGTCCTGGAACTCACTTTGTAGACCAGGCTGGCCTCGAACTCAGAAGATCACCTGCCTCTGCCTCCTGCCTCCCGAGTGCAGGAATTAAAGGTGTGCGCCACCACCACCCGGCTGATTGGTTTTTTGGTTTTTTGTTTGTTTGTTTGTTTTGGTCAAACTTCTTTATGCAACTGAGGATGACCCTGAAATTCTAATCCTCTTTCCTCCACTCTCAGAGACAATGACCAAATAGTAGAGCAATCTTTAAGCAATAGATGGCTCAGTGGTTTCTGGACAGTTTCTTACTTGTCAGAACTGAAAACATGTCATGAATGTCTGAGCACCAGCATACATACTGAACAAGCCTGGACGAGATCTTCTAGTGAAGCAGAAAGACCCCAGACAAGGGGGACGTCAATCCTTTCTTACTCCTGTACACCTTTTAAGTGTTCTGGCCTAGAAACCGAGATGATTTCCTGACTCCGAAGACTCTGTTAATGTCTGAAAGGCAATCTGACAAGATGCTGGCTGTATCTCTCCTGCTTCAGTTTTAACAACTTCAATTCAGAGCATGCGCATGAGGGCTTTGCATGTCACAGTACACATGCAGAAGTCAGATGACAGCTGGAAGTCCTCTTCTTCCACCTGAAGCTTAGCAGCACATGCTTTTACCACAGAGGCATCTCACTGGCCTCATTCAAAAGCCATTCTGGCTTCTCAGACAACACAAAGGACGATGTGTCCCATAGCAAAGGCAGTGAGTTGCAAATGTGCTTAGTGCTTCCAGTTCAGAGTCCAGCTTTGGCTTTCCTGGCTCATCCCACCTATAGAGCAGGCTCAGTGCCCCCCATGGACTACACGAGTGTTGTGTGGCTGCTGGGCCACAAGAAGCATGTAACAACGTTACTGTTTTTTCCTCAAATTAAAGAAAAATTCAGCCAGATGACTTTAATTCTAGGAATTGTGAGGCAAGAGCAGGCAGTTCTCTGTGGGTTCAAAGCCAGTCTGGTCTACATATAGTAAGTTCCAAGATAGCCAGAGCCACATAGAGAGACTTTGTCTCAAAAAACCTGAAGAAGGGCTGGAGAGATGGCTCAGTGGTTAAGAGCACCGGGTGCTCTTCCGAAGGTCATGAGTTCAAATCCCAGCAACCACATGGTGGCTCACAACCATCCGTAATGAGATCTGAAGCCCTCTTCTGGTGCATCTGAAGACAGCTACGGTGTACTTAGATATAATAATAAATAAATCTTAAAAAAAAAAAAACCTTATCACAGGGCTCCCAATGGAGAAGCTAGAGAAAGTACCCAAGGAGCTAACGGGATCTGCAACCCTATTGCTGGAACAACATGATGTACTAACCAGAACCCCGGAGCTCTTGTCTCTAGCTGCATATGTATCGAAAGACGGCCTAGTCGGCCATCACTGGAAAGAGAGGCCCATTGGACTTGCAAACTTTATATGCCCCAATATAGGGGAATGCCAGGGCCAAAAGAATGGGAATGGGTGGGTAGGGAAGTGGGGGGCGCTATGGGGGACTTTTGGGATAGCATTGGAAATGTAACTGAGGAAAATATGTAATAAAAATATTAAAAATTAAAAAAAAAAACCCTGAAGAAGAAAAGAAAAGAAGAACGAAGGAAAGAAAGAAAAGACTCAGTAAATCCTTCGGGGCTTGAACTTAGAGGGTCCACTTAGCTTGATGAGCCCTTTACTTACTGAGGAGAGCGCTTTCTTTGGAAAGAGCACAGCGAGCCTGCAGAGCCTTACCTGTGATATGTCCGTTATGCTCCTTCAGCTCATGCGCTTTCGTCCACTGACTCCCATTCTTCTTATAGATGTGCACTTCATGGTTATTGGGGCTCAGGGCGATCTCTGAGAAGGAAAGCAGCACAACTGTCAGTCTGCATTCTGCCGCCCCTGTTGTTCTGTGCAGCACTGGAGTTGGAGCACAGAGAACTGTGACTGCAGGATCCACCACTGAGCTCCGTCACAGCCTCTCTCCTTTGGTTGTTAGAGTTACACTTAGTCCAAGCAAGACCACAACTCCTGCATCCGCTTTCCAAGGGCTGGAACTTAGGCACGAGCCACAATAAGCCAAAATGCAAGACTTCTGTCCATCATGTTGGAACTCAAAAAGTTTTGGATCTCCAAGAATTTCAATTTATGACTTTCATATTAAGAAAACTCAATCTGAGTCAGGCAGTGGTGGCACATGCTTTTAATCCCAGCACTTGAGAGGCAGAAGATGGCAGATCTCTGAGTTGGAGGCTAGTCTGGTCTACAGAGTGAACACAAGAATAGCCAAAAAAATTTTTAAAAATTCAATCTGAAATTTAAAATTAGACAAAAATAGCGGGGCAGTGTGGCTCATGCCTTTAATCCCAGCACTTGGGTGGCAGAGGCAGGTGATCTCTGAGTTCAAGGACAGCTGGAGCTACACAGAGAAACCTTGTCTCAAACGCCCCCCCCCCCAAAGTTAGATAAAATAAAGACTGGTGCAGTGGATATATTAAAACTACTGATTTATATGTTTGAAAAGGCTGATGTGTACATTTTCCACAAAATTGAAATATGTGAATCCTGAAAATACCTACATGTGAGGTGTATTGAAAGTATTAGAAAAGGGAAGCAAAGATGTAGTTCCATGATAGAGTACTTGTCTAGCATTGGAGAGACCTTGGGATCAATGTTGTTTTCCCCAGATCCCCTCTCGCACACACACACACACACACACACACACACAAGCTGGGCAATAGCTCAGTTGGTAATGTGCTTGCCACGTAAATAGGAGGACCTGAGTATAATCCCCCAAACCCATGTAAAAACTAGTGTAGCAGCTTATATCCATAAGCTCAGCACTGGGGTGGCATGGTAGGGCCAAGATGGAGGATACCTGCAGCTCAATGGCCACTGGCAGGCCAGCCTAGCCAAACTGAAGTGCTCCAAGTTCACTGAGAGACCCGCTCTCAAAAGAAAAAGGGTGGCAAGGAGCAATTAAGGAAGACACTTGACGTGGAACTCTGGGCTCTACACAACCCCACCCCCACACAAAAGTATCAGGAAATTCAAAGCACACTTACGGGTACGATCCCTGTTCCAGGCATGGCAGGTGATTGGCTCCAGCAGAAACTGATGCAGAGACATGATTCTTAAGTGTTTTCACAGGTCAGAAAGCTGTAACAAGCAACAGGAAAGAAAACACTCAAAATGTCATGCAGTAAGAGTTTAAGTTGTAGGCAGGCGGTGGTGGCGCACGCCTTTAATCCCAGCACTTGGGAGGCAGAGGCAGGCGGATTTCTGAGTTCGAGGCCAGCCTGGTCTACAGAGTGAGTTCCAGGACAGCCAGGGATATACAGAGAAACCCTGTCTTTAAAAACAAAAAAAGCAAAAAAACAAGCAAACAAAAAAGAGTTTAAGTCGTCAGAGGGACCCAAACTATTTGGGGATAAATACAACATTGATCTCCCATTAGAGAAGACTCAATCTCAATGCAAAAATCAATTCCGTAACAAGGACTGGAGCACAGTAACCACCAGTACAGAATCTACTCTCGAGGGTCATCAATGGACTCTCAAATCACAGGTAAAAGACTGATGGAGTGGGATATTCAGCCTCAAATTACTTACTACTCCACACAGAACTTACTAACTATGAGAAGGGAAACATGCTTTCACAATAAAGAAATCTGGAGGCATCAACTTGACCAAGTAACCAAACCTGTAGCTACAAACAGGGGAGCGGAGCAATCTAAACCAGCAATCCCGGAGGAGGGAACATGACCAACATATCATAACTTGAAAACGATTTAATTTGTCATCCACACCTCCACACCAGGACACTTGTAAGAACAAAATGGGTACTCAAGGCAGAAAGGCCCAGGGATAGCTCAATGGGATAGTGCTTGCCCAGCATGCGGAAGCCCCTGGGTTAATCTCCCACTGAAAAGAGGAGGAAGAAGAATGGGGCTGAAGAGATAGATCAGCAGTTAGGAGTGCACTCAGCTACTACCGAGGAGTCGGGTTAGTCTCAGCACCTACAGCCACTCTAACTCCAGCTCCACAGCATCTGCACTCACAAGGACATACATATCCCCAGAGACACACAAGTCATCTTAGAATAAAAGTAAACCTGACTACGTGTGTCTTGTCTTAGCACTCAACAGGCAGAGGTGAGAGGAACTCTGGGAGAGCTTCCTTCCATCCTGGGCTATGAAGTAGACTCTCCCTTAACAGAAAGTCAAGTCAGTCAGTCAGTCAGTCAGTCAGTCAAACAGGAAGTTACATGACCATCCTAGATAAACCTTGGAAGACGATCAACACAGTTATGAAGCACACCTGCCAAACATATTTACTCTACATCCAATCAAGGTCTGGGTCTCACTTTCAGTTTATAGGAGATAAAGAGGAAAGGTGTAGTCACGCAACACCAAGAAATGGAGTCAAAACTCATGTAGCTCTTCAGATATGCTCAGCGGTTAAAGCTTGCTGTACAAGCCAGATGATTTGAGCTCTGGTTCCCCAGACCCTGAAGAGAGCTAGAAACAGAAGTGAGTGCCTCTGTGGACTCCCCCACAGTGATGCTACAGGGAGACAGAAGGTGGAGACAGTAAACTATCAGGAGGGCCTCAGGACACACAGTTGTATACAACAGAAGGGTCCCTGTCGCAAACAAGGTAGAAGGTGAGGACTGACACCAGAGGCTGTCCTTTAGTGTCTGAGCATGCTGTGGCACACTCCCATGCAAGCACACCAAAAACACACAGTTCCCATCTATGCATAAACACACATAAACACATACTCACACACTCACTCACTCTCTGTCTCTCTAAAAATCCCAGAGGTACCCTCTAGAAAACAGCTTGCCTGGACTATTTAAAGGCAGGATGGACAGGTATGGTAGCAAATAGCCAAGATCCCAGCACTTGGAAGGTAGAGGGAAGAATCTGTACCAGATCTCAAAAGAGCTATGAAAATCAAATTTCACAAAAGATGGTTGATTATAATTGGTATGTTTAAAAATAACCATAAAAGACATGTGTTGTGTAACAAACTTGAATTTGAACTTGGTTATTATATAACAGCATGAAATTATGTTCATCCTAGCTATGATAATGGTATTGCCTTAGGTAGGAATAAGACTTAGCTGTTAAGGGAAAAAGTGATGATGTGTTTGGGATGAAATGTCCTTTCTTCTCACTATACAGCCTTGGCTGCCTGGAACTCACAATGTAGACCAGGTTAACCTCAAACTAATAGAGATCCACCTGCCCCTGCCGACTAAATGCTGTGATTAATGTCTTTTCATTTGAGATAGTCTTTGTATGTAGCCCAGGCTGGTTTCCAATTAACAATCTTTCTGCCTCAGCTTCCTGATTGCAGGCATGTGCCTCCATGCCCAGCGAGATAGGAATTCTGACACTAGCAGAAAATGAATGCAAGAGACATCAGAAAGTTGTGAGGCAAACAACGGGTAAAACCCAATAAACAAAAATGAGTGCCCGTGGCTCAGAAAAGAAACACTCTGCTAAAGAAACCAAGGTCAAAAAGAAGTAAGTATGCTCTTAACTAAAAACACCGGCTATCTACCGCCAATAGACTCGCTGTAAGAGCGAAGCCATTGTGCGGGATGCGGTGGTGCACATCTGTAAAACCAGCACTTTGGAGGGGCAGATAAAAGGATCAGCAATTCAGTGTTGTTCTCAGCCATTCAGTAAATACAGGGCCAGCCCGAGCTACCTGCAAAAACAGTGAAATATTTTAGTACTTTTTTCCTTTTATGTTCTAGAAAGCAAACTCCAACTCATAAAGAGCCTTTAATTTTTATTTATTTATTTATTTATTTTTTGGTTTTTCGAGACAGGGTTTCTCTGTATAGCCCTGGCTGTCCTGGAACTCACTTTGTAGACCAGGCTGGCCTCGAACTCAGAAATCCGCCTGCCTATGCCTCCCGAGTGCTGGGATTAAAGGTGTGCACCACCACGCCCGGCAAGAGCCTTTAACTTTCATCTTAATTTACTCTAAAAAAAGATTTTTAAAATTTTAATTGTGTGTATGTGTGTGTTCATATACCCAAGTGCAGTGCCTACAGAAGCCAGAAGAGGGTGCTGGATCCTCTGGAGCTGGAGCTACAGACAGTTATGAGGCAACTGATGAGGTGTTAGGAACCAAATCTGCATCTTCTGCAAGAGCAGTATTATATACTCTTAAACGCTGAGTCATCCCTCTAGCTCCTGACTTTTTGGGGGTGGGGGGGTGGGGGTGGGGTTGAGGGAGAAGGCATGCAAAGTAAAGACCTGGGCACTTCAAACAAGCCAGGCATTACTTGGAAGTCACAAAACGCTTTTAAAAATTAAATTCAGGGACTGGCGAAATGGCTTAGTGGTAAGAGCACTGACTGCTCTTCTGAAGGTCCTGAGTTCAAATCCCAACAACCACATGGTGGCTTACAACCACCCATAATGAGATGTGATGCGCTCTTCTGGTGCGTCTGAAGTCAGCTACAGTGTACTTATGTATAATAATAAATCTTTGGGGGCCTGGAGAGACGGCTCAGTGGTTCAGACCACCAACTGCTCTTCAGAAAGTTCAAATCCCAACAACCACATGGTGGCTCACAACAATCCACAACTAGATGTGACTCCCTCTTCTGGAGTGTCTGAAGACAGCTACAATGTACTTACATATAATCAATAAATAAATCTTTAAAAAAATAAATAAGCTGGGCATGGTGGCGCATGCCTTTAATCACAGCACTCGGGTGGCAGAGGCAGGTGGATTTCTGAGTTCAAGGCCAGCCTGGTCTACAGAGTGAGTTCCAGGACAGCCAGGGCTACTCAGAGAAACCCTGTCTCGAAAAACCTAAATAAATAAATAAATAAATTTAAATGAGACTGCTTAATTTGTTTTTTTTTTTTTTTTTAAAACCTAAGTTCTCATCTTAGTGTGGTGGAGCAAGCCTTTAATCCTAGCACTAGGGAGGTGGAGGCAGTTGGTTTTCTGAGTTCCAGGTTTGCCTGATCTACACAGTGAGTTCTGAGCCAGCCAAGGTTATGTAGTAAGACTCCCTTTTTTTTTTTTTTTTTTTTTTTTTTTGGTTTTTCGAGACAGGGTTTCTCTGTGCAGCCCTGGCTGTCCTGGAACTCACTTTGTAGACCAGGCTGGCCTCGAACTCAGAAATCCGCCTGCCTCTGCCTCTCAAGTGCTGGGATTGAAGGTGTGCGCCACCACGCCTGGCAAGACTCCCATTGTAAAAAAAGAAACAAATAAACAAACTTTCAAGATGGCACATACCTGTAATTTCAGCACTCAGAAGGCAGAGGCAGGAGACTCACTATTCATTCCAGGCCAGTCAGAGCTACACAGTGAAACCTTGTCTCAGAACAAAGAGCTGAGGGATAATACGATGGCTCAGCTAGCAAAAGGGGTTTGGAGGCAAGTCTAATGACCTGAGTTTGTTGCTTAGAGCCTACATGGTAGAAGAGAACCAAACTGTCTTCTGACTTTCACATATGCACCACGGCACATATGCACAAACACAGTGTTCGTATCTCTTGTTTCTGATAACTGTTAAACTCAAAATAACATATTATGGGATGGGGTGGGGGGGAGAAGTTCAACAGCACTGGCTGCCCTTCCAGAGGAGCAGAATTCAGTTCCCAGCACCCATAATGTCAAGCAGCTTCTGTGTATATCTAGTTCCAAAGAACCTGGCACCTCTCTGCAGGCAACCACCCACCTATGGCAACATACACACCTTTTAAAAAGCGGGTTGTTAACAATATTATTAACTGTAAGCAATGAAGCTTAAAACCCAAATCTGATGAACTCACTTGTTACTGAACAAAACTGGTTTGTAAACTAATAACTTGGATATCCACATGTAATAGGGGTACCTATTTCATGAAGAGCTGAAAGTTGCACATGCAGATAGAGACTTTCTCATTCTCCTATTTAGTTTTTCTTAAGGACATACCTAAGTTTCCAAAAGAGGTGACAAGTCACACAACAGCAGAAATACTTCTACAATTGCATTTCTAATTTTGTCTATAGTCAAGTCCTATAATTGAACACACATTCAGACATGTCCTTCCTTTATAGTCATTTGGCTATTTTAAGCCACAATGTTGTACCAAGTAAAATAAACCTTCATTCATATGGTGATAATTTTAAGTCACTAAGCTGCAGGTGATATTTAAGCAATGTTTGAAAATCTTAAAAGTCTCAAAAGGAGAAAAGGGAACACCATAGGCAATTGAATGAACTTAAAAGGTTTTTCTGGGCACTCGTGAGGCAGAGGCGGAAGGATCTCTGTGAGTCCCAGGCCAACCAGGACTAAATACAGTTGAGACTCTGCCTCAAACAAAACCAACCAAGCAAAACACAGGCACCAGGCATCTGTTGCGCCACTGTCCAGCACTGAGCGATGAAAAGGACTGAAGGGGGCTGGCGAGATGGCTCAGTGGTTAAGAGCGCCGACTGCTCTTCCAAAGGTCCAGAGTTCAAATCCCAGCAACCACATGGTGGCTCACAACCATCCATAACGAAATCTGATGCCCTATTCTGGAGTGTCTGAAGACAGCTACAGTGTACTTACATATAATAAATAAACTTATAAAAAAAAAGAAAAGAAAAGGACTGAAGGAAGAGGTTCCTACTCTCTTCAGCTTTCACTTAGCACGGTCTTTTCTTCCTGCCCTGCTGGTGAGCCTACCTACCTATGCACTGTGCACACCAGGCAAGGGCTGCAACAACTCAACCACATTCCCAGCCTTCAAGTGGAGTCATTTTAATGTTGAGTTAGCCATGGAAATCTGGAGACGAGGGGACCTGAGCTTGAATCTTCATTTTGACACACACATAATGAGATGCTGGGCAAATTTTCATTTCATCTCCAAATGGCACCACAAGACAACCGTTGGGAAGATTAAATGAGATAGCACATAAAAGCAGCACAAAACTGATTCTGGTAAGTTAGTTCTCTGGTCTTTTGGGTTGTTAGCCTAGCCTTTAGTGGTGGAGCCATCTTGGATGCCCAGTAAATTGGTTTTCTTTCTTCCTCGGACACAAAGCTTTGGACCAGTCCTAGAAGGACATGTTGGTGTCTTGGCCCCATTCCACTGGGACTTGACAAATTCACATAAGTTAGAGTTTCCATTCCCTGTTAGGGTCAATTTCAAGTCATTGATTCATCTAGTTTCTTTTTTTTTTTCTTTTTGGTTTTTCGAGACAGGGTTTCTCTGAGTAGCCCTGGCTGTCCTGGAACTCACTTTGTAGACCAGGCTGGCCTCGAACCCAGAAATCCGCCTGCCTCTGCCTCCCAAGTGCTGGGGTTAAAGGCGTGCGCCACTATGCCCGGCTTTCATCTAGTTCCTAATTGCTCTCCTTACCCAGCCCAGCGATACCTGTGCTCAAACAGGTCACCACGCCCTACCAATGTTCTGACAGGCTTCATTAGAAATTCCAGCTTCATCAGACCGTCTCCACACTTCCTGTAGAGAACTTATTTTCACCTAACACTAGATAATTTAGATCAAAACACTGCCACCCATCCTCCAAAGGAGTCTGCAATTTCCAATGGATTCCCCCCCAGTTGTGAACAGCATATGAATTGAAGAAGCCTCCCTCCACCCCCGAGAGAGCCAGTGACTTGATCTAATGGGTTAAACACCCGGACTGATAACTTCTAGAAATCCTAAGGCCTACAAGGAAACCAAAAGATTAAGGGAACTGATAAAATAGGATGCCAACCTAGGTCATTTCAGAAACTGGGCAAGGAGAAGATAGGAGAGAAACACACCACGACAACAGATGGTTTTATACTCAGAGATTCTAGGCTGCAATTTATTAAGTGCCTCCCATGTTCCCAACAGTGTTCGGTATCTGAATGGGGCCAGGAACATAAATAAATCCTAGTCCTCACGTCCTTCTCCGGAGGAAAGAGAGCAGAAAGGAAAGGAAGGCAGATATGCCTCGGAAGTCTCAGAAGCACCAGTAATGGCTATCATTTATTGTCAGATCATTTGAACAGCTTCTCTGGGTTAGGAATTGCTGTAAGCAACTCAAGCACGCGAACTCCACGCGAACCCCATAAAACCAAGTAGACTAAGAATCTTCTTACTGCAGCTGGGGAAATTGAGGCACCACGAAGCAACCTTCCCAGAGACACCTGACAAAGTGGCGGAGTCAAACGGGAACTCGGGCGGTTCTACAGAAAGGACCCTATGAATCCGGGTGCAGAGGAGAGTACAACTCTGACTTGCGGGGGCGGGGGCTAGGGAATCCTAAGGTTACTGCAAAGATGGGTTTTCTCTTGCTGGGAAGGGTTCCCCAATAGCTGACGGTTCGGAGGCTGCTCTAGGCAACATCCTAGACGTTGACGAGATGAACAGATACTCGTGACAAGCCACAGGGGGTATGGGGGGGGGAGATCCGCCCGTCTAAGCTAATTTTACAGATTGTGGTAAATGCTCACAGTAGGGGTGCAAATGGTACTATGGGGGTGTCGGAAGCCGAGCTGTTCCTTCTCTCATCCGAGATGGAAGGCAGCTGCAAAGTGCTCAGAAACGCTCGGTCTGTGTGTGTGAGGGGGGCACAGGGACTCAGAGGTAACCACGAAGGACGGAGATCCCGGCCCCCTCGGCCCCAGACCCCGCGCCTAACCGCCCTGGGCCCACCGCCCCCGCGTGCCATAGAACATACAAAACAATGGAGGCGACCCGGGCCAGGCTCTCGGCCCTGCGGCTCCTTACCTGAGGTTGGGGAGGTCTGGAGGTCCGGAGCGGACGATTCGCGGACTCTGGTCAGTCGACGCGAACTGGCTCCGGCGGCCGCGGACGGAGGAGGGAGGCCTAGAGGGAGCGGCTGACAGATCCCGGAAGTGACCAGGGCGCCTGCGCAGAGCGGCCGCTCTGAGCTGGCGCTCGGCGCAGGCGCAGAACGTAGCCTTTGTTGGCGTGCTTTGTCTGAAGAGCGGCTGCTGCTCAGGTGAGGCAGCCGCTCGTCAGCGCTAGGGCGTGCTTGTGGAACTGGATGGGCGTCCTACTCCTTTCTTTAAGGAGGTTTTAACACACACACACACATTTCTCAACCATGGCCCAAGTGGGCAGCGTTGGGAGCTTCTCAAGTGCTTTTTGTTACAAATTACTGAGCTAGGATCTCTCAGGCTTTGTGGTTCTGAAGAACAATTCAAAATAAAATAAAATAAAATAAAATAAAGTAAAAATATTTATGTGGCCGGGCGGTGGAGGCGCACGCCTTTAATCCCAGCCATTGGGAGGCAGAGACAGGCGTATTTCTGAGTTCGAGGACAGCCTGGTCTACAGAGTGAGTTCCAGGACAGCCAGGGCTACACAGAGAAACCCTGTCTCGAAAGAAAAAAGAATTATATGGATGTCTGTGTTAGTATACGCATGTGAGTTCAGGTGCCCCTGGAAGCCAAGAAAGCAACAGATCCTCTTGGAGCTGGAATTATAAGTTACTCCATGTAGGTGCTGGGAACTGAACTCAGGTCCTCAGCGAGAACAATACAATCTTTTAAGCTGAGCTATCTTGCCAGTCCTTGAAACTATGTTTGTGTTCCTTCATAGAGGGTGAGTCAGAACTGGTGACTATTTTCTGCCTAGAGGACCGTCCCTGCCATGCACCTCTGTAGAAAGTCTCAAGTCTACTTAAGAGTCCCCTTGACTGTCCCTAGATCAGGACCACTTGTTTCTGCACCCACAATGACACCACAAGAAGGGGCAATGGTGACATGGAACGAGTGTATTCTATGTAGATGCAATTTATAAGAACTGCCCTGAATGCCACATCCAGTCAGACTGTTGCCACTGCTCTGGTAGAAATTATGAAGCAGCCAGTACCCAGGTTCCACTAGAGGTAGGCACCCCAGCCCTTGTCTTGTGGTGGTCTATATGTTTGATCCAGTGGACAGTAAACACTGCCCTAACAGAAATAAGGGAATAGTTTATTTCGAGTCAAATATCTGTGAGCGTTGCTTAGCAGTGCTCGGATTCCTTACCCTAAGTGTTTGCCCCACCTTGAAACCAGCTGAGTTATGGTCTTTTGAATTATTATGGGGTGTGTGTGTGTGTGTGTGTGTGTGTGTGTGAGTGTGTGTGAGTGGGTAGCACTCATATGGTGGTCAGAGGTCAGCTCTGTGGACTCAGTTCTCTGCTTTCACCTTTACATGGATTCCAGAGATCCAACTCATGTGGTCGGACTTGTTCAGCAAGCGCTTTTCCCACCAAGCCATCTCGCTGGCCTTGGGTGAACTTTTATAGTTGCAGGACAAGAGAAAGCCACAAATCAGAACATTTAGCAGAGTTGCATTGGTGGGAACATCGGGTAGGAGGGTCATAGCAAGAAGAGTCAATCTTTCTTAGGTTTCAACTTAGGTTAGAGAACTCTTAGCCTTAGTGTTGGAGGAAGCTAGAGATCTGCTGATACACCACAAGGGCTTTACGTAACAAGCCTGAGAAGGTTAGCTAAGTATAAAAATAAAGATCGTGGCTAGTGTTGTAGTTCAGTTGACAAGAGTGCTTACCTAACATTCACAAACCCCTCTGTTAGCTCCAGCCCTGTACAAACCTGACGCGGTGCCACGTGCCTGTAATGGCAAGCACTTCAGAGGCAGAGGGAGGAAGATCAGAGCCAGTGTAGGCAACATAAGGATTTGAGGGCAGCCTAGACTACATGAGATCGTGTCTCAAAAATGAAGACTCAATAGGCTGGAGAGATGGCTCAGTGGTTAAGAGCACTGACTGCTCTTCCAGAGGTCCTGAGTTCAATTCCCAGCATCCACATGGTGGCGCACAACCATCTGTAATGGGATCTGATGCCCATTTCTGATGTGACTGAAGACAGTGACATGTCTGTGTGTGTGTTCTATTAAAAATCAAAGATTCAAAAAGGGAAATGAAGGCTAGTAGATAACTACTAAATGGCCTGAGATGCCCCGAGATACTTTTGGAGTCTATAACATTTGATCTCTTCACACTGCATCCTAATTGAGCAAGGCCAAGCAGTCTGTATGACCTTAAATAGAGAAGGGACTTCAAGCAATTTCCATTCAGAAGCCCTTGATTGTAAGGCACTGTCTACAGAGGCAAATCTGCAATACTCCAATTCACACCCATATGGTGTTGTTTACAGTTCAATAGTTCAGTTGTTCACAGACTTAGAGCTCTTATATTTTGAATTTATTCCATGGCTACAGGTCCTGTCATGGGGAAGCAAGGGGATGGAGTGGGAAGATAATTGTAAGTTAAATATCCTACCTCAGAGACAAGTGGACAGAGGAAAAATGGCACCCCTGGAAAGCAAGGCTTCCTTGTGCATTGTAGGGTAAGTGAGCCATTTACAGAGTGTATACAGTTGGTACCCAGAGTGTATACAGTTGGTACCCAGAGCCAAAAGCAAACAAGGAAAACCTCAGCTGTGTTTCACTTAGACTCCAACTCTTTACAAAAGATAGTGTCTTCTCTGAAGAAGTTTAGTCTGGATAGATGAAAATATACTGTCTACAGTCAATGACAAGAAGTGTGCAGTCATGTTTCTTTATCTGGGTTGTGAGAAAACCACTTAAGGAAGGAAGGAGTTATTTTGGCTGGTTGAAGGGATGCGGTCCCTCATCGCAGGGAAGACGTGGCCAAGGGAGCTGGAGGATACAAACATGTGCCCTTGTATCCAGCCCACACTTGGGAAGGAAGTAACAAGAATAGTGTTCAGAGCCTCAGCTGCACTAAAGGATGGAGCCGCCACATTCAGACATGCCCAGATGTGTCTGCTTGGTGATGCTAAATCCAGTCAAGTTGGCAAAACACAACAGCACCCATAAAATAAGAGCCATTTAGTAATAATCTGATTTTTAATAATCTCACAGAATCTCATTGTGTATACCTGGCTAGTCTGGAACTTGCAACTTAGCCCAAGCTGGCACAGACTTCACGGAGATCCACCGGATTCTGCCTTCCAAGAGCCAGGAATAAAGGTGTGCGCCACCACAGCTAGCTTCCATTCTGTCTTTTGAGTCACTGGTTAGCATGTTAGTCTAAACAAAGGCTACAACTTTCATGCTTTATGGGGGCAATTGAGTTCCTAGTTTTTTGGTTTTTAAAGATTATTTATTATATGTAGGTGCACTGTAGCTGTCTTCAGACACCTCAGAAGAGGGCATCAGATCCCATTACAGATGGTTGTGAGCCACCATGTGGTTGCTGGGAATTGAACTCAGGACCTCTGGAAGAGCAGTCAGTGCCTTTAACCACTGACCCATCTCTCCAGCCTGTTTTACACAAGGCTCTTTAAGTCAAGCTGCCTTGTTCTACAACAGTGGAAACTACAAAAGCATTTTGAGACTTGAAGTTTTTGATACAATGTAGGGAGCAAGAATGGCCTCCTGCTCTGGTCTCTCCTAAGAGACCATCATAGCCTGGTGTAATCAGTGGAATTCCAAAGAGAGTAAGCATTGAGTTGGCCAGTGCTTACTTTTTATACTTCTGCAACGACACCAATTTTGTATCCAAAATGAGAAGCCTGTCTGTAAAAAAATCAGTTGTCAGGGTGGATGGTGTACTGGTTTCTCATCGCCTTTATAAAACACTTGAGATCATCAGCTTATAAGGGGAAAAGTTTGGGCTGGAGAAATGACTCAGCGGTTAAGAGCACTGACTGCTCTTCCAGAGGTCCTGAGTTCAATTCCCAGCAACCACATGGTGGCGCACAACCATCTGTAATGGGATCTGATGCCCTCTTCTGGTGTGTCTGAAGACAGCTACAGTGTATTCACATATATTAAATAAATGAATAAACGAATAAATAAATGGATAAATATCTTTAGAAAGCACTCCCCATACAACTCTGAGGACTGGAGTTCACATCCTCAGACCCCACACAAAGCCAGTGTAGCCACATCTATAACGGTTCTGTGTTTATGGCTGGATGGGAGAGGGACACAGCTAAATCCTAGGACACTCACAGGCCAGCTAGCCTGGTGTGCACAAGGTATAAGACAGGGACTGACACCAGAGGTCAGTGACCTCCAAAAGCATACCATAGTACCTGTGCACCAACACTCACACACAGGAATGTGTATACACACATGCACACTGTATACACATACATCATATGCATGCACATCATATGAGATTGGGCAGACCCAACAGATAAAATTGTACGCAGGCTAGAAGCTTCTGGGGACTAGGCTTAGGTTAGCAACTTAGAGGGAACTCTAGGCTCCCTTTAAGTTTACAATTACACTTCCTTACTCTCAGAGAGTCAAGTACAAATTCAAAGCATCATAGCCACTGTCAAGAGCAGAGAGAATAATGTCTGAATCCTTTGCTTGCTTCTCTCTTATACTGTTCACAATCCCCCCGCCTAGGGAATAGTGCTGCCCTCAAGGGTCCCGGGTCTTCCTGTATCAATTAACAATCAAGACAGCCCCCTACAGTCTTGATCTAGAAAATTCTTCCACTAAGGCTTTCTTCTCAGGTGATTCTTGAATATTCGTCAACTGACAATAGCTACCTACCATCACACCTGCCATACCAACTTTGATAGCTTAGCAGAATACTATTCTATGTAGTATTGTTGGCTTTCCTTTGTGATCCCATGGCTGTCTGGAAGCGGCAGCTCATTGCCCTGGCCAGTGTCACAACAAGGGGCCCAAATTCATATTGCTAACCTTGGGACTGTGCGAAATTTCAGGAACTGATGAGTTTCTACTAAACTTGTATCATTTCCACACCGTCGTAAAGTTGAAAGATCATAAGTTAAACTATGGTGAGGTGGGTTCTGTTTGCATTTCTCCCATCCAAGCGGCAGCCAAGCCTAACCAGCTTAGCTTCTAATGTCAAACTGGGTGTGCTCAGGTGGTACTTCTTATTTTGCCACAGACAGATAGTTTATGTGTCAGCTTGACTAGGTTACAGGGTACCTAGATATTTGGTCAAACATTATTCTGGTTCTGTGAGCGTGACTCAAATTAGATCGATATTTAAACAGATATGCTAAAGTAAACCGATTGTCTACTCGGATTGTGTCGGCCCCACATCCAAACAGTTGAAGGTGAAGTGGACCCAGTGGCTCCTGCCTGCAATCCTGAGACAAGAGAGTTGTTCAAAGGTGTTCAAAGGTGTACCTCAGTGGCAGAAGACCTGCTTGGAATCCCCCAGTGAGGGACGAAGGCATGGCTCACAGATATAGTGTTTTCCTGGTATGTGTAATATTCAGGGTTCAATTCAGCACCAGCAAAGAGAAATCTAAAACAAGCAATTAGGAATTAAAAGATTCTTGAGCCGGGCGTGGTGGCGCACGCCTTTAATCCCAGCACTCGGGAGGCAGAGGCAGGCGGATTTCTGAGTTCGAGGTCAGCCTGGTCTACAAAGTGAGCTCCAGGACAGCCAGAGCTATAAAGAGAAACCCTGTCTCGAAAAAACCAAAAAACCAAAAAAAAAAAAAAAAAAAAAAGATTCTTGGTGGCTCCTGGACTCCAGCTCTTGTCTTTGTGCTCTTATCTTCCTGAAACCAGGAAATCAGGTGTGGCATTCTGCTTCTGTGTGGCCTCAACGATTCAGAATCCTAGAATTTGGGACTAGCCTGGGCTAAATATCAAGGTTTATCTCAAGTGAGGTAAAGAAGTTTCACATATGGGGCTGGTGTGCACTCTCTTTCGGTTTGTGGTTTTTCAAGACAAGGTCTCTTTGTGTAGATATGACTGTATTGGGACTTATTCTGTAGACCAGACTCACAAGGAACTCAGAGATCCACCTGCCTCTGCCTCCTGAGTGCTGAGATTAAATGCGTGTACCATCACTGTCCAGCTAGGAGTTGACTCTCTCTTTTTTTTTTTTAAAGATTTATTTATTTATTATATGTAAGTACACTGTAGCTGTCTTCAGACACTCCAGAAGATAGAGTCAGATCTTGTTACGGATGGTTGTGAGCCACCATGTGGTTGCTGGGATTTGAACTCTGGACCTTCGGAAGAGCAGTGGGGTGCTCTTACCCACTGAGCCACCTCTCCAGCCCCAGGAGTTGACTCTCTTAAGTATTGTTTGTTCTTGGGACTTGACCCGGTAGGTTTTACTACCTTATTAAGTCTATCTCATCTTTAAGCAGCTAGTGTGCATACTTTGTCTACTTTTTAATAATCATGAATGGGAGAATTGTCTGTTGCCTCCTTGGTATCTAGACTATATGTGTTCCATCATGTATATGCAGTTTTATCTTTGGTATGTATTATATTGTTTACTTTGTCTTTTTGTTGTTGTTGTTGTTGTTGTTGTTACTTCAGAGCTTAGACATACATATACAGAGTTTCTTTGTATATCAGCTGTGGCTGTCCTAGAATTTGTGCTGTCCTGGAGCTTGTTCTGTAGACCAGACTGGCTTTGAACTCACAGAGATCTCCCTGCCTCTGTCTCCCGAGTACTGGGATTAAAGGCCTGTGCCACCAGCACACCTGGCTTCCAGGCTAGCCTTGAAACTCTTGATCCTGCCACTTTGGCCTCCCCCATGCTGGGATTCTAGACATGTGCCACTATACCTTGCGGAAATATGTTATTGTCACTCAGTAGACTGCGCATCACCATATGCTGCTCACAGACATAGTCATTATGGGGTTATTAGGCCCTAATTGCTTAATTACTGTCCAAATGTTTATATTATATAGAATGGTTTAGGAGATTGTTTTGTGGGTGATAAAGGGTGCTAGTAATGTTTAGAGCGATTGGCTTTGCAGGCAGGGTGGGAATATATTCTTTATTTCTCAAATAAAATAATGCAATATAAGCAATTGTTTTGTTGTTGTTTGTTTGTGGGGGAAGTTAAACCAGGGTCTTATGCAGCCTAAATTTGCCTCAGATTTGCTGTATGGCTGAAGATGACTTTGAAACACTGCTTCTCCTTTTGCCGCCCCAGAGTGCTGCGCTTATAAACAAATGCCTTCAAATGCTAAGTTTCACTCCTGGGACTATAAACAAGTATCACCATGCTCAGCTTGACGTCTTTTATTGAGAGTGTTTTCAAGAATGGATTAGGGGCGGAAGAGGTAGCTCAGCGGTTAAGAGCCCTTGCTCCTCTTTCAGGAGGATAGAAGTTCAGATCCCAGTAACCACACTGGTGGCTGCCTAGTGCCTGTAAGCCTGGCTCCAGGAATTGCATGCCCTCTTTTGGTCTCTGCTGGCACTGCATGCCATGTGGTATCACTTGTGCAGACAAACAGATATGTAAAAATATAAGAATTAATTTTTTTTTTAAAGGTTGGACTCAGGGCTGGAGGGATTGCTCAGTGGTTAAGAACACTGACTGCTCTTCCAGAGGTCTGCTCTTCCAGAGGTCCTGAGTTCAAGTCCCAGAAACCACATGGTGGCTCACAAATGGTGACGCTGTACTCATACATTAAGTAAAAAAAAAAAAAAGATTAGATTCATCTAGAACAACTGTAATTCTAATTTTTAAAAAATGTTTATTTGTTTTATATATATGAGTACACTGCAGCTGCCTTCAGACACACCAGAAAAGGGCATCAGACTCCATTACAGATGGTTGTGAGCCACCATGTGGTTGCTGGGAATTCGACTCAGGACCTCTGGAAGAGCAGTTCACAGCTGCCTGAGTTCCAGGGCATGCAACACCCTCTTCTAGCCTTCTCAGGCATGGCACACCTCTCTGTCTCTGTATTTGTTTCTGTCTCTCTGTCTCTCTTCACAAACACACAACAAAATTTAAACGTCTTTTAAAAATAAAGCCACAAAAACCAGTAGCTGGGAAGCAAGTGTCAAACTCACAAGCCTGAGGGAGATGCTTCACCTTGGAACTGAAGGAACAAGTTGCAAATGATGTGAGATTTCAAGTTGGATGATTATTTCTGTAAGAGCTCTGCGTGGCCTTGCTCATGAGCATAATAGCTCCTGGTTGGTTTCTGTGCTTAAACCTTGGATGCCGCTGTGGAGGAGCCAGGAGTCTCCTCCCCACCTCCACCCCATCTCTGTCGCCATGATAAAACACTGTGACTGTGGTCTCCCTTCCCCCAGCTTGGAACCTGCCTGCTCTAGGGTGGAGCTACCGGCTCATTCGTCCTGCCACGCCCACTGCTGGAACCTGACTCTGCTGCCTGGAGGCACACACGTGTTTGTCCTGCTACTGGACCCTGAGTTACTTGGCGGGAAATTGGCTTCCCTCCCCCTTCCTTTATAAACTGAGTGTTTGGAAATATTAAATTGAGCCTCGATCAGAATCTGTTTGTCCTGGCTTCATTCTTTTCTTCCGCCCCGTCTAGATTCCTCTCTTTGCAGGGAACTGCCATTCTCAGTGAACCGTTCGTGTTGTGGACCGCGGGCGGGCCGCAACAGTTGGCGCCAGAACTGGGACCTGAAGAATGGCAGAGAGATGCTAAGAGAAACGATTGCTGTGTGGAGCTCCACAAGAAAGGAAAGAATCTTCGTATCGGAGGAGGAGCATCGGAGCAACGGACAGGTACACATGCTAGCGCTAGCCCAAAAAAAAAATTTCAGTTTTGAAAGTGTTGCGGGGATGCAGTAGGATACGAAGCAAGTTTGAAGCAGTGCTAACCCAACACTGGTTCTACTTGGGTCAGCAGTTCGTAAATCGGAACTAGATACGGAGACAGGCGGTGTGCCGCAGTTTTTTTTAGAAAAAACTGCTTAGGTGGAAGAAAGAAGGGTTCAAAATCATGATCAGGCCGTTGTGTTTAGTTTTCAGGAGTTGCTTAAGGATAAAGGAAATTCATACCGGAGAAGGTATGGGCTAAGCTGAGACAGCGTTAAGCCCGAGCGCTGGTTCACTTAGGTTCAACAGTGAAGCTTAAGAGTAGCTAGGCACAGGCGGTAGGCCGTGGCTAGAAAAAAGCTACATTGTTAGGTGTGAAAAAGGAAAGGGTTTATTAAAAGGAAATTAATACAGGCGGATTGCCCCAGTTATAAAAACTGCATCATGAGGGAGGAAATTGTCCCAAATAGCAGGAGTACTCTGCCCCATTTTGTGTCTTGTTTATGTCTGGTGCACCAATCTGTTCTCGTGTTCAATTCATGTATGTTCGTGTCCAGTCTGTATGAATGAATGTTCTATGTTTTATGTTGGATAATAAAAATGGTATAAAAAACTTTATCTGCAAGGCCGAGAGCTGCCACGTGTTTCAGCCAAAAATCAGACACGTGACAGGAGGGCCCCTGATTGGAAAAAATGTTCGTTTTAAGAAAAAGCAGCGAGTGCACAGCCTCTTAGTTTCGAATCTGATAAATGGTTCATAATTAATGTGTTTGACAATGGTAAAGTGCTTTTTTATTCTATGATTGTAGCTACAAAGATTAATATTCTCTGATTGGTCTAAAATTAACTGCTTCATTTGGTTCTTTATTAAAAATGTGCTCTGCATGTTTTCGCATTCAGCTCATAAGTTGTTGGTTAAAATTAATAATTGTTACATTGCTACAGATGGTTAATGTTAAATTTGATAACTCAAGTTTAGAGTCCTTCCGACACGTGGCCTAAGGCAGCCCTAGAGGCTGAGTCTCTTAAGATATTTCTAGTTTAGATAATGATTAATGTGGTTCCTATCCTAAATAGTAAAATTTAAGATAAGATATAAAGCAATGCCTCTTTATTAAAGCGTTAAAGCTTGCTTTAATAGGTATTCATAGGTATTAATTGATATCCAAACTTCGTAATATGATAGTAATGCTTCTAATATTGATTTTAACAGTGATAAATTGTTTTAAACATAGGTTTTGCTTTCCCAAAGTTGTAGGTATTATCCTAACCTTGCACAAAAACTTAAAAATTATGGTTAAAACTGCCATTGTTCCATTGACTGCAGCTTGCAGTTTGATTGCAAATTTAAGATTAATGCTCAAATTAAAAAATATTTTACCTTTGAGTCAATACAGGGCTCTGGGCAGTCCCAGAGCGGCTTGTGAACTTTCTTTTGTTTTGCAAACAATGCCTAAAAAGGTTTTTCCCTGTGTTCAAGAAAATTTCTTTTTAACAGTGTTACAGATCTATTCAAATGTTTAAAATAATGCTTAAATTCAAAGATTTTTGCTTCTAGTAAACTGGTAATCACTAGAAAATTTTGCCTCTATGTATGGCTAATATAGCTTTACATTATGTAAGAAAAATGTTTATTGTTTCTGCTTCTTTACGAGAAGCCAAAAGTTTTAATCTTTCAGTATATATTGTTTCCTAAGTGGAAAGTATTTTATTAACTAATGCTTCTCAAGGGAAGTTTACCTTAAATCCTTGCTCTCACCCAAAAGATTCAGAGACAGTATCCTTTTGTTATTTGGTGTTTTGGTTTGCTGCAAGGGGTTTTGCAGGAAATAAAGAAAGCTTTTATAATTGTTGTTAATTGGTAATTGAAAATTAGTTGTGCCCAAGACAATTCTTTGGCCAGAAAAAACATTATTGTAAAGTCATTTTTCTCATCCTCCCAGCCGATCGTTGGCCACGTGGGCCCAACTAGCTGCTGTGGAGCGGAGTCTTAAGACACACAGTTGCCCCTATTCCAGCACAAATAATCTGGTTGTGTGCTGTAGATGGTGTTTTAAAATGCTGAACAATCAAACCTTAATTTATATATTGATAGTCAATGCTATATCTCTGAGCTCATAATTACTTAAAATTGTTCGTCCCTCAGATACTATTAATTCTCAAATTTACAATTGCTTATACATATTTTTAGTTAATAAATAAATAAATTATGCACGTGTGACTCTTAATAACTTTTCAAGCTTTCTAGTTACAACCGTTCCTTAAGAAAAATAATTGAAAGTGCAATTAGTCACTGCCCCTTTACAGCCAAATATTTAAAATGTTTTGTCCAAAAAGTTATTAATTCAAAAGGTTAGATATTGTAAAATTTTAAACTTTAACCTCTTAAAAGACAAAAGAAAGAAATTGTATCCCTATATATACTATTTAGTGCATTTCCATGCACACTATTTAAAACATACCTTTATTTTCAAAATTTGAGATTAAAATGTCAAATTTAATAAATGCTTTTTAGTATCTTAAAAGGGTCTACTTATTGGCTTATAAATTGATCCTAAAACAGCTACCTTATTAGGAAAGGGAAAAACAGGTTCTCTCCACAGAACTCTACAGAAGCATATTGGTAATTCGTGTGCTGAGCTGACAGGTAAGTTAACTCAATGTCCTAATTAAAAGGACTAAAAGATTAAATTCATGTTTTAGATCCATCCTTGCTTGTCATTTTTCCAGTTTAGACTAGCTTCTAGCCTTTTAACTTTATGGCAATAGTACATCAGAGACTGTATATTCAGACTTAGTAAAATTAGTCATTTAATAGAGTCATAATGATTTTTCACTCTTCTTCAGTGTGACCAGCCATTCTAACTCAATCTTAGACTGGTCTAATATTCAGTTCAATTATTAGAGATTCCTATATTCTAATTTACCTAGCAAAGTTAATTCAGAGCATTTTCCCCAAGGTCACCAAAGGCTCATCTTGCCTTTACCTTATTTGTCCTAAACTTTTTGCAGACTGACATTAAAGGTCAGTCTGCAGCGGAACGCCACTGGCACCCAGTTACTTCTAATTCTTATGCATTGGCAAAATGGAAGGACCCCTTGACTAATAAATGGAAGGGTCCAGATCCAGTCCTAATTTGGGGAAGAGGCTCGGTTTGTGTTTTTTCACGAGATGAAGATGAAGCACGGTGGCTACCAGAGAGATTAATTCGTCAGGTAAACACAGATTCTGTCTCTCCTGTAAGTATCACCTTGAGGACTAAAATTCCTCTTGAGCTGGGAGTGGAAGCTCTCAAAAAACACTGTTTCCTCTGAGCCAATTCCCCTACAAAAGGCCGGAGACAAACTTTAGCTTTACAATTTGCATCTAAATAAAGTACCTTGACTTCTCCAAACAGAAAATTTACATTACTACACTCTAACTGTTTAGTATTCTTCCTTCTCTCAAGCAGGTAAATCTACATTCTCCGCCCCTAAGAGCAAACAGGTGGTTCTGCTAATCTCAGCATGTGGCCTTTCAGTCTAAGATAAGATTTAGATTTACCAGGAGAGCTAGGGAAGTAGAAATTTCATATATATTTACAAAGATTAGTTCTTATTTTGATAGATATAGGCTTAGTCCCTTAACTGGCCTCTGGCTTTTCACCCTTGCTGTTACTGCAAGGTGTCCTTAGTTCCTCAGGCTACTGGGAATAACAGAGATGAAGAGAAAAGACCTTCAGCTCCTAGTTTAACCAAAATTAATGGTGTTAATAGTGACATAATTCTTGTCTAGGCCTTGCTAAATCTGAGGTTGACAAGTCTCACATAGAGGCCTCGCAATAACTCAGAATTGCGATACTGATTCATAATCATATGAATACGGTATGGGTACCGCTTGGCGCAGGAGATCACTGCGGAGGGAAGGTCCAATTTGACCGTTTCTGAGTT
This sequence comes from Mus caroli, assembly GCF_978045245.1. Classification (NCBI taxonomy): domain Eukaryota; kingdom Metazoa; phylum Chordata; class Mammalia; order Rodentia; family Muridae; genus Mus; species Mus caroli. The sequence continues at coordinate 149,567,793 of NW_028227259.1, read as the reverse complement.
CCCTGTGCGACACACCTGATTTAAAAAGAGGTTGGTATCTGACTCCAGCTAAAAACCAAAATACTTACGGCTCTGCCTCCCCTCCCCAAAAGATACCAAGAGCCACAGATGTGAGTTGTTACTCACAGGAGGAATCAGGTAAATGTCCACCCAAGTCAAGGTTAAGGCCCACTCATCTACGGATGAGAAAATCTTTTGATCACCTCTGTTAAGCATTGCCTATTTAAACTTAATTAACAGGGGGGAGAGAGATTGGAGACCTTGCTGTCGTAAGAGCAGGCCCTTCACTGCCTCCCACCCAAAAAATAAAAAAGCCAATTGGCCTTGTACTAGGAGCCAGCCAGTCTTAATCGCTTCTCACTGTTTCCCCTGCCTGTCACCCAAAATTGTGGTTAATTATCAGTTCAGTGTTATTCGAAAATTGTTTAGCTAAACTCAGCCAGGGTTCCAACGCCCTACTTAAAAGGCAAACAGGTAGCTACCTATTCAGCACTAATTAGCATTATAAAGTCAGAGCCTACAGTCTCAGCCAGATACAGTTTACCATTAGAATAGTTAAGAAATCCCACGGAAATAGGTTTTTCTTTAGCCCTAGGAACTTAGGCAGAACTATTGAACATAGATAATTTTTCTGCCACAGGCCACCCCTTTTTTATTTTTATTTTTGTTATCTAATGGGGGGAAATGTGGTCTCCCTTCCCCCAGCTTGGAACCTGCCTGCTCTAGGGTGGAGCTACCGGCTCATTCGTCCTGCCACGCCCACTGCTGGAACCTGACTCTGCTGCCTGGAGGCACACACGTGTTTGTCCTGCTACTGGACCCTGAGTTACTTGGCGGGAAATTGGCTTCCCTCCCCCTTCCTTTATAAACTGAGTGTTTGGAAATATTAAATTGAGCCTCGATCAGAATCTGTTTGTCCTGGCTTCATTCTTTTCTTCCGCCCCGTCTAGATTCCTCTCTTTGCAGGGAACTGCCATTCTCAGTGAACCGTTCGTGTTGTGGACCGCGGGCGGGCCGCAACATGTGACTAGCAGTGGTGGCGCACGCCTTTAATCCCAGCACTTGGGAGGCAGAGGCAGGTGGGTTTCTGAGTTTGAGGCCAGCCTGGTCTACAGAGTGAGTTCCAGGACAGCCAGGGCTACACAGAGAAACCCTGTCTCAAAACAAAACAAAACAAAACAAAACCCCCAAACAAACAAACAAACAAAAACCACCGCGACTAAAAGCAGCTTGAGGAAGAAAGGATTTATTTTAGCCTATGGTTCCATTAATGGTGGCAGACCCATGGCATGTGGGGGGCCATGGCATGTGGTGTGGGGGGAGCCATGGCATGTGGGGTAGGGGTGGGAGCCATAGCATGTGGGGTGGGGGTGAGCCATGGCATGTGGGGTGGGGGTGAGCCATGGCATGGGGGGGGGAGCCACGGCATGTGGAGTGGGGTGAGCCATGGCATGTGGGGGGGGGGGAGCCATGGCATGTGGGGTTGGGAGGAGCCATGGCATTCTGGGGAGGTATGGCATGGTGATGGTGTCAGAAGTAGGAAGCTGGCCAATCACATTTTATCAGCTGTCAGGGGGGAGAGAGAGAGAGAGAGAGAGAGAAAGAGAGAGAGAGCACTCATATAGGAAGTGGGACAAGACTATATAAACCCTCAAGGCCCACCCCCAGTGACATTTTTTTCCAGCAAGGCTCCACCTCCTAAAGGTCCCATCACCCCCTCAATTAGCACCACCAGGTGGGGACAGAGTTTTCAAGTGCATGAGCCTCTGCAGGCATTTCTCACTCAAGCCATATCCTCTGTCAGTTCTGTCACCAGTTCCAGGCTTCCCCTTGTTCTCAGAGGTCTTTGTCTGGACCAAGTGTTTGCAGGGTCTTGGTATCTGTTCAAAGAGGAGAGGAAGTATGCATAAAGAAGCGTAGCAGCAAGGGGGTTCACTCAGAGGCAAAGCAGAAGGGCAGCGTGGATTTCCTGCAAGGGAGCTCTGGGCTCTGAGCAAGCACGTAGCTCAAGAGTATCTGCTTGCTGACAGGGCTTCCTCCTCGAATCTGTACAGGAGGAGGAGCTGGTTGCTAGGGGTGGGATGGGGATGACTCTGTGTGTGTGTGTGTGTGTTTACATGTCAGGTACCCATGCATGTGAAAGCTCAAAGTTGGTATCAGATGTCTTCCATTCAGAGGAGGAACTGGTTGCTAGGGGTGGGGATGACATTCTGTGTGTGTGTGTGTGTGTATGTATACATGTTTACATGTCTGAATGCACAGGTACACGTGCATGTGGAAACCCAAAGTTGATATTACAAGTGTCTTCCACAGTCACTTGTCACTTTATTTATTGAGGCAAGGTCTCTCCCTGGACCTGGAGTTCACCAGTTCAAGCCAGCCTAACAGCCAGCCAGCCAGCCCCAGAGCCCTTCCGGCCTCTGCCTCCCCAATGCAGGGGTTCCAAGCATGCGCCACACCACTGCTGTTGGCTGTCTCTCATGGGCTTGGTGATTGACTTCAGGCCTTCATGTTTGCATGGCAGACCCTTTACCATATTTTTCTCCCTTTTGTTAGCCTACTCTGCATCCTAGGAAGGAAGAAAGAGAAAGAATGGTTCTGGGTGGGCTAGAACAGTTCTTTTGGCAGGGGGCTTATCTACCATGCATGGAACCGTTTGAGTTCCATACCCAGCACTACTATCAACCTGGAATAGTGCTGGAGGCAGGAGGATTAGACGTTTAGGGTCATCCCGTTGACAAGGTTGAGATTAGCCTTGGTTATATGAGACCCTGTCCTAACAGAACAAAACTGAACAACAACAGCCACCATCCCCCTCAAACCAAACCTCCAACACCACCACCAGAAAAACCTCTGTTAACAATTCCTAAAGAGGGCTGGTGAGATGGCCTAGTGGGTAAGAGCACCTGACTGCTCTTCCGAAGGTCCGGAGTTCAAATCCCAGCAACCACATGGTGGCTCACAACCATCCGTAACGAGATCTGACGCCCTCTTCTGGAGTGTCTGAAGACAGCTACAGTGTACTTACATGTAATAAATAAATAAATCTTTTTAAAAAAAAATTCCTAAAGATTCCTAGCAGATTCTCTTGATTCAGCTCTCATTCAGAATGTCCTTTTTACAATAAATCCTAGCCTTGGTTCCGAGTAGATCGTGAGTGGGAGGCTGGGGGGGTTTTGTGATGGTTTCCCGAGTCCTGGCACCACCCACAAGTGTGCTACATAATAAAGAAGTCTCAGAATCTTCTGGGCTCCCCACTGAGATTCATGTTTGGGTCCCAGAGCGGGGGGCAGAGGAACAGGGGACAAAAAGCCCTGGTGACACTAATGTGCAGCCTTGAAACCTAGCTAATGGACATGCAGCAAACCCATTTGAGTAGTCTTTGGTCCATTTTCTCTGCAGAATGTGGTGTCAGAGCCCCAACTCCTATGATTGTGGATAATGGCTGTCATTGTTTTTCAAGGTCAGAGATTATACTTTACATAATAGCATTAGTTACTTTTCTCACTGCTATAACAAAATACTCTATGAAGTAACTTAAGGGAGGGAGGTTTTTCTTTGGCTCACAGTTTGAGGGTGCACAGTCCCTTGGCGTGGGGGAAGCATGGGGACATGGGGATGAGGTCAAGGGCAGGATCGGGGCAAGGGCAGGGTCAGGAGGCATCTGGTCACCCTTCATCCAGGCAGGAAACCATGAATCCTGGTGCTCAGCTTGCTTTCTCCTTTATATTGAGCCCACCAAATGGCACCATTCGCATTTAGAGAACACTTCCCACCTCAATCAACACAGTTTAGAAACATCTCTCACAGATATATTTAGAGGGCTGATTATATCTATTGCTTGATTCTAGAGCATGTCAAGTTGACAGTATTAAGCACCAGGGATGGAAGGATGGCTCAGTGGTTGAGCATGTTCCAAAAAACCTGAGTTCAGACCCCAGCACCTATACTAGGCAGCTTGCAGCAGCCCAGAGGTTCTGATGCTCCCTTCTAGCTTCTGTAGGCACTTGCAAGAATGAATGTGCACACACACACACACACACACACACACACATGCACACATGCACACACTCACACACATGCACACACACAGACATGAATGCACAGGCATGCACACACACTCACAGACATGCACACACAGGCATGTACACACACACATGTACACACATGCAGACATGCACACACACACACACACACACACCTTATTATAAAATGAAGAATAAGTGTTTTTAAATAACCATCAGATACCCTTAGAGTGTATGTCACTATGTTTTTGTTATTGTTTTAAGCTGTATTCCTAGGCTGGGGAGATGGCTCAGCAGATGAGAGCACAGGCTGCTCTTCCAGAGGACCCAGGTTTATTTCCCAGACCCCACGTGGCCGCTCACCACCATCTGTAATTCCAATTCTAGGGATCTGACCCCCTATTCTGGCCTCCATGGGTGCTTTCTGCATGTGGTACACAGACATACATGCAGGTGAAACAACATAACCATTCAAAAGTAAATAAGTATTTCTTTAGAAAATGTATTCTACTTTCATTTGCTGTGTGTACATGTGTGTGGGCACATGCATGCCACGGTACCCTGAGGTTCTGTGTGTTTCTCGGATTCAACTCAGGATGTCAGGCTTGGTTGAAAATTGAACTTTAACCGTTAACTGATGAGCCATCTCACTGCTCCTCTCTCCTCTGCCTCCCTCTCCCTCCCCTCCCCCTCCCTCCCCCTCCCTCTTGCCCTCCCTCTCCTTCTCTTCCTCCCTCCCTCTCTCTCCCTCCCTTTCCTCCTTCCTTCTTTCTGTTATATATATATATATATATATATATATATATATATATATATATATATATATACTTTTTTTTTTTGGAACATGGACTCACTGTATAGAACAGATCCCCTTGCCTCTGCTGCCTGCTTCCTTTGTATGCATGTTGTGCTAAGGACCCAGTATTCTGCACATTCTAGGCAAACATCCTGCCACTGAGTTATGAACATATGACCCCCCTGCCTCTAAAATTTTTTGGGGGGTGGACAGAGTGTTTCTAAGTTGCTCAGGTGGACTTTGAACTTGTCACCTTCTTGCCTGAGCCTTTCCAGAAGCTGGGGTTAGAGGTATGAGCTACCACCTGGAAGTGCTTCTTTGAAAAAACAAAAACAAAACAACTGAGGGAGAAACATCACCTCACCTCACGTTACAGGGAATTTACATTTTTTACACCCACCTCCCCCATGGATGTATGTAAACACAAGTGTACAATGCCCACGAATGCCAGAAGATGGCGATAGATCCCCTTGAATTGGAGTTGCCGATGGAAGTGAGCCACCATGAAGGTGTTGCGAATTGGACCCTCTGCAGTTAAGAACTTCATTAAGGGGCTGTTTGGAGTTCTGAGAGTGTGAGGAGGACACAGATGAAGCATTTTCCTGAAAAAAAAAAATGTTGCTAAGGTCTCAGACCATCCTGGGATTTCTCCAACAAGAGTCCTGCAGCTGTCAGCAGCTACAGTGATGGGCCCAGCTGAGCCGTTCTCTGAGGATCAGATGCTGAAGTTCTACAGAGCATCTGAAGATCGACGGCAGATGTCTAATTGTCATACAAGATGAGTTCTGTGCTAAGATATTTAAAAGCCACACTCAGGGCTGCGGAAGTAGTGCAGCTGTGAACTCTCAGGTAAATGGAAGTTTTGCTCTGCAAACCTGAGGGCCTACGTGCTGTGGCCTCAGATGTGGAAGTGCCACTCCTCAGAAACAGTTTTGGAGAAGTCTGTATTGGACAGACGGATGATCTCCACTGAGGCAATGTCCTTGCCTGTCATGTGGTGTTTGGTACCCAACTTGATCAGGACAATTTCCACCATTCCTGCTTGCTCTTCATTATCTAACTTGCGCACAGTTTTCTTGGTTGGCCTAGCCTTCATGCGAGAAAGGCACAGCAGAAAATGAGATGATAGTGTAGCCTATTCTAGGTGAGCTTGCATTAAAAAAAAACCTCTGTGTATATGAGTGTGTGTGTGTGTATATATATATATACACACACACACACACACATACATACATATTATATATATGAGAGACATTGCTTGAAGCTGCCCAGTCTCATACAGGCAGGAATTTATATTTTCCTAGGTGTTAGCTTCCTATGTTTTCTTGAAATCTTGAAAATCACATTTATGTATTTGTGGAAGGCTCAGGTGGAAGTCAGAAGACTACATGCATGAGTCTGGTCTTCCTTCCAATATGTGGGTCCTAGGAATTGAACTCAGTTTGTCAGGCTTGGTGGTAGGCGCTTTTACCTGTTGAGCTAGACTTTTTAAAAATTTTATGTATATGAGTGTTTTGTCTGCCTGTGTGAATATATATATGTATGCATATATATATATATACATATATCACTTGTATACAGTGCTCATGAAGGCCAGAGGCTGCACTGGATACTCTGGAATGGGAGTTAACAGAGCTGCCATATGGATTCTGAGAAGGAAACCCAGGTCCTCTGGGAAAACAACTGGTGCTCTTAATTGCTGAGTAATCTCTCCAGCTCTGTCTGCCATTTTTTTGGTTGTTGTTTAAGATTTATATATGTGAGTACACTGTAGCTGTCTTCAGATACACCAGAAGAGGGCGTCAGATCCCATTATAGATGGTTGTGAGCCATCATGTGGTTGCTGGGAATTGAACTCAGGACCTCTGGAAGAGCAGTCGGTGCTCTTACCCACTGAGCCATCAACCCACGGCTCACAACCATCCGTAATGAGATCTGATGCCCTCTTCTGGTGTGTCTGAAGACAGCTACAGTATACTTACATATAATCAATAAATAAATCTTTAAAAAACAAAAAACCAGGTTCTTTGAAAAGTGAAATGAAATGGTCAGACGTAATGGGTGTATGCCCAACCTGGTTGTGCTCATGCTCAGGAGCTGGCTGTGGGGCTTTCTGAAACAGGGCTGAGCACGTGCTAATGTGTTAATAATGTGAAGCTAACCATGGTGAATAGTTACACATGAGCACCAGTAAACCTTTCAAACCAGCTTTTCCTTTAGTCCTTTAGTGTGTGTCTGTGTGTGCGTCTGTCTCCATGGTGTGTGTATGTGTCGGCATACATGTCGAGGTGAGAGAGTCACTTATTTAGCGTGTGTCTGTGTGTGCGTCTGTCTCCATGGTGTGTGTATGTGTCGGCATACATGTCGAGGTGAGAGAGTCACTTACAGGAATTGCTGTGCTCCCTCGACCATGCAGGTCCTAGAGATTCTTCTCTGACTGCCAGATGGCCCATCACGCCATCTCCAGAGCTCTACTCCATTTTGGGGGAGAAGAAACTTGTTTCCCAGCATGCCATTGACAGTATCCATTGGGTCAGGCCTGGAAACCCTTTCTTCAGTGTCTGTAGAGACTTTTTCATCCCTAGTGGAGGAGTGAAAGGGGTGCCCTATTTGCTTGTTTGCTTACCTCATGGACCTGAGTCCGTTTTCCTGGGATACAGATCCCAGAATCCCCAATTCATAGGAGGGTGACCTAGACCTTTTTTTCCCTGTGTTGATGGGACTGTGCACTCCTCAGCCTTAAGGGCATTCAGAGTACAGCATGGTGTAGGTGGGTGACCCCTGGGTGTATCCTTGCCCATGTACACAGCTCCTTTACATAGTCATAGTGGCGACTGTCTCTGAGTCTGGGTTGACTGGCCTCCTGCTGTCTTCCCTTTAGAGTTCAGCCACATTGAACAGCCATACAAAGCCTGTACCAGTGAGAGCTACTGTTCTTCCACCCCTACATACTGGTGTTAGAGTCAGAGCATCAGAAACTAAGGTCATCCTTGGCTACACAGTGAATTTGAGGTCAGCCTGGGCCACATGAAAATAAAGTTGGAAAGGTCAGGTGTCCTTGACTTCCGCAGATTTTTGTTTGTTTCTTTGTTTGAGCCTTGTGGTTTGTTTTTTTCCTGAAGGCCAAGGTATCCTGGTACCAGTCTTGAGGTGGGATGGGCTTTCAAGGACCTCTGTGACTAATTCAGACCTCACTTGCTTTCTGTTGGATGCGAGGATTAAACCTCGTTCATGTCTAAGCGACCAAGGAATTTGAAAGCAAAGACTGGCTGTGTGGTAGTGCATGCCTTTCATCCCAGCACTCGGGAGGCAGAGGAGGGCAAATCTCTGTCAGTCTATCAGTTAGAGGACAGCTTGGTTTCCCTAATGAGTTCCAAGGCAGCCAGAGCTATGATAGAGAGACTGATAGAAAGCAAAAGGGAGAGAAGGAGGGAGGGAGAAAGAGAGGGAGAGAGGGAGATAGAGAGTGCCAGAGAGAGAGAGAGAGAGAGAGAGAGAGAGAATAAAACAGAAAGGAAGGAAGATAGAGAAGATGATCCTGGGCTGAAGAGATAGGTTCGTGTTTTAAGAACTAGGTATTAATCCTGCCAATCCAAGAGCTTGGGAGATCTTTCCATCTTCTGAGGTCTTCTTCAATTTCTTTCCTCAGAGACTTGAAGTTCTTATCATACAGATCTTTCACTTCCTTAGTTAGAGTCACACCAAGGTATTTTATATTATTTGTGACTATTGAGAAGGGTGTTGTTTCCCTATTTTCTTTCTCAGCCTATTTATTCTTTGTGTAGAGGAAGGCCACTGATTTGTTTGAGTTAATTTTATATTCAGCCACTTTGCTGAAGTTGTTTATCAGGTTTAGGAGTACTCTGGTGGAATTTTGGGGGGCCACTTATGTATAGTATCCTATCATCTGAAAATAGTGTTATTTTGACTTCTTCCCTTCCAATTTGTATCCCTTTGATCTCCTTTTGTTGTCTAATTGCTCTGGCTAGGACTTCAAGTACTATATTGAATAGGTAGGGAGAGAGTGGTCAGCCTTGTCTAGTCCCTGATTTTAGTGGGATTGCTTCAAGTTTCTCTCCATTTAGCTTGATGTTGGCTACTGGTTTGCTGTATATTGTTTTTACTATGTTTAGGCATGGACCTTAAATTCTTGATCTTTCCAAGACTTTTATCATGAAGGGGTGTTGGATTTTGTCAAATGATTTCTCCACATCTAATGAGATGATCATATGGTGTTTGTCTTTGAGTTAATACAGAGGTGGATGCTCCCAGCCTACCATTGGACTGAGCACAGGGCCCCCAATGAAGGAGCTAGAGAAAGGGCCCAAGGAGCTGAAGGGGTTTGCAGCCTCATAGGAGGAACAACAATATGAAGTAACCAGTACTCCCAGAGCTCCCAGGGACTAAACCACCAACCAAAGAATGCACATGGTGGGACTCATGGCTCCAGCTGCATATGTAGTAGAGGATGCCCTAGTCGGTCATCAATGGGAGGAGAGGGTCTTAGTCCTGTGAAGGCTCTATGCCCCAGTGTAGTGGAATGCCAGGGCCAGGAAGTTGGAGTAAGAGTGTTGGTGAACAGGGGTTGGGGAAAGGAATTGTGGGTATTTGGAGGAGAAACCATGAAAGGCGATAATATTTGAAATGTAAATAAAGTAAGTGTCTAATGAAAAAAAAATCTAGAAAAAAAAAGAAATAGGTATTGAGTTCTATTCTGTTACTCTAACAATAGAAAATACCATGACCAAAAAGAACTGAGGGAGAAAAGGGTTCATTTTACCTCGCTCCTAATCAAGGGAAGTCTGGGCAGAAACCCCAGGCAGGAACATAAATACAAGACCGCTTGCTGTTCCGCACGGTACAACCTCCAACCAGGAAACTCACTCACAGCCCAGAAGTACAGCAGAAGCAATGGAGGATGGCTGCTTGCTTATTAACTCTGGTTCATGCTCAGCTAACTTCCTTCTACAGCCCAAGATCATCTGCCCAGGGAATGATATTGAAAGACCCACAACGTGAGGACTTCCCCACGTTCTGACTCAGGAGAGGCGACACCCCAAAAACACCCACAAGAAATGGTCTTGCTGCAAACTGCAAGAGGATTTTTATTTAAGAGCGCTCTCAGGTCCACGGTCATACACCACGCAGGGGTAGAGGACCGTGGCGCCCCGAGTAGCTGTATAAGGGGGTATTTAAAGGAAGAAACCACAACTTAAGGAAGTGGGGAGGGCATGGTTGGAAAAAAAATACCAAAGATACCAGTTAAGAGTCACAAGGAAGTGCAAAGTCACAAGTGTCACAAGGAATACCTGGTAATTGTTCAGGTTATCTCTTAAGACAGTTTCTAAGAGCCCCTAACAATAGCACTTTCTTTGAATGAACACTCTTTGAACCCAGGAAGCAGGTGGGTGGAGGAATGTCGCTATCTGTTTTATGATTAGCATACCTTGCAGCATTGAGTCACAAAGGCCACATTCCCAAGCCTGGGCCCAAAGGCCTAGAATTTTGTTTTTACTTTTTACTTTTTCAATATCACCCTCAGTGGGCTGGGCCTGCCTATATCAACCATCAAGGCAATCCCTTACAGACAGGCCTGTAGGCAAGTCACATCTGGGTAATTATTGAATTGAGAGATTCTAGGTTATGACAGGTAGAAGTTAAAACTAGAACAGATACCATGCAAGCAAACATGAGGATTAGAACTTGGATCCCCAGAACACACATAGATGCCAGGTGGGTATGGGAGCCTGCCTGCAGTTAGAGCCTTGGAAGGTGAAAACAGGATTCCCCCAGAGCAAGTTGGCTAGTAATACTACCCTTAGCAGCAAGCTAGGGTTTGATTGAGAGACCCTGCTCAAATGAATAAGTTGCAATTGACACTGAGAGTGATTCCCAACTTTAACCTCGGGTCTACAAACACACACATACACACATACACATACACACACACACACACACACACACACACACACACAGAATCAGAACAAGAAAAACAATCCATGAGCCTATTAATTACTTCTAACTCAAAAATGTGTTCTTCTGAGCCAGGTGGTGGTGGCGCACGCCTTTAATTCCAGCACTCGGGAGGCAAAGGCAGGCAGATTTCTGAGTCGAGGCCAGCCAGGTCTACAGAGTGAGTTCCAGGACAGCCACGTCTACACGGAGAAACCCTGACTCAGGAACCCCCCCCCAAAAAAAAAGTGTTCTTCTGACCACTCAGAGCTGTCAGGTTAATAAAGGGGCCTCTGTAGAGGCCCTTCCTCTCTCCTGAGAAATTCAGGCCTTTGAAAAGAAGATCAAGTGCAGACCGAATGAGAGTTCTGTCCATCCGTCTAGCTTATAAGGAGGCATTGACTTCCTCTGGATTTTAATTTTGCTCTAAGCACCAATGTGCCTGTTACCAGCAGAGCTCACAGAATCTCTGTGGGTTTAACTGCAGGAGACAGTTGCCTTTGGCAGCATTGACAGGAAGCTAAGTTCCCACAGGGCATTGGGGATGAGAGTTTATAACACCAGCCCTTAATGGTGCCAATTACTCAAGAATGAATTGGACAGAGTGTTTGAGCAAGCAGAAGCTTTGGAAGTAGATAGCACTGTTCTATCTTCCTCTCCCATACCTGAGTGAGGTGAGCTCTATATTTATAGTGATGGAATAATCTGACAACAAATGGGACTGTGAGCTTCCTTGAAGGATCTGAAACAAGGCACTGTGGTGACACGTGTCTACAGGTTGCATAGGAGAGCAGAAACTCAAAGTTTTGCCTTTCCACATCTCTATGCTCGGTGGATGGATCTAGAAAGCTGCTTTCTCTTTTATTCATTCTTCTAGAGGCACACAGCAATATTTTTTAAAAAAGCAATACTCTGGACATATAGAAGCTCCATCCAACCCTAATGCTCTGGACATATAGAAGCTCCAACCCTGGGTGTGAAGAAGTATTAAAAAAGTATAGCAAAGTAAAAACAAAATTCAAGGCTTTTGGGCCCAGGCTTGGGAGTGTAGCCTTTGTGGCTTAGTGCTCCAGGTGCTGGTCATAAAACAGATAGCGACATTCCTCCACCTACCAGCTTCCTGGGTTCAATTCAAAGAATGGCACCCTGACCATTACTGGAACCTGCAATGCAAATGTGCTATCTTTAGGGGCTCTTAGATTGTTAGGGGCTCTTAGAAACTGTCTTGAGAGATAACCTGACACTTGTGACTTTATACTTCCTTGTGACTCTTAACTGGTATTTTTGGTATTTTCCAACAACACCCTCCCCACCTCCATGAATTGTGGTTTCTTCCTTTAAATACCCCCTTACTCAGCTACTCGGGGCGCCATGGTCCTCTACCCCTGCGTGGTGTATGACCATGGGCCCGAGAACGCTCTCGAATAAAAATCCTCTTGCAGTTGCAGCAAGATCGTTTCTTGTGGGTGATTTTGGGGTGTCGCCTCTCCTGAGTCAGAACGTGAGGGAGTCCTCACGTTGTGGGTCTTTCAGGTGGAGGGAGCTCCCTTTTTACCTGGCTATGAACCTTCAGAGTTGTAACCTCCAAGGTTCTCAGCAATGAGACCAGAATTCCTCCTGGAGGAATTTCCTAGAGCTCAAGATTCTGCCAGCCTTAGCTAATGACAGACAAGAAGCCCATCTATGCAGAAAAAGACCCAAGGGTCGAGGAGGCTCGGTGTAGCCAGTAGAACATACTATGCCAAGGAAGGGCAGTGCCCCACTGGGAAAAGTTGCCCTGTGCGGTTCCTTGGCTAGACAGGAACTGCTAATGCTCTGGCTTCAGTGACCATTCACCACTGATATGCCAATGCAGTATCTAGAAAGGCTATTTCTGGGGTTCATTTGAGTTTTGGGGCAGTCTTCCTTTGTAGCCCAGGCAGGCTGTGAGCCCCTGCCTCATCCTCTCCTGCTGGGATTACAAGCATGCACCATCATTCCTGGCTCCAGGAAAGCATTTTTAAAGTAGAGAATGCATATGCTTTGGCACAGACTGCTTAATGGGACTCTCTGTCCCTGTGCTGGAGACTAGCACAAAACAGGCTCTGTATCTTCCTCAGCTGTAGACAAGCAGAAGAGAGGAACCACCTTAATGGTGGTTTCCAAATTCTATAGGATGGTTAAGGATTGCCTTGAAACCACCAGGGGCCCAGCACCTACCATCCCAAACACTCCTTTCAGTGGTATGATGCTCTAGCTTAACAAACACAAGAAGAAAATTTTCATTTATCTGCCTATGTTCTCTCTCTCTCTGTCTCTCTCTCTCTCTCTCTTCCTGTCTGTCTCTTTCTGTCTCTCTCTCTCTCTCTCTCTCTCTCTCTCTCTGTCTCTGTCTCTCACTCAAGATTTATTTATTTAATGTATATGAGTACAGTGTCACTGTCCTCAGACACACCAGTAGGGCATTGTGTCCCCCTTGCCAATGGTTGTGAGCCTCCATGTGGTTGCTGGGAATTGAGTGCTCGGTGCTCTTCACTGCTGAGCCCGACTCTACAGATGCATAGATCATTAGGCAGAAAGCCCCATTCTCTACTTTAAAAATGTTTAGTCAAGTTGTTTCATCTTTAGGTTCAAAGGCTTTGTGTGGGCTGAGGGCTTTGACTATAATAGTAGATTCCATGGGTCTGAGGCAGGCAGATCCTGAGTTCCAGGAAGTTTTAGTATAATAATTATAAATACTCAAAATCAAAGATGGGTATATATCCCCTGATAAACTGTTTGCCTAGAATCTGACCGTAAGGGGTAGAGCACTTACCTATAATCCCTCAGTGATTAGCTGGTGGGATTGCCCTAGTGGTACACCACCTGCCTAGAATCCATCAATGAGAACCTGGAGGCATAGCTCAGTGGTGGTGTGATTCCCTAGAGCCCTCCAGGGAAGGTTTGGGGGTGTGGCTCAGATGTACAGTGCTGAGAATTCCACCAGTGAGGGGTTAGGGGTGTGGCTCTACTGTACAATGCTAAGAATTCCACCAGTGAGGGGTTAGGGGTGTGTAGAGCTCTACTGTACAATGCTAAGAATTCCACCGGTGAGGGGTTAGGGGTGTGGCTCAGATGTACAGTGCTGAGAATTCTACCAGTGAGGGGTTAGGGTTGTGGCTCAGTCTGACAGTACTTGGCTAGTGTATGCTAAACCCTGAATTCCTGTATCCTCCCCCAGCCTTGAAGCAGGCTAATTCAGACTTTGCTGCCACTGAATATGAGATCACCTGGGGTGTAGCCTTCCGATTTAGATGGCTATATTGTTATGTCAACTACTGCTGCTCTTCTCTGCTACCTGCTGAGAGACCCCTGAGACATTCCGGAGACCCATCCTATCCTGCACATCACCTACAGGCTGGCTCCAGGCACCAAGAATGGGCCTTCCCCCTTATAAGCACAGTCTCTTAGTAAACTCTCGGGCCTTGATCAGAGAAAAATTTGTCTTGGCTTCATTCTTTTCTCGTCATCTAGTCTCTCTTTCAGCCCCAGCCTGCCTTCCAGAAATACCTGGTTCATGTAGGCCTCGGGACGGCCTCCTACTACAAGTTCCATCCAAAGAAACACAGAGCTCAACTCTGTATCAGAGAGTTAGCTACTAAGCCTTCAGGGCTGGCTACAGCTTCCTCAGTGTAAGGATTCCTGAGTAGGCCTTCCAAAAGTACAGCCAACAGGGAGTTATTGCATGAAGGAAGATTTCCAAGGAACCACAACAATCAGTTTCTTTGAAGGATCCAAGCTGCAGACAGGAGGCCATTGATCCATTAGAGAGGTTAACAGTGGACTAGTTCTTCTCAACTTAGTCCCTGTGATCCTTTCTAGCTTTGAGGTTCTGCAGTGAACCAAGTGTAGCTGTGTGCTGTCTTTATCCACAGAGACCAGAAGAGGGCGCCAGACTTTCCGGAGCTTGAGTTACAGGCCGTTTTGAGCCAACAACCATGGCAAGTGGGAACTGAATTTTGTCTTTTGGAAAAGCAAGAAGCACTCTTAACCCCGGAGCCATTTCTCCGGGTCCACTTTAAAGCATTTATGGAGCAACTCGGGTGGGTCGGGGGAGAGTTAGCTCAGTCAATTAAGTTCTTGCCTTACTAGCCCAAGGACCTGAGTTAAGCCCCCCCCCCCATTGGGAATTGTGGGTACACACTTTTTATTGTTTTTTTTTTTTTTTTGGTTTTTTTTGTTTGTTTGTTTGTTTGTTTGTTTTTCGAGACAGGGTTTCTCTGTATAGCTCTGGCTGTCCTGGAACTCACTTTGTAGACCAGGCTGGCCTCGAACTCAGAAATCCGCCTGCCTCTGCCTCCCGAGTGCTGGGATTAAAGGCGTGCGCCACCACACCCGGCTAACTTTTTATTGTTTTTTGGTTTTCTTTATTACTTAATTTACTTTACATCTTAACCACAGATTCCCGACCCTCCTCTCCTCCTAGTTCCCTCCCACCCCCCCACACACATCACCACCACCCATACTATCCTCCCTTTCTCTGCAGAGAAAGGAAGGCCTCCCACGGATAGCAAAGCAGCTCGCCTTGGTATATCAAGTTGCAGTAGGACTGGACACTTCTTCTTCTTGACAAGGCAGCCCAGTTAGGCAAAACGGGTTCCAAGGCAGGCAACAGAGTCAGAGCCAGCCCTGTATCTGCCATCAGAGATCCTGCATGGAGACCAAACTACACAACTGTGACATATGTGTAGGCAGCCTATATCCATCCTATGCATGCTCTCTGACTGGTGCTTCAGTGACAGTTCGCCCCCTAAGCCTCTGCGCTAACACCCCTGAATTTTGGTTTGTTGTTTGATCTTTGAAAACGCTGCTACTGTGTATTAATCGTGTTCAGTGCCGGCAGAGTTCTGTTCAAAGTCCCCCCATTAATTCTAAGTAGGCTTAATTGCATGTGTAAGGCACAGGCTAATTATATGGATATAGACTGAGCAACTGAAGAGTCCCTTACATGATTAGCATAGGCTGATTTGTCGCGATCTATGCAGAAGAAAACAACCACACGAAGATGTAATTAGGGACGTTTAGAAATTAAGAGCTTGATAATCTCCTTCCAAAGCAGTCAGCCCTTCCGTACATCGCACTCTGCTTCAGAAACACCCTTGACTGCACTTGAAGCCATAACCCCAGGACGCGTTGGAACCTGTGACCATGCACCCACTGCCATGGTTCCTCTTGCAGATAGGGCCAAGAACTTAGCAACTACCTACGTCAAAAGCAGCATAATGAGTGGAGATTCTGGGCTGGGGATGAAGCGCAGGCCCCAGCAGGGCCACCATCATGCATTCAGAGCAAGTTCTGGTAGGTGTTGTCACACTTACAGAGGAGGTGGGGTGACATCTCTGGGTGCTTCCTGTCCTTGACAAGTCAGCCACCCAGAGCCCATAGGTGGTCAGCCACCTGCAATGCTACATGCAGAATAGACCCTTAAATGTCTGGAGGGAGGAAAGGAAGATGTTGAGCTATTCTTAGGTAGTTCCCTCAGCTGTGCCTGTCACTGCCTGTCTTAGTCAGGGTTTCTATTCCTGCATAAACATCATGACCAAGAACAAGTTGGGGAGGAAATGGTTTATTCAGCTTATTGACAGTGTCCTTTGCCTTACAGAAGCTTTGCAATTTTATGAGGTCCCATTTGTCCAACTCAATCTTACAGCACAAGCCATTGCTATCTTACTGTCAATAAGACAAAAAGGCCACCAACATATTGGAAAAGAATTTTTACCAATCCTAAATCTGATAGGGGACTAATATCCAATATATACTAAGAGCTCAAGAAGCTGAACTCCAGAAATTCAAATAACCCCACATGTGGGAAGCCACATGTGCCGTTGCAGGGTGGTGCTGGCTTCTGCTGGCCACCACGCATACATAGGCAGTAAAGTTTTTTTGCCAAGATGAGGTTTTGAGAATTAACCAAAATTAACCAATCAGATGAGAGAGAAGTTGACCAATCAGATGAGAGAGAAGTTAACCAATCAGAAGAGAGAGAAGTTAACCAATCAGATGTAGGCATGCAAATGAGGTGGTAAGCATCAACCAAGCACAACCAATCCGGGTGTGAGACACGCCTCTCCTAGGCCTATATAAAGCAGCACCAGTGCTGGGCTCGGGGTCTATTCGCCTCTACAATCAAGCTCTCCCAATAAATGTGTGCAGAAGGATCCTGTTGCAGCGTTGGGGTTCAGAGCTAAACAAACAATTCTCAACTGAGGAATACCGAATGGCTGAAAAGCACCTGAAAAAATGTTCAACATCCTTAATCATCAGGGAAATGCAAAACAAAACAACCTTGAGATTCCACCTCACACCAGTCAGAATGGCTAAGATCAAAAACTCAGGTGACAGCAGATACTGGTGAGGATATGGAGAAAGAGGAACACTCCTCCATTGCTGGTGGGATTTCAAGCTTGTACAACCACTCTGGAAGTCAGTCTGGTGGTTCCTCAGAAAATTGGACATAGTACTACTGGAAGATCCAGCAATACCTCTCCTGAGCATATACCCAGAAGATGTTCCAACTGGTAATAAGGACACATGTTCCACTATGTTCATAGCAGCCCTATTTATAATAGCCAGAAGCTGAAAAGAACCCAGATGTCCCTCAACAGAGGAATGGATACAGAAAATGTGGTACATTTACACAATGGAGTACTACTCAGCTATTAAAAACACGAATTTATGAAATTCTTGGGCAAATTGATGTATATGGAGGATATCACCCTGAGTGAGGTAACCCAATCACAAAAGAAGTCTAGAAATGCACTCACTGATAAGTGGATATTAGCCCAGAAACTTAGAATACCCAAGATACAATTTGCAAAACACAAGAAAATCAAGAAGAAGGAAGACCAACGTGTGGAGACTTCATTCCCCCTTAGAATAGGGAACAAAATACCCATGAAAGGAGTTACAGAGACAAAGTTTGGAGCTAAAATGAAACGATGGAGTATCCAGAAACTACCCCCCACCCAGGAATCCATCCCATAATCAGCCACCAAACCCAGACACTATTGCATATGCCAGCAAGATTTTGCTGAAGGGACCCTGGTATAGCTGTCTCGTATGAGGCTATGCCAGTGCCTGGCAAATAAAGAAGTGGATGCTCACAGTCATCTTTAGGATGGAACACAGGGCCCCCAATGGAGGAGCTAGAGAAAGTACCCAAGAAGCTGAAGGGGTCTGCAACCCTATAGGTGGGACAACAATATGAACTAACCAGTACCCCCATAGCTCATGTCTCTAGCTGCATATGTAGCAGAAGATGGCCTAGTCAGCCATCATTGGGAAGAGAGGCCCCTAGGTCTTGCAAACTTTATATGCCCCAGTACAAGGGAATGCCAGGGCCAAGAAGTGGGAGTGTGTGGGTAGGGGAGCAGGGCAGGGAGAGGGCATAGGGAACTTTCAGGATAGCATTTGAAATGTAAATAACAAAAATATCTAATAAAAGAAAATAAAAAAAAGAAAAGAAAAGAAAAGAAAAGAAAAGAAAAGAAAAGAAAAGAAAAGAAAAGAAAAGAAAATGCTGTCTTTTTTCCACTGGATGGTTTTAGCTCCCTTGTGAAAGTTCAAGTGACCATAGGTGTGTGGGTTCATTTCTGGGTGTTCAATTATATTCCTTTGATCTACATGTTTGTTGCTGTACCAGTACCATGGAGTTTCTATCACAATTGCTTTGTAGTACAGCTTGAGGTCAGACACAGTGATTCCACCAGAGGTTCTTTTATTGTTGAAAATAGTTTTTGCTATTCTAGGTTTTTTGTTATTCCAGATGAATTTGCAAATTGCCCTTTCTAACTCAGTGAAGAATTGAGTTGGAATTTTCATTGGGATTGCATTGAATCTGTAGATTGCTTTGGCAAGATAGCCATTTTTACTATATTAATCCTGCCAATCCATGAGCATGGGAGGTCTTTCCATCTCCTGAGATCTTCAATTTCTTTCTTCAGAGACTTGAAGTTCTTGTCATACAGATCTTTTACTTCCTTAGTTAGAGTCACACCAAGGTATTTTATATTATTTGTGACTATTGTGAACGGTGTTGTTTCCCTGTGTGTTTGTATTTTGTATGGAACTTTCTCATGTAATTTATGCTGGCCTTAAATTCCCTGGGTAGCCAAGGAAAGTCTTGATAAACAATTTTAAATTTTTTTGGATACATTTTATTTGCGTGAGTGCAAATGTTTTGCCTGTGTGTATGTGTGACCCAGGTGCATGCTTGGTGCATAAGGAAGCCAAAAGGGAACTCTGGATTCGATGGAACTAGAGTTATGGATGGTTGTGAACCACCATATGGATGCTGAGACTTGAAGGGATTCCGCTATAGAAAAACACCAGTGCTCTTAAGCACTGAACCATCTTTCCCGCTCCAAGACCTGGAATTCTTGATCCTACTGCCTCTACCCCACCCGAGTGCTCAGATTGCTGGCATGCACCACCACGTTCAGTTTGTATGGCAGTAGGAATGGAACAGGGCCCTGTGTGTGCCAGGCAAGCTCTACCAACTGAGCTGCATCCCAGCCAATGCTATCCTGGAAGGGTTTTCTGTAAGTCAGTCCAGAGCTGGTTCCTGCAGTTCCCCCAGTGACCACAGCCTGTTGAGAGAGTCCATGTCCTACATGGATGGTGTGGGGAAGAGCTACCAACTCTGAGTCTGCTCTCACCCTGTGGTGCCTGGTGACTCTAACATGCTAACATGCTAACAGCACATGCTAACATGCTAACAGCACATGCTAACATGCTAACATGCTAACAGGCACAGCCAGCACGGAAGATCTCTTTGGTGGTTTTCCTGCCTACAGGTGGTGTCTTTCCTCCAGTCAACATGGCTACCTCAAAGGCTCCCAAAGAGAGGCTGAAGAACTATAAGTACTGAGGCAAAGAAATGTCAGTGAGTATAAACTGGGGGCCATAGCTGAAGTGCTCATGGATGGATGGGATGTAAGCTGAGGCAAAGAAATATCAGTGAGGGGGCTGGAGAGATGGCTCAGCAGTTAAGAGCACTGACTGCTCTTCTGAAGGTCCCGAGTTCAAATCCCAGCAACCACATGGTGGCTCACAACCATCCGTAATGAGATCTGATGCGTCTTCTGTGGTGTCTGAAGTCAGCTACAGTGTATTTACATATAATAAATAAATAAATCTTAAAAAAAAGAAATGTGAGTATAAACTGGGGGCCATAGCTGAAGTGCTCATGGATGGGATGTAAGCTGGGTGTGGTGGCACACAATTGTGATCTCAACACTGCAGAAGCAGAGGGAGGATGAATTGAATCTTTGAGACTGGCCTGGGCTACAGAGTAGACGGGAAAGCCCATTTGAAACAAAACCATAATCAAAATGAGTCAAGGTCAGGGAGTTGGCTCAGCTTGCCTCACAGATCAGATGACCTGAGCTCTGTCCCAGGAAGCCACAGTGTGGCAGGAGAGAACTAACTTTTGAGAGTTGTCCTCTGACCTCCACACACACACAAGATGATGAGTACAATTGAATTTAGAAAACAAGGGGTCTGGAGAGATGCCTCAGTAATTAAGAGCACTGACTGCCCTTCAAGAAGACCCAGATTCAGTTCCCAGCACACATGGTGGCTCACGATGGTTTCTTACTCCAGTTAGAGGAGATTTGATGCGGTCTTCTGGTCTCTGTTCAAAACACATACACACAGGGGACACAGACATGCATGCAAGGAAGACACCTGTAAAAGTTAAACACTAATGGAGTAATGTCCTGGGTCTCCAGCAACATGGCTGTAAAAGCGCCAAACATGTGTTTTCCTTATCAGTTGGCTCAACAACAGAGGATTGCTTCCAGCCTACAACTCCAGAAGACCAGGAGAGATAAGGAGGTGCTAAAGAAAGTAACTATCACTCTATTCTTCAGTGACATGGTTTCGCACGCACTAGTCAAAGAAGTGTGTTAGAACTCACCGTGGAGGGAAGTCCTGTGCTGGGTAGAGCCTTAGCTAGTATCTCCAGCATGAGAAGTCTTAGGAGGGTCAGAGCTTGCAATTTAATTCAGTTTTCAGAAAGAGGAGTTGCTATGATGAGGGTGGCTAAGCAGTACTGGTGGGCGTTCCCCAAGTGAGGGGCTGGGGGTGTGGCACAGTAGTAGATCACCTTGCTAGAATCCCCCAGTAATGCGAGTAGGTAGAGAGATTTGGACTCAAGTTCTTGTGTTGGCTTTGCAAGTGTTTTACTGACTGAGCCTTAACCCAAGGTTTTGTCTCTTGTCAATAATTATGCTATATTGCTAGAACTTATCTATTTTACCTGCATTATTTAACTTTCTGACCTCTGGTTTGCTGGTTTGTTTTTCTTTTTCTTTTTTCCCTCTTCTTTTGCTTTATTTTCTTTTTACTTCACATTTTTATTAATTAATTTATATTTATATTTATATCCCAATTGCAGACTTACTCCCTGCTCTCCTCCCATTCCTTCTCTCTCCTCTCTCCTCTTTCCATAACCCTCTCTTTTTCTCCTCAGTGAAGGGGAAGCCTCCCATGGCTTTCAGCCCTCTTTGGCATATCTAGATGCAGTGGGATTAGACACATTTTTTCCTATTGAGGCTAGATAAGGCAGCCCAGTTGTGTGAAAGAGACCCAAAGGCAGGCAACAGCTTCAGAGACAGTTCCCTGCTCCAGTTGTTAGGAGTCCCACAGGAAAACCAAGCTACACATCTGTTACATACATGTAGGTGGCCTGCATCTGTCATATGCATGCTGTTTGGTTGGTGATTCAGTTTCAATGAGGCCCCTATGTTCCAAGGTTGGGTGATTCTGAAGGTTTTTTGTGTGTCCTTGACCCTTCTGTCATCCTCAGTCCGTGCTCCCCTCTTCCACATGATTCCTCAAGCACTGCCTAATGTTTTGCTGTGGGTCTCTGGTTCTGTTTCCATCAGCTGCTGGGTGAAGCCTCTCAGATGACAGTTAAGCTACCACCCAGTGTGCAAGAATGGCAGAGTATCAGTATTGCAGGGTGCAGGGTGCCCTCTCCCAAGCATGGGTCTCAAGTTGGTCCAGTTGTTGATTGGTGATTCTTCAACTTCTGCTTCATTTTTATCCCTGCAGAACTTGTAGAGAGGACAAATTGTAGGTTGAAGGTTTTGTGGGTGGGTTGGTGTTCCCATACCTCCATTGGAAGACTTGCATGGTTACAGGAAGGAGCCATTTCAGTTTCCATTATTCCAATTGGTAGGAGTGTTAGCAAGGTCACCCTCATAGATTCTTGACTTTCCCTTGTCCTAGGTTTCTGGTTTGTCCCACTGATAATCCAACCCCCACTATCCCAGGTCTCTCTCCCTCCTGATCCTCTTCCCCATTTCCCTCTCCCACCCAGTTCCCTCCCTCCCTCCATCACCAGTGTCCATTTTATTCCTCCTTCTCAGTGAGATGCCAGCATCCTTCCTTGGCCCCTCTGTTACTTAGCTTCTTTGGATCTGTGGATTGGGGCATCCTTATCCTCTACTTTATGGTATATAAAAGAGTATATACCATGTATGTCTTTCTGGGTCTTACACCAGTCAGGATGATATTCTGTAGTTCTGTCCCTTTACTTGAAAATTTCATGATCATTTGAGGGAAAACAAGGTTGTTTCCAGTTTTAGGCTATTATAAATAAAACTGCTATAAACATAGTTGAGCTGGGCATGGTGGCACACGCCTTTAATCCCAGCACTTGGGAGGCTGAGGCAGGTGGATTTATAAGGTCGAGGCTAGCCTGGTCTACAAAGTGAGTTCCAGGACAGCCCAGCTATAAAGAGAAACCCTGTCTCGAAAAACAAACCAAAACAAACAAACAAACAAACAAACATAGGTGAGCGCGTGTCCTTGTGGTACATCTACTGAGTATAAGGACAGGAGTGGTCTAGCTGGTCTTGAGGTAGAACTATTTCCAGTTTCTTAAAAAAACACACACACACACAACCAAATTGATTTCCAAAGTGTGTGTACAAATTGGCACTCCAAAAGCAATAAAGTTCCCTTTGTTCTCTATCCTCAGTAGTATGAGATGTCACTTGACTTTTTTTTTTTTTTTTTTTTTTTTTTTGGTTTTTTCGAGACAGGGTTTCTCTGTATAGCCCTGGCTGTCCTGGAACTCACTTTGTAGACCAGGCTGGCCTCGAACTCAGAAATCCGCCTGCCTCTGCCTCCCAAGTGCTGGGATTAAAGGCGTGCGCCACCACGCCCAGCTGTCACTTGACTTTTTGATCTTAGCTATTCTAATGGGTATATGATAAAATATTAGGGTTGATTTCCATTTCCCTGATGACTAAGGATGTTGAACATTTCTCTAACTGCTTCTCTGCCATTACAGGTCCCTCTGTTGAGAACTCAATTTAATTCTGTGCCCCATTTTAAACATTGTGTTATTTGGTTTGTTGTCTATAATGTCTTGATTTCTTTATATATTTTAGATATCAGCTGGATGTTGGATGTAGGGTTGTTGAAGACCTTTCCCCATTGTGTAGGTTGCTGTTTTGTCCTATTGACAGTCTCCTTTGCCTTACAGAAACTTTCAGTTTCATGAGGTCCCATTTTTTAATTGTTGATTTCATGCCTGAGCTGTTGGTTTTCTGTTCATGAAGTTGTCTCCTGTGCCAATGGTTTCAAGGACGTTCCCCAGTTTCACTTCTATTAGATTTAGTGTTACTGGTTTTACATTGAGGTCTTTGATCCACTTGGACTTGAATTTTGTGCAGGGTGATAAATAGGGATCTATTTCCATTCTTCTCCATGCAGGCATCCACTTAAGACCAGCTGTATTTGCTGAAGACGCTTTCATTTTTCCCATTGTATAAATTTGTCTTCCTTGTCAAAAATCTAGTGTCTGTAGATGTTTGTGTTTACTTCTGGATTTTCAATTCAATTCCATTGATCAACCCGTCTGTTTCATGCCAATATCATACATTTTTTATTAGTCTTCCTCTGTAGTACAGATTGAAGTAGGGATGGTGATACCTCCTGCAGTTTCTTTACTGTTTTGGCTTTCCTGGTTTTTGTTGTTGTTATTGTTGTTGTTGTTTTGTTTTGTTTTTTCATATGAAGTCGAGTATTGTTCTTTCAAGGATGGTCAAGAAATGTACTTTGATTGGAATTGTGGTGATTCTGTAGATTGCTCTTGGTAAGATTGCTATTTTAACTGTTATTGCACTGATCCATGAGCATCTGCTCTCTGTGCTAGACAGGCATCCATTGTTCACCCAGGAAGCCTGTCTCTGACCTGAAGCCCTGGGTCTCCAGTCCTCAGAGACAGTGGAGACCCCAGCTCAGGGACTAGATGAAGTGTAAAGCTAGATTCTGGCTGAGACAGCGACTAGCCTGATGTATATAAACTTTTCCTGAGCCAAATACCTAAGTAGCCAGTGATGTGGTGTGTGTGGGTCCTTGATCATCAGAGCCCACATGAGCAGCTCTATGCCCTGGAAGGGCCACATACACAACTCAGTGTCCTCTACAGAGTCCCTGGCATCGCACATGGCCAGGATGAGGACTGAGTGAGCCGTTTTTGGTGATGACTCCTGGGTTTGTCTCATGGAGGGTTCCCTAGACATAGTGAACAGTGAGACTACATGAAACCCATTACCCACAGAGGAAATGTGTAAAATTTCCATGGGTTCAACCTTGTCATTTTTTGATCACCCCTAGAATTGTGGGGGGAACCTGGCAATTCTTTGTGATAACCACCTGTTCAAACAAGGTGCAGTGTGTATGCACAGCTTTGGACGCAGAAATGGTGAGAATGGTGAGCACCATGACAGCTAGGCTGACGTTATCCTTGTCTGCATGCTTCCCCTGTCCAGTTTGGTAGAGAAGAAGCCCAGAAAGTGGAGACCTCTCTGTCCACGAGCCCCGTTATGGGGCTCCGTGTCCCTAAATGTTAGGGGCTGTGCTGAGCCCAGGACAGCCACATCACAGTAACATAGTTTTTATTGTTCACCCCTGTTGGTATTTGCCCATTTTCTGCCACACCAGCTGCTTGCATTCCCTGCTTCCAGGATGGCTTGCAAGGATCCCATATCAGTGATTGACCTATTTGTCTCAGAGATGCACTCCACAGGTACACCTGAGTAGATTGTGCCACATGAGAAATGAACACTCTCATTTAAGATGAGTAAACAATTCATTTTTATTAGTATCCAAATATAATAAACATAGATATTATCTCTAACAATATGAGATCAGCTTAGATGGGGAACCACAGCTGGGTGGAACTCAGGAGATCATTTTCCTAACTATATGTCAACCTTAGGCAGAGGGAATATGAAATCTGGTGTACCTAATTGCACAGTGTAAGATAGAAATAACTGCTTGGCAGGTGAAACATCTCCAGCCTCATCTGCAGCCTCATCTGCAACCATGTCTGCAGCCTCATCTATAGCCACATCTTCAGGTGATTGTGTATCAGTTGATGTGGGCACTGCTGGTTCCAAGAGCTCCATGTCCACTCGGGGTTGCAGGTCTCCCTGTGGCTCTGCCACAGAAGCTGGCCTCAGAGCCAGATTCTCTTGCATTCTGGAGGCATCCTGCACTGCAATGGCTGCACAGTCTAAGGGCAGAAGGAGACAGTCTTTTAGTCGAGGCAGCCTAGGATGGGGTGAGCTTCCCCAAGATGCCATTGATGGGCACAGAAGGCCTTCTCGTGCCAGAGGATTCCCAGTCCTCTCCTCATACTGGGACATCTTACCTGACTGCAGTCCAGCCCTGGGTTCAGGCCAAAGCTCTGCAGAATACACAGGAGGATCCCGTTTCTGAAACCCCTTCCTACCTTGCCAGGCAGCCCAAGCCAGGCCTCCTCACCTTTCTCAAGCTTTAGCTTTTTGGCCTCCTGCTCCTCCAGCCTAGAGAGCAGCTCCCTGGATTCTTTATCGAATTCTGCAGAAGGCATATGGTGCCCTGTGTAGTCTATCAACTGCCTCATGACTGCCAGGTTGGGGGAGTCAAAAAAATGCTCAGGGAATGTGTCAAGCCAGTGGGCCAGAAAGTTGAATATGGCACTGGGGGAAGAGAAAGTTGGAGGGAAGTTGAGTCAGAAGCCTGGCCTCACTTCACCAGAGGAGCCCTGGGCCCCATCAGACCAGACAATGGCTGCCAGCCTGTATGCTGATGAGCATAGTGTTCAGGAGTGTGGGGCTGTGTGCAGAGAACTCCAGACACTTTCTGTCCCTTGGAGGACAGACGGGGCTAACTGGGCTGGGCTGGGCTGTACTGTAGTGGGGATGGATTCTCCCAGGGTCCTTCATCTTCCATCCTTCCCTTTGCCCTTCAGAACCAAGGAGCCCACTGGAGGCCTTCATTTTCTTTTCACCTGCAGGAAACTTCTCATGCATTGTCCCTCTAGTGTGTATCCCCAAAGCAGGACTCCTGGCGAGTGTTTAGTCCTCAGCACTAGCTCCTGCACCCCACTGTACAGATGGGCCCTTACCTCCCTCTTCCCCTCATACCTCACTCCACAGATGGGCCCTTACCTCCCTCTTCCTACCCCCAGTCCATAGATTGGCTCTTACATTCCTCTCCCACACCCCCACCCCTCTGCACAGATGGGCTCTTACCTCCCTTTCCCCTAAAGCCCACTCACCTCTTTGTGAGCTGGTCTTGCTCGCAGTCAGGCTGGAAGGATGGATACCTGTGGCATTCCATGAGGGTGTCACCCCTAAGGGCTTGTGTCCCCAACCTACTACTAGATCTACAGGGAGCTACTTGAGTCTGAAGAATCTAGAGAGGGAGCACGGATCCTGGGGTCTCTGCACTGTTCTGACTCCTGTGCTGAGGTCACCGATCTTCAAAGATCTTCACAAAATGGGTGGAAGCCTAGCTGGTCCCTATCAGGGCTCTTGGTTGAGTCCAGGCTTTTTCAGTGGCCCTCTACCCCGGGAGCCTTTTCTGGCTCCATTAATCCCATATAGGTCAGATAAGGTCTACATCCTCTTATACAAATGGGAAATGAGCTCTGCCCAAGGCACAGGAAAGGGTGGTGTTTGACATTCCCTGGGGACAGTGAAAGACACATACTAGAGTCCCCCAACCCCAAATTTGGACATGTCACTTTGCAGGTTCAGACTCAGGACCATCACTGCCAAGGTCTAATTATCTTGTTCTATGGGAGCACAGAGTCCCGGAGAAGAACAGAGCCCTCCTAACACCTAGGTTGGATGTAGCCACTCACGTTTTCATCAGCAGGTCCAGCACCTCCCAGGTGCTACAGTACCTATGGTAGACAGCCAGGAATAGGCTGATGGATAGTTGGTCGTGGTAATGAACTGCAGCTGGTATATAAGCGATCATTTGTTCAACAAATTCAAAGGTGTTGTAAGTAAACTTGGGTGGGTTGTACGGAAAGTCTGGCTCCTGTTTATTGTGAGGACAGATGTAGAAAGGCAGGAAGGTTTAAATGTAGAAAGTCTGAGAAACATCAGCAATCCATTACCACAGAGGCATAAGTAAGCATCAGGAATGCTCCTCAGAGTGTCACAGGAACATACACCCAGGCAGGGACCTTGGGGGAACAGGGGGTCCAAGGAGAAGGTTTCCTGCTATAGGCTGGCCTGTGTTACCTTGGGATTCCTGCGGGAAGCATGCCAGAAGTGTGTCAGAGGGCGTATCAAACATCTCCACAAGTAGCCAAGGTCACCACGCTTGGGTTTTTTTGGGCCCAAACCCCTGGAAATCTGAAAACAAGAAAACATCCTGTTCTTCCAGGCACCTCCAGAGTAGTAAGTCAGGGAAGGGTACTGTTGGCCTCTGGTTACCTGGTAACCAGCATCATGAGTTCCACCAGGACTGTTAGGCAAGTGAGGTCACTTCCTGAGGTCCTACAACCTCAGTCCCTCCTCGTAGGCTTTCTTTAGGGGTTACCAGTACTGCCCATTGCTGTCCCTCTGTCTTGCATGTGTACAAATGGACACAGTGGCATCCATAAGCTCATGCCACTACACTGTCCTGGGAAGCCTGGTTTCAGGGAGACCCTCATATTTGAGAAGGCAGGCAGAAGTTTCCACATGCATCCCAGGAAAAAGCAATTTCCTCTTAGGGTATCCTCACAGTCCTGACTTGCTCCCTGCAGATATTCTATCGTGGGTTTTCTAGTATGTCATAATATGTATATGATTACAGATGCCCTCTACCTTGAAAACCTCCTAATAGTGTTACCAGAGTTGAAGGCGCACATAGCTATTTGTGTCAGTGCATACACACGTGCACAGGAACTCATATGCACACACAAACACACGTACACAAAATAAAAAATACTTATCATCTTTATATCCCTACCCCATTTTTCTCTCCCTCCTCTACTCCCAGTCCTTCCCTAATTTGGTTCCCTCTTCCATCCTCTCCTCTTCCTTTCTCTTCAGAAAGAAGTTAAGGGATAACTTAAGGAAATGGTCCCTGGCACTTCTCACAGGGCATAAACTTGCTTAGTCCTATCCAGTTTGTGGTTTTATTGTATATGCTACTATGGTAGTGGTCCAGAGGACACTTCCAACATCAGGATTCCAGGTACAAGAAAGAGGAAAACCATGGCACAGATCAACGTGTCTTTGTCTCCTCATGATTCATATTCTCTCTCTCTCTCTCTTTCTCTCTCTCTTTCTTCCTCTGTGTGTGTGTATGTGAGTAAGTATAAGTGTGTGTGTGCATGTGTGTGATGGATGTGCACAAGCAGATGATCTGCTGAAAATCGTTTTCATCTTCTACCTTGTGTGTCTTAGGGATCAAACTCAGGTGGTGAGGTTTGACTTGGTAGCAACTGCCCTTAGCTCCCAGGTTTTATAAAAGAGAGCTCCTGTGTAGCTTACTCTGTCCTAGAGCTTCCAAGTAGGAGAATGACCTTGAACTCCAGGATGTTCTACTGCACAGCACCAGTGCTGGGATTTTAAGACTGTGCCACTCACCTGCTGATCTGCACCTCATGTGAAATGTTTTATATTATTATTTTACATCACGTAGTGTGGGGGGAGTGAGTGTTCATGTGACTACTGGTAGATGCAATGGTGAAAGATGGGTTTGGATCTCCTGGTGCTGGCGTTGTAGGTAGTTGGGAGCCACCAATGTGGGTATCAGGTATAGATCTCCTGCACTGGACATGATCAGGACTCTACACACTCTTTTTTTTTTTTTTTTTGTCTTTTTTTGAGACAGGGTTTCTCTGTATAGCCCTGGCTGTCCTGGAACTCACTTTGTAGACCAGGGCCTCAAACTCAGAAATCCGCCTGCCTCCCCAGTGCTGGGATTAAAGGCGTGCGCCACCACACCCGGCTGACTGCACACACTCTTAACAGCTAAGACATCTCTGCAAACAACTATTACCTTTACTTGTGTGTGTGTGTGCACATGTGTGTGGAGGTCAGAGGACAGTTGTAGGCTTCAGTTGTCTCCCTCCATCACATGGGTTCTGGTAAATTAAACATGGCCTTTCCCCACTGGGCCACTAGATGGCTCTGGTTCTGCTCTTAAAGGGACCTTGGGAACAGAGCTGAGAACTTTCTGAGCCAGGCTTTAAAGGTAAGCCTGGGGTGATGTGGGAGGCAAACCTTTTCTTTTTCCCTTTGAATGTATGTGTGTGGGTGTCTCGCCTGCAGGAATGCCTGTGCCTGGTGCCGGAGGAAACCAAAAAGTAAAAAATTTTTAAAAAGGAGTTATATTCCCTGGTATTGGAGTTACAGTGGGTTGTGAGCCACCACGTAGGTGCTGGGAAACAAGCTCAGGTCTTCTGCAAGAGCAGCCACTGCTCTGAACTGCTGACCTGGCCCTCCAGCCTGTCTCAAAGCCTGTCTGCACTGCAGCTGTCGCCTGACGTGTGAGGATTTCGGACTCCTGTTACTTTTATGCTTTTTATAGTGGTTCTGGAGCCTCACAAGAGAAACTGCTCTTCTTGTTTTGATCTTTAATTCATTTATCAGTATTTGATACAATGCTGTTTTGAAAAAGTATTTTTAGTGTGTTTGTGTGTGTGTGTGTTTGTGTGTTTGTGTGTGAGTGTGTGTGTATGTGTGTGTGTGAGTGTGTGTGTGTGTGTGTTTAGTGTGGGTTGGAAGGGAAGTGCACATGTCATAGTGGAGTTGCTGAGGTTGAGGACAACTTTATGCAGTTGGTTCTCTACTTTTTTTCTTTTTTTTTTTTTGATCTTGCCTGAGTTTATTTGTAAGAACAGCATAGGACACTGGTCATCTGCAAATAGTACGTGAGGAGGTGTGTCCCAGCAGTCCGTCTGTCTTCACACTGGCAGCAGCCTTTTCTATGGGGCCTTCACAGGGGCCTGGGCACCTTTGGGAGCCTGGGCTGGAGCTGAAGCCTGGACCTTAGCTGGAGCTTTGGCCCCTGCCTTGGTTTGAACCTTAGGCTTTGGTTGGCAGAGCCTCTGACCCTTGGCCATGTAGCTTCGAATCTGCTTCCCAAGCTTAGGGTGAGCAATGAAAGCCAGCCGCTTGAGTTTGGGGCCTTTTGGCATCTTGATGGTCTGAGGCTTCACCAGGGTCTTGATGGCCTCTGCGCGTGCACTCACTTCCTTTGCATTGTTGGCCTGCATCTTCTCCAGGCCTTTCTTGTTGTGCTTCTTGGCAAAGCGCATGCTCCTCAGGAACTTGGGGTCAACCCCCTAAGAGATTCGTATCTTTGCGACCAGGGTTTCTTGATGCCATTTCTGTGCCATTTGCGGGACTGGTTGTGTGTGGTGTGGTTCTTGGACTTGGCCATGTCTGCACGGTAACCTGCGGCTCTCGCAGTGCCTGGGACTGGAAGAGCAGTTCTCTACTTTTACCTTAACCAGCTTCTTGGAATGGCAATCAGCTCAGCAACTTTACATGGTAAGCAGCCTTAACCTGCTGAGGTTGCACTGCTGGCTGCCAATATTTAATTCTTTATGCAAAGTAAACCAACACATCTGTCTCTCTTGCAGGCTAACTGGCTACTGACTTTAATGAATAGTAATGATCTAGATACACAGTTTTGTTCTTTTTCTTCTTCTTCTTCTTCTTCTTCTTCTTCTTCTTCTTCTTCTTCTTCTTCTTCTTTTCTTTTTCTTCTTCTTCTTCTTCTTCTTCTTCTTCTTCTTCTTCTTCTTCTGCTTCTGCTTCTGCTTCTGCTTCTGCTTCTTCTTTTTTGTTAAAAACAGGTTTTCATTGCATAGCAATGGCTGGCCTGAAATTCTTTATAGATCATTGGTTCTCAACTTCTGGATTGAGTTTGGGGGTGTCAAATTACCCTTTCAACTGAGGTTGTCTAAGACTACCAGAAAACATATATTTATATTAATGTTTCATAACTCAAGCACAATTACACTTATGAAGTAGCAATGAAAATAATTTTTAGATGGGGGTCACCTCCATCTGAGGACCTTTATTTAAAGGTCTCAGCATTAGGAAGGTTGAGAGCCACTACTCTCCATAGACCAAGCTGATCTCACATGTAAGGGGTCTTTCTGTCTCTGCCTTTCAGTTGCTGGGATTGCAGGTGTGAATTGCTATGCCTGGCATGGAGAACTGTCTTTAAATAAATGGCTTAGGGAATTGTTGGAGCAGTTACATATCCTCTGGGTCTCTGAAGGCTGAGGCAGGACCATTTATACCAGCTGGAGTCCGGCCTCCGATGCAGGGTCGCAGAAAGGGTTAAACAACGTTTATGATTTATTGCCAGCACTATTTGATTTAAAACATTCCCTTTTATTATTTTATGTTTTTGGTGTTTTGTTTGTTTGTTTTTTGAGACAGGGTTTCTCTGTGTAGCCATGGCTGTCCTGGAATTCACTCTGCAGACCAAGCGAGCCTTGAACTCAGAAATCCGCCTGCCTCTGCCTCACAAGTGCTGGGATCAAAGGCGTGTGCCATCACTGCCTGAAAAATCATTCTTTTTTAGATATGGAGAGTGGGAGGAGCTCAGAGACAGAGACAGATGTTGCACCCGCCTTGGCCGGCAAGGAAGACACAACACGGTCGGATTCTTCTCAACAGCCTTTATTGCAGGAATGCCTCGATGCTGCTACAGGGACCCCGGGCAACCAGGGAGGTCTGCTTATATACACCCCAGCACAGGGAAAGGCTTCGTGTCCTCCTGGGATAGGTTGAACTGCTGTCACCTAATTAGCATGTACCCGCTCGGGAGGGGTTGGCGCCAGACTCGGGCTTATGCCTGCGCAGTGGTGTTGTATATGACAACGGCACACCAGAAACCGGTGCCATCTTAGAGTTGGCTTCCTACAGACAGAGACAGAGACAGAGACAGAGGGAAACAGAGAGAGAGAGAAAAAGAGAGAGGGGGCACCCATGAACACATCAGATCAGAGGACAAGATTTATGGGGGAGTTCTCTGCTTGCACCTTTTTTCCTTTTTGGGAGGTTTGTTTGGGAAAACACTATATAATTTTTTCTTATTAAGTGAGCAAGTCTCATTTGTTGCATCATCACATTGCTAGTCAAGAGAAATGGTGTAGTGATGAAGAAAGTCAATGTTTGAGACAGGGTTTCTCTGTGTAGCCCTGGCTATCCTGGATCTCACTATATATGCCACCCTGGCCTCGGACTCAGAAATCTACCTGCTTCTGACTCCCAAGTGCAGGGATTAAAGGCGTGCGCCACCACTACCTGGTGTAAATTCAGTTTCATTGTTAACAATAGTACTTACTATGGTGAGCTTACTCCTGATCCACTGTAGAAATGTTGCAGTGAGTTTTGGCTGCACCATTTTGTGCTCCCAGCAGATCGAAAGCATGCACCCAGGTGTTAACTTGGATCCATGATTGGAACACACACACTCACAAACACACCAGTTAATTTTAAAATGCCTTGGCTAATTCAAAGGCTGGGCATTCCTAAAACTTCTACTGCTACCCCCAGGTCAATCAGGGAAGCAGCCAGTGGCCTCTTACCTAAAAACTCACGTGGCTGGTTGGCTTTATCTCCTGCCACTACTGTGTCCCCTTCTTCTTCCTCAATCCAGATGGTTCTCTCTGTATTCTACCTTCACAACTCTAAGTGTCTAGCCATTGGCCACTGGCATCTTCATTGATAGATCAAAAACCAATTGGGGACAAGCACCTTCAGTGTCTGGACATGCAGATTCAAAGCATTAACACCAATCCCCAACATAGAGATGAAGGCTATCATGGCAACCATGGGTGTACATGGCAGGGCCCTAGACCTTAGCACAAGTGAATCCATGAATACAGTACTGTCTTAGTTAGGGTTTTACTGCTGTGAACAGACACCATGACCAAGGCAAGACTTATAAAAAAACATTTAATTGGGGCTGGCTTACAGGTTCAGAGGTTCAGTCCATTATCATCAAGGTGGGAGCATGGCGGGATCCAGGCAGGCATGGCGCAGGAGGAGCTAAGAGTTCTATGTCTTCATCCAAAGACTGCTAGTGGAAGACTGACTTCCAGGCAATTAGGGTGAGGATCTTATACCCACACCCACAGTGACACACCCATTCCAACCAGGTCACACCTATTCCAACAAGGCCACACCTTCAGATGGTGCCACTCCCTGGTCCAAGGATATACAAACCATCACATTCCACTCCCTGGTCCCCATAGACTTGTTCAAAAACATGAGTCTATGGGGGCCATATTTAAACAAAATGCATTTAGTCTAACTTTCAAAGTCCTCATAGTCTTTAGCAGTTGCAACAATGTTAAAAGTCCAAAGTTCAAGGTCTCTTCTGAGATTCATTCAACTTAATTAACTGTAATCCCCAAAGCAAGGCAGGAAACCAACTGGGCAAACTCCAAACTCTGCATCTCCTTGGCTGATGTCAAAGCGGTCTTCAGATCTCCACTCCTTTTTCAACTTTGTTGACTACAACAAACTGCTTTCTCCTGGGCTGGTTCCACTCCCTGTGAGCAGCTTTCCTCAGCATGTATCCCATGGCTCTGGCATCTTTAACATATTTGAGTCTCCAAGGCAATTTCAATTTTACAGCTTCTTGTTTCAGTGTCTGGGATTCCACTTGATCTTTTGGACTCCTCCTAAGAGCTGGCATCACTTTTCCAGCTCTGCCCTCTGTAGCACTCTAAGCTCAGGTTGATCCACTCCACTACGGCTGCTGTTCTTGGTGATCATCTCATGGTACTGACATCTCCAATACACTGGGGTGTTCCACTCCAACTAGGCTTCACCAATAGCCTCTCATAGGCTTTCTTCAGGGTGCCAAGCCTCAAATCCTTTACATGACCCCTTCAGTCCTGGGCCATCAACTACAGCTGAGGCTTCACCTTCTCCAATGGCCTTCCCTGACCTCTCACAGTGCTAAGCCTCAGCTTCTCTCCATGATCCCTTCATTCCTTCACAAGCAGTACCACCTGAGTGACTCTTACACATTACCAAGTCCAGCCGCAGCATGAGGTACAACCTTGGGTATCTCTGGAACACAGCTTCTTTGTGCTCCCAGAAAACAATTTCCAGAAGATTCCACCTCAGTGATGCTGGTCTCTTCTTAATCACTGCTAATTCCTTAGCTCCAGCTAATCAGCATCAATTTTCCCAGTAGTTCCTTCCATTCTTAACTCTAGAGCCAGAGCCACATGGCTGAAGCTGCCGAGTTCTGCTGCTTACAGGAACTAGAACATGATCCCCTTGTACTATTACATTATCACTAGCTTTATGTTTTCTAAATCCTTCACTGCCTAAGCTTGGCTATCCTGGTTCTTGCTTTGTAGATTGACCTTGAATGCAGAGATCAGCATGCCTGTCTCATGGGATTAAAGGTGTGTACCACCATGCCTGGATTTAATTTAGCTGGGTAGGATCTTGCCCCAAGGTCCCACTCCCTTAATCTGTTATCTCCTAGAACACAGGATTTTGCTCCATTTCACATCCTGGTATGCCTTTAATACTCAAACCATATATTTTATATTTGGCCTTTCTAAGCTTGCTATGCTTGTTCAAACTTCTCTTTGTGAGACTTAACCAGAGAACAGAGTCTCTGCTAGGCTTTTTTGAAACTTCCTTTGTCAATGCAGTTAATTCAATTAATCCAAGTCTCTTCACCTTAGCCTCAGGCAGACTTTTCAGACAAGGGCAAAAAGTAGCCACATTCTTCACCAAAATACCACAAAAACTGTCTTTATGCCACATACTGAAATTCTTCTCCTTTGAAATCTCTTGGGCCAGGTCAACGCAGTTCAAATTACTTCTAGCAACAAAGTCTTCCATATTCCTACTAGGATGACCCATTAAGCCCCATTTAAAGCATTCCATTGCTTTCCAAATCCAAAGTCCCAAAATCCACATTCTTTCAAATAAAAGCATGGTCAGGCCGATCACAGCAATACCCCACTCCTGGTACCAACTTCTGTCTTAGTTAGGGTTTTACTGCTGTGAACAGACACCATGACCAAGGCAAGTCTTATAAAAAACATTTAATTGGGGCTGGCTTACAGGTTCAGAGGTTCAGTCCATTATCATCAAGGTGGGATGGTAGTATCCAGGCAGGCATGGCGCAGGAGGAGCTAAGAGTTCTATGTCTTCATCCAAAGGCAGCTAGTGGAAGACTGACTTCCAGGCAAGTAGGGTGAGGATCTTATACCCACACCCACAGTGACACACCCATTCCAACCAGGTCACACCTATTCCAACAAGGCCATACCTTCAGATAGTGCCACTCCCTGGTCCAAGGATATATAAACCATCACAAGTACCATCCAGGCCATAAAGATCAGCACATAGACAGAACCACCTGCCAAACTAAAACAAAGACCTAATCCATAGAAGTCCAAAGTTCTGTGAAAGTTTCTGTAGTAACCTTGCCTTTTGACTTCTATAATTCTTCTTCTGGCTAACTGTTCTTGCTAATGTCAACCCAAGACATGGTGTGTGTGTGTGTGTGTGTGTGTGTGTGTGTGTGTGTGTGTGTGTTTTAAAGCTCACCCTGAGAAAGGCTTGGGGCTACACTGAGATACCAAATACCCTTTGTAGTCAACGGCCAGCTAATACAGACCTCAGCTAATAGATCTCACTGCTCCATTAAGAGCAGCCATGGTGAAACGTTTCCATGACATTGAGAAGACACCATGCTGCTACTGTAAGCATCCAGAAGTGAGAGAGATCTGTGGAACCGGTTTGAGGCATCCACCCACACAGGGGAGAAGCTGGTGAGAGCCTCTGCCCATCCACCAGCACTGTGGTAGGGTGGAGTGGCCCAGCCACACACCAAGCAGCTTGAGTGTCTTGGTGAGGATCAAGGCTGCTTTGAAATTTCTATTTCTGAAGATCCACACCAGGTCACTGCCCTGTCTGAGACACCCTCGAGACAAGCACTCTGCTCTTCACTTCTGCCTCAGGATATTCCCTCTCAGCCTGGAGGGTGAGTCTGGCATTGCTCAAAGCAAGTTCCAGAGTCGAGGAGAGCAACAAGGTTTACCACGGTCTCAGCCTTAATGGAGTGTGTTATGCTGTAAGAATTCATCCTATTCGTGAGAATTTGCAAGCTTTGTCATAAATTGCTCTTTTGCACTTTAGACAGGGTCTCATTGTGTAGACCTTAGTGGCATGGGACTTTCTATGTAGACCAAACTGGCCTCAAACTCATAGCAATACCCCTGCCTGTGCCTCCTGAGTTCTGGGGTTAGAGGCATTTACCACCATGCCCAGATGTTTGTGTTTGTTTTAACGTCTAAAAGCTATTAAATAAAATTCTCCATTTGAATTCATCATTTTACTTTTTTTTTACCGTTTTTTGTCAGAGTTCTGACTTTTATTCATTTCCTCAAAAAAATAGTATTTGTCTTTCATGACTTCTTTGGTATTTTCCCCTCAGGTCCCTTATGTATTTTTTTTTTTTCTTTATTCTTGGCTAATCCCAATTTCTTTCTTTGTCTTTATTTTGTCTTCACAGGGATTCCTACTACCTTGGTTTTTTAGCCTTCTTTTTTCCTAACACAAGCCTAAATATTTCCTACCAGCATACCGTTCTCTGCACCGCAAATTTGACACATCACATTAAAAACAGTTTAGTGTGATGCACTATGAGGTTTTTGCCTACATGTACGAAGTACCACATTCATGCAGTGCCCACAGAGGCCAGAAGAGGGCGTCTGAGCCTATGGGACCAGACTTACAGTGGTTGTGAGGAGCCACGTGGGTTTTGAAACTGAATCTGGATCCTCTGGGAGTTCTTTTAATCATTGATCCGTCTCTCCAGATGTATTGATAATGATTATGATGATGATGATGATAACAAACAACAACAATAATAATAGTACATTAATCAATAAATCATGTAAATTGATTTCTGGGGCCAGAGTTCCTGCTTGGAGGTAGAGGGCCTACCTAGCTTGCCTCAAAATCCTCCTGGTTCAGGTCCCAGAACAGGAAAGAAAAAGGGAAATTAAATCAACTAAAAAGGACCCTGTAAAATGCAAGTGTTTGGGCTGGTGAGTGGAGAGGGGAACACTCTGGAAATATAACCTGTTATCTGAAGAGCTCAGGGGATGAAAGGAGACAGCCAGCTACTGACTTTAACCAGTATGCTGTGCTGGGTGTGCATGTACACACACACACAC
Organism: Mus caroli; assembly: GCF_978045245.1. Lineage (NCBI taxonomy): Eukaryota > Metazoa > Chordata > Mammalia > Rodentia > Muridae > Mus > Mus caroli. The sequence goes on along the minus strand of NW_028227259.1, from coordinate 149,530,520 downwards.
ACATAAATGTAATAAAACACAATATACTACATATCAAATAATACATTAAAATAATTACAAATGTTTATAAAAACCACTCTATTCAGAAACAATATAGCAAAAATATACACTTCCTTCTTAAGGCTTCTTGATTTAATATTTGTGTATGTGTGTTTGTGTGTTCATATGCATTCCTGGGCACATGTGAGTGCACAGACACAAATAGTTATGTGTGCCTTCACCTCTGGTAACACTATTAGGAGGTTTTCAAGGTAGAGGGCATCTGTGATCATATACATGGCATGACATACTAGAAAACCCATGCTAGAATGATCTGCAGGGAGCAAGTCAGGACTGTGAGGATACCCTAAGAGGAAATTGCTTTTTCCTGGGATGCATGTGGAAACTTCTGCCTGCCTTCTCAAATATGAGGGTCTCCCTGAAACCAGGCTTCCCAGGACAGTGTAGTGGCATGAGCTTATGGATGCCACTGTGTCCATTTGTACACATGCAAGACAGAGGGACAGCAATGGGCAGTACTGGTAACCCCTAAAGAAAGCCTATGAGGAGGGGCTGAGGCTTTGGGACCTCAGGAAGTGACCTCACTTGCCTAACAGTCCTGGTGGAACTCATGATGCTGGTTACCAGGTAACCAGAGGCCAACAGTAGCCTTCCCTGACACTACTCTGGAGGTGCCTGGAAGAACAGGATGTTTTCTTGTTTTCAGATTTCCAGGGGTTTGGGCCCAAAAAAACCCAAGCGTGGTGACCTTGGCCACTTGTGGAGATGTTTGATACGCCCTCTGACACACTTCTGGCATGCTTCCCGCAGGAATCCCAAGGTAACACAGGCCAGCCTATAGCAGGAAACCTTCTCCTTGGACCCCCTGTTCCCCCGAGGTCCCTGCCTGGGTGTATGTTCCTGTGACACTCTGAGGAGCATTCCTGATGCTTACTTATGCCTCTGTGGTAATGGATTGCTGATGTCTCTCAGACTTTCTACATTTAAACCTTCCTGCCTTTCTACATCTGTCCTCACAATAAACAGGAGCCAGACTTTCCGTACAACCCACCCAAGTTTACTTACAACACCTTTGAATTTGTTGAACAAATGATCGCTTATATACCAGCTGCAGTTCATTACCACGACCAACTATCCATCAGCCTATTCCTGGCTGTCTACCATAGGTACTGTAGCACCTGGGAGGTGCTGGACCTGCTGATGAAAACGTGAGTGGCTACATCCAACCTAGGTGTTAGGAGGGCTCTGTTCTTCTCCGGGACTCTGTGCTCCCATAGAACAAGATGATTGGACCTTGGCAGTGATGGTCCTGAGTCTGAACCTGCAAAGTGACATGTCCAAATTTGGGGTTGGGGGACTCTAGTACTTGTCTTTCACTGTCCCCAGGGAATGTCAAACACCACCTTTTTCTGTGCCTTGGGCAGAGCTCGTTTCCCATTTGTATAAGAGGTTCTAGGCCTTATCTGACCTATATAAGATTAATGGAGCCAGAAAAGGCTCCCGGGGTAGAGGGCCACTGAAAAAGCCTGGAACCAACCAAGAGCCCTGATAGGGACCAGCTAGGCTCCCACCCAATGTGTGAAGATCTCTGAAGATCAGTGACCTCAGCACAGGAGTCAGAACAGTGCAGAGACCCCATGATCCGTGCTCCCTCTCTAGATTCTTCAGACTCATGTAGCTCCCTGTAGATCTAGTAGTAGGTTGGGGACACAAGGCCTTAGGGGTGACACCCTCATGGAATGCCACAGGTATCCATCCTTCCAGCCTGACTGCGAGCAAGACCAGCTCACAAAGAGGTGAGTAGGCTTTAGGTGAAAGGGAGGTAAGAGCCCATCTTTGCAGAGGGGTGGGGGTGTGGGAGAGGAATGTAAGAGCCAATCTATGGACTGGGGGTAGGAAGACGGAGGTAAGGGCCCATCTGTGGAGTTAGGTATGAGGGGAAGAGGGATGTAAGGGCCCATCTGTACAGTGGGGTGCGGGGGCTAGTGCTGAGGACTAAACACTCGCCAGGAGTCCTGCTTTGGGGATACACACTAGAGGGACAATGCATGAGAAGTTTCCTGCAGGTGAAAAGAAAATGAAGGTCTCCAATGGGTTCCTTGGTTCTGAGGGGCAGAGGGAAGGATGGAAGATGAAGGACCCTGGGAGAATCCATTCCCACTACAGTACAGCCCAACCCTACCCAGTTAGCCCTGTCTGTTCTCCAAGGGACAGAAAGTGTCTGGAGTTCTCTGCACACAGCCCCACACTCCTGAACACTATGCTCATCAGCATACAGGCTGGCAGCCATTGTCTGGTCTGATGGGGCCCAGGGCTCCTCTGGTGAAGTGAGGCCAGGCTTCTGACTCAACTTCCCTCCAACTTTCTCTTCCCCCAGTGCCATATTCAACTTTCTGGCCCACTGGCTTGACACATTCCCTGAGCATTTTTTTGACTCCCCCAACCTGGCAGTCATGAGGCAGTTGATGGACTACGCAGGGCACCATATGCCTTCTGCAGAATTCGATAAAGAATCCAGGGAGCTGCTCTCTAGGCTGGAGGAGCAGGAGGCCAAAAAGCTAAAGCATGAGAAAGGTGAGGAGGCCTGGCTTGGGCTGCCTGGCAAGGTAGGAAGGGGTTTCAGAAATGGGATCCTCCTGTGTATTCTGCAGAGCTTTGGCCTGAAGCCAGGGCTGGACTGCAGTCAGGTAAGATGTCCCAGTGTGAGGAGAGGACTGGGAATCCTCTGGCACGAGAAGGCCTTCCGTGGCCATCAACGGCATCTTGGGGAAGCTCACCCATCCTAGGCTGCCTCGACTAAAAGACTGTCTCCTTCTGCCCTTAGACTGTGCAGCAACTGCAGAGCAGGATGCCCCCAGAATGCAAGAGAATCTGGCTCTGAGGCCAGCTTCTGTGGCAGAGCCACAGGGAGACCTTCAACCCCAAGTGGACACGGAGCTCTTGGAACCAGCAGTTGTGGGACCCTTTGTGCCAGAACCTGGACCAGTGCAGCTTCCCACTTTTGATCAAGCTCTGCCCACATCAACTGATACACAGTCACCTGAAGATGTGGCTGTAGATGAGGCTGCAGACATGGTTGCAGATGAGGCTGCAGATGAGGCTGGAGATGTTTCACCTGCCAAGCAGTTATTTCTATCTTACACTGTGCAATTAGGTACACCAGATTTCATTTTCCCTCTGCCTAAGGTTGACATATAGTTAGGAGAATGATCTGCTGAGTTCCACCCAGCTGTGGTTCCCCACCTAAGCTGATCTCATATTGTTAGAGATAATATCTATATTTATTATATTTGGATACTAAGAATATTATATTTGGATACTAATTACTCATCTTAAATGAGAGTGTTCATTTCTCATGTGGCACAATCTACTCAGGTGTACCTGTGGAGTGCATCTCTGAGACAAATAGGTCAATCACTGATATGGGATCCTTGCAAGCCATCCTGGAAGCAGGGAATGCAAGCAGCTGGTGTGGCAGAAAATGGGCAAATACCAACAGGGGTGAACAATAAAAACTATGTTACTGTGATGTGGCTGTCCTGGGCTCAGCACAGCCCCTAACATTTAGGGACACGGAGCCCCATAACGGGGCTCCTGGACAGAGAGGTCTCCACTTTCTGGGCTTCTTCTCTATCAAACTGACAGGGGAAGCATGCAGACAAGGATAACGTCAGCCTAACTGTCATGGTGCTCACCATTCTCGCCATCCCTGCGTCCAACGCTGTGCGTACACACTGCACCTTGTTTAAACAGGTGGTTATCACAAAGAATTGCCAGGCTCCCCCACAATTCTAGGGGTGATCAAAAAAATGACAAGGTTGAACCCATGGAAATTTTACACATTTCCTCTGCGGGTAATGGGTTTCATGTAGTCTCACTGTTTACTATGTCTAGGGAACCCTCCATGAGACAAACCCAGCAGTCATCACCAAAAACAGCTCACTCAGTCCTCATCCTGGCCATGTGCGATGCCAGGGACTCTTTAGAGGACACTGAGTGGTGTATGTGGCCCTTCCAGGGCACAGGGATGCTCATGTGGGCTCTGATGATCAAGGACACACACACACACCACATCACGGGCTACTTATGTATTTGGCTCAGGAAAAGTTTATATACATCAGGCTAGTCGCTGTCTCAGCCAGAATCTAGCTGTACACTTTCATCTAGTCTCTGAACTGGGGTCTCCAGTGTCTCTGAGGACTGGAGACCCAGGGCTGCATGTTGGAGACAGGCTTCCTGGGTGAACAATGGATGCCTGTCTAGCTCAGAGAGCAGAAAAGGAGCAGTAGCTAGAAGAGATAGTGGCAGGTGTTCTAGCTGTCATCATAAAACAAGGAAAGGTGACCAAGTCCACTACCAATGCATGTCGAGAATCTAGAGGAACATATAAGAGCTATTAATCAAATACTACACCACCACAACAAAAACAGTCTTACACTTGAACTGAAATGAACTCACCACAAAGCTGTACAGTGGCTTTTCACAGGGAGGACAGAAGATGAGAGTGTGGACAGGAAGGGGCATGGACACCAAACACTGTCCTCTAATGGAGTGTTTAGGAAGAATGTGGTACCACAACATTCAGAGGAAGCTCTACTCCCAAGCACTCTAACACCCAGGATCATAGGATCAGAGGTGAGGAGGACACAACACCTGTCCCACCACCGGAAGTAACTTGATACAGTGGGACCCAGGCACCTGAGAACTCCATTCCACCATTGGAGTGGGTTCCTTCTGGTCTGAGCCTGTGGCCTGAGCAGACCTTGGGCACAAACTTTGCAGCCAGTCCCAAAACACCCAGAGGAAGCTCCACTCACAGGCTCTCTAACTTGACTTCAGACACAGGGTCCCAGGATCCCGGGAACCCAGGATCCCAGGAGCTTGGTCACAAAAGGATCTTAGGGTCTCGGAGGCAGCTTGACTCCCCGGAGCTCTGACATACCCAGGATCTCAGGATCACAGGATGACAGGATCCCAGAATCATAGAATCACAGAGACACCTGGACTCTGAGGAGCTCTGACACACCCAGCATCCCAGAGTCACAAGATCCCAGATTCACAGGATCCCAGAAACAACTGAACTCTCAGGAGTTCTGACAAAACTAGGGTCAGAAGAAGGATAGGCTCCAGCCACATATACAAGGGCAGGCAGCACTAGAAATGATCAGTTGGTGGGAGGCAAGCATAAGAACATAAGCAGCAGAAACCAAGGTTACTTGGCATCACCAGAACCCAATCCTCCCACTATGGCAAGTCCTGGATACACCATCACACCAGAAAAGCAAGATTCATATCCAAAATCACTTCTCATGATGGTGATAGAGGGAGGAAATACCAGAGAATACCAGTAAACAGCTAGAAACCATTGAAGAGGAAACACAAAAATACCTTAAAGAATTAGAGGAAAATACAATTAAACAGGCAAAGGAAATGAACAAAACTATCCAAGATCTAAAAATGGAAATAGAAGCAATAAAGAAATCAGAAAGGGAGACAACACTGGAGTACAAAATCTAGGAAAGAGATGAGTCACAGATGCAAATATCAACAGAATATAAGAGATAGAAGAGAGAATCTCATTGCAGAAGAAACCATAGAAAACACTGACATAACAGTCAAAGAAAATGCAAAAGGATCCTAACCGAAAACATCCAGGAAATCCAGGACACAGTGAAAACACAAAACCTAAAGATAATAGGTATAAAAGAGAGCAAAGATTCCCAACTTAAAGGGCCAGAAAATATCTTCAACAAAATCATAGAAGAAAAATTCCCTAAGCTAAAAAAAAAAAAAAAAAAAAAAAAAAAAAAAAAAAAAATGCCCATGAACACAAAAGAAACCTATAGAACTCCAAATAGTCTGGACCAGAAAAGAAACTCCTCCTGTCACATAATAATCAAAACACCAAATGCTCTAAACAAAGAAAGAATATTAAAAGCAGTAAGGGAAAAAGGTCAAATAACATATAATGGCAAACCCATCAGAATGACATCAGGTGCCAGACATGGTGGCGCATGCCTTTAATCCCAGCACTCGGGAGGCAGAGGCAGGTGGATTTCTGAGTTGGAGGCCAGCCTGGTAACAAAGTGAGTTCCAGGACAGCCAGGGCTATACAGAGAAACCCTGTCTGGAAAACAAAACAAAACAAAACACAAATGACATCAGACTTCTCACCAGAGATTATGAAGGCTAGAAGATCCTGGGCAGATGTCATACAGACCCAAAAAGAACACAAATGCCAGCCCAGGCTACTATGCCTAGCAAAACTTTCAATAACTGTAGATAAAGAAAACAAGAAAATCCATGACAAAACCAAATGTAAACAATTTCTAGGTGCAAATCCAACCCTATAGAAAGCACTGAAAAGAACCTACAACACAAAGAGGTAACTACAGCTAAGAAAACACAGGGAAAATCCAAGTGAGGGAAGCAAATGTTTGCAAGCACATGCATTCACATGCTCGTGCACACACACGCACACACACACTCACACACACACTCACACACACACTCACACACACACACACTCTCTCTCTCTCTCACACACACACACTCACACACACACACACACACACGCACACACACACTCACACACACACTCACACACACACACACTCTCTCACACACACACACATACACACTCTCACACACTCTCACACACACACTCACACACACTCACACACACACACACTCTCACACATACACTCACACACACACACACACACACTCACACACACACTACCACCACCACCAACAAATGAAAAGGAATTAACAATCATTGGACATTAATGTCTCTAAACATCAATAGACTCAATTCTCCAATAAAAAGACACAGGCTAACAGAATGGGTGGAAAACAGGATGCATCATTCTTCTGCACACCAGAACATACCTCAACAACAAAGATACATGTGACCTCAGAGAAAAGTGCTCAAAAAAGGTTTCTAAGCAAATGCACCCAAGAAGCAGACTTCTGTAGCCTTTCTAACAGATTAGATTTCAAATCAAAATTATTCAAAAGAGATGGGGAAAGACACTTCATACTCAAAGTAAAAATCCACCAACATGACCTCTCACTTCTGAACATTCATGCCCCAAATCCCAGGGTACCCACATTGGTAAAAGAAACATTACTAATGCTTAAATCACACATCAAAACCCACATATTAATAGCAGGAGATTTCAGCACACCAGCAGGTCATCAGGACAGAAACTAAGTAGAGAAATAAAGAAACTGACAGCCATTATAAATCAGATGGAACGAACAAACACCTACAGAACAATGTACATTCTCAGAACCTCAGGAAACCTGTCCAAAACTGACCATATGCTCACAAAGCAAGCCTCAACAGATATAAGAGAACTGAAATATCCCCACCCATCTTACCAGATCACCATGGACTAAAGCTGGAGGTCAACAACAGGAACAGCAGAAAATCTACAAGACCATGAAAACTGAACAACTCTAGGCTCAATGACCACTAAGTTAGGGAAGACATTAAGTAGTTAAACAGTTAATTAATTAACTAATTATTTAAAGACTTCTAGAATTCAATTTAAATCAAGGGACAACATTCCCAAACTTATGGGACACAATGAAGCAGTGCTAAGAGCAAAGTTCGTAGCACTAAGTGTATTCATAAAGAAATTGGACAGATCTCAAACTAGCAACTTAATAGCACCTGAAAGCTCCCAAAAAGAAGCAGCAGAGTCAGAAGCAGCAGCAGCTGCAGAAACAGCAGCAGCAAACCCACCCAAGAGGAGGAGATGGCAGAAAAAAAAATCCCTCAGAGAAAAAAATCAGTCAATTAGAAACAAAAGAGAACAATGCAAAGAAACAACAAAACCAAGAGTTGGTTCTTTGAGAAAATCAACCAGATAGACCAACCTTTTTTTTTTTTTTTTTTTTTTTTTGCTTTTCGAGACAGGGTTTCTCTGTGTAGTCGTGGCTGTCCTGGAACTCACTCTGTAGCCCAGGCTGGCCTCGAACTCAGAAATCCGCCTGCCTCTGCCTCCCGAGTGCTGGGATTAAAGGCGTGCGCCACCACGCCCAGCCTAGACCAACCTTTAAACAAACTAAAAGGCAGAGAGACAGTATCCAAATTAACCAAATCAGAAACTAAAAGAAAGACATAACAACAGGGGGGCTGGTGAGATGGCTCAGTGGGTAAGAGCACCCGACTGCTCTTCCAAAGGTCCAGAGTTCAAATCCCAGCAACCACATGGTGGCTCACAACCATCCTTAACGAGATCTGGTGCCCTCTTCTGGAGTGTCTGAAGACAGCTACAGTGTACTTACATATAATAAATAAATAAATAAATAAATAAATAAATAAAAAGACATAACAACAGACAGTGAAGAAATGGGAAGAATCCTTAGGTCTTACTTCAAAACCTAGTACTCCACAACATTGGAAAATCTAAATGGAGTGGACAGTTTTCTCCATAGATATCATTTACTTATAGTAAAATGAAGATCAGGTAAACCATTTAAATAGACCTACAACCCCTCAGGAAATAGAACAACTCATTAAAAGTCTCCACCAACCCCCCAACCCCACCCCCAAAAACCCAGTACAGACCAGATAGTTTTAGTCCAGAATTCTATGAGACATTTAAAGCTGAGCTCATATTAATACACCTCAAAGTCTTCCACAAAATTGAAACAGAAGGAATATTGCCAAATTCATTCTATGAGGGCACAGTCACTCTGATGCCTAAACCACAAAAAGACACAACAAAAACAACAACAAAGAGAATTCCAGACCAATTTTCCTTAGAAACAATGAGGCAAAAAGACTCAATGAAATACTACCACCAAATCCAAGAACACATCTAAAACATCATCTGCCACGATTAAATAGGCTTCCTTCCAAGGATGCAGGGTAGGTCCAACATGAAAATTCACCAATGAAATCCACCATATAAATAAACTGAAAGGAAAAAAACAAACAAACATGATCATCCCACTAGATGCTGACACGGCTTTGACAAAAATCCAACGCCCCCTCATGTTAAAAGTCATGGAGAGATCAGGGATTCCAGGCCCATACCGAAAAACCGATGGCTGATATCTAAAATATATAAAGAAATCAAGACATTATAGACAACAAACCAAATAACACAATGTTTAAAATGGGGCACAGAATTAAATTGAGTTCTCAACAGAGGGACCTGTAATGGCAGAGAAGCAGTTAGAGAAATGTTCAACATCCTTAGTCATCAGGGAAATGGAAATCAACCCTAATATTTTATCATATACCCATTAGAATAGCTAAGATCAAAAAGTCAAGTGACATCTCATACTACTGAGGATAGAGAACAAAGGGAACTTTATTGCTTTTGGAGTGCCAATTTGTACACACATTTTGGAAATCAATTTGGTTGTGTGTGTGTGTGTTTTTTTAAGAAACTGGAAATAGTTCTACCTCAAGACCAGCTAGACCACTCCTGTCCTTATACTCAGTAGATGTACCACAAAGACACGTGCTCACCTATGTCTGTTTGTTTGTTTGTTTTGATTTGTTTTTCGAGACAGGGTTTCTCTGTGTAGCCCTGGCTGTCCTGGAACTCACTTTGTAGACCAGGCTGGCCTCGAACTCATAAATCCACCTGCCTCTGCCTCCCAAGTGCTGGGATTAAAGGCGTGTGCCACCATGCCCAGCTCAACTATGTTTATAGCAGTTTTATTTATAATAGCCTAAAACTGGAAACAACCTTGTTTTCCCTCAAATGAAGAATGGATAAAGAAAACATGATTCATTTACACAATGGAATACTATTCAGCTATTAAAAACAAAAGTTTCATGAAATTTTCAAGTAAAGGGACAGAACTACAGAATATCATCCTGACTGGTGTAAGACCCAGAAAGACATACATGGTATATACTCTTTTATATACCATAAAGTAGAGGATAAGGATGCCCCAATCCACAGATCCAAAGAAGCTAAGTAACAGAGGGGCCAAGGAAGGATGCTGGCATCTCACTGAGAAGGAGGAATAAAATGGACACTGGTGATGGAGGGAGGGAGGGAACTGGGTGGGAGAGGGAAATGGGGAAGAGGATCAGGAGGGAGAGAGACCTGGGATAGTGGGGGTTGGATTATCAGTGGGACAAACCAGAAACCTAGGACAAGGGAAAGTCAAGAATCTATGAGGGTGACCTTGCTAACACTCCTACCAATTGGAATAACAGAAACTGAAATGGCTCCTTCCTGTAACCATGCAAGTCTTCCAATGGAGGTATGGGAACACCAACCCACCCACAAAACCTTCAACCTACAATTTGTCCTCCCTACAAGTTCTGCAGGGATAAAAATGAAGGAGAAGTTGAAGAATCACCAATCAACAACTGGACCAACTTGAGACCCATGCTTGGGAGAGGGCACCCTGCACCCTGCAATACTGATACTCTGCCATTCTTGCACACTGGGTGGTAGCTTAACTGTCATCTGAGAGGCTTCACCCAGCAGCTGATGGAAACAGAACCAGAGACCCACAGCAAAACATTAGGCAGTGCTTGAGGAATCATGTGGAAGAGGGGAGCACGGACTGAGGATGACAGAGGGGTCAAGGACACACAAAAAACCTTCAGAATCACCCAACCTTGGAACATAGGGGCCTCATTGAAACTGAATCACCAACCAAACAGCATGCATATGACAGATGCAGGCCACCTACATGTATGTAACAGATGTATAGCTTGGTTTTCCTGTGGGACTCCTAACAACTGGAGCAGGGAACTGTCTCTGAAGCTGTTGCCTGCCTTTGGGTCTCTTTCATACAACTGGGCTGCCTTATCTAGCCTCAATAGGAAAAGATGTGCCTAATCCTACTGCATCTAGATATGCCAAAGAGGGCTGAAAGCCATGGGAAGCTTCCCCTTCACTGAGGAGAAAAAGAGAGGGTTATGGAGAGAGGAGAGATGAGAGAGAAGGAATGGGAGGAGAGCAGGGAGTAAGTCCGCAATTGGGATATAAATATAAATTAATTAATAAAAATGTGAAGTAAAAAGAAAATAAAGCAAAAGAAGAGGGAAAAAAAAAGAAAAACAAACCAGCAAACCAGAGGTCAGAAAGTTAAATAATGCAGGTAAAATAGATAAGTTCTAGCAATATAGCACAAATATTGACAAGAGACAAAACCTTGGGTTAAGGCTCAGTCAGTAAAGCACTTGCAAAGCCAACACAAGAACTTGAGTCCAAATCTCTCTACCTACTCGCATTACTGGGCGATTCTAGCAAGGTGATCTACTACTGTGCCACACCCCCAGCCCCTCACTTGGGGAACGCCCACCAGTACTGCTTAGCCACCCTCATCATAGCAACTGCTCTTTCTGAAAACTGAATTAAATCGCAAGCTCTGACCCTCCTAAGACTTCTCATGCTGGAGATACTAGCTAAGACTGTACCCAGCAAAGGACTTCCCTGCACGCTGAGTTCTAACACACTTCTTTGACTAGTGCGTGCGAAACCCTGTCTCAAAAAACAAACTAACAAACAACAAAAAGGCAGGGAACCAACTCCATAAAGTTCCTCAACCTCTACAACTCCACAATGGCGTGTGCACTTCCCCTCCAACCCACACACACATACGCGCGCTCAAATTAATTTTTCAAAAGAGCTCATAATCTAATACTGATAATCTAATTAAGGATCAAAACAAGAAGAGCAGTTTCTCCTGGATTTGTGATGCTCCTGAGCCCCTGTAAAAAGCATAAAAGTAACAAGAGTCTGAAATATCAGCTAGACAGGCAACAGCTGCAGTGCAAGCAGGCTTTGAGACAGGCTGGAGCGCCAGGTCAGCAGTTCAGAGCACTTGCTGCTCTTACAGAGGATATGGGCTCATTCCCAGCACCAACTGTAACCCCAGTTCCAGGGATTCTAACTCCTTTATTGCGGGGTGGGAGGGTGGGGGTTTCCTCAGGCACCAGGCATGGGCATACATGCAGGTGAGACACCCACACACATACATTTAAAGGGAAAAAGAAAAGCTTTGTCTTCAAACATCCCCCAGGTTTACCTTTAAATCAGGTTTCCCAGCTCTGTTCCCAAGGTCCCTTTAAGAGCAGAAACAGAGCCATCTAGTGGCCCAGTGGGGAAAGGCCATGTTTAATTTACCAGAACCCATGTGATGGAGGGAGACAACTGAAGCCTACAACTGTCCTCTGACCTCCACACACATGTGCACACACACACAAGTAAAGGTAATAGTTGTTTGCAGAGATGTCTTAGCTGTTAAGAGTGTGTGCAGTCCTGATCATGTCCAGGGCAGGCACTCTATAACTGATACACACAAGGTAGAGGGTGAAAACCAAATTCTGCAGATTATCTGCTATGCACATCCATCTCTCTCTCTCTCTCTCTCTCACACACACACACACCACCACCACCACCACCACCACACCACACCACACCACACACACACACACCGCCACCACACCATACACGCACACACACACACACACACCACCACCACCACCACCACACCACACACACACACACACACACTCACACTCACACACACAACTCTCTCAGAGAGGGAGAGAGAGAGAGAGAGAGAGAGAGAGAGAGAGAGAGAGAGAGAGAGAGAGAATGAATCATGGGGAGACATGTTGATTTGTGCCATGGTTTTCCTCTTTATCTGTACCTGGAATCCTAATGTTGGAAGTGTCCTCTGCACCACAAACACAGTAGCATATACACTAAAACGACGAACTGGATTGGACTGAGCAAGGTTTATTCCCTGTGAAGGGTGCCAGAGACCTTTTCATTAAGGTATCCTAGCCTACTTTCTGAAGCCACCTGGAGCAAAGGCAATATAGGACAATAGGAGGGTTGGGAGATGTACCACGGATCTCCATCCCATCATTTGGCCCTGCTATATAGTTTCTCCCATTCAGGCACAATGCCTCAGGAGTTCTGGACACCAAGCTCATCAAAGAAAGCCCAAGTGGACAGGCAGCCAGGCCCTCTACTTAGGTGATTCAACCTCCTGTGACTATGGAATGCTATTTGGGAAGGAACTGGTCAGGCTGACAAAACCAAAGGTAATCTTGCTGGGAGCCAGGAGAAAAGCCAAAACAAAGGATACCAGAGCTCTAGGCTGCTGTTTGGAAGACTCTGCTCAAAAAACGTCACCAGAAAATTCAAAGTAAGAAAAATTTTACTTATAATAGGTGAAATTAAATGCACTGGAAGTCAGGCCTGGTGGCCCAGGCCTCAAATCTCAGAACTCTGGAAACTGAAACAGGAAGATTGGGATTGTAAGTCTAGCCTGGGCTACCTAGGGAGACATGGCCTCAAAAGGGAAAAATGGCATCCAGATGAGCTAACATGTTGGACATTAGCCCCAGCCAATTTCAGCATGTCCTGAACATATGAGCCCAGAGTTGGGTAAACTTGCCTAACACAAAAAGGCCTGCTTAGTAATAAAGTAAGTAAACTTCTCTGCATAGGATAGTTTATATCTGGGCTTAGGAGAGTGAACATGTATCCAGAAATCATTGCTTCCCAGTTGGCAGCCATAAGGATATTCTTAGAGTCAGTGTTATAAGCCAGAGCTAACTTCAACCAGAAGACACAACAACCTATGCATCTTCAGGGTAGCCCCACATTTGGGTCCTTGGCAGAGGGTCCAAAGAGCTCAGACAGTTTCATGGCCTACTACAGGAAGAAGAATAAGTTAGCTTATCTGGGTGCTTTAGTTAGTCAGGGTCCAGGCAGAAGTGGCCAGATAGCTCCCCCACAGCAACATCCACAGGGACAGGCAGCCCTTCACCTGTACTCACCCACAGAGACCTACATTTAACCCTAGAGTCAGCCCTAAATGCCCTCAGGAGAGAGCAGGTGTTTTGAGGCTTCTCATCCTTCCTCCACAGACCTGATTCCAGCCAATGAGGTGGCCTCTGGGTCTGCATGCACATTGAGAACACATGGGGAGCTTTCAGCTTCAAGTGATCCAAGCCAGGGATTGCTTGACTTATCTTAGGGTGGGAAGGCCGGGTCTCTCCTGTGATTCTCATGTCCAGCTGAGTTCTGTGGGGGTGACAAGGACATTCAGCATAGAAGGCCTTGGATAAACTATTGAGGATGGATAGCAGAACATGCAGAGAGACAGAGAGAAGGAGGCTTGTGGGTGAGCGAGAGAAAGAGGATGAAGGAACAGGGCCTTGGGAGGTGGCTCAGTCAGTAAAGTGCTTGCAGCACAAGCATGGGGAACTGAGTTCGATTCCCAGGTGTCTTACAAACAAGCTCAGTTTGCTGTCACAACCTGGTGAGCCCAGCACTGGGGACACAGACACAGGTGGAAACCTGGCACTCACTGTTCAGGCAACTTAGCCAATTTGGTGTCAAAAGACAGGGTGAACAAGTCCTGAGAAGCAGCTGTCCTCTGGCCTCCATATGCATGTGCACACGTGCACCCAATCATGTCTGTTCACACAGCGCACACATCTGTGTGCACATGCACTCATGGATGCACCTGCACACATACACTGGTATCCTGAAAACTGAACAGAGACTCAGGTAGACCATGGGTGCACAGTCTGCAAAATATCAAAAGAGATGAGAGGCGGAGGGATGGACAAGACAGAGCTCCGGCTCTAAGCCAGGTCAAGAGTTGTGTGTGGGCTGGGCCTGGTTGACAGAACCAGTCCCAGGAATGCCAGGATTGCACGGAGGATCCCTGTTTCAAAAAACTATTAAAAAACAAAACAAAAAAAAAATGGAAAACTCACCATATCATCATTACTTGAAGGAAAATCTATGGGTGCTTATTCCCTTGTGCATCAAAGTGGAAAGTTTTAAAGGTTTGTTACTCTCTAAATTTATGAGTGCCTGCAAGACTTTATATCCACCTTATGTGTGCATGTGCCGACAGAGGCTATAAGTTCAGATCAGATGCCCTGGAACTGGATTACAGGTAGTTGTGAGCTGCCCAAATTATGTGTTGAGTCCTGGCTTCAGTCCCCAGCACTACATAAAGGAGAGGTGATGGCACACCATTGTAATCCTTTCTCTCGGGGTGGGGGAGGGGTAGAGGCAGGGTCATCAATACCCATGAGAATAAGCCAGCTAGCCTTGTTGCCTAAATATGCCCCTTACAAGGTATAAAAAGTGTGTCCTTTCTTTGTTCTGGGTCTCTCCTCTTGCCTGCGTGCTGAGGAGGGTCCCCAACAAGTTGGAATAATAATGAAAACCTCTTGCCATTTGCAGCGATGGCGGTCTCTATGGTCTTTGTGAGTGAGAGTCTTTTGACAGACTCCAACAATAACAATATGCCTGGTTTATGTGTTAGTGGTGGTGGTGGTGGTGGGGGGGTCAATGCCAAGGTCAGTTCCTCCTTTGTGAGCACTAACTAACCACTGAGGTACACAATGGTACTGGTTCTCGCTATGTAGCCAAGGCTGGCTTGGGATCACAGCCCTCATGCCACAGGCTTCCAAGTGCTAAGATGAAAGTTACACACCACTACACACGGCAGCAGGCTGCTAGTACATGTCTTCTCCTTACTTCCCTCTTGCTATAGCAAGGAGATTCTCCACAGGAATAGTCACCGAGGGACTTCTTGGGCGTTGTGTAGATCCAATCTCCTATCGGTGGGCAACTCCACTGGATCCATTCTTTGGTTTTTGAGACATGCTCTCCTGTATGCCAGACTAGTCTCAGCCTGGAAATGCAGCCAAGGGTGACCTTAAGCCCCCGGTCTCTAGCCCCAAGAGAAAGGATTACAGTGGTGTGCCATCACCTCTCGTCTATGTAGTTCTGGGGACTGAAGCCAGGACCTCATACAGGCCAGGAAAGCAGTGAACGGATGGAGCCACACCGACAGCCCTCTTAGCCTCTTTTATTTTTTTCAATACAGCTTAGATATGTTCCTCGGTTGGAGCTGGGGAGACCAACCAATCAGCATTATCTTTTTTTTTTTTTAAGGGCATCTCATTGAACCTGAAGCTTTTTGCAGCTCAACTGGCTCAGCAGTTCAGAGTGCTCACTGCTTTTGTAGAGAGCTGGAGTTTGATTCTGTTGTTATTGTTGTTGTTGCTTGATTTTGTTTTTGTTTGTTTGTTTTTGTCTTTGTTTTGTTATTTGAGACAGGGATTCTCTGGGCAGCCCTGGACAGCCCAGAACTCAGTCTATAGACCAGACTGGCATCAAACTCAGTGTACCAGTTGTTTCTGCTTCCTGAGCGCTGGGATTAAAGGACTGCACCTCTCCCTCCCTGCTCAGAGTTTGATCCTTAACACATACTTTAGGCAGCTCACAACTGCCTGTCATCCAGTTCCAGGGGATCTGATCTCACCTTTTGGCCTCCACATACAGGTGATGCATATGAACTCTTGCAGGCACACATACATATAAATAAAAACAAAGTAATAAACCTATTAAACTCTCCACTTTGATGCACATGGGAATAAACACCCATAGCTTTTCTTTCCAATAATGATGCTATGGTGAGTTTTCCTTTTTATTTTTTTTAATTTATCTTTATTAGATATTTTCATGATATACATTTCAAATGCTATCCCGAAAGTTCCCTATACCCTCCCTCCACCCTGTTCCCCTACCCACCCACTCCCACATCTTATCCCTGGCATTCCCCTGTACTGGGGCATATAAAGTTTACAATACCAACGGGCCTCTCTTCCCAGTGATGGCCGACTAGGCCATCTTCTGCTATATATGCTGCTAGAGACACGAGCTCTGGGGTTACCGGTTAGTTCATATTGTTGTTCCACCTATAGGGTTGCAGCACCCCTTCAGCTCCTTGGGTGCTTTCTCTAGCTTCTCCATTGGGGGACCTGTGTTCCATCTTATAGATGACTGTGAGCATCCACTTCTGTATTTGCCAGGCACTGGCATAGCCTCATAAGAGACAGCTATAACAGGGTTCCTTCAGCAAAATCTTTCTGGCATATGCAATAGTGTCTGGGTTTGGTGGCTGATTATGGGATGGATCCCCAGGTTGGGTAGTCTCTGGAGAGTCTATCCTTTCATCTTAGCTCCAAACTTTGTCTCTGTAACTCCTTTCATGGGTATTTTGTTCCCTATTCTAAGGAGGAATGAAGTATCCACCCATTGGTCTTCCCTCTTCTTGATTTTCTTGTGTTTTGCAAATTGTATCTTGGGGGTTCTATGTTTCTGGGCTAATAATCACTTATCAGTGAGTGCATATCTAATGACTTCTTTTATGCAAATCAAAACAACCCCGAGATTCCACCTCTCACCAGTCAGAATGGCTAAGATCAAAAATTCAGGTGACAGCAGATGCTGGCAAGGATGTGGAGAAAGAGGAACACTTCTCCACTGCTGGTGGCATTGCAAGCTTGTACAACCACTCTGGAAGTCAATCTGGAGGTTCCTCAGAAAATTAGACATAGTACTACTGGAAGATCCAGAAATACCTCCTCCTGGGCATATACCCCAAAGAAGTTCCAACTGGTAATAAGAACACATGCTCCACCATGTTCATAGCAGCCTCATTTATAATAGCCAGAAGCTGGAAAGAACCCAGATGTCCCTCAACAGAGGAATGGATACAGAAAATGTGGTACATTTACACAATGGAATACTACTCAGCTATTAAAAACAATGGATTTATGAAATTCTTGGGCAAATGGATGGATCTGGAGGATATCATCCTTAGTGAGTTTTCCCTTTTTTAAATGTTTGTTGTATTCATAAAATAAACATTTAAAAAAGGGAAAACTCACTAAGGATGATATCCTCCAGGGGACCTGTCTTCAGAGACATCAGAAGAGGGCATCAGATCCCATTTCAGATGGTTGGGAGCCACCATGTGGTTGCTGGGAATTGAACTCAGGACCTTTGGAAGAGCAATCCGTGCTCTTAACCACTGAGCCATCTCTCCAGTCCCTGGTGTTTGTTTGTTTGTTGTTTTGTTTTGTTTTGTTGTTTTTTAATAGTGTTTTGAAACAGAGTTTCTCTGTGTAGCCCTGACGGTCCTGGAACTGGCTCTGTCAACCGGGCCCAGCACCTCACGATTCTTGACCTAGCTCAGAGCTGGAGCTCTGTCTTCCTCGTCTCTCCACCTCTCATCTCTTTTAAGGAATTCGCAGCAGCCTGTGCAGCCATGGCCTACCCAAGTCTCTGTTCAATTTCCAGGGTCCCTGGGTATGTGGTGGTGCATGCATACGTGCATGTGCAGCTGTGCATGCTGTGTGAACATACATGTTTGTATTCTATGTGCAAATGCATGTGAAAGCCAGGCACAACTGCCTCTCAGGAGTTGTTCACCCTGTCCTTTGACAACACATATGCTAAATTGCCTATATAGTGAGTCCCAGGGTCCCCCTGTGTTTGTGTCCCCAGTGCTGGACTCACAAGGTTGTGACAGCAAACTGAGCTTGTTTGTAAGACACCTGGGAATCGAACTCAGTTCCCCATGCTTGTGCTGCAAGCACTTTACTGACTGAGCCACCTCCCAAGGCCCTGTTCCTTCATCCTCTTTCTCTCGCTCACCCACAAGCCTCCTTCTCTCTGTCTCTCTGCATGTTCTGCTATCCATCCTCAATAGTTTATCCAAGGCCTTCTATGCTGAATGTCCTTGTCACCCCCACAGAACTCAGCTGGACATGAGAATCACAGGAGAGACCCAGCCTTCCCACCCTAAGATAAGTCAAGCAATCCCTGGCTTGGATCACTTGAAGCTGAAAGCTCCCCATGTGTTCTCAATGTGCATGCAGACCCAGAGGCCACCTCATTGGCTGGAATCAGGTCTGTGGAGGAAGGATGAGAAGCCTCAAAACACCTGCTCTCTCCTGAGGGCATTTAGGGCTGACTCTGGGGTTAAATGTAGCAGCTCTCTGTGGGTGAGTACAGGTGAAGGGCTGCCTGTCCCTGTGGATATTGCTGTGGGGGAGCTATCTGGCCACTTCTGCCTGGACCCTGACTAACTGGGCTCCTATTCTTCTTCCTGTAACTGTCTGGGCTCTTAGGACCCTCTGTCAAGGCTTGAAAAGGGGGAACTAGACTACTCTGAGAAAACCTAGGAGTCAAGGAAGACAGAGGCCAGAAAACAACTTTATGATATTGGTTCTTCTTTTAGCTTGACTGGGTTCTGTGGGTAGGACCTAGGTTAGCAGGTTTACATGGTAAGCACCCTTACCTGCTGAGGAATGGCACTGATGGCTGCTAATATTTAATTTTTTTATGCAAAATAAACACTTCTGTCTCTCTAGCAGGCTAACTTGCTTCTGTCGTTATGAGTAGTAAGGATCTAGGTACATAATTGTGTTTTTTTAAACAGGTTCTTACTGCATAGCACTGGCTGGCCTGGAGCTCTCAATAGATCAGCGGTTCTCAACCTGTGATTTTCAGCCTCTTTGCTGGGTAGAAAGGACGTCCAATGACCTCTCAGAGGTGTCCTCTAAGACCCTCAGAAAACACAGATACTTACATTATGATCCGTAACTAGCAAAACTAGAGTTAAAGAGAAGCAACAAAAATTTTATGATTGGAGGTCACCGCAACTGTTGGGACCTGTATTAAAGGGTCCCAGTGTTAGGAAGTTTGAAAACCACTGCTCTACAGTGACCAAACTGATCTTCTTACATTGAAGGGAGTTGTCTGTCTCTGCCTTTCACATGCTGGGCTTACAGGTGCAAACCCCTATGGCTGGCTTAGAGAATTGTTAAAGTGAATTTCTTAAGCAGGTGCTGTAGCTTCTACGTCACAGGTTATTTCTCTGCTGGTGAAGTGAGACAATTTAAACCAGACTAGATTGTGTTAAAGGCAGGTTTATTAAGAAGCTGTTCTCCAGCTACTTCACTGACCGCAAATATTGAGGCCAGGAACGTTGCCATTCGGGGGAAGGGAAGAAGGAGAAAAGGGGCATCAGAGTGTGCATGCAGAGAAAGAAGAGAAGAAGAAAGCAAAATGTACAGACTATATAGGGAAGAGCCTCTGGGGGGAGGGCAGGCCAGCCCCTTGTCAGCAAATGTTTGATTTATATAACCTTTTTTTTTTTTTTTTTTTTTTTTTTAGATTAAGGAGGGGAAGAGAAGACTGGGGGCTGTGTGAGAGACACTGGGCATCCATTTGCACATAAGGTCAAAGGACAACTTTTCAGGGTGAGTTCTTCTGCCTGGGCCTTTGTGTTCTGAGGATGGAACTCAGGTCTTAAAGCTTTCTCGGCTTAGCAAGTACCTTACCTGCTGAGCTACCACGCTGGCTCTGATATCTCGACCTCATATGTCTATTTTATATACCTATAGACCCAGGGTCACAGAAACGTTCTTGGGTGAGCTGTGTGTGGAGCTGTGGCGTGCATGGTGCTGGGGCGTGTGTAGGTCATATCTGTAATCCAGCACTTAGAAGAAGGTGGAGAAGCATCCGGGGCTCAAGCCCACCTTGGCTGCAGAGACCACCCTAAAACAATCCAAAACAGAAAGAGAGATCTTTGCTGAAAGGGGTCAAACTGGAAAGAGATTTTTGAGGCACTAGACCAGGTAGAGGAGATTGCCTAATGCTTAGCTGTGGCAGGGCTGAAGGTGGTTTTGATGCAGTATGCGGTGAAGGGGGGGAGGGGGAGAGCAGCTTCCACATAGGTGTCTTGCACACTGCCTATTAAGGACATCTATTTTTCTGCCCAGCTTACCTTGGACATGAGTGACTCAGTTCAAACGGAGCTGAAGTCTTCGCTGGCCTTAAGTTCCCTGTGTAGCCAAACATACTCTTGAAATTTTCTTTTAATTTTTAAAATTTTATTTATTTGCATGAGTATGAATGTTTTGCCTGTGTGTATATGTGCACCAGGTGCATGCTTGGTGCATAAGGAAGCCAAAAGGGAACTCTGGATTCGATGGAACTATAGTTATGGATGGTTGTGAACCACCATGTGGATGCTGAGACTTGAAGGGATTCCGCTATAGAAAAACACCAGTGCTCTTAAGCACTGAACCATCTTTCCCGCTCCAAGACCTGGAATTCTTGATCCTACTGCCTCTACCCCACCCGAGTGCTCAGATTGCTGGCATGCACCACCACGTTCAGTTTGTATGGCAGTAGGAATGGAACAGGGCCCTGTGTGTGCCAGGCAAGCTCTACCAACTGAGCTGCATCCCAGCCGGTGCTATCCTGGAAGGGTTTTCTGTAAGTCAGTCCAGGGCTGGTTCCTGCAGTTCCCCCAGTGACCACAGCCTGTTGAGAGAGTCCATGTCCTACACGGATGGTGTGGGGAAGTGATGCCAACTCTGAGTCTGCTCTCACCCTGTGGTGCCTGGTGACTCTAACATGCTAACAGCACATGCTAACATGCTAAGAGACACAGCCAGCACATGCTAACATGCTAACATGCTAACAGGCACAGCCAGCACAGAAGATCTCTCTGGTGGTTTTCCTGCCTACAGGTGGTGTCTTTCCTCCAGTCAACATGGCTACCTCAAAGGCTCCCAAAGAGAGGCTGAAGAACTATAAGTACCGAGGCAAAGAAATGTCAGTGAGTATAAACTGGGGGCCATAGCTGAAGTGCTCATGGATGGATGGGATGTAAGCTGGGTATGGTGGCACACAATTGTGATCTCAACACTGCAGAAGCAGAGGGAGGATGAGTTGAATCTTTGAGACTGGCCTGGGCTACAGAGTAGAAGGGAAAGCCCATTTGAAACAAAACCATAATCAAAATGAGTCAAGGTCAGGGAGCTGGCTCAGCTTGCCTCACAGATCAGATGACCTGAGCTCTGTCCCAGGAAGCCACAGTGTGGCAGAAGAGAACTAACTCTTGAAAGTTGTTCTCTGACCTCCACTCACACATTGCACAAGCACACAAGATGCTGACTACAATTAAATTTAGAAAACAAGGGGCCTGGACAGAGGGCTCTTTAGTTAAGAGCACTGCCTGCTCTTCAAGAGAACCCAGGTTCAATTCCCAGCATACACATGGTGGCTCACATTTGTCTCTAACTCCAGCTTGAGGACATCTGATAACATCTTCTAGTCTCTGTATAAAACACACACACGGTACACAGAAATGCAAGCAAGGAAAACACCCCTAAAAGTTAAAAACTAATACTAATAATGGAGTAATGTCCTGGGTCTCCAGCAACCTGGCTGTAACAGCTCCAAACGTGTGTTTTTCTTATCAGTTGCCACGACAACAGAGGATTGCTTCCAGCCTACAACTCCGGAAGACCAGGAAAGATGAGCAGGTGTTAAAGAGAAGAAATATCGATCTGTTCTCCAGTGACATGGTTTCCCAAGAGGTGTGTTAGAACTCAGAGTGCAGGGAAGTCCTGTGCTAGGTACAGCCTTAGCTAGTATCTCCAGCATGAGAAGTCTTAGGAGGGTCAGAGCTTGTGATTTAATTCAGTTTTCAGAAAGAGGAGTTACGATGAGTGTGGAGCTTAGCATTACTGGCCTGCACTCCTCCAATGAGGGGTGGGGGTGTGGCTCAGTGGTAGATCACCTGCCTAGAATCCCTCAGTAATGTGAGTAGGTAGAGAGCTTTGGACTCAAGTTCTTGTGTTGGCTTTGCAAGTGTTTTACTGACTGAGCCTTAGCCCAAGGTTTTCTCTCCTGTCAATTTTGATGCTACGTTGTTGGAGCTTATCGATTCTACCTGCATTATTTAACTAGCTGGCATCTGGTTTGTTTGTTTTGTTGTTGTTGTTGTTTTGGTTTTTCGAGATAGGGTTTCTCTGTATAGCCCTGGCTTTCCTGGAACTCACTTTGTAGACCAGGCCTCTGCCTCTCAAGTGCTGGGATGAAAGGCGTGTGCCACCACACCCAGCTTGTTTTTTTTGTTTTGTTTTGTTTCTTTGTTTGTTTGTGTTTCTTTTTTCTTTTTTACATTTCTTATTAATTTATTTACTTTATTTCCCAATCATAAATTCACTCCCTGCTCTCCTCCCATCCCCTCTCTCTCCTCTCTCCATAATCCTCTCCTTTCTCCCCCAACAAGGGAGGCCTTCCATGGATATCAATCCTCCGTGGCATATCTAGATGCAGTAGGATTAGGCACATCTTTTCCTATTGAGGCTAGATAAGGCAGCCCAGTTGTATGAAAGAGTCCCAAAGGCAGGCAACAGCGTCAGAGACAGTTCCTTGCTCCAGTTGTTAGGAGTCCCACAGGAAAACCAAGCTACACATCTGTTACATACATGTAGGTGGCCTGCATCTGTCACATGCATGCTGTTTGGTTGGTGATTCAGTTTCAATGAGGCCCCTATAGGCCCAGGTTAGGTGATTCTGAAGGTTTTTTGTGTGTCCTTGACCCCTCTGTCATCCTCAGTCCGTGCTCCCCTCTTCCACATGATTCCTCAAGCACTGCCTAATGTTTTGCTGTGGGTCTCTGGTTCTGTTTCCATCAGCTGCTGGGTGAAGCCTCTCAGAGGACAGTTAAGCTCAGTTTGCCCTCTGACCACCTCCTCACTCCTATCCTTTCTTCTGAAAGAGGCTGAATGACTAACCTGAATGTGGTTTTCCTGGCAGGCCAGCTTCACTCTGGACGACATCATCCAAGGGGTGAATAGTTCAGATCCAATCCTGCATTTTCGGGCTACCCGGGCTGCCAGGTACTACAGTGCAAACTCTGGTATTTGTAGTTTTATAGCCAAAAGTGAGTTCCAGGAGCCTGTTGGATTTTCTGGTGCTGGCAAAAATGCCCATACCATGCAGAAAAAAGTCTAGTTCATCCAAAAGCAGGAAGCAACCACCACACTCAATTGTCCTTGAGGGCAACTTAAGAAATGCCGCGTGTTGTCAGAGATGAATTGCTCAATTTACATTGGCCTCTGCAGGGATTTCAGGCCATAGATAATACCTGAAGGGCAAAAAGTTGCTTTAGGACCACTGCAAAGACTTACAGAAGTAACAATAGCTCTAGCTAACTCTCTTATCTGGTAGTTAAGGATTGGGGCTTTAGCATAGGGATAGAGCACCTGCCTAGAACTCCCCAGGGTAGGGTTGAGGTGTGGCTCAGTGCAAGAACACTTGCCTAGAATCACCAAGTGAGGGGCTGGGGCTGGGGCTTAGTAGTGGCTGAGCACCTGACTGGAATCCCCCAGTGAGGGGCTGGGGGCATGGCACAGTGGTTAGAGCACCTGCCTGGCATATATGAGGCCTTGGGTTCAACTAGTAACATTGGAAAAAAGCAGATAAGAATGCCAAGAGCATGTGTTCCCACACACTGTGACTCTCCCCTACTCTTTTTGTCTCACTGCACAGGGAAATGATATCTCAGGAAAATACCCCTCCTCTCAATTTGATTATTGAGGCGGGGCTCATTCCCAAGCTGGTGGACTTCCTGAAGGTGACACCTCACCCCAAGCTGCAGTTCGAGGCCGCATGGGTGCTCACCAACATTGCCTCAGGAACTTCAGAGCAGACCCGAGCTGTTGTGAAAGAGGGTGCCATTCAGCCCCTGATTGAACTCCTCTGTTCCCCATACCTGACAGTGTCTGAGCAGGCAGTGTGGGCCCTTGGGAATATCGCTGGTAAGACACTGTCCTCAGTGTGCTAAGGCATGGGGTGAGGGGGCGGGGTGGGCGTGTCTCTGTTACACTTGATTTCCTGGCACCCGCATCACCCCCAGTGTAAATACCTAGTGCTGTGGAGTGAGCTGCTTCACAGCCCGAAGCAAAGGTCAGAGACTGAGAGTGGAGGTGGGACCTGATGAGGCTAAAGCAGGAAGCAGCACAGGAGGCTCAGCTCTCTCCAGGGTCTACAGCTGCTTCCGGATCACAGATAAGCCCAGGTCTACGTGTAGTGGTGCACAGCTGCGATCCTAACATTGGGGAGGTGAAGGCTGGAGGAGCAGGAATTCAAGGTTAGATCTGAGGCCAGCCTGGGGTCCCTGAGAGCCTTGTCTCAAACAACCACAATGTTTGGGGGTAAAGTGTGAGGACTAGTTTTGATCCCCGGACAGTATGGTGATGCGTACTTGTATTCCCAGCATGTAGGGGACAGAAATGAGAAGGTCATCTTGAGTTCTAAGCCAGCCAAGAATGCATAGCATGCCCTTGTCCCAAAAAAAATGAAAAGGGAGACCACAGTAGTCTGGGTTAAGTAGCATGCGGGAAGCTTCAGATTCCATCTCAACATCTTATAAGCCAGGAATGGGGTAGCTGCCTGTAGACCCAGCACTGAGGCGTTAGGGGCAAGCGGACCAGAAGATCAAGGTCATTCTTGGCCTTGTGTATAAAGCCAACCTGTGCTACATGAGGACACGACTCAAAATGAAACAAAAATAAGGCTTAGGCCCTCGCAGTATGCGTCTATTCTATTTAATGTATGTGGTGAATACACTGTCACTCGCTTTTCAGACGCACCAGAAGAGGGCATCGGATCCCATTACAGAAGGTGTGAGCCACCAGGTGGTTGCTGGGATTTGAACTCAGGAACCTCTGGAAGAGCAGTCAGTGCTCTTAACCACTGAGCCATCTCTCCAGCCCATGTGTTTCTTCTTAAGTAATCCAGGACCCTAGAAGGCCTATATCTATCTCCTGGGAAAAATCAGAGGGGGGGGGGCGGTGCAGGGGTGATATATAATAGTGTAGTTGTAGATAGATGGAGAGATAGAGACAGAAACAGTGTTCTGAGGTTGAAATGAGATGTCTTCCCTGAAAAGCCCAGTGTGGTCTGGGAGGTAAATGCTTTATGCCGCATGTGGCATGGGAAAATCCAAGGCAGGAAAGAGTTGGAAGCCCCAGATTCTAGGCTGAAATTAGCAGAGTGTACTGGGGGGGTGGGGGTGGGGCTCAATTGAGCCCCTTGGGATTTGGACAATTAAAACTGACCCAGTGTTAGTAGTTTTCAAGTTCAGAGAAGCTACAGTCCCCCTGTGTCAGTACTGGGGTCTCCAGGGACTTCAGGCCTGAGCTACCCAAGAGAATGCAGAACAACCACGCAGATGCGATGGTTTGGTTTGGTTTGGTTTGGTTTGGTTTGGTTTGGTTGTTTGGGTTTTGGTTTTGAGACAGTGTTTCGTCTCTGTCATCCTGACTGTCCTGGATCTTGCTCTGTAGATCAGGCTAGTTTCAACGTCAAGAGTTCCGCCTGCCTCTGCCTCCCAGGTGCTAGGATTAAAGGCTTGTGCCATCACGGTACAGCAAAACAACCATTTTGCAATGTTTCCGGAGAACTGCCTCTTTGACAGAGGTTGGATTTTGTATTTTTTGGAGTCAATAGGAAACTTAAGACCGAGGTAGGTGTGATTTAGGCATTGTCTTGATAGCTAATGGTGTAAACCAAGACTTCTTGAGTGTCATATTCATCTACTGGG
Organism: Mus caroli; assembly: GCF_978045245.1. NCBI lineage: Eukaryota > Metazoa > Chordata > Mammalia > Rodentia > Muridae > Mus > Mus caroli. Next base: position 149,504,279 of record NW_028227259.1, on the reverse strand, counting down.
GCTGGGTGTGCTTGCTTGGCATGCAGGAGGCCTGGGATTTTTGTCCTTAGGACAATGTAAAATTGGGCATGAGACTGCGCACCTCTGATCCCAGTAATTGGAAGTTAGAGACAGGAGGATCAGGTAGAGTTCAAGGTCACCCTTGGTTACGTACTGAATTTGAGGCCAACCTGAACTACATGGAAAGTTCCAGGCCAGTTAGAGCTACATAGTGAGACTGTCTCAAAACAGTCAGGGGTTGGAGAGATGGTTTTGTAGTAAAGAGCAAAGGTTGCTCTAGCAAAAGACTTGAGTTGGGTTCCTAGCATCCACATGGTAGAGGCTCACAGTCACCTGTAACTGGCATCCCAGAGGATCTGATGCCCTCTTCTGGCCTCCTCAGGTACCAGCCCCACATGTGATTTGATAGGGATAAGGTTGGTTTATTAAGGACCAGTACGATGACTCAGTGAGCAAAAGGCACTTATCACCAAGCCTGATGACCTAGGCTGTAGCTCAGCCCACATAGTGAAAAGAGAGAACTGACTCTTACAGATAGTCCCCTCACCTCCAAGTGCACACTGTGACATGTGTGTGCACATGCATGAACTTACACATATGCACACATAAATGTTTTATGAAATATTGGTATATTAAAGACTAGGCAAGGTTGGGGCAGGAGAGTCATGAGAACAATGTAGTAGGTTACACAGTGAGTTTGAGGCCGGTGTCTCATATGTAACAAACTCTCTTATAGACAGACAGAAAGATGCCAGACACGCAGGTGCAGATCTTTACTCCCAGCACATGGGAGGCAAAGGCAGGTGGGTCTCTGTAAGTTTGAGGTCAACATGATCTACATAATGAATCCCAGGACAGACAGGGCTGCACAACGAAACAATGTCTACAAATAAAAAAATAAAAAATGGGCAGGCGTGGCAACACTTGCCTTTTATACCAACACTCAGAAAGCAGGACAATGTGTGTGTGTATGTATACATATACATATACATATACATATATATATATATATATATGTGTGTGTGTGTGTGTACACATGTATATATATATATATATACATATGTATACATACACATATATATGTATATATGTGTACAAACACATACACATATCATTCTTTAGGGGAAATAAAGTGTTCTCTATCAAACTCTGTCTTTGGAGAGTCGTGGTATGAACCGCAGCTAGTGTTTAGAATCAACTGACAACCTAGGCAAAGCTGGCTGTCCTCCTGTGTCCATGACCTCTGCTCAGAACAACTGTGGCTGTGCAGTGCCTGCTTGTGACATGAGTACCCACCAGCCACCTAGGAATACCAGAAACTAGTATATAGCCATTCTTACTATGTGCCAGACACTCCAAACTGAGTTTTAGTCTATCATCCTTTGTATAAAATTTTTAAAAGTATATGTATTTATTTGAGGTGGGGGTGGGGACTGTTCACATGCCACAGCTCAAATGTCTCTGGAGAATAATCTTTAGGAACTGGTTCTCCCTGCCATCTTGTGGGTCCCAGGAATTGGACTCAAGTCATCGGGATTCTGCAAGTGCCTTTATCCACTAAGCTGTCTAGCTGGATCACACATAAACTTTTAACATGTTTTCTTACATGTATCTATGTGTCTGGTATTGGTATGTGACTACAGGTGCCCACTGAAGCCAGAAGAGAAAGCCAGATCTCCCTGGCAGTGTAATTATAGGCAATTGTGAGCTGACATGGGTAATGTATCTGAGAATCCAGCTCAGATATGCTACAAGAGCAGTATGTATCCTAACCACTCTCCAGTCCTGTTATCTATAAACTTTCAAAGTTAGACACTCAATTACACTCAATTTGAGTTTCTCCTTGCCCACTTTTTGAGGAAAGGGGATTGAGATGTAGTCCTGGCTGGCTTGTGACTCGCTATGTGGATCTGGATGGCCTTGAACTCACAGAGATGAAGTTGCCTCTGCTTCCTGAATGCTGGCTCAAAGCTGTGTGCCTGGATCTTTGTTCTCATGCTCTCTTCCATTTGTAGGAGACTGTGCAGAATTCAGAGACCATGTCATCTCCAATAATGCCATCCCGCACCTGATCAACATTATTTCAAAAGGCATACCAGTGAGTATATTTATTGATTCATTTACTTATTGCATTTCACTTGCTCGCTCTCGTTCTCTCTCTCTCTCTCTCTCTCTCTCTCTCTCTCTCTCTCTCTCTCTCTGTGTGTGTGTGTGTGTGTGTGTGTGTGTGTGTGTATACATTGAACTTAGGTTGTTGAGCCGGGCAGTGGTGGCACACGCCTTTGATCCCAGCACTTGGGAGGCAGAGATAGGTGGATTTCTGAGTTCTAGGCCAGCCTGGTCTACAGAGTGAGTTCCAGGATAGCCAGGACTACACAGAGAAACCCTGTCTCGAAAAAAAAAAAAAAAAAAAAAAGAAAGAAAGAAAAAAAGAAAGAAAGAAAGAAAGAAAACCAACCTTAGGTTGTCATAGTTGGCAACAAGTGTCTTTACCTGTTAAACCATCTTGCTGGTTCAATGATGATGATTCCTCTTCCTCCTCTTCCTCCTCCTCTTACTCCTTCTTCCTCTCCCTCTTCTTCCTTTTCTTCTTCCTCTTCCTCTTCTTCCTTTTCTTCTTCCTCTTCCTCTCTTTTTTCTCTTCTTCCTCTTCTTCTTTTTCTCTTTTTCTCCTCCTGCTCTTCCCCAGACCACCACCACCACCACCTCCTCCTCCTCTTTGGTAGATTGTCATAAATCCATGCCAGGCCTCAGACTCACCAAGTATGCAAGGATCACCTTGAACATCTGATCTCCCTGCCTCTATCTCATCTTACCAGTGGTAGGTAGGACTGTACGTGTTCACCGCCACAACCATGTTTGTGTGGTACTGAGGATGGGACCTAGGGCTTTGTTCAAGCCAGGCAAGCACTCTCTCAACTGAGCCATGTGTCTAGCCCAAGAGAACACTTGAATACTCACAAGAGAACTGTGTGAGACAAGAGGCTAAAAACCGTCATGGAAAGCATTGCCAACCCCTGACTTAGACTAGGAAGAGGGCCTGGGATAAGGCCCTTGAGCCTCCAGTGTTCCACATCAGGTAGGAAGCTGGCCATGGTACTATTCACATGTGATCCCAGCATTCACAAAACTTCAGCAGAAGGATGGCAGTTTCACTGTCAGCCTGGGCTGCAGAGCGAACCTGAAGGTCTGCCTGCAGCTGCATAGGGAGCCGTGCCTCATCTACTCTGAAAAATAGGAGGCAGGTCATGGCTAAAGAGTTGTCAAGGGACGATTAGAGGGGTGGGCTCGATAGTCTCAGGTCCTGTTTCCACACAGATCACAGGGATCCCTAGAACAGACTATTTAGGAGAGAAGGTGGAAAGACCCGAAGGCAGAGCAGAAAAATGACTTTTTTGAGAAGGGGTGGTTTCCTGTGTAATCTGGTCCATCCTGGAACTCACTCTGTAGACCAGGCTGGCCTCAACTCAAAGATCAGCCTGTGTGTGCCTCCCAAGTTCTGAGATGTGTGCCACCATCGCCTGGCCTGAAGAATGACCTTAAAAGATCAGAGATCTTTTAAGCTGAGCATGGGGCTTAGGCTTAGGCTTAGGCAGGAGGATTGCCAAGAGTTTGAGGCCTGGGGTGCCAAAATGGATCAGAAGGTAAAGGTGCTTGCTGCCAAACCTGAGGACCTGAGTTCAAACCCTTAGAATTCACATGGTAAGAGGAGAGAGCAGACTCCAGCAGGACTCCATGGCACAAACATACTCACATGCATAAATATAATTTTTTTAAAATGTAAAGTTTCCTGGGCTGATGGTAAAAAGCCTTTCCGAGAGAGAGAGAGAGAGAGAGAGAGAGAGAGAGAGAGAGGGAGGGAGGGAGGGAGGGAGGGAGGGAGGGAGGAAGGAAGGAAGGAAGGAAGGAAGGAAGGAAGGAAGGAAGGAAGGAAGGAAGGAAGGAAGGAAGGGGAAGAAGACAGGTGTGGCTGGACTTAATGGAGCAGGCCTGAAATCTCTGCTACTTGGGAGGCTGAGGCAGGATATCTCAAGTTCAAGGCCTGTTTGGTCAATTTAGCAGCACCAGGTCTCAAAATAAAAAATAAAAAAGACTAGAGAGGGAACTGGAGAGGTGGCTCAGGGGTCGACAACACCTGCTACTCTTCCAGAGGACCTGAATTCAGTTCCCAGCAGTCCCTCTAGGTGGCTCACAAGAGTCTGTAACTCTAAGTCCAGGGAATCTGCTGCCCTCTCCTGGCCTCCACAGGTACGTGGCATATATACACACATTACATACACAAATAAAAATATTTTTTTTCAATAGAATAAGGATGTTGCTCAGTGGTAGATAATTGATTACCATACATAAGACCCTGGGCTCAGTTGTTCTCTATCTATCCATCTATGATCTATCTATCAATCAATCATCTATCTATCTCATATATATGATATATCAGATATATATAGCAAGTATATATAGAAAATATATGTATAGCAAATATGTGTGTGTGTATATATATGCATACATATATATATATATATATATATATATATATATATATATATATATATATATATATAGAGAGAGAGAGAGAGAGAAATATACATGACCGAATGATTATGTCAAGCCAGTAGAGTTAGAGATGGCAAGCAGACAAAGTACTTCTTGAGTTTGTTTGTTAGTCTTCATGTATCCTGGGATGACTTTGAACTTACTGTGCAGGCTGGCGGTCTCATACTTACACTCTCTGGGCTTCCACCATGACTGAGATTATAGATCAGTGCTTCTGCACTCAGCTGCTTGTTTGTTTTTCTCGTCAATGAAAATTAAACCAAGGGGGGCTGGAGAGATGGCTCAGCGGGTAAAGGCACTGACTGCTCTTCCAAAGGTCCTGAGTTCAAATCCCAGCAAACATGGTGGCTCACAGCCACCCATAATGAGATCTGACGCCCTCTTCTGGTGCGTCTGAAGTCAGCTACAGTGAATTTATGTATAATAATAAATAAGTCTTAAAAAAAAAAAAAAAGAAAGAAAGAAAGAAAATGAAACCAAGGAATGGGGAGGCGGCTCGATGGGCTAACTGTACTCCAGTACAAGTGTAAGAACCTTGAGTTCAAATCCCGAGAACCCACCTAATGCCAGGTTCCGTAGCAGCCACCTGCAACCGCAGCATTCAGATGGAGAAGTAGGAGGTAGAAACAGAATACTAAGCTTGCTGGCTAACAAGTGCGGTGTACACACAAAGCCAGAAACTCAGAGACCCTGTCTCAAGCAAGGTGAGACTGGGGAGTGAGAACTGACACCTCGAGGTGTCCCTGTGACCACTGCATGTGTGTCGCGACACAGGCACACATGTACTCTCGCACACACGTGTTGTAACATTTTAATACCATTAGGCTCGGGGACTGGAGAGGCAGCTTGGCAGTCAAGAGCGCCTGCTCTTGTGTAGGACTTGACATCTGTTCCCAGTACCTGTGTCAGGTTGGATGGCAAATGTCTGTAACTCCAGCTCCAGGGACAATGAATCCATTCCATCTCCTGCCCTTCATGAGCATGTGTGCACAGACACCCATACCCAAGCACAGACATCCAACTATATACATAAATAAAGAGAGCATCTTAAAATGATGAAGTCAAAAAAAAAAAAAAAAAAAAAAAAAAAGAGAAAGCCGGGCGTGGTGGCGCACGCCTTTAATCCCAGCACTCGGGAGGCAGAGGCAGGCGGATTTCTGAGTTCGAGGCCAGCCTGGTCTACAAAGTGAGTGCCAGGACAGCCAGGGCTATATGGAGAAACCCTGTCTCGAAAAACCAAAAATAAAAAATAAAAAATAAATAAAAAATGATGAAGTCATCCAATGAGCAGAGTAGGGAAAGGCATCCTGAAGCATACAAGGCACACTTCATAGGATATTTGCATATTTAAATATAAAGTTCATTGTATTGGTCCCTCACAAGCATCACTGCCTCGAAGAAGCTCTTTTGATACTCAACAGTTGCTTTGCTCTGCACTAATCAATAAATAGTATGGAAGGGGATGGGAAGGGACGGCCACCATTTACATTCTGTCTCCTTTGTACCCCGTCACAGATCACATTTCTTCGGAACATCTCATGGACTTTGTCCAACTTATGCCGAAACAAAGATCCATATCCCAGTGAGAGCGCCGTGCAGCAGATGCTACCTACCCTCTGTCAGCTCCTGCTGCATCGTGATAACGAGATCCTCGCAGATACCTGCTGGGCCCTGTCCTACCTGACCAATGGTGGCAAAGAGTATATCCATCATGTGGTGACCACCGGCATCCTGCCCAGGCTTGTAGAGCTTATGACCAGCTCAGAACTCAGCATCTCGGTAAATGTCATCCTGTCCCACAGGCCTTTGCAAGAGGCTGCTTCAGGTTAGGGCCTGTGGGTGCCGTGACTGTGGCTCAGGAGTGTGCTTTCCTCGCATCCACGGAGCCCTGGTTCTGTCCCCATACCATGTAAACTGTGCACAGTGGAGCATGCCTATAATCTCAGCACCAGAGAGATGGAAGCAGGGAGATTATAATTCAAGGTCATGCTTGGTTGCAAATGAGTCCAAGGCTCTTCTGAGCTGTGTGACATCACATCTCAGGAAACAAAATGGTTCCTACTGAACCCATAATACATAATTACACACATACACACACACACACACACACACACACACACACACATATATATATATATACATATATATACAGAGAGAGAGAACAGACAGACAGACAGACACAGAGAAACAGACAAAGACAGAGATAGATACAGAGAAAGCGACAAATGGGACATACAGACAGAGAGACAGTGAAATAGACAGAGACGGATCCATGTTGACAGACAAACACACACACACGCAATGACAGACAGACAAACAAAAAGAAACAGATGAGTGAGAGGCAGAGAGACTGGCACACAGAGACAAACATACACAGACAGAGGTTGGCACACACAGACAGAGAGACAAACATATATACAGATAGACACAGAAGCACAGAGAGAGGAAGACACAAAAGGAGACACACAGACAAAACCACAGTCAAAGCACACAGACAGGGCATCACTGTGTAGTCCTGGTTGGCCTGGACTTCATATGTAGATTTGACTTCAAACACAGAGACCTACCTTTTTCTGCTTCTTGAGTGTGGGAACTAAAGGCATCCACCACTGTTCCTGGAATATATAAACTATATACTGTATACAATATAGTAAAACATATATAATATGTAAGAAATGTCTTATGTAGCCCAAACTGGCCTGGAACTCAATCTGCAGCTGATAGCCTCAGACTCTTGGTCCCTCTGCTTCTGCCCCCCAGTGCTGGCACTGTAGGCTCACACCCCTGTGTCTGGCTCTGTTATAGCTCGACCTCTCTCAGTCACGATCCTTTCACAGTATCATGTTCAGCTTTAGAGACCATCTTTTCTGAGCTCACCATAGCATTTTTTTTTTCAGATGTCAAATTGAGTTTGGTGACTGTACTTGAGGGCAGGGAGAAGGAAGACTATGAGGAGACAGGTAGCCAGGTCCAGTGTCACACGCATTTAACTGCACGTAGGAGGCTGAGAGAGAAGGATAGCAAATGGGGCTAGCCTGGGCTCCATAAGAAGACCCTGTCTTTACAAAGACAACTTTAAACATGTTAAACATTAATTGTGTGGGAGGTGAGCATGTGCCATGATTCACATGTGGAGGACAGATGACTACTTGGAGGAGCTGAGCCTCTCCTTCCACCATGTGGGCCCGAGGAATTGAATTCAGGTCATCCAGCCTGAGATTACAGGCACCTTTACCCACTGAACCATCTCACCTCCCCAAGGAATCAACTTTTTTTTAAAAAAAGAAATTGTTTGTTTATTGTATGTATGTGAGTACTCTATCTGCATATATACCTGCATTCCAGAAGAGAACATTGGATCCCATTGCAGACGATTGTGAGCCACCATGTGGCTGCTAGGAATTGAACTCGGGATCTCTGGAAGAGAAGCCAGTGCTCTTAACCACCGAGTCATCTCTCCAGTCCCTGGAGTTAACTTTTAATAAAAGTGTTGAGGCAGCCGGGTGTGGCGGCGCATGCCTTTAATCCCAGCACTTGGGAGGCAGAGGCAGGCGGATTTCTGAGTTTGAGGCCAGCCTGGTCTACAAAGTGAGTTCCAGGACAGCCAGGGCTATACAGAGAAACCCTGTCTCAAAAAAAACAAAACAAACAAACAAACAAAAAAAAGTGTTGAGGCCCAGTTGGTATTATGTGGACCAGGCTATGGTGACACACAAACCTGTCACATGAGTCGGAAGTCCTTAGCCTGATAATCTAGGAAAGCCTAGTGCTCTCAGTAGCCTTCACTGGGGGCTGCTACTTCAGTACAAAGAAATCCAAATCAATGGACAGTCAGCTCTCCTAGGATGCTGGTTGCCTTAATCTCTATCATAGGCCCACCCTTGGGACCCACAGACGGGCTGGTGAACACATCAAGAGAAGCAGCCCTTGGGTACTCCTTGGCTCCGATTAAATATCTGGCAGAAGCCAGGAGCCAGCATGGATATGAATACACATGCCATAATCAGCTCTCGTTTCCCCCGTTGAGAATTTAGTGAGGTGGACGTGTAGTGTCCACATGCGATCCTAGCAGAAGTTGACAAAGGATTGTGAGTTCAAGGCCAGGCTAAGGATGTTGCTCATTGGTAAGAATGCTCCCCTAGGATTTAGGAAGCCCTGTGTTCCATTCCCAGTCCTATAGAAAAGAATCAGGTGGCACACACCTGTCCTCCCTGCACTTGGGGTGGAGGCAGGAGGACCAGGAAGTTCAAGGTCATCCTCGGCTACGTAGACAGGAGCGGGTTGAGACCTCATCTCAAAAACACAAAAGTCAGGAAGATCAGAAGCTCAATGTCCTTGGCTACATAACGAGTTCAAGACCAGCTTAGGCTATATGAGAAGCCCTCAAACAAAAATCCCCAAACAAAAACAAGACAGCTGAAAGTTTTCTTGTTTTAGACAGAGTCTCATGTAGCCCAGGCTAGCCTTAAATTCAATACATAGCCAAGAGGGATCTCTGGGGCCACCTGGCACCTCCTCCAGTCTACAGGGATTGCAGGTGCGTTGTGCGTGCCATACCAGGTTTACACACAGAACTTCATACATGCCAGGCAAGCACTCTTCCAAAAGCCACATGCCTGGTCCCTAGTCATTTCCTAATAAAGGTGTCCCTTGTCTACCCTCCATGACCAGGAGCAGTGAGCAAGCACCTGAAACCCTAAAAGCAGCTATGGGTGTGCTGACCAAATACAACACTACAAACTTGCACACGTCTCTCTGCATGGCACTCAATGTGTGACTTAACTGTAGGGTGACAGATTTGCAATCCTTAGCCACCTTTCTTTGTCCTTCCAGATACCTTGTCTCCAAACTATAGGCAACATTGTGGCCGGAACAGATGAACAGACCCAGATGGCTATCGATGCTGGCATGCTGACGGTGTTGGGCCAGGTTCTGAAGCACCCGAAGTCCTCCATCCAGGTGCTGGCTGCCTGGACCATGAGCAACGTGGCCGCTGGGCCCAGACACCACGTGGAGCAGCTTTTGTGTAACTTGCTGCCTATTTTGGTAGACCTACTAAGGAATGTAAGTGGCGGGGCTGGGAAGTGAGTGCGTAAAGCATCTGTTGTACAAGCATGAGGACTTGAGTTCAAGCCCCAGCATCCACAGGAAACGAGGGAAGCGGGATAAGCAGGAGTTCAAGGTCAGCCTTGGCTACAAAGTGTGCGTAAAGCCAGTCTAAGCTATAGAAGACCCTGTCTAAGAAAGAAAAGAAAAAAAGGCAAATCTCAGATGGGAGTCAGGCAGCCTACTTTGTGACCTCTCTGGGGTTGTATTCTGATCAAGAATTGAAGGCAGTGCGTTAGGTCACTGGACATAAATTTCACATGTACACTTCAGGCCTTACCAGCTGATCAAGACCAAGTGTGGTAGCACACACCTGTAATCTCAGCACTCGGGAGGCTATTACAACAGGATGGCAAACTGAGGGTCTGTCTAGGCTAATACTGAGTCCCAGGGTAGTGTGGGCTATAGAGTAAAACCCTATTTTTAAGAATTATTTATTTTATTTAATATATAGGAGTACACTGTAGCTGCCTTCCGAAGAAGGTATCGGATCCCATTACAGATGGTTGTGAATCACCATGTGGTTGCTGGGAATTGAACTCAGGACCTGTGGAAGAGCAGTCAGTGCTCTTAACCACTGAGCCATCTTTCCAGCCCACCAAACCCTATTTTTAAAAGCCAAAATAAAACAAATAGAAAGGACTGGGCCCGTGGCTCCGTTGTCAGAGTGCTAGCTTGCCACACAAAGCCCTGGGGCTGGTGACCAGCACTTCATATACCAGGTACTGTGGTCTCAACCATAAAGGTGGTGTTTGGGGGGTAGAGGTAGGAAGGCCAGAAGTTCAAGGTCCCCCCCAATCTCTATAGCAAGTTGGGGGCCAGCCTTGTCTACACTGAGAGCCTGTCTCAAAACTATACAAAACCAACAATAAGCGAATCGGGTTGGGCACTGGAAGGAACATGAATCTCTCTGTGTCTTTGCAGGCAGAATTAAAAGTCCAGAAAGAGGTTGTGTGCACTGTGGTTAACATTGCAACAGGAGCCTCTCAGGGCCAGCTGACTCTGCTCGCCCACTCGGGAATCTTGGAGCCAATGCTGAGTCTGCTCTCCGCCCCAGACTTGGAGGTTGTCATCATCGTCCTAGACATCATTTCTTATCTCCTCCAGGTGAGCTGTTCCAACTGAAGACAGTGAGCGTGCTCCCTCCTAGCAGGGTGGAGACTGGAGGTGGGGCACCTAGGGGCTCAGTGAGTGAGGTATTGCCACCAAGCTGATCCATGTGGAACTGACTCCCACAAGTTGTCTGACATCCACATGCGTGCAATGGTACATGTGTTGATACACACACATGGTGTGAGAGAGAAGATGAATGTTAAAAAAAAAAAAGTAACTCAAGTAGGTGGTGCTGAGGTGTAGCTCATGTGGCAGTAACTGTCCCCAGCATGTGTGAAGCCCTGGTTTCCATCCCCAGCACCACATAATACAGGCATGCAAAGACATGCCAATAATCCCAGAACTCGGGAGGTAAAAGGAGAAGGATCAGGAATTAAAGGTCCTCCACAGCCATAAAGCGAGTTAGTGCTAGCCTGGGTGACGTGAGACTCTGAATGAATGAGTGAGTGAATGAATGAATCATGAGGATTCTTGAGCCATTCTTCCTAGACTCCCTACATCCTGTGGGTAACACAATGCACTCAAAAAGAGGACTCCAGCGGGGCGGTGGTGGTGCATGCCTTTAATCCCAGCACTTGAGAGGCAGAGGCAGGCAGATTTCTGAGTTCAAGGCCAGCCTGGTCTACAAAGTGAGTTCCAGGACAGCCAGGGCTATATAGAGAAACCCTGTCTTGAAAAAAAAAAAAAAAAAAAAAGAGGACTCCAAGCCATACCTATCATCCTAGGACCCAAGAGAGGAGATGGGTGGTCATGGGTTTGAAGGCAGCCTGGGCTAAGTAGTATGTTTGAGGCCAGCCTGGCTACGCAATCTATGAAGAAATCGTATATTGGTGTATCTACATTTTGTCACATGAGTGCCTTGGTGACAAGAGCTCAGAGCATACCTGCTCAGAGAATCCTTCTTCTAGGGAGCCCACATGTGAGTGACACAGGGGACACTGTAGGCATTCCTTGTGAAGGAAGTCAGATGGAGGAAGCACTACTCAGAGTGGGTAGTGGCTGCTGTCACACCTGTGGTGCTCAGGGAAGGGAGGGGACATTCTCTAAGAGTGAGAAGTGAGCATGTGGATGACTCTCGAGTCGCAGACACTTGTGGAGAAACATCGTAGGCAAAGGAATAACCAGGAGAGACGCAAGTAGCATAGCAAGGGCAAGAAGATGGAAGATGGAGGGAGAGGGAGAGGGAGAGGGCTGAGGTCTGGGGCAGACGAGCAGAGAAGCCCACAGAAGCTTCACAACAGAGCAAAAGAGCCGAGGGTTGGTTTGTTTCATTTGTGTGGCTATGTGTCTGTATGTGGATATGTGCATATGAGTATAGGTGCCAGCAGAGGTCAGAGCCATTAGAGTCCCCTGGACTGGAGTGGCAGGTGGTTCTGCGCCCCCTGATGTGTGTGGGAATCCACCTCACATAGGATCACCTCTGTAGGAGGTGTTTTTGCTCTTAAACATCTCTCCAGACACATTTTTGGTTTTGCTGCTTTTCCTTTTGAGATTTGACACGGGCTCTCCCTACATAACTTACACTGAACACACGGTCTCCCTGTATGACTTACATGGGACACATGGTAACACATGAGCTTCCTGAGACCTCTGACATGCTGAGATTAGAGTCACGCCCCGCCACGCCCACTTCTGCATCAGATTTATTTTAAAAGATTGGTTTACTTTTATTTCATCTGAATGGGTATTTTGCCTGCATGTATGTCTGTACACCACGTGAATGCAGGGCCACAGGGACCAGAAGAGGTCATGGAATCCTCTGGAACTGGAATTAGAGATAGCTGTGGGCTACCTTGTGGGAGCTGGGAACTGAACCTGTGTCCTTTGGGAAAATGCCCTTAGCCACAGATCCATTTCTCCAGCCTCCCTATATCCATTGTTTAAGATCCAGTAAACCACCACGGGTTAAATTCATAGAAGAAAGACAGGCCTGGATTGGAAAGTACCATAAATCGTTCCTGAGTGGCACTGTGCCCGGACAAGATAATGTCATTCCCCAAGGATGGTCAGGACAAAGGTGAAGAGAGAAATGCTATGCGCTGATACCGTGGATTCCTTTAATGACTGTGCTGAGTGGACTTGCCAAACCCACACCTGGGGAGGTGGAGGTGGAGGTAGAAGGACCAGGGATTGAGGTTACTGTGCTCAGCTACATAGCCAAGTTCAAGGATGGCCTGGGCTGCGTAAGACCCTGTCTCAGCAGTTCCTAGACTCCTGTAATGCTCATCTAGGCTTTGATGTCTATTAAATGCTCTCTTACTTTGAATTCTTTGGTGCTTTGGACAAATGCCTTTTTGGATTTATTACATTAGTATCCTATGATGTTGGATACAGTTTTAGTAAAAAAATGAATGACTGTGTGAACAAGTAAACCTACCGGTGACTTCATGAATGTATTTGTGAGTGAGTGAATTCCTGGGTGATTTTGTGAATGAATGAATTAGCAGATGCATTCCTTGGCAAATGGATTCCTGGGTGATTTTGTGAATGAGTGAGTGAATTCATGGGTGGTTGTTGTGAATGAAAGAATTTGTGGATGATTTTGTGAATGACTAAAGGCAGGGGTGGATTTTGTGAATAAATGCACACAAGCATGATTGAGGAAATGAATTAATGACAGGAGAGGAGAGAGATCTTGGCCTTTTCAATGGGTCTGTGACCTTTCCTCCTGGATCAGGTCTGCCTCTAACTAAAACAGCCCCTTTAAGGCTGGCCAGCTGAAGTTCCACATGCATGTGCGCACACGTGAGTACACACACACACACATACACACACATACACACACATACACACACACACACACTGCCGAAGCACACTCTGGGTCTCACTGTCTCTTTGCTGGCTTCTCATCCATCCTCAGCATATAGACAATCTACAAGAGAAGAAAAGGCTGTATTTTCAGATAGAAAAAGTTGGTGGCTTTGAAAAAATTGAGTCTTTACTGCACCACCACAACATTTCCATCAGCAATAGTGCCCTGGACATCATTGAGAAATACTTATGTGAGGTGAGTAAGGAGACCCTTGTGTTGTGGGGCTGGCTCTTGGTGGTCATGGGCTGGCTCTTGGTGGCTGTGCTTCCATCATTATCCTGTGAACCTGGCTATCAGGCAGGCTGACTTCACACCCTCCTGTGATTTTTTAGCCAGCTGCCTCCCTAGTCCCGGTTCTACAGGTGGCCTTTGAGTGTCAGGAAGCTCGTCTGGGAGCTGGGGCATGGCTCAGATGATCCAGGGCTTGCTATGCAAGTGTGAGGACCTGAATTTGAGCCCATGTGAGAAACCCAGGCATGTTGATTCATGTTTAGAATCCCAGTCCTGGGTGAGCACGGATGTGTGACACAGTGCTTAGCCAGTCTAGCTAAACAGATCCCAATTCAGGGAGAGATGCAAAGCAAAATAAAACACAATGCAGAGACGTCGGCAAGATGGATCGGTGGCGTCTTAGTTAAGGTTTCTATTGCTTCAATGAAACACAATGACCAAAAGCAAGTTGGGGTGGAAAGGCGCTTCCACATCACTGTTTGCTACTGAAGGAAGTCAGCACAGGATTTCAACCATGGTAGGAGCCTGGAGGCAGGAGCTGACAGGATTCCCTTCAGGCCTCTCTTAGGCAATTTCTCTTTCTTTCTCTCTTTCTCTCTCTTCCTTCCTTCCTTCCTTCCTTCCTTCCTTCCTTCCTTCCTTCCTTCCTTCCTTTCTTTCTCTCTCTCTCTTTCTCTCTTTCTCTCTTTCTTTCTTTCTTTCTTTCTTTCTTTCTTTCTTTTCCTCTTATTTTCTATTGCTTGCTTGCTAGCTTGCTTGAGTGCTCTGTCTGCATGTACACCTGCAGGCCAGAAGAGGGCATCAGATCCCTTTATATATAGATGGTCATGAGTCACCATGTGGTTTTTGGGAATTGACTCGGGACCTGTGGAAAATCAATCAGTGCTCTTAGCTGCTGCGCCCCCTCACCAGCCCCTGGAGACATTTTCTTAATTAAAGTTCCCTCCTTTCAAACGATACTATCCCCAACGTCTGTGTAAGGTACTCCATGTCAGGCTTGAGGACTGGCATCCTTGGGACCCACGTGATAGGAGAATCAGGACTCCTGCCGATTATCCCTAACCTCTCACACACACACACACACACACACACACACACACACACACACACACACGGTACACACACACACTGTTTAAACAACACGAATAGCTCCTATGGAATGACATCTGAGGTTGGCCTTAGCCTTCCTAGGGCACACAAAGCCAGTCTACACCCATGGGAGCTTATCTCTTGGTTTCTGGTTTTAAACTGTCTTTTCCTTGCCTCCTCTCCACCCACCCCCCTACCCCGCCCAGGGGAATGGGAGTGGAAGGGACAAAGGACAATACTCTAAAAGAGATTTTTCTATCTAAGAATGCAAACAATGCCGTCTGGCCCAGCTTTTGGGGGAAACCATTTCAACACTACATTTTGTCTCTTTCTAGAACACATAAGTTTGGGAATGAGTTCCTCCATCAAATGTCTGAGTTGTCTGTGGCCTGGGGAAGTAGAGATCAGATAAAGGTTCCTGTAAAAGTCTATCCAGTGGTAGGATAGAAATAACATAAAGTTTACCAGGTGACCACTTCGCTGGGGGAGATGACACAGGCCTATAACCCCAGCACTCAGGAAGTAAAAGCTGGGAAGGTCGGGAGTTCAAGGCCATCCTCAAGTGCATAGGGAATTCAAGGCAGTGGAGACTTTGAAGACATCCTTAGATGGTGACATGTTTGCCAGACAAGCATGAGGGCCAAGGCTTGTAATCTGACATCCATGTCAAACTCTGGGCAAGGCACAGGCACCTGGAATCCCACTGTTTGGAAGACAGAGACAGGGGCTTGATGGCCATCCAGTCTATCCAAACTGGAGGGCTCCAGATTTAGTGAGAGACACCCACCCACAAAAGACGAAGGTGGAGTGCGATTGAGGAAGACACCAAAAGTCAACCTCTGGCCCCTGTACACACGGGTGCACGTGACCCTGTGCGCATGGTAGGTACACATTCTGCACATTTCAGTTTGGGAAGATGGAGAACGAGAGCGGTGATGGGGGTCACACAGCACACATATTCTCAATGGCAGCCAAGTCTGCTTAAAAATCCACAAGATGGAACTGGTAAAACGGCTCGGGGTGTAAAGGTGCTTACTGCCTAACCTGAGGGGCTGAGTTCAATTCCCAGGACCTAATTAGTGCAAGAGAGCCAACTGCCACAAATTGTCCTCTAACCCCTCCACACATGCTGTGGAATGTGTACATGTGTGTATTCTCTCTCCCTCTCTCTCTCCCTCTCCCTCTCCCTCTCCCCCTCCCCCTCCCTCTCTCTCTCTCACACACACACACACACACACACACACACACAATATTTTAAATTATTAGACTGAAAGTAGACATATTAGTGAGGTCCACCACTGTAATCCTAGCATGTGGGAGGCAGAAGCAGGCACAGTAGAAATTTTAGACCAGCCTAGGCTACATGGGACTCTCTCAAAAAAAAAAAAAAAAAAATCAGGCATGATGGTGCACGCCTTTATTCCCAGCACTCAGGAGGCAGAGGCAGGTAGATCTCTGTGAGTTCGAGGCCAGCCTGGTCTACAAAGGGAGTTCTAGGACAGCCAGGGCTACACAGAGAAACTGTGTCTCAAAAAAAAAAAAAAAATTCAAGGGGTCAGACATGGTGGTATTCATCTGAACTGAGGAAGGCTGGAAGTCAGAGGCTAGTCTGGACTGCACAATACAAACCTTGGCTCAAAAGAGGAACTAGACGCCAGTTGTTTGTATTGTACTGCATACACAACTATGTTCAGAGCCCATCAATACGGTAGCAGCTTCCCCCCCCCTCCTCCATTGAACAGTGCTCCCCTCCCCCATCCTGTTCCCCATCCAACTCCTCCCTTTCTCCTCAGAGGAGGGCAGGCCTCCCATGGAGATCAACCAGCCTTGGCATGGCAAGTTGCAGTAGGCCTAGTCTCTTCTCCTGTTAAGGTTAGATGAGGCAGCCCAGTAGAGGGAAGGGGATCTAAAGGCAGGCCACAGAGTTAGAAACAGCCTTTACTCCCACTGTTAGGAGTCACACATGACGACCAAGCTACACAACTATAACACATATGCAGGAGGCCTAAGTCAGTCCCATGCATTCCCTGGTTGGCACTTCAGTCTCTGGGGGCCCCTCTGGGCCCAGGTTAGTTGGTTCTGTAAGTTTCCTTGTGGTGTCCCTGACCCCGTTTAGCCCATCTTTAGCCCTTACAAGTGCTGGCGCTCCAGGTGCATGTGCCACGCCCAGATTTTTCCATCTATAGAAATAGTTCAGTCATACAGTGCCTACTTTGCAAGCATGAGGACTTGGGTTCAGTCGCCAGCACCCACAGAAAAGCTAGCCACGATGGCACTCACTTGTCCTCCCAGAGCTGGGGAAACAGATAGGAGCGTGTCTGGGCCTTGATGGCCAGCCAGCCTAGTCCAATGAGTGAGCCCCAGGCCAGAGAGATCCAGTCTCAAACCAAGTGAGGGCTGGAGAGGTGGCTCAATAGTTCTAAGCAAGTTCTGCTCTTTCAGAGAACCTGAGCTCAGCTCACAGAATCCTCATTTGGTGGGTCACAGCTGCCTGTAGTTGCTCCATATAGCTCCTCCTCAACTCCTGCCCCCAAAGCCCAGCCTAAGAAGCTTGTGGATGATTTATGCCTCTGTGAGGCCTCAAGGTTACCAGAGATAAGTTCTAGAATTCACTGGAACAAATTCTAGTCCAGCTGGGGTGGAAGAGACAATGGTGCCGTGACTGCACACCAGTGACCTGGGGCTTATAACCGTATCTGTTCTTTTTTGAAGGACGGAGATGGTGACAGTTTGCCCGGGCCTGGGCTGAGGGTGTGAATATGTGGAGAACTAAGACATCTCACACACCGGATTGTATGGTAAGCATGTCTTCATTCTTCCCTGTGTCCTCTCGCTCTCCACCATTCTAACCAGCTTAGACCCCTTTGCTCTGTGGAGGCAGACACACCTCTGTGCTCCTAGCATGTATACATTTACGATTTCACATATGTCACTACATCTGGGAAGCATTGATTAGACAAAGGCAATCTTTTGTCTTTCTGAGACTGGCTTCTTTGGCTTAACGTGATCATTTCCGGTTATGTCCATTTTCCAGAGGATGGGCACAACTTTATTCTGCTTTTTTGGCTGAAAGACCCCATTGTGTGTGGAAAGCCCAGTCTTCTTTACCGTTCCTCTGTCTCTGGAGACCCAGCCTGGTTCTGTAACTCAGCTAATGTGAAGGGGGAGCTGAGATTAATCCTGGAGTAAAGGGGTCTCTGTGCTGTTTTTAATTCCGAGCACCCCCACCCCTCACCGTGAGGCATAGCTGGGTTGTAGGGTAGATCTACGTTTAGGTTTTTGAGCCATCTTCACAGCAGAGGACAAGGTTTCCCTTTGTCCACATTATCTCTAGCATTCTATTCATTCATTCATTGTTCTTTCTTCTGTTTATGTATCTGAATATATGCCATGTTAGTGCAGTTACCCAAAGATGCCAGAGGAGGGCGTTGAATCACCTGGAGCTGGAGTTACACTTGGTTGTGAGCTGCCAAGTGTGGGTGCCAGGAACTGAAGCAGGGTCCTCTGCAGGAGCACTGTACACTCTAAACCACTGAGCACCTTTGAACCCTGAGTCTTCTTGAGAATTCTTGCATCTCTGTTCATCTGGGAGGCTGCCTATAATTTTGTTTTTTGTTGTCAGTGTAGATGTCTGGTTTTAGTATCACGGTTAATGCTGGCATTATAAAAAACTGGGAATGTCTTCGTTTTCTCTTTTATTGAATCATTTGATAAGCTTTGGTATTCATTCCCTGAAGGTCTTGTAGAATTCTGCAGCAAGTCCATCCGCACCTGGGCTTTTACAGTTAGATTTTCCTTAACATAATACTTTTATTGATTATTTTGGGATTTCACGTCATGATCCCAGATCACGCTCACTTCCCAGTCCTTCCATGTTTACCCCCACCCTTGTGACCTTCCCCCCCCCCAAAAAAAAAGAAGAGGAGAGAAGAAAGGTCAAATTGTGTTGCCTACTTACTCATGGGAACATGGTCAAACTCGCAGTAGCCAGCCCTTTAAAGAAAATTGTGTCCTTCCTGACATGCACCCTGGCCAGAAGCCATCAGTTGTGGAGAGCCACACTTCAGCATCCTTATGACAATTGTTAAGAGGTTTCTTCAATGGCTTTCTGTCTAAGCTGTTACTTTGGCTGAGGGAGCGTGGGGAGGGAGGGGATGGGGGATGGGGTTGTCACAGAAGCCTTCTCTGTCTCTATTTCTCCACTAAGAGTCTGCATACCGCAGCAATAGTAACTTCCTTGCCCTCTACAGTCAGCCAGAGTACTGATCGATCATGGACTTCCACGTGGCGTGGCTTCTGGCGATAGTACTGACCACGACATCCACATGGTCTCTGGTGGGAGTACAGATCTTGGACATCTGAGCTGGGCCCCTCTGCCACAGCAAGAGCCATGGACAACATCACAGCCCTCCACAGCAGCACAGGCCAGTGATGTCAACATGGCTTCAAGGGGCAGCACAGACCCGACACCATGGCATAACTGTCAGTGGTAACACAGGCCACCGACATCAATACCTCCCCCAGCTGCAGCAGGACCACAGACGGACCCAAGCACGGCCCTGGGCAGCACCAGTCAAATATACATGGCAAACATTTTTTATCAGCCGAGGGATCTGACTAGGGACAGTGTCTTTTGTTTTTGTTGCCGTTATTAATCTTTTTTTGTTAGTCTGTTTCTTTTGATTGGGGAACTGAGATTATTAATATATGGTTATTGAAAAGCATGTATTATTTTCTGTCATTACGTTGAGTTTTAGTGGTTGGTGGTGTCATTTTCTGAAACAGGGTCTCATGTGTTCCCAACTGGCCCTGAAGTTCCCATGTAGGCAAAGCTGGCCTTGAGCTGATCGCCTACTTCTGTCTTCTTCAGTGCTAAGATGCTGGGGCACACCACTATATCCAGGTCTAGTTCATACATTTGTAATAAATGCTTATGATTTTAGCTTTAAAATTTTTAAACTTACTTATTATGTATATGACTCTCTGCATGTGTATAAATGTACCAGGTGCATGCAGTACCCAGAGAGGCCAGAAGAGGGCATTAGATCCCCTGGAACTAGAGCTACTAATGGTTGTGAGCTACCAAGTGGGTGATGGAAACTGAACCCTGGTCCTCTGCAAGAGCAGTCAGTGCTCTAACCACTGAGCCATCTCTCTAGGCTCTGCCTCCCATTTTGAAGGAGGAGCTCAAGGATTATAAATACACATTGCTGTGTCTAGCTGTGTGGAGTTTGGGGTTCTGAACTCAAGACTTCTTACTGTTATAGCAAGTGGTCTGCCCACTGAGCCACATCCCCTTTAATTTTTATGGCATCTGTCTATCTACCTGTCTGTCTGTCTGTTTATCTGTCTATATATCTATCTTTCTTTCTATTTGCTTGTGTGTGTGTGTGTCTTGTACAGCATCTATAGGATGTGTTTGTGTCTGTTCGGTACATGCACATGAGCCCAGTTGTGTCCACTCCTGTGTGTCCACGGGGCGCTCCAGGCGGGACATCAGGTGTTACCCTTGCTACCTTGAGACGAGAGTTCTCAGTGAGTCAGAACTTAACATCTCAGCTAAGATGGCTGGCCAGTGGACTTTTGGGACTGCCTGTCTTTGTACCACAGTGCTGGGGTTTCAGGCACCAACAACAGGCTGGCCTTTTTACGTGGGTGTTGGGGATTTGAACTTACATCTCCATGTTTGCGAAGCAGGCACTCTTAGCCACTTAAGCCATCTCCCCCACCCACCCACCCGCCTTCTCCACAGTGTTTTTAAATGAGTGGTGGGTCTTGGGTAGAAAGCTTACATCTATACACCTGTCTTAGAATTTTACTGCTGTGAAGACACCATGACCAAGGCAACTTTTGTAAGGACTTTTTAAAAAAGATTTTATTTTATTTTATTATTTTATGTACATGAATACACTGTAGCTGTCTTCAGACACACCAGAAGAGCGCATCGGATCCCATTACAGATGGTTGTGAGCTACCACGTGGTTGCTGAGATTTGAACTCAGGGCCTCGGGAAGAGTAGTCAGTGCTCTTAACCTCACAGCCATCTCTCCAGCCCAAGGACATTTAATTGGGACTGGCTTGCAGGTTCAGTCCATTATCAAGGCAAGAGCATGGCAGCATCCAGGCAGTCATGGTGCAAGAAGAGCTGAGAGTTCTACATCTTTATCTGAAGGCTGCTAGCAGAATATTGACTTCTGGGAAGCTAGGATGAGGGTTTTCTGCTCACACCCACAGTGAGACACCTACTCCAACAGGGCCACACCTACTCTAAAAGGTGCTACTTCCTGGGCTGAGCATATAAAAACCATCACACCATCCAAGCACCAATTCTGAAGTCTAGAATAATTTTGAAACAGGAGCTGGGCAGGGGTGACACCTTTAAACCTAGCCCTCAGAAGGCAGAGGCAGGTAGATCTCTGAGTTCGAGGCCAGCCTGGTCTACAGAGTGAGTTTCAGGATGTCCAGAGCTACACAGAGAAGAATTTTAAACAAGTGACGGCAGAAGTCTGAGGGAGGGCAGCAAGATAGTTCTGTAGGTGAAGTCCCATCGGCCTGAGGACCTGAGTTCCATCTCAGGACCCACATACAGATTGCCTAGAATTGTCCTCTGACCTCCACATAACAGGCACACACATACAGCCTCATAAGTGTACACAGGGTCTTAGTTCGGGTTACCTTTGCTGTGATTAAACTCCATGACCAAAGCAATGGTGGGGAGGAAAGGGTTTATTGAGCTGAGGGTTCCACACCACTGTTCATTATTGAAGGAAGTCAGGGCAGGAACTCAAGCAGGGCAGGGCCTGGAAGCAGGGGCTGATGCAGGGGCCATGGAGGGGTGCTGCTTACTGGCTTGCTCAGCCTGCCTGCCTTTTAGTACACAGGACCACCTATCCAGAAGTGAACCACCCACAAGGAGCTGGCCCCGCTCCCATCTGTCACTAAGAAAATGCCCTATAGCCCCATATTATGGAGGCATTTCCTCATTTGAGGGTCCCTCCTTGCTTATGACTCTAGCTATGTCAGGTTACACACACACACACACACACACACACACACACACTTTCTCCTCTGGAATTTCTGGTGTGAGCATTTAGAAGTTACCTTTCTGATTTCCCTGTTTGCTGTTGCTGTGTTGCTGTGTTCTCTGCCCTGGGCCGACTCTCTGCTACCATCCTCCTTGCTCCCAGAAAGCCTTTCTTTCCTGCAGCCACTTCATTTGAGGCACTTGTTCCCTCTCCCGTTCATCCAAGAGCCTATCTCCACAGCAGGGGAATCTGCTTCCTCCTTTGAAGGGAGGCCAGTGTTCATTTTTAATTTGATGTGCTCAAGTGCAAGGGTCCCACGAAAGATCTGTTGGCTCTGCCTTCTCTGCTCATATTGGAAAGGTCCTCAGGGTGCTGCGGTGTGGCTGAGCAGTAGATCACTTGACCAGAACCCCCCAATCAGTGACTGGAGTCAGGGTCCAACAGTAGAACACCTGCATAGACCTCCCCAGTAAAGGGCTGAGTCCATCCAAAAAAGTACTGTTTAAGAAAAAAAAAGTAGTAGCTGGAGAGATGGCTCAGCGGTTAAGATCACTGACTGCTCTTCCAGAGGTCCTGAGTTCAATTCCCAGCAACCGCGTGGTGGCTCACGATCATCTATAATGGGATCTGATGCCTCCTCCTGGTGTGTCTGAAGATAGCGACAGTGTACTCATATAAATAAATCAAAGAGGAGGAGGAGGAGGAGGAGGAGGAAAAAGTCTTCATGCCGATTGGAGATGTTGGAAGGACAGTCATTGGGTGACCACAGGATCCTGGGCCATTCAAGCAGACGTCCCAACTATACAAGCTGGAAATTTTGGCCTGGTGTATAGTTCAAGGGTGGAGTGTGCTTAGCAAACATGGGGAGGTGATGATTTTTTTGTTTGTTTTTCAAGACTGAGTTTCTCTGTGTAGCCCTGGTTGTTCTGGAACTCACTCTGTAGACCAGGCTGGCTTTGAACTCAGAGATCTGCCTGCCTCTGCCTCCCAAGTGCTGGGATTAAAGGCATGTGTCACCACCACCTGGCAAGATGAAACTTTAAATTTGGCAACTGTAGACTTCTTTCTTTCTGTTCTCCCATTCTCTGGGCCATGCACCATCTCCAGGTCAAGTTGTTTGTTTTAGGGAGATTTTATTTTCAGGGTCCAAACTGTGGAGCTCATCAAGTCCAGTCATTGTAGCACTCACTACATGGGCCATTCAGTACCATGGGTTTTCAGGCTGGGTATGGTGGGTGGTACCTCAGGACTTGGAAGCAGAGAAAGGACAATTATGAAATCTAGGCCAGACTGGGTTACACAGTGAAACCCTGTCTTGAGATAGAATAAAACAAAGTTGGCCAGTGATGGCAAACACCTTTAATCCCAGCACTTGGAAGGCAGAGGCAGGTGGATTTCTGTGAGTTTGAGGCCAGCCTAGTCCACATACTGGACAGCCAGAGACACACAGAAAGACCCTGTCTAGAAAAATAAGCAAGCAAACACAATCGCCTCTCCTCACTTTTATTTATAGGCTGACGTTTAGAGGGGACAAGTTTAGTTTTGAAAAAAAAAAATACCTTGACAATACTTGGGAGGCAGAGGCAGGCAGATCTCTTGAGTTTGGGGCCAGTCTGGTGTGCAAAGCAAGTTTCAGGAGAGCCAGAGAGAAACAGAGAAACCCCTATCTTGAAACACCTCTCTCCCCAAACGAAACAACAAAACATTGCTCACCAGACACACCTTTAATTTCAGCACCTTAGGAAGTAGGCACAGTCTGATCTCTGAGAATTCTAGGCCAGCTAGGGCTAGCTAATGAGACCTTGTCTCAAAAAAATAACAAAACCCGTCTGTAAAAGCCTGCCATGGCTCTGAACACCTTTAATCCCAGTGCACACAGTGTGGAGACAGGAGGGTCAGAAGTTCAGGTTTGGACTGGGGTTGTGGCTCAGTCAGCAGAGCACCTTGCTCCATGAAGGCCTGGGTTCTAGCGACCGCACTCTATAAACCAGGAGTTGTGGTGCTGCTATTACAATCCCAGTCCAACAGTTGAGGCAGGGGGACCGGAAGTTCCAAGTCACCCCTGGCTACATAATTTGAAGCCAGCCTGGGCTATGTGAGAACCGACCTGAAAACAAATGCTAGAGACCTTGCTAGGGTTTGTTCCCTCTGCCCTAAGGGTCTCGCATGGGGTTCACCTCTCTTTTCCTCCTCCCATTCATTCTGTGCTTAGATTACAAGACAAAGAAGCATTTGTGGTCAAGAGTTACAGATGCAAACTGGTTTAGCAGGGTCCTTTAAAAGGGCGTTGTTCACCTTCCCTACGTGGTCTGGGTACCCGAGTTAGTCACCTTCTGGCTGAGTGCCCATGCACTTGGACTCGACCCACTGGGGTGACTGGCAGGCTAACAAAGACAGGAAGGAAGAGGAGCCTGGCAAACTATGTTGCCTTCCAGTGTGGAAAGTGAACTGGGACAACTCTGACCTGGCGTTTGCCCCCAGATTTGTCACAGCACATAGAAGAAATGTCGTTCTCATGGTGCACCAGGGGTGATAACAGCTGGCTCTGTGTGGCGGTACGTGACATTCCAGGCACTGTAGGGGAAGCAACCTGACTTGAAGCCTGGTGTTTCCATCCTGACTCTCTTCTCCAGCAGCTCAAACCCAGTGAAATCCTGGTATTCCTGTGCCCATGAGTTACCTTACTGGTCGTCTCTTTCTGCCCTTCCATTTAGGCTTCTGATTCTCATCTGTAGAGTTGAGGGCTCAAATGTCAAACTCAAGAGTACTTACTCTTGATCTGGGCATACCTGATCCAAGAACTTAGGAAGACTAAAGCAGCCAGATATCCCATTAGAAAACAAGGCAACTACATCCTAAGAGCTATCTCAGGCCAACTAAAACTAATAAAACTTAAGAGCAAAATGAATCAAAACATCAGAATCAGCCAGGCAGTGGTGGCGCACACCTTTAATCCCAGCACTTGGGAGGCAGAGGCAGGCGGATTTCTGAGTTCGAGGCCAGCCTGGTCTACAAAGTGAGTTCCAGGACAGCCAGGGCTACACAGAGAAACACTGTCTTGGAAAACAAAAAAACAACAAACAAACAAACAAACAAACAAAAACACATCAGAATCTGGACAGTGAGCTTGGAGGTTGTTATAATCCCAGCCCTCAGGAGGTGGAAGCCCTCAGGACAGGTTCAGCCTCAGTCTCGGAGATGAAGTGAGTTTGAGGTACTGTCTCAAAGAAGGAAACAGGTTTACCCTTAGTCAGTGTCGTGGTACGGTAACAAACCCCTCAAAGCTGGATAACTTTATAAAGAAAGAGGACTTATTTAGCCTATGGGTCTGAAGGTTCATGAACCCACACCTGGCGGAGGCCTTCCTGCTGGTGAAATATCAATGTGACTGAGGGTGTCATTTGGTGAAAGGCATACGTGTTAGTTCCCGCTTCCTTACAGACTCACCAGGATTCAACCAGGCGTGCTCCACCCAGGTGACCTAATCTAACCTGAGTCACTTTCTCCAAAGTCCCACCTCTGCCCATTTGGTGTGACTTTCCACTCTCTGATTACTTTACGGTGGGTAGTAAGCTTCAGCGGTGGAGCCCTGGGCAGATGCACGCAGATCATAGCCACTGCCTACCTTTCCTGCCTCTTGTAATGACTGATGCCGGGGATGAAGCCCTGGATTCCATCCCCAGTACCTTGTGAACTTGGTGTGGTGGTGCATGATTACAATCCGAGCATCAGTCCAAGGGGATGACAGAATTGTGAGGGTCGGGAGTTCAAGGCCATCCTCAGTGACACAAGGAGTTCCGGGCTGTTTAGGGTAGACGCCATGGCTCAAAAATCCAAAACCTAAGGGGCGAGAGATAAGTAAGTGACTGAAGTACTTACCAGGCAAGCCCAAACCAAGTTCAGATCCTTTGAAACTCACATATGCCTGGAGAGTGTGGTGGCCCGCCTATAACTCATAGCTTGGAAGGATGAGATAGGTGATCCTAGTGAGACTAGCTCTATCGACAAGCTCTGGGTTTAATTAAGAGACACTGCCTTAATGAATAAAGTAGAAAAGTTATTAAGAATGATTCTAGGCATCAACACTGGACCTCCACATGAATGTATGCATGTGCATACGTGCACACACACAGCTACATGTGTGCCCATATACATGCAAACATGCATACACATACCACATGAAAAATGGAAAGAAAAAAAAAAACCCAAACCATTCCATATCAAGCCAAATTCAAGGATCAGTAATAATCAACAGTGCACTCAAGGATTCAAGATAAGACATTGAAAGGCTGGGAATGGAGGTCAGGGGTGAAATGTTTGTCCACATATGTCATGCCCTCCTGGGTGGACCCAAAAAACAAGCAAGGAAAATTAACTTTTGGGAAACAAAAATGTCCAATGTGTTGGTGCATGCCTGTAATCTCAGCTGGTGACGTGGAATCAGGTATATTCCTGAGGCTGGCTAATCAGCCAGCCTAGCTGAATAGGTCACATGAGACCCTGTCTCAACTGGTCAATAGATTTTACTTTTTCAAAGCCTAACCGAGAGTCTGGAGAGATGGAGAGGTGGCTCAGCAGTTAAGATAACTGACTGCTTTTCCAGAGGACCAGGGTTCAATTCCCAGCACCCACATGGCACTGCACAACTGTAACTCTAAGATCGGAAGCCCTCGCGATAACATACATGCAGGCAAAACACTAGCACACATAAAGTAAAATAAATAAATTATTGAAAATAAAAACCTAACCAAACAAAAAATTATTTCACAAGTAGGATATAGTGATATGTACCTATAATCTCAGCTCAAGAAACCAAAGTAGGAGTATTGTAGAATTATTTTGGGAGCAGTTACTATACCTCCTTTAGCTCCTAAGTATTTTGAGGGGGTTTCTGCCCCGCTGTAACCCTAGCTCCCGAGTAAGTGACACAGAGATGCCAGATTTTACGAACAAGCTGCTGTCGCTCTGCTGGGCAGATTCTGAGCTAGTCTAACCTGAGTAGGCTGTTAACACCAGAGAAATGCTCTGTTACTTGCCACTTTGTCCTGCCTGGAATGTTTCTGTGGTAGCCATTTGTCCTCAGTGTGAGCTTCCCTTGACGGCATGCTCATGGTCCATCCTGCCTAATGGTGACCTCCTCTTCCTCTTTCCCTCGTGGTCTCTCTCAGACCCCTCACTCCGTCACCAGTCCTGCCTTCCTATCCCCTCTGCCCAGTCACAGGCTCCAGCCTTTTACTGACCAATCAGAGACCTTTGGGGTGCATTCTTCACAATATAATGCCCAAGTCACACTGCAACCTGATCTTGGGGCACAGAACGCAGCATCTTAATACACGGTGCACAGGACCAACCCCCAACACAGGAGGACCCCTGAGAATCTGAGCCCAGCCTGAGCTACATAGTGAGTTCTAGCCTAGCCTGGGCTACAGAGTGACAGACCCTGTCTCAAAAATAAGAGGAGGAAGAGGAGGAGGGGAAAGAAGAGAAAGAAGGAAGGAGAAGTAGAAGAGGAAGCAAGGACACTGGAAAACCCAGGGCTCCAGCCAGATGTGTAGCAACCCAAGACAGTATGATATTGATCTTGATTCTAAAATGATGAATTCGGAGAACCAAGAGATAAACCATGGAAGTTGATGACGACATCGATGAGCAAATGTTGCTGTTCCTGGTGTTGCTAGAGATCAGCTGACAGATGATGAGGCTGTGACCCCTGGGAGGAGGAGCAGAGGGCGAGTACCGGTCTCAGTCTGTCAGGAAGGAACAGTGAATAGCAAACTGCAAGCGGAGGGAGCAAGGAGTGCAAACCTGTAAAAAAAAAAAAAAAAATGAGGCAGGAGGACGGATGTCTTCATTGCCTGATGTGTCACCTTTCACAGTGAGGAGACGACAGAGTCTTAAATTGGTGAAACAAGACATAAGAAAAGGGGGCTGGAGAGATGGCTCAGTGGTTAAGAACATTGATCGCTCTTCCGGAGGTCCTGAGTTTAATTCCCAGCTTTGGCATGGTGGCTCACAACCATACATAAAATAAATAAATATTTTTTTTTAAAAAGAAGACATAAGAAAGGAGCAGCTGGCCGGGCGTGGTGGCGCACGCCTTTAATCCCAGCACTCGGGAGGCAGAGGCAGGCGGATTTCTGAGTTCGAGGCCAGCCTGGTCTACAGAGTGAGTTCCAGGACAGCCAGGGTTATACAGAGAAACCTTGTCTCGAAAAACAAAACAAGGGCGTGGTGGCGCACGCCTTTAATCCCAGCACTCGGGAGGCAGAGGCAGGAGGATTTCTGAGTTCGAGGCCAGCCTGGTCTACGAAGTGAGTGTCAGGACAGCCAGGGCTACACAGAGAAACCCTGTCTCGAAAAAACAAAAAAACAAAAAAAAAAAAAAAAAAAAAAAAAAGAAAAACAAAACAAAACAAAACAAAACAAAACAAAGAAAGGAGCAGCTGGAGAGATGACCCAAAGGTAAGGTGCTTGCTGCAAGAGAACCTGAGTTCAAAGCCCGGTACCCGTGTAAAAATGGGGCATAGCATTGCATGTAGGTAAACTCAGGACTGGGGAGCCCAAACAGGCAAGCCTGTGTCTGTAGTATACCCACGTCAGTGGGTTACTGGGCTCAGCAAGTCCATGGAAGTTCTTTAACGGAAGTCCTGTAAACATCCAGGGCCTTTGCTTGCTAAACAATCTTGATTTCCAATGCCCCCCATTCTTCCTTTGCTTTCTGAATTCTCAGTCACTCAAACCTGCCTCCCCCCCGCCTTTTTTTTTTGCCTCAAACCTGGAGGCATAACACAAAAGTCTTCCGGGAAAAGCTAGCATAGCAGAATTTCTCTCCTGCAAAACATGGAGAGAACTGGGGCTGAAGAGATGGTTAGAGCACTCAGTGGTTAAGAGTGCTCGATGCTCTTTCAGAGGGCCAGCGTTCCCCTCCCAGAACCAGTGTTAGTCGGTTCACAACTACCTGTAACTCCAGCTCCAGGGCGTCCAGTGCCCACTTCCGGCCTCCGCAAGCTCTGTATGCATGCGGCAATACATTCATTCAGACACACAAATACACAATTTAAAGGTACACATAGAACTTAAAGCACAATGTAGAGCCGGTAGAGAGCCCAGAGCAATCTCCATATTATGTAGGGGTCTGTGGTGGTTAACACTGAGAACTTGATAGATTCTAGAATTACCTGAGAGCGTTTCTAGATTGGGTTAATTGAGCTAGGAAGATCTGTTCTAACCGTTCACAGCAGGGCTCAGAGCTGAGTGGAAGCAGCTGAGTTCATCTCTCTCTGCTTCCTGACCGTAGATGTAGTGTGACCAGGTGCCTCAAGTTCTCCCACCATGCCTCTCTGCCTCAGTAGACCGTACCTTCAAATGAGCCAGATTAAGCCTGTCCTTCCTTATGTAGCTTTTTTTTTTTTCAGGTAATTTTGTCATGGCAGTGAGAAAAATAAGTGAAGGGTGTACTCTGAGATGCATGTGGTACCCGTGGGTCAGGGGCTGTGTTCTGCTTGCTGCTTCCGAGATCACAGATGATTCCCTTAGACTGTCACCCAAGCAGAGACAACTCACACTCAAGGTAGCACTCCATCTGGGTGTGGTGACACACACCTGTCTTCCCAGCACTGCAGAGGCTGAGACAGGCTAAGCTAGAGCTCTAGGCTAGCCTGGGCTATCTAATGAGTTCAAGGCCAACCTAAGCTATGTAGCTAGAACTCAATGGTAAAGCCCTAAGCTAGAATGTGTGATACTGAGTTTACTTGATAGCCCTGCAAAGTCTCAAGTAGCCCAGGCTAGCCTCAACATCATTATAAAATCGAGGGTGGCCTTGAGTTCTGATTCTCCTGCTTCTTTCTGCCTTTCGGGCACTGAGATTCTAGATATGAATCTCCACATCTGGCTTATTGTTTCTCCGCGCACCCATATGCAATAGATGCATGTGTGCACTTGCATGAATGTGGGTGCAGTGTCCTGTCCACGTGCATGTGGAGGTCGGAGGTCAGTGTCAGCATCTCCCGCTATCACTGCCTACTTCTTGCTTTGGGGACAAAACCTCTGTGAACCTGGAGCTTAGTGATTCAGCTTCTCGCTGGCCATCCAGCCTTGGGGCACGTATGAAGTGCTTGCCTAGCACGTATGAAGCCCTGGGTCACATCCTCGGTAACACATAAACCAAGCTTGGTGGCACTCTACCAACGGAACCACATCCGCAGCTCTCAAGCTGCCTTTTAGGTTTTGGTCCACCCATTGTCAACCCACTGATGAGCTACTGATTCACATGGGAGGGGCTGAGTCTTCGCTCTCAGCATCCAGAACTTTGCTGGAAAAGCCACGTGTGATGGCCTGCTGTGCCGCTGAGCACCTAATCAGAGTACCCAGGAGGCTGAGGCAGGAGGATCAGTCAAGACCATCGTATCCATGACTTTTCTAGTGTTTAGATAACTGCCATGACCGAGGCCACTTATAGAGGAAAGAGTTTATTTTGGGCTTACAATTCCAGAGGGATACATGCCCGTCATGGTGGGGAAGTGGCAGGCACAGTGGCTGTGGTGGTTTGATTATGACTGGTCCATGGGAATTGGCCCTATTAGGAGGTGTGGCCTT
The DNA here is from genome assembly GCF_978045245.1 of Mus caroli. Lineage (NCBI taxonomy): Eukaryota > Metazoa > Chordata > Mammalia > Rodentia > Muridae > Mus > Mus caroli. Next base: position 149,473,754 of record NW_028227259.1, on the reverse strand, counting down.
GTTGGAGGAAGCGTGTCTCTGTGTAGGCGGGCTTTGAGGTTTCCTAGTGCTTAAGCTCTGCCCAGTGCAGAAGGGAGGGTTTCCTCCTGGCTGCCTTTGGATCAAGATGCAGAAACCTTTTTCCAGCACCATGTCTGCCTGCAGGCTGCCATGTTTCCCACCATGATGATAATGGACTGAACCTCTGAAACTGTAAGCCAGCCCCAGTGAAATGTTTCCCTTTATAAGAGTTGCCTTGGTCATGGTGTCTTTTCACAACGGTGAAAACCCTAACTAAGACACTGGCTAAAATAGCAAGATAAAAGCTCTCATCGTGAACCACATGCTCAGAACAGAGAGCAAACAGAGAGGCTTTAAATTCTCACACCCTACCCCCAAACCCATACTTCCTTCAGCAAGGCCACACCTCTGAAACCTTCCAAACAGCACTAGCAACTGGGATCCAAGCACTCAAAAACAAAGAGGGAGGGCACCAGGACCCTGGTGTCTTATGCTGTGGTTTAGGGCCTCCCAGACTCTGCCACTTGAGCAGCATGCAGTGTCTACAATAATTCTCTTTCTCTTCTCCTCCTCCTCCTCCTCCTCCTCCTTCCTCTTCCTCCTCCTCCTCCTCTTCTTCCTCCTCCTCTTCTTCCTCCTCCTCCTCCTTTTGCCCCTACTTCCCTCCTCCCTTGCTTCCCTCCCTCTCTCTCTTTCCTTCTCTCTCCCTCTTTCATTTTTGTTTTTTCAAAACAGGATTTCTTTGTGTAGCCCTGGCTGTTCTGGAACTCACTCTGAACTAAAGGTATGTGCCACCCCCTCACTCCCACCCAGTAATGGTTAGATTTCTAAGTGGTGGCTTTCGTAGACTCAGACAGGTGAGCAGACCTTTCAAAGCCAAAGGTGGCCAGATGTCATGCTGGATTCTTGTCACTCAGTAGGTGACGGCAGGAGGACCAGAAGTCCAAGGCTACTTAGAGAGTCTGAGGCTAGCCTGGGCTACATAAGCTCTGTCTCTTGGAGCAGGCTGAGGAGGCACATGCCTGTGAGTCTAACACTTAGGCTGAGGTAGGTAGATGGTGAGTTGGAGGCTAGTCTGGGCTATAAAGCAAGACTCTGATCTGGAAAAGAAAAAAAAAGTAAAGCCACATGCTGCCCGACCTGACAAGCTGAGCCCAGCCTTCCATGGTGAAAGGAGAGGACCGAGTCCTACAAGTGCCCCCTCTGACACACATCATCGGGTTTCTATTGCTGTGAGGAAACACGGTGACCAAAAGCACCTCAGGAAGGAAAGGGTTTACTTCCCCCTAGAGCTTGTAGTCCATCACCCAAGGAAGTCAGGGCAGGAACTAAAAACAGGAACCCGGAGGTAGGAACCGTCATGAAGCAGAGGTGTTATTTTATAAAAATAACAACCCCACTTATTTGGATTTGTGCTGAAAGTCCGCTAGCTCAGAGAGGCAGAGAAAGCACCCAGCTGACCTTCCCAATCCATCTACATCCCAGAAGGAAAAAGCACCCCCTTCCTCCTTCTTTCTCCCCACACTATAGTAAATACCCTTCAATTCAAAGACCCTCTTTTCTCTTTCCTGAGTTTTCTTTTTCTGTTACGATTTATGTATTTATTATGTATACAATGTTCTGCCTGCATGTACGCCTGCTTACCAGAAAAGGGCACCAGATCTCATTATTGATGGTTGTGAGCCACCATGTGGTTGCCGGGAATTGAACCTCTGGAAGAGCAAGCAGCCAGTGTTCCTAACCACTGAGCCATTTCTCCAGCCCTCCTGGGTTTTCCTGTGCTCACTCCCTGTTAGCTGGTTGCTTGCTCTGCCTCTTGACCTATCATTGACTTTATTTAGCTCTTGTTTAGAGAAAGCTCTTGGATTTAAGGTGTGTGCCAGGGCTGAGCTACACCACAAAAAACACGTTTTTCCTGCTCACAGTCTTGGGGTTCACAATGTGGTCAAATATCCTGCAACACAGAGGCCATGGAGGAATGGTGCTTACTGGCTTGTCCTTCGTGACTTGCTCAGCCTGTCTTCTTATAGCCATCAGGACAACTAGGGGTGGCCCTGCCCACAGTGAGCGGGGCCCTCCCACATCAATCAATCAATATCCTAGTCTTCTGATACAGCCTATGTTGTGTCAAGTTTGATATAAAATTAGCCAGTACAGGGTGGAGAAATGGCTTAGAGGTTAAGAGCTCTGTCTGCTCTTCCAGAGGTCCTGAGTTCAATTCCTAGCAACCACATGGTGGCTCACAACCATCTGTAATGGGATTTGGTGTCCTCTTCTGGCTGCAGGCATACATGCAGGCAGAACACTGTATGCATAATAATTATATCTTTTTAAAAACTAGCCAGTAGCAATAAATCAAACTTTTAAAAATTTTATTAGAAAGCCGGGCGTGGTGGCGCACGCCTTTAATCCCAGCACTCGGGAGGCAGAGGCAGGCGGATTTCTGAGTTCGAGGCCAGCCTGGTCTACAAAGTGAGTGCCAGGACAGCCAGGGCTACACAGAGAAACCCTGTCTCGAAAAACCAAAAAAAAAAAAAAAAAAAAAAAATTAGATATTTTCTTCATTTACATTTCAAATGCTATCCCCAAAGCCCCCTATACCCTAGCCCCGCAATGCCCCCCCCACTCCTGCTTCCTGGCCCTGGCATTCCCCTGTACTGGGGCATATGATCTTCGAAATACCAAGGGCCTCTCTTCCCATTGATGGCCGACTAGGCCATCCTCTGCTACATATGCAGCTAGAGACATGAGCTCTGAGGGTAGTGTTTAGTTCATATTGTTGTTCCACCTATAGGGCTGCAAACCCCTTTAGCTCCTTGGGTACTTTCTCTAGCTCCTCCATTAGGGGCCTAATAAATTAAAATTTAAAAAAATTTGAGACAGATTTTTTTTTCTCTCCACAGCCCATGAAGACCCATGTTTGATCAATGGCATACCTGTAAAGAGCTGAGCTCCATGAGACTGGAGAGATGGCTCTGTTAAAGAGTACGTATCGCTCTTACAGAAGATTTGACTTAGGCTCCTAGCACCCATGTTGAGAGGCTCACAGTCGGCTGTAACTCCAGCTCTGGAGGACTCTAACTTGTGTGACTTCTGCCAGCACATGTGCGTGCACACACATATACATTTAATTAAAAAAGAAAATTGTATTGGGGGGGTGGTGGTAGGGCACGCCTTTAGTCCCAACACTCGGGAGGCAGAAGCAGGCAGCTCTCTGAGTTCAAGGTCAGCCTGGCCTACAAAGTAAGTTCCTGAACAGCTAGGACTACACAGAGAGAGACCTTGTCTGGGGGTGGGGTGAGGGGGAATAAAAAGAAAAGAAAACAAAATAAAACCAAACAACCAACCAAAAAGTGTTGTGGTTGTGTGTCAAGTTGACAGGGGGTGAACTTGTAAAGGCTAATATTGGTAGTCAATTTGATTATTTGAAATCAACTAAAACCTAATCAGCTGGGTACACCGTGAGGGATTTTTTTTTTTTTTTTCAAGACAGAACCGATTTCTCCGTGTAGTCCTGGAACTCGATCTGTAGACCAGCTTGGCTTTGGCCTTACAGAGAGATCTGCTTGCCTCTGCCTCCTGAGTGCTGGGATTAAGGTCTTTTGCTACCACCCCTTGGCTCAGGAGGAATTTTCTTGATTGGATCATTTGAGGCGGGGAGGCCAACCCTAATGCTGGGATTAAAGGTAGATAGTACTTCAACCCACCAGCTATGTTAAAATTTCTTGTGAAGTAGCCCCTTGCTCATACACAGGGGACTGCTATGAACATTTGTCAATGAAAGAAAGATAAAATTTCAAGACCTGTAAGTCATATAAAGTACTCAGAAATTGTTGGTTGTTTGTGAGCCTAGAGGCTGCCTGGGGCTGAGAAAAAAGAAAAACAAACCTGGGTATGCCCCGTAGTTAAAACATTCCTGGGAACAGCTTAACTTTAAAGATAAAGAGGAATGTGAGGACATAACAGGGCTAAGTGAACGGAGTCAACAACTCACAGAACTCTGACACCCTGCACGTACATGTAATCTTTCTGCTGATGTTTGAATAAGCCAATAGTGTGTCGCTATGCTGAATTCCACACCCCTAAGCCCCTTACCCCATAAAAACCCCCTAGCTTTCGAGCCTCAGGGCCGACATCCGTTATCTCCTGTGTGGGATGCAAGTCGGTCTGGAGCTCTGTCATTAAACGACCTCATGTAATTACATCAAGACAGTCCTTCGTGGTTTTTTTGGGTGCACACTGAATCGGGAATTGAGTGGGGGTTTCCCCACTAGGTTCTATCATCAACAGCCTATAGAGTAAGGAAGAGGAACAAGGAAGCAATGTTACTAATAGTTGCATATAAAAACAATACAATTGCATTTTCTAAAATGTAGTTGGTGGGAAGAAAAAATTTGATGTTTTGAAAACATTGTAATTATGTTTATCTTTCTGTGCATGTACACATGTGTGGGTATGCAAGTGCCCAGGCCTGTGTGTGGAGGTCAGAGGGCAAACTTCAGGAGGTTGTGTGAGGTCAGAGGGCAGCCTTCAGGAGGTCAGAGGGCAGCCTTCAGGAGGTCAGAGGACAACCTTCAGGAGGTCAGAGGGCAACCTTCAGGAGGTCAGAGGGCAGCCTTCAGGAGGTCAGAGGGCAGCCTTCAGGAGGTCAGAGGACAACCTTCAGGAGGTCAGAGGACAACCTTCAGGAGGTCAGAGGACAACCTTCAGGAGGTCAGAGGACAGCCTTCAGGAGGTCAGAGGACAACCTTCAGGAGGTCAGAGGACAACCTTCAGGAGGTCAGAGGGCAGCCTTCAGGAGGTCAGAGGGCAGCCTTCAGGAGGTCAGAGGGCAGCCTTCAGGAGGTCAGAGGACAACCTTCAGGAGGTCAGAGGGCAGCCTTCAGGAGGTCAGAGGGCAGCCTTCAGGAGGTCAGAGGGCAGCCTTCAGGAGGTCAGAGGGCAGCCTTCAGGAGGTCAGAGGGCAGCCTTCAGGAGGTCAGAGGGCAGCCTTCAGGAGGTCAGAGGGCAGCCTTCAGGAGGTCAGAGGACAACCTTCAGGAGGTCAGAGGGCAGCCTTCAGGAGGTCAGAGGGCAGCCTTCAGGAGGTCAGAGGGCAGCCTTCAAGAGGTCAGAGGGCAGCCTTCAGGAGGTCAGAGGGCAGCCTTCAGGAGGTCAGAGGACAACCTTCAGGAGGTCAGAGGACAACCTTCAGGAGGTCAGAGGACAACCTTCAGGAGGTCAGAGGGCAGCCTTCAGGAGGTCAGAGGGCAGCCTTCAGGAGGTCAGAGGGCAGCCTTCAGGAGGTCAGAGGACAGCCTTCAGGAGGTCAGAGGACAACCTTCAGGAGGTCAGAGGGCAGCCTTCAGGAGGTCAGAGGGCAACCTTCAGGAGGTCAGAGGACAACCTTCAGGAGGTCAGAGGGCAGCCTTCAGGAGGTCAGAGGACAACCTTCAGGAGGTCAGAGGGCAGCCTTCAGGAGGTCAGAGGGCAGCCTTCAGGAGGTCAGAGGACAGCCTTCAGGAGGTCAGAGGACAACCTTCAGGAGGTCAGAGGGCAACCTTCAGGAGGTCAGAGGGCAGCCTTCAGGAGGTCAGAGGGCAGCCTTCAGGAGGTCAGAGGACAACCTTCAGGAGGTCAGAGGACAACCTTCAGGAGGTCAGAGGGCAGCCTTCAGGAGGTCAGAGGACAACCTTCAGGAGGTCAGAGGACAACCTTCAGGAGGTCAGAGGGCAGCCTTCAGGAGGTCAGAGGGCAGCCTTCAGGAGGTCAGAGGGCAGCCTTCAGGAGGTCAGAGGGCAGTCTTCAGGAGGTCAGAGGGCAGCCTTCAGGAGGTCAGAGGGCAGCCTTCAGGAGGTCAGAGGGCAGCCTTCAGGAGGTCAGAGGGCAGCCTTCAGGAGGTCAGAGGGCAGCCTTCAGGAGGTCAGAGGGCAGCCTTCAGGAGGTCAGAGGGCAGCCTTCAGGAGGTCAGAGGGCAGCCTTCAGGAGGTCAGAGGGCAGCCTTCAGGAGGTGGTTCTTTCCTCCCACCATATGGGTCTTGAGGATTGGATTTTGGTCATCTTAGTGAGCTTGGTGGCAAGCACCTCTACCTGCTTAACCCTCTTCTCATGGACCCCAAAACTGAAACCTTAAAACCACATCCCATTCACTTAGAGCAGTGGCTCTCCCTCTTCCTAATGATGCGACCCTTGAATCCAGTTCCTCATGCTGTGGTAACCCCAACCATAAAATTATTTTCACTGTTACTTCATAACTGTAATTTTGCCACTGTTATGAATCGTCATGTAAATATCTGTGTTTTCCGATGGTCTTGGGCAACCCCTGCCTTAGGGAGATCCTAGGATAGAAGGCTGATTTGGGATTAGAGGGATGGAGAGAGAGGCAGAGTCAGTTCTCACACTATCTTGCTATGATGTGCATCAGGCCAAGAGGATGAAACTAGATTAGACGTATCTACCTTAAAAAAAAAAAAAAAAAAAAAAAAAAAAAAGGATGGTGTTCCGTAGGCAGAAAGAGCAGTGGTAATTAGATCACATCCTGCCCTTGTACAAACTAGATGCTATTAAACTCCATATTACCTTAATTTGTTTATATTCGTGCCTTTAGGTAAGGAGGCACAGGTCCCAGGCCTTCTGAGGACTGGGGAATCTGACGCATCAGTCTGTGCTTGTTTCTGCTTTTGCACAATTGAGGTAGTTAAGATCAGAGTTTCGGACCTTAGTAGGAACATGAGTTTGAGGGGCTTGGCGGTACATTCCTGACATCCTGGAGGCAGGAGGATCAAAGTTTGAAATCATCCTTGGCTCCAGAGCAAATTCAGGGCCAGCCTGTGCTACTTGAGGCTATCTCTAAACAAACACCCACATTCAGTGAAAGCTCACAGATTGATTGATAGTGTTTTGTTTAAGGAGTAGTTTAGAAAGAGGTTCCACAGGCCTCGAAAAAAATAACAGGACAAGTGAAGGAAGGGTTGAGGGTATTAACCCCGCAGTAGTGGAGGTCATTGGACAGCTTGCGGGAGTCGGTTGTCTTTCTACAGAGTGGGTCACAGGAATCAAACTCGGATGGTCAGGATCTTTTGCTTGAGGGGATCCACACAGGATCTTTTACCGGATGAGCGGTCTTGCAGGGTCCCAACCTGTCTTTTGAGGCAGGGTCTTTCATTGAACTGGACCGCCCTGATTTAGATTAGCTGGCCAGCAAACTCAGTCCTCCCAGCTGCTCCTTGGGTGCTGCTGTGTCTGGTTTTTAGTCCTTGTGTGTTTTGTGGTAAGCACTTTACCAAGTGAGCCAGCTCCCAAACCTTGTCTGTTTGTTTCCAGTGGGGACTCATGTAGCCTAGACTGACCTCAAACTGTCACCTCAGTTAATCAGATGAACAGCTGATAATGTGATAGGAGTTTAGAATATAGATTTTAGAGCTACTGTGCTTAAGAAAGAAAATACTTAAGAAAGTAAATTTAGAGGCATAGAAGATCTTGGTCTGCAGATGACAGTCATATTCAGTTTGGTAGTCAAAAGGTGGGAAAGGGGCTGAGGATGTGGCTCAGTGGATAGGGAGCTTGCCTGGCATGTAGGAACTCAAGGGTTCGGTTCCCAGTAGATGCACAAAATCAGACTTCATGATGTGATCTTGCATTTCACACACTCGAGAGGTGGAGGCAGGAGGATTAATAGTTAAAGGTCATCCTTAGCTACATACTGCGTTCTAGGCCAGTTTGGGCCATATGAGATCTTGTCCTAAAGACAAATGGGCTGGGGAGGGTCAATAACGTGTTTGCCTTGCAAGTATGAGGATCTGAGCTGGATTCCTGGCAACTGTAGTCAACACTGGGTGTGGCATCCCACATCTGTAATCCCAGTGTTGGGAGGGGGAGATAAGGATGTTTGGGGCTTGCTGGCCAGCCAGTTCAGGTGAATCACTTAAGTTTCAGGTTCAGTGAGAAATCGTCTCAGAATTGAGGTGAGGAATGATTGGGAAAGACATCCAATAATGTGTGACTGTATCTTCCAGATGTGTGTACACATGTGCTCAGGGAGCAGCACACAGGAGCACACACGACAATCAAAGCATGGAGGACAGTCTTCTCTTTGAAGCAGGGTATGGCAGAATGCTGTTAGGACTCTCTCCAACTAGCAGACAACAGCATGGGCTCCCAGTTAATGGGCAGAGGAAATGACTTAGCCTCCAAGACGCACACTTGTGACTCAGGGGTTGGGATAACCAGGTGAAGGAAGGTCCAGACGTCTAGGCAGGTAAGGAAACAAAGAGGTGGAGCAACCCAAGACTCCTGGGTGAGGGTGCAGGAGAGTGGACCCAGAGGAGGAAGAAAAAGCACATGTGAGCTGGGGGGACGGGGGGGGGGGGAGGGGTGTGGGAGTGGGTGAAGGTGGAGGGAAGAGGAATGAGAAAGAAGGGAGGTATGGCTGAGGATACAGAGAAAGAGAATGACAGAGAGGGCAAGGAGGGAAGGAGAGAAGTGCAGGAGAGAGAGAGAGAGAGAGAGAGAGAGAGAGAGAGAGAGAGAGAGAGAGAGAGAGAGAGAGAGGTTAACCTCAGTTTTTCTCAACTGTTTATCCCCCAGCTCCCTTTTTTCTGGTGGCAGAGTCTCTCATTGGCATAGGGTTCCCGATTCACGGAGGCTTACTGGCCCGTTAGTCCCAGGGATCCTTCTGTCTTTGCCTCCCAGGGGGCTGGGATCACTCAAACTCACCAGCACACCTGGACTGTGGGGCTGGAGAGATGCTGGACACTTAGGAGCACACGTTGCTCTTCCAGAGGACCTAAGTTCAGTTCCCAGCACCCACACGGTGGCTCACAAACCCCTGCTCCAGACCCAGCACCTTCTGATGCACACCTACAAACACGCACACAAAACACTCCTATCTAGGTGACAGAAATATCTAAAAAAGCCTCACAAAACTTAGCTTCTTGTGCTTGCACAACGAACACCTTACCAATGGTGCTATTCTCCCAACACCAATCAAAGACTCCTAAATAGATTTATTTCAACCTAGGGTCTCGCTCTCAGTGACAACTGCTTAGAAATGGAAGCAGAGTTAAGAGTCTGGAATAATCGTTGCCCATACACGATCCTATTCTTAAGATATTTTCCCTCCGTTATTAAAAAGTCTGGGCTGCACAGGCTCATAAAACCAAACTGCCTAGGACAAGGACAGGTACAACAAGCCTTTTATCCCTACGCTCCGGAGGCTGAGTAGGGGAAATCACAGTTTTGAGGTCAGCCTCAGCTACAGATGAGCCTCTGTCTCTAAAGAGAGTGGTCAAATGCTGTGGGTAGCTGGTTCTAAAGAAGAACCACAGAGTCTGCCCATGAAGTGAAGTAAGTTCAAGTCGGATGGGAGTTTGGTAAATATACGCAGCCTTTTCAAGAGCATTTTATTTCCTCTCTAGAATGCGTTACCATAGAGATTGGTTGGCTTGCTGGGGAAAAAAAGTCCCGCTTTTACTTTTTACCGGCCTGACACTGGGGGTTTGGAGGTGGGTTCATCAGAAGGCAGGGACTCGCAAACCCGACTGCTTCCTTCTCTGGGTTAGTTCAGTTGCATGCAGGTTCCTATCCACAAAACCACCACCTCTCCATTTACATCCTTCATCTTGTTTAGCTGGTCCATATGCCGCACTTCCTCTGAGTCTAGCCACTTTATCAATCGAATACACCAGTTGCACAGGGCACATCCGACACTCGATCATTGCGGGAAGCCTTCCCTTGGAACTTGCAGGATCTAGCGTGTGCCCACGCGCGCACGCGCGCACGGTTCTTGGGGTTTCACGCAACACCCTGGCTTCCATCAGGAGCCTTGAAAAGTCCGACACTGAAGAAACAATCGGTTCCCCCAAATCGTCGCACAAGCAAATCAGTTGGCTCTGAGATTGTGACTAAGAACCGGCTCCGACTGCGCCGCCTGTGTGTGCGTGTGTGTCGTCTACGTGTGTGGGGCGGTGGTGGCCACGGTGGTGTCTGTTTCAAGGCTCCCCGCCGGCTGCAGGAACCTTGCAGCTCCCCCAGACCCCCTTGCGCGCGCCCAGGACAAGCGCGGTAGGCGTAGCGCCGTGCTCGGGCGCGCGCACGCACGCACACACGCAAGCGCGAGGCCGCGCAGGGCCGGGCCGGCACGGCGGCGGGCGCGCGCAGCTCGGGAGGCGGCGGCGGAAGCAGCGAGGGCGGCGGGCGTCCGGCTGCGAGCGCGGCGGCTCCGGGCTGGGCCAGCCAGGGGCGGCTCCTGGCGGCGGCGCGGCCGAGCGCTCGGTTCTACGGTTCCAGCCCGTGGTCTCCGTCCCAACGCCTGCGCCGCGCACTCGGCGTCCCGGCTCGGACCCCGGCGCTCAGCCCGTGGCCGTAACCTTGAGGCGGCGGCGGGGCCGGGCCGGGCCGGGCTGGGGGGCGGCGGCACTGGATCCGAGGCCGGCCGGCCGCTGGCGGGAGATGTCGAACCCCGGGACCCGTAGGAACGGCTCCAGCATCAAGATTCGTCTGACAGGTAGGCACGACAGGGCCGCGGCCCTCGCGCCTCTAGGCTGTCCCAGGGACCCTGCGGACTCCCGCCCCGCCCCCCTCCCCCGCCCTTGCACCGGCCGTTGTCCCGGGACCGCTGCACCCCCTACGGCGTGCGCCCCTCGCTCGCGCTCCCGGCCCCGCCCCCCGGGTGCTCTGCAGGCGCCGCCCCTGCCGCCCCGTCTCCTCCCTCTGCATCAGGGCCCGCCCCTGGCACATCAGGACACGCCCCGCTGCGGCAGCCCCGCCCTCCCTCTGCATCAAGCCACGCCTCTCGATCTGCAGACTCGCCCCCTTAACTAGGCTCAGCCCTCGACTCTTCTGCAGACTCCCCCCTCCCCCTCACAGGCTCCACCCCTTGACTACTTTGTAGCTTTGGCGCCCCGCCCTATGGCTCCTCCCTCTGCATCATTCCCCGCCCCCTGCTTGCTCTGCAGGCCCAGGCAGCTGCCTTTTCTGCATTAAGCCTGGCTTGCTGTTCATCCCTCTATCATAGATTCCACCCCTGTGTCTGATTCTCTTGGCCCCGCCTCTGGCTCCTTCCTCTTCAGGTTCTTGCCTATCCCCCCTGCCTAGTACTCTATCTGCCCACACCTACCATCAGTGGCATATGGGCCACGCCCCCTAGCTTTCTCCCTCTGCCCCCTAACTTTACCCTTCTGGATCAGGTCCGGCCCCCTAGCTCCTCCTCTACAGGACTGTCTCCTGACTCTCCTTTCTGCCCCACACCTACCCTCAGCTGCCCTCCACCGGTCCCCTCTAGTGTCCTCTCTTGACACCGCCCCAGCACCCTCTCTGATCCACACCTACCCCTGCCTGCTTTTCTCCAGGCCTTGTACATAGCCACACACCTTTCAACTTCATGTAGATCCCTCCCCCTCGCTGCACCTCCACCGCTCTTTCCACCCCTACCTCACATTTTCATCATCCATCTCTTCTCCCTCATCCACCCCTCACCATTCTCCCACCTGTCCCCTCCCTCTTTTCCCTTGCAGCTTCTCATCACTTCATCTCTCTCTCCTTTTTTCTTCCCACCCTCTCACATGACCTGTTGTCTACCTTCTTCCTTCTCCCTCTGGGTCCCTTCGAATCATCCCACCCCCTACTCATTTGCCTTGCTTCTCTTTGCTCTCCCACCGCCTCACCCCCTCCTCATCTCCATCTCTCTAGCTTCCCCTCTCCTCTCTTGGCTCCGCCCCCTCTACTGTTTTCAGCCCCGCCCCCGTCCCTGCTTGATCCCGCCCTCACTTATCTTTCAGTCCCGCCCACTCACTTCAGTCTTACAGCCTCCACCCTTCAGTCGCAAATTCCTCAATCCTGTCTGGGACCAAACGTCTGTCTCCCAGTCTTGTTCTCACTTCCCCCACCTCATCAGTGGTCCAGACCTCTCCAGTCTAGTCCACTTCCGTTCTCCCCGAGGCCAGGCCACTTAGTACTCCAAAGACCGAGTCTTTGGTTCCTACCTCCTCTGCAGTGCCTTCACCCCTCGCCACATCCTTGAGTCCCTCCTCCCACACAAGCTGAGCTGTGGCAGCTGCTCTAGTGCAGGCTCCTTGCTCCCCTCAGTCTTCAGAGCAATGTTCAGGTTTCCTAAGTGATCCTTAGTGCCACCTTCAAAGGTGAGCGCAGAGCTTGCTGTGGGTCTGACAGCAGCAGGGCAGTTTGCATGCAGGCAAGAGGAGAGCTCTCTGTCATAGCTGCCCCTCTTCATGGGTCCGTGGGTCCGGAGTCTGGACCACTGCCCTCAGCTTCCTCTTTCTTTCTCCCTCTCCTTTCTCTGCAGACCTTACCAGTTTGAATCCATCCCTAAGGCTGCATGCATGGCAGGGTTGGCGGAGGGCCTGTTTTGGGGCTTTCCAGCTCAGAAGAGGAAATACATCGTTAAGTCTGAGGCCTTGCAGGGAGTTCCCTGGATTTTTCTGTTCCAAGGCAGTGTGGTAGGACTAAGACTTCTGCTTGTCCTTTCAGGCAGAGCCTTAGGGTAGGGCCTGTGATCATGGCGGAAATTCTTGGAAAGTTTCTTCTGTTTAAGAAAAGATTGATACTTTTTCTCTGAAGATGTGGGAGCAGATAACGGTGTTTGAACTAGAACCCAGACCCTGGTCATATTGGCCATCTTTGCCCCTGGACAGATACTGGAGGAGACTTGCTCAGTGGGCATGTGAAGGGCATGTCTCTCTGTGTTAGTTAGGAAGTTAGGTTCCTTGACAGCCATCCTGGGGAAAGTTTGCTGCTCATTGACACTGGGCTATGACTTCAGTTATGATGCTGATTGCTTCCAGCCTTCCCGTTAGAGTGACTGACTTGGGGAGTTTCAGTAGACATGAGATCAGTGGCTTCATTGTGGAATTGTGGCAGGCATCTATTAACAGATCCTGGTTAATTCTGGCATTGCAGACTTGGAAAGTGTCAGAGGTTTGGATGGCTTTTGACGAGGAAGGACTAGGGATGGGTGTTAAAGCTCATGGTCTGAGAACATCTGTGAGCGTGATCATAGGATTGGGGGTTGGTGGATGGTGTGCCTATGTGATGACAACCATGAAACTCTTGGAACCAGCCATTTTATTGAAGATGAGGTAGGCTTGCCTTCATCTCTCTGCTTTGACAGGAAGTGAGGACGGTTGGGTAGCAGTCTCTCCAGAGATAAATACTGTAATGGAGTCTATTTATGAATTTGTATTTGGGGAAAGATGACTTTTTAAGAATGAGAGCTATTGAAGCTGGGGAGCTGGCTCAGTCAGGAGTGTGTCTGCCCAGAAAGCATGAGACCTGAGCTGGAACCCAGCACCCACTTAAAAATTGAACATGGCTGGCTGGGAGCCTCACCTGATCAGAGAGTCCCAGGTCCTGGTAAGAGACCGTATCTGAAGGGAAAAACCAAGGTTATGGCTCCTGAGGTTGACCCTCTGGCTTGTGTGCATATGTATACAGGTGTACCTGCGTGCACACCAACCAGAGTACATAGACAGAATAAAAAACAAGATGCCTGTTTGTAACCTTGGTGTTGAAAACCACACAGCACCAAGACGTTGAAGACACTGGAGTGGTGTCAAGTGTTGAGAATTTACAGTTGATGGCCTTTGGGGAACAGAGCCTGTCAAATCAGGGCACCCTGGTCAGACTAGCAGTTGCATGATGTACAGCCAGGATCTCCTGATGGTACAGGGTCTTAGTTTCCTCATTTGAATGCGATTTCAGCCCCATTATAAGTGTCTTTGAGCTGCTGCACGATCCATCAGAGTGGCTACCTACTTGCTTCATGTTACTGTTGGCCTGTGTGTGCTCTCTGTTCTCACCCCGAGCCTCAGGAATTGGTGTTAAAGGGTAGTACTTTGGTTTAATGTGTGTCAAGCCTTAATTTGCTGCATTAGTGTTGTATTTATGCTTTCCTTTTCTTCCCATGGATGCCCCCGCCCCCACTAAGTTGTTGAATAATATGCCAAAGTGCTTGGGAGAACTGCTCTGTGCAGTAGAAAAGAATGCTTGAGTTTCTGTATTTGAATTATGTAATTTTAATGACTGTCTTTGTGGTGTTTCCTAGGAACTGTTTCATGAGGCTTAGAGTCAGTATGTGCAAAATCTAGTAGTCTTGTTAGCTTTATCTTGTAGACATCTTAAGAGTTCACTGGAGAGTGCAACCTTTTTGGATATTTGGATATTTGTTTTTAAGATTTATTTATTTATTGATTGATTGATTATATGTAAGTACACTGCAGCTGTCTTCAGACAACCCAGAAGAGAGCATCAGATCTCATTATGGATGGTTGTGAGCTACCATGTGGTTGCTGGGATTTGAACTCAGGACTTTCAGAAGAGCAGTCAGTACTCTTACCTGCTGAGCCGTCTCCCCAGCCCTGGAAATTTGGATATCAAATTCAGCCGGAGTTGTGGTCCACAGATCAACCCCAGGCTCTGAGGGTCATGCTGCTCTTCAGAAAACTCAGATTTCTCTCTGCCACTGAACAGTTAGTTGAGGTTCCAAATGCCTCAGCTTTTTTTTTTGGGGGGGGGGGGTCCGGTTTTATCTTTTTTAAAACATCCTTTTTTTTCTTTTTGGATTTAGTTGTTTTATGTGTGTGGATACTTTGCCTGCATTTATGTGTGTGCACCATATTCGTACCTGGGGCTCCTGAAGGTCAGAAGAGGGTGTCATCAGCTCCTCTGGAGTTAACAGTTTCGAGCTACTCTGCGGGTTCTGGGAATCCACCCTGGAGCCTTTGCCAAGAGCGGCGAGTGCCTGGGACCACTGAGTGTGACCGTCTCTCCAGTCCATCCCTCGAGGTCACTTGGACCTTCTTGTGTTTTCTTGCCTTTTGGAGCCAGGACTGTGTCCCATGAAGAGCAATTGTAATTGCAAGTAGAGAAAGGAAAGAAACCTGGCTTACAAGTTGGTGTAGGTGTGCAACAAGGTCCTGTTGAGCCAGAGCGAGATAGCTGTAGTCATACTTGCTAGGACTTTCATTTAGCCAGTCGTGAGCTGGACACAGTGGGCCTAATTGATTCACACTGGCTCTTAAGAAAGACCAAGGGAACTGTTAGGAGTGCTGACTGACTGCTCCAGCAGAGAACCTGGACCAGCAGAACTTTAATTTGACCACTGTACCATCGTCAGAGATGACCCGGTAGCTTGAGAGAGCATCTGACAGCTCATAATCGCCATCTGCTCACTTCCAAGTATGCTTTCCTTAGGGTCCTCCTTAAACCCCAGGTGCAGGAAAAGTTGTGCATGCAGGAAGCCTTTCATGTGCTTTACTCCTGTCTGTATTTTTAAGTAGTTGTGAATCTACAGCAAGCTAGAGTTTCCCCTCTTGGTGGGTGGGTTCATGTGGTGTGTGCACAGGTGTTTACATGTGTGTGGAGGGCAGGAGCAGCATCTGGTGTTTTCTTCCGTCTCCACTCTGATTTTTTTTTTTTTTTTCTTTCGAGACAGGGTTTCTCTGTGCAGCCCTGGCTGTCCTGGCACTCACTCTGCAGACCAGGCTGGCCTCGAACTCAGAAATCCGCCTGCCTCTGCCTCCCGAGTGCTGGGATCAAAGGCGTGCGCCACCACGCCCGGCTCCACTCTGATTTTTAAGACTGGATCTCTTACCGAACCTGGAGTGTGCTGATTCCAGTAGACTTGCTGGCCAGCTCAGGATCCCTGGTCTCTGCTCACCTCCCATCCCTTCTGGGGCCCAGCACTGGGACAGCAGAATAAGTAGAAGTTTTAAATTCGTATGTGTGTGTTTGTGTTCACCTGTGTGTATGTGTGAGAGAGACAGACAGACATAGTCTGGGACTTTACCTCTCTTGTGTGAGTCTTCGCACTTTGAGCTCAGTGGCGTCCCGAGTCTGTTGCTTGTTCAGTGGTTTCTTATGTACTGGAAAGGCTCTCACACTGCAGTGCTTCAGCTCTGCACAGATTCCTGGCTAACTCTCAGCTAGCTAGGCTGCCTGTGCAATATACTTCGTGACACTGGATAAAAGTTAAAATAGCCCAATCATGGCCCAGTTCTCACCCCAACAAAACAATCTATCTTCACAATGTTCTTGGTTTTCTGGCTCAGGATTCTTACATGGGTCTGGTGTTTGTGTAATTTTAAAACAATGTTGAAAGTTAAAGTTTTGTTTTGTTTTTGTTTGAGACAGGGTAGCCCTGTGTAGTGGAACTTACTCTATAGACCAGGCTAGCCTCAAACTCAGAGATCTGCCTGCCTCTGCTGGGATCAAAGGTGTGTGCCACCACTGCCCAGCTAAAGTTAAATTATTTTAAACAAATGTAGAATTTTAAAAAGTCCATTTTCATCACTGAACCATTCACACGCTGGCCATTTACACGTCGGTGGTTTTGTAGATGAGCTGTATGTAGGGAAGCCACAACTTACACTTGTGTGTTGCTGGGGTACTCTTCCCTCTTCCTTGCCCTCTCCCTGACGGAAGGAAGGTTCCTGTGGCCAGTTAAAGGAGAGCCTGAAGGAAGTGTCTCAAAACCAGAGCGGCCCTTAGATTCGGGCATCTTCTTCAAATGCTAGGATTACTACTGAGGCTCTAGACCAGATCTAACCCTAATAGATATTTGAATAAAATGAAATATTTCTACATTTCTGGGTTAACGGGAGTGGGTGGAAGCTGTTTACTGTTTTAAAACAAGGATTAAGTGATGGGAGGTTGCTGGAGCTGCTGCTAGCCCCATCTGTAATACCAGCTGCGGGCACCTCCACTGCAGCTGAAAGGAGTTGTAATTGGATGAGGAGTGTCGCTGCATCAAGTGTCACCAGGCAGAAGAAACCCAGGCTGTTGGCTGATGCAGTTCTGAAGTTTTAAGCTTGCAAATCCAACTTGGATGTTGCCTAGGGAGCAGAACCTAGGGCCGCTTTGCTTGGAGCTGGCGGCCGGAGTCTCTGTGGACCATCTCAGGAGGTGCTGTAGCTGTGACTTAGGAATCAGGCGTGAATCAGCTTTCCCTGGAAGCACTTGGGTGAAGGAGGGGATTTGTAGAGTTAGCATCTTGCCATGTGTTTTCATGTCTGAGACGGGAGACATCTCCTTTTTCATACCACTCAAAGCCTGACCAGAGTGGGTTAATATTTCCGCGAAGAGTTGTGATTTATTTATAGTATAGGTAGGGTAATGTAAACACAGGGTTATAGGTGACAGTTATGTCACCCTCCCTTCTTTCCTCCCTTCCTGTCTCACGTAGTCTGGTAGGGTAGAGTGGTATAGCTTTTTCTTCATCAGAGCAGAGCTTATAACTTTGTCCTTGTTGCACGTGACTTTGTGGTCTGAGGAGGGCCAGGGCGTGCAGAGTGTAGAAGGGTCACTTGAAGGGCGGGGCTCTGTTGGTGCCTTGTCCACGCTGGGGTCAAACTTGATGGTGTGGCTGCTTTGGGTTCAGCTCTGCTCCTGTAACCCCCACACCCAGAAGGGAGCCTAGCAAACTCATTGATTCCCTAAGCCACACTTTGGTTGTCAGGGGTGGCGGTGGCCGTGTCTGTGTCTGCCCAGAGGGAGGGTTCCCTGATGGCCCCCAACTCATATGCAGCTCCTTCCTGAATGCCTTGATCACAGCGACAGCACAAGCTGCGTTCTGATCTATTCAGGGCTGGGCATCAGACCCAGGCCTCCTGCATGCCAGGCAGGCCTTCCATCTGCTGAGTTCTACTCCTGCCTCTTCCATTTCTCCCTGTGCTGCTGGGGGTTGTCCAGGGCCTTGGCCACTCTAGGCAGGTGCTCTGCCCTTGCTAAGCTGCATCTCTATCCAGCTGTTATTCCTCACACCTACATATCAATCATAGTGTAAGTATCTGATATGCAGGACATCTGATATATGACCCCTGTGAAAGCTTGTGCACCACCCCCCAAGTTGCGAAGAACTGAAATAGACAGTAAAGGCAGTGCTGCACTTTGAGACAGAAGACAGTGTATGGAGCTGGTTGGTAAACATGGAAGATAACATTCACACACAAACATTGCTTTTCTGTGTATTCAGAAAGTTTGCTGGCACAATAGTGTTGATGAGTCCAACTGAGCAGCTGTGTGTGTGTGTGTCGGTGTGTGTGTGTTGGGGGTGAGAGTGTTGTGTCTTGTCTTAACACTGTCCACTTTACGTTCCTGAGACAAGGTCTCACCACTGAGCCAGGAACTTGGTGGGTGGCTTACCAATGCCACTGGTCCACCTGTCCCCACCCTCCACAGTCCTGGGTTGCAGGTGCTTGTGTGGCCATGCCTGGCTTTTTCTGTCCCTTCTGGATTCTCATGTGTACACGCTCAGCGTGTTCACTGAGCCATCCCCCAGCCCCAGCATCAACTTTAGTGGTGAAGCCGTGGACATCTGATCAGGAGCAATGAGTTCAGTGGCGGATTTGATCATGGTTGTTGTTAGCTGGAGAAGGATGTCAGAGAGTGGGAATGAGGCAGCTGTTACTTGTAGATTGAGTGTATGTTGTGTTTGGAGACAGGTTTCCTGTAGCCAAGGATGACCTTGAACTCTTGATGGGGAGCCCCCATCTCCCATGGCTGAGATTTTACAAGCATGATTATGTTTTTTTAAAAATCTAAAAGGTCAGCTAAAACTGATTCCAAGTAGAGCAGACTGTGAGTAGAGGAGCAGGTGGACAGATTCTCTCTGGTAAGAACTATGAGCTGAGTATACAGTGGGGCAGGCAGATGTGAGCTGTGTGGCTTTGGTAGTGTGTGAGGTGTGTTCAGAGGGAAGGGGCAGGAATGGGACATGCAGGGGCATGATGGACAGACCACAGTAAAGAGAGGATGGTGGATTACAGCCCAGGAAACGGCACTCTCTTCCTCCTACAGCGTCTTCTAGCCTCTCATTATTCCCTCCATCCATTCTCCCCTCCATACAGCACCCTCACTTCTTTGAAACAGGGTCTCATTGTGTAGCCCTGGCTGTCCTGGAACTCACTCTGTAGACCAGGCTGGCCTCGAACTCAGAAATCCGCCTGCCTCTGCCTCCCGAGTGTGGGGATTACAGGCGTGCGCCACCACTGCCTGGCTGAACTCTTCTCTTGTTTGGACCATTTATTTATTTATTCAGGGACATCTCTGACTTATTTCTGTGAAACACTCTGCATTCCCATCTGAGGTGCTAGGCGTGAAGTGTTAGCAGTCTTTTTAAATCAGTGTCAGTGTATGCCTGTGCTGAACCTGAAGAGTTTGTTTTATGTTTATTTAGTGTGGGGGCGGTGAGGTTGTGGGATTGGACACACACATGGAGGTCAGAGAATACCTTTGGGAGTCAGTTCTCTCCTTGTACACGTGGTCCTAAGGATTGAACTCAGAGCCTTAGGCTTGACAACAGGTGTCTATACCCACTGCATGGACTTGCTGGCCAGGAGGTGTTGTTTATTTTAATTTTTGAAGCGCCTAAGGATATTTTAATATCTGAGTTCATAAAAGCAGAGAAAGTGGTAGCTTTCTCCTACGGTCTTCTTCATTTTTACTTCTTAGATCTTTGGGATAAAATCCAAAGCTGTGCTCATTTGCACTTCTGCATCTGTTACGGTTTTGTTACAGGAGTGCAAGATGGCACTTGTTGGTGAGACTTTTGCTTCAGGTCCAGTCCACCACTTCACAGTGTCTCTTAGTTTCCAGGGAGCTGCAGGCAGCACCACACAGGAGCCTAGCTTACACAGAGCTTTTTTCTGTGTGCACTTTTATTTCTAGGTTAAAAAATAGCATGTGATTTATTTTATTCCCTGGAAACACATTGTACCAGAGAGAACAAGCATGTTCTCTCTCCTGTCCTAAGTGAGGATGCAGGATACAAGGAGATACACTTAACTGCGGAGCGAGGCTCTAATCAGAGTACTTAGTGGTCTTGTATAGAAAAGGGCTGTATTTAATCAACGTACCCCTCTTAGGTCTTAGAGAAGATAATTTTCATTTAGAAATTTACTGCACGGAAGTCAAAGGACACTTGGGATGTCAGTTCTTTATTCCCACCATGTGTTCTGGGGATTGAACTCCCGTTGCCCTGTTTGATAGCAAGCACCTTTATTGACTGAGCATCTTGCCAGCCCAATACTTATAAACTGAAACGGTCTTCGTTATTTTTTAGAAGGCCTTTTTTCTCTCTGCAGTTGTGCAAGATTGGAAATTTAATATAGATGCTTGTTATTTATTTCGTTTTACTATTTAGTCTAGATTGGCCTTGAACTTAAAACCCTCTTGATTCAACTACCTGAGTGTTTGCATTACAGGTGTGTGCCTTCATGTGTGATTCTTACTAGATGCTTTAAGTTTACTAGATGCTTTAAGCATAGCATAGCATGGCTTCAAGGTATTGATTGATTTGTCTGTTTATTTATTTTGTGCTAGGAGTCCAACTTAAAGCCTTGAGCATGTTGGACAAATGCTCAGCCCTTTACTGTGGGATTCTAGGCAGGGGCTCTACCACTGAGCCACACCCCAGCCCCTCCCTGGGGGATTCTAGGCATGGGCTCTACCACTGAGCCACACCCCAGTCCCTTACTGTGGGATTCTAGGCAGGGGTTCTACCACTGAGCCACACCCCCAGCCCCTCACTGGGGGATTCTAGGCAGGGGCTCTACCACTGAACCACGCCCCCAGCCTCTCACTGGGGGATTCTAGGCAGGGGCTCTACCACTGAGCCACACTCCAGCCCCTCACTGGGGGATTCTAGGCAGGGGCTCTACCACTGAGCCACACCCCAGCCCCTCACTGGGGGATTCTAGGCAGGGGTTCTACCACTGAGCCACGCCCCTAGCCCCTCACTGGGGGATTCTAGGCAGGGGCTCTACCACTGAGCCACACCCCCAGCCCCTCACTGGGGGATTCTAGGCAGGGCCTCTACCACTGAACCACGCCCCCAGCCTCTCACTGGGGGATTCTAGGCAGGGGCTCTACCACTGAGCCACACCCCAGCCCCTCACTGGGGGATTCTAGGCAGGGGCTGTACCACTGAGCCACACCCCAGCCCCTCACTGGGGGATTCTAGGCAGGGGCTCTACCACTGAGCCACGCCCCTAGCCCCTCACTGGGGGATTCTAGGCAGGGGCTCTACCACTGAGCTACACCCCAGCCCCTCACTGGGGAATTCTAGGCAAGCACTCTGCTATTAAGCTATATCCCTAGCCCTCAAAGGGTCTTTTTGATTCTCTTTTGCTCACAAAGGGACTCAAGCCTCCTTCTGCATTCTTTATCTCATTAAATTTCCCAGTTGCCCTCATCCAGATCGTCCCTCATACCGAGTTTATCCCCGGGGCCTCTGTCTCTGGTGCTGATGTTTATCTGTGCTCTGTCCTCTCCTTGCACCCCCATCCTGGTTGAAGCTGGATGTCTTTTGCTTGCACAGCTGCACCTTTCCCTGTCTAATATAGATGCTCTCCAGTCACTTAATTCATCACTACCATGTAACTTACCTTCACGGTGTCAAAGATACTCAGAGTGGTTACAGCAGGGTATGGCAGTACCTGCCTGCAGTTCCAGCACACAAGACATACAGGCAGGAGAACCACCAGTTTCAGACTAGTTGGGCCACATTGTAAGACGTTTTAAAACAAAACAAAGCTCAAGAAAAGTGGGGAAGGAGGTTATAAACGGCCTTGCCCCCACTCGTTTAGAGCAGAGTTGGGTGGAGACTGGCTGCTGACTTCACCTGTTCTCCTGCTTCAGCCTTTGCCCTTGCTGCCCTGACCCCTCCTATAACAGGTCTGCTAGGCTGGTCGGTGGTCTGTGTCACTGTGAGGTAGAACTCTCCATAGGCTGATGACTTAGTGATGGCCAGAAACAAGCTGAATCACATCCGGGGCAGCCGCACAGGACCGTACATCCCACACCCAGGAAGTCAGACTGAAGACTTTCCTTTGAGACTTGATTGTGCCAAGTAGGCTCTGGATACAGAAGTCTCCTGAGTTGGGCTCTCTGCTTCTGTGTATTGAACTGGCCCTTTCCTAAAGAAGAGAGTAGCTTTTGTATGTTTGTGTATTGATGTAGGTATCTTATTTATTTAGTGTGTTTGGTTTAGTGCTTATGTGCGTCTATGTGTGCATGTACATATAAGTACGTGTGGAGGTCTTCCTGACAGTCTTTCACAGACCCAGAGCTCACCGCCGGCTAGCCAGCTTGCCCTGGGATCCCGTCTCGGCCACCCAAGCACCTGGGCTACAGGCAACAGCTAGTCCTGCCCACCTCTGTAGGTGGGTTCTGCTAATCCAAACTTGATTCTCATGTTTGTGGGGAAGCTGCCTTATCTCCTGAGGCCACTCCCCAGTCCTGTGTTGCTGTGTTTCAATCTGAAAATGGCTGTGTAACAAGCAAGCATGTAAACCAGTGGCTCTCTCAGCAAGGGCGTGCGTCTTCTCAAGAGCACCCTGAGGTGCTCGCACACATTCCCATCTCGTGCCTGTGCACGCCATTGATGTGCAGTGGGTGAAAGCAGCTGCTCCGTGGCCCCTTTGCAGACTCCACACGGAAAATTCAGTTCAGATTGTGAGCAGTGACAGAGGAACCTGGGTGTCTGTTGAGAAAATGGTGGTTGTGTGTAATGTGGAGGCCTGTCACTGTAAATCCTTGTTGTCAAGCACAGACATAATAGAAAATTACTTTGTGGTTGGATCTATTAAACAAGAACAGGCCGCAGAAGGAAGCAGTGGGGTACTCCCTGCTGCAGTGGCCCCAGTATCTGCTTTTCAGCTTCTGTGTCCTCAGCCCCTAGATTGTCATGGTCTGAGGAGCAGCCTGGTTTTGAACTCCATATCATCAGGCTTGCATTGAGTCATCTTTGACTTCTACAGGTCAGGGTCCTGTGTGTGTGAGATTTGTGCACATGGTGTGCTTGTGGATCCCCTGTCCTCTTTGCTGCTCAGTACCTGTGACATCACTGTATCATAAGGGAGGATAATTCTGGGCGAGTGTGTGTGTGTGTGTCTATGTGCTTGTATGTGTGTGCATAGGTCTTGTGTCGTGGAGATACATACCATCTTGAACTTTGAGACAGGGTCCCTCAGTACATTCTCTGCCCTTCTTCACTCTCAGCTCCCAGCCTGCCTCTGAAGTGTACAGGGCCTCTTCCAGCAAAGATCACCTTTCCCCCTCTCTCCTAGGTCCTTCCTGACTGCTGTGAGAAAGGATACACTTCCAGCAGGATACTGCCTCACTCTGTATCCCATAATACTCCTGTTGACACTGGTGGCTGCAGGGCCAGAGTCTGATTGCTTTTCAGTTAAATTCTCTGGCTGGGTTAGGGGCTGTCATTGACATTCACCTTGCTTTCAGTCTCTAGCAGAGGTTTGCTTTTGTTCTGGGTTTCATTTATAAGGTACCATTTTTTTCCAGTTATTTTTCAAAAGCAGGGTACTTTCAGATTTAAGTAGCAGAAAACCTAGCTTGAATTGGCTCAATAGGGAGACTTGGTCTGTTCATTAAAACATCCTGAAGCAGTTGGCCTGGGAGGGCCTGACTCCTCTCTGTTTCTTCTTCTTGTGCTCTCAGGTGGCAGGCAGTTAGGGCCAACCATGCATGATTCAGTTGGCAGAGGGCTTGCCTGGAATCTCAGCACTTGGGAGGTGGATCCAGGCAGAAGTTTAAGGTTATATTTGGTTACTTAAGGAGTTTGAAATAAGCTTGGGCTACATGATCCTGTCTCAAAACAAACAAAAACCCTTCTCCTTGTGACCCCTAAACAGAGAAGGGTGGATGCTGGGAGTTGGTTTCTAGCTTTAGAACCAACAAGGACTTAACAGTCAGCTTTGTGACTGCTGGGCCTTGGGGTCAAACACTCTTGAAGTGCTGGCTTTCTGCGTGCTGGGTGTAAGGACAGCCAAGGCTCCATTTAGTGCCGGTCTGAAGAAGCAGCAGGCTTCTTTGTAGTGGTGTGAATGCAGCCAAAGACGTGTGTTTGTAGAAGTGCCAAGAATCTTTGCTAGGGTTAGGCATGGTCTGTGTGAGTCTACTCCAGCGAGCTTTGTGTCATGACTATTACTGGTTTCTGGATTAAGTCAGGCATATTGGTCCATGGCTGTAATCCCAGCTTTCAGGATGGTGAGGCAGGAGGGTCTGCAGTTCGAGGCCATCATGGGCAACATAGGAGACTGTCTGAAAGCAGCCTGTGGTTGTCTGGTGCTGTATTTGGGATACCTTTTGTAGTAGTAGGAATGCTGTTTGATGTTGTTTCTTTAGACAGAACTGGGCATTTCTGAGGAAGAACAACAGATCAGTACATGATCATTGTTCTAAGCTGAATTTAGCATGGGTTGAAAAAGGTAATTTAGATTTTATGCAAAAATATAGGTTTTTGGTTTTGTTTTTGCTTTTTGGTAGATGATTGTAACCCTGCCTGATAAGCAGATTTCACTCAGACCTACATGGAAGGAGAGAACTGACTTCTGCAAGTCGCCCTCAGTTCTTCATATAGCTGTTGTGGCACAGGCTCACACAAATGCTAGAATCACTTGGCACGATGGCACACACTCTAATCTTGCAAAGGCAGGTGGATCTCTGTGAGTTCGAGGCCAGCTTGGTCTACATAGTGAGTTCCAGGATACCCAGAGCCACATAGTGAGACAGTCTCAAAATAGCAACAAAACAAAATGAAATAAAAACTCCAAAAGACCTAGAGTTAATGTCTTCCTTTTGACAGAGTCTCATTCTGTAGGTCTAGCCTTGAACTTGGGGTAGCCTTGCTACCCAGCCTCTCGGGTGCTGAAAACCATGATGCCTGGCTTGTTGTTGTGTGTGTGAGCATTTATTTATTGATGTGTGTTTGTGTGCCTATGCTACAGCATCTGTGTGGATGTCACAGGGCAACTTGCAGAAGTCAATTCTTTTTTTCTACACTGGCCTGAGATTGAACTCAGGTGAACATGGCCTGGGAGAGCCATCTTGAACTTTTTTTTTTTTTTTTTGAGACAGGGTTTCTCTGTGTAGCCCTGGCTGTCCTGGAACTCCCTCTGTAGACCAGGCTGGCTTCGAACTCAGAAATCCGCCTGCCTCTGCCTCCCAAGGGCTGGGATTAAAGGCGTGCGCCACCACTGCCACCACCACCACCACCACCACCACCACCCAGCCATCTTGAACCTTTAGACCAGCGGCTCTTAGTCTATGGGTCATGTGACCTCTTTGGGTGCTGGATGACCTTTCCACAGAAGTTACCAAAAGGCCATTGGAAAGCACAGATTTATATTATGATTCATAACACTAGCAAGACTATAGTATGAAGTAGCAACAAAAAATAGTTTTATGGTTGGCGGTCACCACCACATGAGGAACTGTATTAAAAGTTTGCAGCATTAGGAAGGTTGAGGATCGCTGCTTTAGACAGTCTCTCTCACCCTCTTACTGCCTTGGCCATATCTGCCTGCCTGCCTATCTATCTATTGATGGATCGATCGATCGATCGATCGACAGGGCCTTGCTGTGTAACTCTGGCTTGGAACTTGCCTCTGTCTGGGATCACAGACTTGCTCCATCATGCCCAGCAGCCTTGGCTACATTTAAAAAAGAACAAAAACAAAAAGAGAAACAGAAGATGTGTGTGAGAGATGATTAGAAGCATCTGAGAGTATTGGGATGAAGATATCTGCTCAGGCTGCTGGTACCTAGCCAGTTCTCTATAGGTGCTGGTACCTAGCCAGTTCTCTATAGGTGCTGGTACCTAGCCAGTTCTCTATAGGTGCTGGGACCTAGCCAGTTCTCTATAGGTGCTGGTACCTAGCCAGTTCTCTATAGGTGCTGGGACCTAGCCAGTTCTCTATAGGTGCTGGGACCTAGCCAGTTCTCTATAGGTGCTGGGACCTAGCCAGTTCTCTATAGGTGCTGGGACCTAGCCAGTTCTCTATAGGTGCTGGTACCTAGCCAGTTCTCTATAGGTGCTGGGACCTAGCCAGTTCTCTATAGGTGCTGGGACCTAGCCAGTTCTCTATGGGTGCTGGTACCTAGCCAGTTCTCTATAGGTGCTGGGACCTAGCCAGTTCTCTATAGGTGCTGGGACCTAGCCAGTTCTCTATAGGTGCTGGGACCTAGCCAGTTCTCTATAGGTGCTGGGTGCTGTTCCTATTGCCTGATTTCAGGGAATCCACTGTGACTGCCTGAGAGTCACACTCCTGCCTTGTGTGCCACTGAAAAAGAAACTCTAGTGGTGACAACACACCATTCATTGGAAGATATCAGACATGCCAAGTTATGAGTTGGTGATAGATGGCGTATGGCTCCTTCCGACTTTAAGTCCTGAGAGTTGTTTGCATGTCACACATTAATGCCACCTGTCCTCCGTGTAAACACAGTACAGCGTGAGTGAGGTTTCTTTTCTTTTCTTTTCTTTTCTTTTCTTTGTACTAGACATTAGGTTTGGCCTTGTGAGTTGCAATATTGGAAATTAACACGTTGAATTATCTTAGGTTTAGGTGACTGGGTTGGATGACACTCCAGATAGGCATGGGAACAGCATTTGCTTTTCTTTAGTTTAGAAAAAAAAAAAGATATGTATATGAGCCATGTTTTCAGATTGCAGATCGACCTGTTTGGAAGCTGGAGGCGGGGGAGGGGATGGTGCTGCCCGTCACTTCTTTAGTGACTCAGGGTTGTCGGCAGAAAGCCTGCCCTGGAAAACTCCTTAGCTACCTCCAAACACTTGCAGCTTTGGAGAACAATGTTGGTGTTTGGAAGCAATGTGTCGTAGTTGGGTTTCCACTGTGAGTTAAGCATGGGCTGTATGCTGCAGGGGCTGAGTGAGTCACAGGCCACCTAGCAGCCGCTTGGTGTGGTGGAGTTGCTATAGGACATATTAAATGGTAAATATAGGCTGTCCTGGAACTCACCCTGTAGACCAGGCTGGCCTCAAACTCAGAGATCTGCCTGCTTCTTTCTCTTGAGTGCTGGGATTAAAGGTGTGCACCACCACTGCCCAGCTGGCACCATTTCTATTAAGAGCCTTGTCTGTTTAGCGCTGTGGATGGCTCCCAGATAAAACTACCTTTGTTTAGTCAGTGTCTCATTGTGTAGTTCTGGATGGCCTGGAATTTACAGACATCCACTTGTCTGCCTGAGAGCTGGGACTAAAGGCGTGCCCACGATCTTAAAAAAAAAAAAAAAAAGATCAATTTCTTAGTGTTAGTATCAAATGATTCACAGGCGTTGTTCAGGGGCCTGACCTACTCACTCCCTGCATTATTTGTGGCTTACTCCATTGGTTCTGAGTTGCCAGATTCTACTTTAAAGACAGCCATAGAAGGGCAGCTACTTTGTTGGGTTACTCTGTCTTGAGTACATTTGTCATGTAAAGTATTTGAATTCTTAAAAAGACAGAATTTTACTGTGTATCCCAGGCTGGCCTGGAAGTATTGATCGTCCAGCCTCAGGGTCCTAAGTTTGGGGTTGAAAGGAGTGTGAGACCATGCTCACCTTATACTGGAGGAGAATTTGAAGGTGTTGGCTATAATTTTATAAAAGGTGATTCCAGCATATATGGTAGCCCTAGCACTTAAATGTGGAGACAGTGGGATCAAGGCCATCTTAACTCGAGGCCAATCTGGGCAATATAAGACCCTGTCCAAAACCTAACCAAACCAGCCAACCAAATAACAACAACAGCAACCCCCAAACCAATGTGTGTTTTATGTTTTAATGCATCCTGAAATAGAAGTGCCGCCTTTTCAAATACAGAGTCTGGTGGGGTTTACTTGTGGAATTGTGTATAGGGCTTATCACAACAGTATTGGAAATAGACTTTAGGAAAGGAAGAGAAAGTGACACGTAATTTAAATAAAAGGAAAACTACCACTCTCCGTGGGGAGAGTTAACCAGCTGGAGTCCCTTCCTGGTCACTGTGACCAGTGTGGCTTAGACTCAAGCTTGCGTCCGTCCGTCCAGCAGGCTTTGCAGGGAGCAGGATGTTGCTGGTGCTGCCCCACGGGTTCAGCTCCAGCAGGGAGAGTCAGGCATTCAGTAGTTCTTACACCAGCATAGGCTGCGCTTTACTTAGAAAAAACAACTCATTAATCACAGGTGCACGTCTCATAGCCGGATTTTAGTTAGTGTTTTTAAACACACAGTGCCTGCCCATGATGGAGAAGGCTCCCGAGGGCCGGCTCCAGTCCCCAGGATCTTGCAGACAGGGGTGGAGCACACTACTGGTCCCCAGCCCTTGCCTTTTCAGGTAACCCAGACAAAGGGGTAAAGTACATTTTCCTGCTTCAGGGTGTGCCTGAGCGGCTCAGTCAGACCCACGTCTTCTTTCTTTCCCATTTCCTGGTTGTTTTGCTGTTCCGTGGGACAATGATGTTACATGATCCAATTCTGTCATGGAGTACCCTGAAGCTGTGTCATAGTAAATGCTCCCTCAGCCTGGGTCCCTTCAAGATCCTCTGGAGCCAAGGTGTTTGTTTCTTCCATTCCATCCTTCCCTGGCCAACTGGTACTGGGCACCGGCAAGGCAGTGCCAGCCAGGGAGCCAGCCCTTGTTAGATTGATTTGTTCCTGTCACCTCAGCCCCTCCCAATTGGTAGAGCTTGTTCCTTTTTGGCAGCTGTGAGGGGGGCGACACTTATGACGACCCCAGTTGAGATGATCTGATAGTTTGGTACAGAGCCGAGATCATCTGATGGAAGAGTAACAACTTTAAACAGACACTGAAGTCTTCCCCACAAATGGATAGACACCAAGGCTGCTTTGTAATCAAACAAACAACCAACCCCCCAACAAAAAAGCCTATCTACGTGTTAAAAATATAAAGAAGAACTAATAAGGATTATTTTAATGAGGTTCAAGTCTTCATTCTTGAACATAATTTTTGTATTAGAATATGGAGTTGTCAGGTTATTTCTAAGGGAGGATCAGCTTGGGAGCCGTGTCTGGGGGCTGGTTCGTTGCAAGCTAGACTCACAGGATGAAGGGGACTGGAAGGAGCTCCCGTGTGCTCCCAGTTCCATCACAGGGCAGAGGTGGGGGTGCTGACTAAGCTGAGAGCCATTGACAAGTGTTGGGTTGGAAGGGAGCAGCTGGTGGGTCTGAGCTCTCTGGCTGCTCGGGAAGTGACTCTCAGTGGGCAGTGGAAGGACCTAGATGGGCAGAGGGACCGTGCACAAAGTAGGAAGAGGTGGGGTGGCAGTGTAGGATTGGAGCAGGGAGGGGATTGGAAACAAGGGACTCAGGTTTTAGCAAATGGAGTGGCTGAGAGGTAGGCCCCAGCACTAGAGGCCAGTGACCTGGGTCCTAACCTTGGCCTGGCTACCATCTAGCTATGGGGACTGGTAGGAAGGGCACACAGAGTCCTCACTTTGGCTGCTGTTGTTGCTGTGGTCGCTCGAACAGGAGCCTAGTGACGGTATGCTGTCTGCTGTCTAACGAGGGAATAAATTATCCCCTCCACAAAGTAGGACTTGCCACGGTCCTTTGCTTCTGTAAGACTGTGGGCTGACAGTTTCTCAGGTGTTTTACGGGGACTTCTAAGTTGGCTCCAAGTTAAAGCTAAATGACTTACAGTTTCTTCTAAAAGCCATTTGTTGTGGTGGAGAGGTGGCATAGTGGTTAGTTAAGAGCACCATGTCTTTTGCCCATGTTGGGTAGTTCACAATCTAGTTAAGACCAGTGTCAGGAGATCTTTTGGTCTCCATGAGCACTGCACTCACATGTGTATACACACATAGACAGATGCATAATTTAGATAAAATATTTTCAAATATTTATTTTACTGTTTTTAACACTGTATATGTATGTGGATGCATGCATATAATGTGGATTTATTTTACTGTTTTTAACAACGTATATGCATGTGGATGCATGCATATAAAGCGCTGGTGCCTGCAGAGGTCAGGTTTAGGTTCCCCCTGAAGTTGGAGGTATAGGAAGTTGAGCTACCTCAAGCACGTGTTGGTCCTGGTTGGATCCTCTAGGGGAGCAGTATGCACCACTGAGCCATCTCTCCTGTACTGAAAGGAAGTCTTTTGAAAGACACTTTAATAACTGCTAGGCTGTCAGGCAGGTAGCCGACAGGTGGAATAATAGATGCTGAGCTGGAGAAGGGAAACAGTGGTGCCAGGTCTGGATTTGGTACAAAGTTGACTTCCTGATTTGGTTGGGCCTACATTGGAGTTAGAGAAAGTTGAGAGGAGTCTCTGAATAATTTCTATTCAAGTCTGAGACACTGTAGTTAGATAAAATGCAGCCACGGGCTGGGCTGGGGGGAAGAGCACTTGCTATGTAAGCATGAGCATCCAGGTTTGCGCCCCCCTGCACCCATGCACATAGCACCATCATGAATGCTTTGTAACCACAGGAGGATCGCTGGAGCTTGCTGGCTGCCAGCCTAGCTTGGGGTTCAATGAGTGTCCTCTGAGGCCAAGTTTAGGCTTTGGAAGTGCAGTTGGCCCTGCCTTGAGTATCCTGCTGGCTCACTGTCATCTGCTTGCTTAAACCCTTCTCGTAAGTTCTAATTGGATCTGGACGGTGGCTCGTTCGGTGGGTGGTAAGCTGCTGTTTGTGTGGTGATTTTTCTCCCTCCCTCTGGCTCGGGGCCTGATCTCCTCGCACCCAGATACTACAGGGAAGGCTGGTCAAGGCTAGAGTGTGCAGGCTTGAGTGCTTAGT
Source organism: Mus caroli (assembly GCF_978045245.1). Classification (NCBI taxonomy): domain Eukaryota; kingdom Metazoa; phylum Chordata; class Mammalia; order Rodentia; family Muridae; genus Mus; species Mus caroli. The sequence continues at coordinate 149,443,217 of NW_028227259.1, read as the reverse complement.
GTGGGGAGGCACAACCCCAGCAGCTTCTGTTTTCCTTCCCTTGGGGCTGTGCTGGCCCACCCAAGCTAGAGCTATGGCCCTTTCACATCCAGTGTTTGTATTCACCCCTACTCCAAATATTCTAGAACAAGAGACTGTCAAGGGCTAGCTTTAATGCTTCAGGAATGGGGCATAATTCTTAGAGTTATCGAGAATCGGAGCCAGCCTGGGTCAGATTCCAGCTCTAAAGAAGAAGGGTAGATGATGGGAAGTGTACACTGACTTGGGGCCGTGTAATAGCAGAAGAGATCTGTCTGTCACTAAAGCTTCTCTTGTGTCCAAGCAGGAAATGTGCTAGTTACTCTCATTCAGTTTCCTCCTTTCCATCACCTTAGGAGGTGGCTTGGTTTCCTGTCCCCATTTTGGAGACATGCAGGGCAGTGGAGTTGGTGGCCCAGTTCTAACCCACACCCCTGGTCTTGGGCAAATCGGGAGGTTTGTCTTTCAGCTCAGACAATCGCTACCTCATCAGAGTGTTGCAAGGCTCCAGTGAGGAAACCTAACACTCCTCGGATGCTCAGCTCGCAGCAGGGGCTGGCCTTGCCAAGGGTGTACTTGAATGTTTCTGTGAAAGTGGACTCAAGCTAAGGGTGGCACGGAGCCCTTGGCTTCTTACTTTACAAACTGGAACTGGAGGAGAGGTTGTGTCCAAGTTAAAAGTGTGTGTGTGTGTGTGTGACACATGGCCCAGATGGACCTTGTACTTTGGCTCTTCTTTCCTTCCCCTGGTAGATGCTGGGATTAGAAGCATGTACCACCATGCTTGGCTGTGTCTGTGGTGCTGGGTATGGAACTTGGGCATCTGCACTAAACCCTTACAGTCAGTCATTAGGCTTGGGGATCTCTAACCTGCCCTGGAAGGGATCAGTCCAACAGTGATGTGTGGACCAGGATGTGTCTGTCCCTTCCTGGATGAGAAGAGGAGGAGGAGGGAGAACACCCGTCCTCTCCACATGGTGCTACCTTTGCCGATGTTTATTTATTTATCTTTTGTTGCCGTTTACAGCATGGCTGACTTACTAAAAATAGAGTAAACTTTGCCTTATTAGTTATTGCGAGGCTTTTTTGAAATGTTACTCAATAATTGCAGTTCCATTACACAAGTTCAGGGCTGGGAAAAAACATATCCAGAGAGAAAGGTATGGTGACACATGCCTGCAGTTATAGAGCTTGGGAGGGGGAGCACGTGGATCAGGAGTTTTAAGATTCTCTTTGGCTACATAACAAGTTCAAGACCAGCCTGGGCTACACAGAAGCCTCTATTAGAAAAACAAAATGCAGTTTCACTGACTTCCCAGAGATGGAGAGCTCTGTGGTTCAATCACCCCTGCTGCATGGTGACTGTCCATTTCCTTGCATCTTGTCACCGTCTCTTCTTGGGAGAACTTCATTTTATTTCCATTTAGTCTACAATTCAGGTTATCACTTTGAGACCGAGCAGCCTGTACTTCTGCTTAGTCAGTCTGTGAACTTGGGAACAAGTTCCAGGGAAGTTCTCTGAGCTGAATACTTCCTGGATTCTAGAGCTGGTTTGAATAGGACCCAACTATGTAAGAGCCCCGAGAGAAGGGACATGAAGTCATAACTCTAGGACTGAGTTTGCCTGTGTGTAGTGTACAGGTAAGGCTACGAATGTTTCCAGAATTCTAAAGACTTAAGCCAGGCCTGATGACACACACCTGCAATTCTTGACTTGGAAGGCTAAGGCAGGATTGTGAGTTTCATACCAGCCTGGCCACATAGCAAGACCCTGACCAAAAAAGAAAACAAACAAACAAACAAACAAACCAAAGCAAACCAAGCAACAACAAAAACCAAACCAAAAAATCCCAATCAAATGAAAATTAAAAGCCACTAAAAGCAGGCCATTCGTTGCTAACAGCATGGAGAGTGTCCCAGGTGGTACAGTGAGGGCACAGTGGCCCCAGGTGGGGAACTTGTCTGCCAGTAACCCTCATTCCCATGAGCCCTTGGGCTTTGTCTGAGCGGTGGTGCACAGGAGTCTAGCCTCCCTTTGGCCATGGTGCTATGGTTTGACCTCTCAGCTATGTGGGTGAGGTGTGAGTAGACATGTTAAGTGGTCCTGCCTGCTACAGGTGCTGAGGAGACCTCTTGGGCAGGGGCACCAGGAAGTTCTCCTGGTGGCCAGAGTCCAAGCTTTTCCTGGGCTGCTGTTTACAGGGGTTCAGCTTTGTTCCCAGAGCGGGTGGGGGGTTGGGGGGAGTCTAGGAACATTTCTAGGCGTGGAGCGAGGAGGCTTAAGAACAGCCAGAAACTTCTTTCTCTCTTCCCTGCAAGGTCTCTGCTGAAGTCTGTCTACAGTCACAGCTACAGAAAAAGACACTCCTTGGAGCAGGATAGATTAATAATTTTAAAAGAACATGTACTGTTTTTGTTTTAATTTGGTAACCGTATGTCCCAGAATTAGCTTTTAGCTTAGTATTTTAAATGTATTAATCTCAGCCAGGCATGGTAGTACTAGCACACCTTTAGTCACAGCACTCAGGAGGCAGAGGCAGGGAGATCTCTGAGTTTGTGGCCAGCCTGTTCTACATTTGGAGTTCCAGACCAGTCAGGGCTACATAGTGAGAGTCTGTCTCAAAAAACAAAACAAGAAAACCAAAACATTTATGGCAGCAGGTTTGACCCTTATCATTTCCCAGTTTGTCCTGTAAGTGGCCTAGCTCCCCTCTCTCCTGACTCAGCTGTGGCACCACTGAGACCCTGCTACAGGACAGTCCCCGCTCCTAGGAAAAGCCCTGTAAATACTGTTCCCTTTAGCTCGTTGTTGTCCCCTTTGCTGAAAGATTTCCGTGTCTTTGGTCCCTTCCATCACCAGTTAGGATGTGTTTGGCTGTGAGCCTCAGCCTGCCTTCCTTAGCCTCCGTGCATTGCTTTGTGTTTGAAAGTGTCATGTCTCTTCTCGCCACACTACCGTGTGGGCTCTGAGCAGGGTGGCTGGCAAGAGTGGTGCAAGTCTTGAACCTAAATTTAGATTCCTTCAGAGGCTTTAGAAGCCCTTCCTCAGATCCACAGGCTTCCATGCTGCTGTGCGTTTCCCTCGGGAGGTGAGAATGAAGGCGGGGCTGGAAGGGCTGCCTCTGTGGGAGGGAGAGCTGGTAAGATGGCTAGGAGGGCAGAGGCACTTGCTGTCCAAGCTTGATACTGAGTTCCAGAACTCACATGGTGTCAGGAGAGAACTGACTCCCCAGGTTGCCCTCTAAGTCCACATGCATGCTGTGGCACCGTACACATCCCCATATTAAAACAACATGGGGGAGAAAAGATAGGAGGGGCTGAGTGCTGACCCAGCATAATAAACACACACACACACACACACACACACACACACACACACATTCGTGCACATGCACACACAAGGAGAGATTTGGGTTTGGTGGCAGTGTGTCCACAAGTACTCCATGTGTGTGGGTATTTGTGGTTTTATTCTTTTGGATTCACTGTCTTCTGTTGGACTGTGATGCCTCCACCCTGATTGATCTGTTTGATTGCGGTAGCTTCTCAGTGAGTTTTGACATAGGGGATGAAAGTCCCTTTTCTTCTTATTTGTTTTCTTTTTTCTTTCTTTCTTTTTTTTTTTTTTTTGGTTTTTGGTTTTTGAAGACAGGGTTTTTCTGTGTAATCCTGGCTGTCCTGGAACTCACTCAGTAGACCAGGCTGGTTTCAAACTCAGAAACCCGCCTGCCTTTGCCTCCCAAGTGCTGGGATTAAAGGGATGTGCCATCATTACCCGGCTCTTATTTGTTTTGTTGTGTTTTGTTTTTTCCAAGTTAGCTTCAGCTGTTTGGAATCCCTGTGATTCCATATGGATTTTACCAGGAGTGTACAATGTCTGTTTTTAAGAGGCAACTGGAGCTTAGGAAGAGGTTGTTTGAGTCTCTGACTGATTCAGAGTCTATTGCCAGTTTTCTGTTACTAACTTGGACTGTTAATGACCATGGGCTATCTTTCTGTTCTCTTGTCTTTCTAGTTGCGCACAGCAGTGTGCTGCAGGTTTTAGAGTGCAGTGTGAGTCTCTGTATTTCCTCTCCTGGGTTACTGCAGTTGTCCTCCCTCTTAGTTTCATTATGGACTGCCATTGCTGTGTGTAGCATTTGAATTTAGTGTATTATTATTCTGCAGTTTTACGGAGCTCATTCCTTGGTTGGCTCTGTGTGTGGGTATTGTGTTTGTGTATGTATGTTTCTGTGTATGAGCAGTAATGTGTATGAGTCCCTAAGGGTTTTCTGTGTGTGGTGTTGTCATTCCTGTGTGAAGATTTTTCTGATCTGAATGCCTATTGTTTGACAAGAGCAGACAGTCTAGTCTTATTACTAGGGAGAGGAAGTGATCCAGGCAGTCCCCACAGGTAATCCCTAATGAGTGTAATGTCAGCTGTGGGTTCCAGAGATGCCCTTTCTGTAAGTGAGGGTGTCCCATCAGGAGAAGCTGTTGGAATTTGTCAAATGCCCTTTCTGTTTTACTTTGGTTATACCATGGTTTTAGCCTGCCCCCTTATTCTAATACAGTGCATTATACCCCTTGCCTTCTGTATACTGAATGACATTCTTCTTCCTGGAATGAATCCTGGGAGGTAGTGCCTAGCGCCTTCCATGCACTGCTGTCTTCAGCTGGCTAGTGTTGTGCAGGAGTGTCTGCATCTGCGCTCATGAGGACGCTGGCAGATGCTGGCACTGACAGCTGTACCTGCCCTTCACTGCATGTCTGCAGTGTCCCAAGCATGTGAATAATTCTCCTTCCTTCCTTCCTTTCTCTGGAGAAGATCTCATTTGCCTCATCGTTGTATGTGTGTGTGCCTTGGCACTCAGAGGAGAGTCCTAGGTAGATAGATAGACTTTGCCTTTTACCATGTGTGAGACCGGGTCTCATCACTACTGTGTCTGTGGACTGGCTGGCTGGCTGGCTGGCTGGCTGGCTGGAGATGTTCTGGTCATTCTCCCATCCCCAGTAGGATGTCTGGGGTTACGGAGGATGCGATAGTGGCCAGCTTTCTAGGGATCTGAGCTCAGGTCCTCACATTTGCACCAAGCACTGCCTCCCCAGCCCCTCTCCTCGAATTTTCCCTTGAATTAAATGCTTTGCTGATTTGCCACATGCAGACACTCTAGATCTCCTGCGGGCCAAGGAGAAAGTCAATGCCTTCACAAGTGCACATGCTCCGCTTCTCCTTCTGCAGGCTGAGGACTGCCTAGTGATTTCAGACAGGCGGCCACTGCAGATACTCAGTGATTTCAGTGGCTTCAAATGGATTGAAATTGTGTGTGGCCTAACTAGTCACTTGGAGAATGTCCTGTCCACTCTTAACAAGGATGTGGCCTCTTGTTGCCGGGTATTCTGTAGCTGTTAGATCTACTTGGATTATAATCTGTGTAAGTCTTCTGTCTCCTTGGTGACCCATATGGGGTTTCTATCCATGACTCCAATGAGTTGACGTCTCCAGCAGCCACTGGAGGGCTGTGTGTTCTCCCACGGTTCTGTCAGTCTGTTCTGCAAGTGTCTGAGACTTTGTAGTGAGTATACATGTGTTTGTAATTGTTCTATCTTCTTGAAGATGGACCTGCTTGCCATTACAGAAGAGTCTGGTTGTCCCCTGGGACAAATTTTTGGCTTCAGGTATCTTTGAGCTGGCATTAATACAGCTGTCTCATTTGTTGGAAGTCACATTTTGTGTAGACGAGCTCTTTCTAACATTTCACCTTCAATCTGTTTGTATGTTTGGATTGAAGAGGGATCTCTGGTAAACTAGACAGCATGCTATAGATCATGTGTTGTAATCTGTCCTGGCAATCTCTACCTTTAATTGAAGAGTTTAACTTAATTGTGTTCATGTGATTGCCTTATTTTTGGAGGGAGGGTTTTGCTGGAGAGATTTCTTACTGCTTAAGAACCCTTACTCTTTTTGTTGAGGACTTAGGTTTGTTTCCAGCACCCACATAAAGGGCTCACAACTACCCATACCTGCGGTTCCAGGGGATGAGCTACCCTCTCTGGCCCTCAAGGGCCCCTGTGTGCATAAACTCATAGAGACTCACATACACACATCAATTTTTAAATCCTTGCACAAGAACTCACCATGTAGCTTAGACTGGTCTCTAAACTCATATTTCTCCCATCTCTGTTATGCCATGACAGCTGTCACAGGTGCGGGCTTGGTGGCCAGCTTGAGTCTGCCTGTCACAGGTGCCGGCTTGGTGGCCAGCTTGAGTCTGCCTTCGGTTTCATGTCTTACATTTTCTCATCATTCTGTCCTCCATTGTTGCTCTGATTATATTAAATAGATATTTTTCTACTATAGCATTTTGATTCATTTTTATTTATTTTATTGTGCACGTTAAACTTTTTTTTTTTTGGTTTTTTGAGACAGGTTTCTCTGTGTAGCCCTGGCTGTCCTGGAACTCACTTTGTAGACCAGGCTGGCCTCGAACTCAGAAATCTGTCTTCCTCTGCCTCCCGAGTGCTGGGATTAAAGGCGTGCGCCACCACGCCAGGCTAAACTATTTTCTTAGTGTATATTTTGTGGACCACAATTAAAATCTTAATTGTAACTGTCTAGTTTGACTTAATGCCAGTGTAATTGGTGAGGTATTGGGAAAGATGCTCCCATTTTTCTCATTATTGTCACAAATACATATCCTTACATTATGTGCTCATCACCATAGGTGAGTAGTTTGTTGTGAAATCATATTTTAAACAAAGAGGTTACAGGCTAAAACTATAGTCCTGGGCTTTTGACTTGACCTCTGTATTTTTCCTTTATTTATTTTATTTTATTGAGACAGCTCCTCGCTATTTAGACTTGGCTGGTCTAGAACTTGCTCTGTAGACCAAGCTGGCCTTGAACTTACGGAGACCTACCTGTCTGCCTTCTGTCTTTGTCCTAATGGTGTTGCCCATGTGCAGTGCTTCATCCAGCTCTGTCACTCACTGTTTGCCTATCATCTCCTCCTCTTCCTCCTCCTCCTCCTCCTCCTCTTCCTCTTCCTCCTCCTCCTCCTCTTCCTCCTCCTCTTCCTCCTCCTCCTCCTCCTCCTCCTCTTCTTCTTCTTCTTCTTCTTCTTCTTCTTCTTCTTCTTCTTCTTCTTCTTCTTCTTCTTCTTCTTCTTCTTCTCTTCCTCCTCCTCCTCTTCTATTTTTATTTTTATAACCGCATACAATGCTGTGGGTGGGCCAACGTTTTCTCACCCCATCCTTTGCTGTTGGAGCACTCAGTCTTCAGAGGCTCACTGGGTAGCACTTGCAGATAGCACCTCTGTACATGCTCCAGGTGTCCGTGGACTGCACACATGGGCTGGAGGAATGTTGGCCAGTAATGGTTAAGGCTCATGACCAAAGGTCCTATACTCTGAGAGGAGTTGCATGGCATGTATGGTTGTATGTTTAACCCAGTCTACTCGTTCACTGTCTTTTGTAGACCTTGATTTTGCTAGTCTGGCAGGGGAGAAATGGCACCTCCGTGGAGGCTTGCTTGTTCTGCATCTGTTGTGTGAGGTTGAGCATCCTAACGGAGTTGGGGGCCAGTCAGAGTTATTTTCTGTGTGCTGTTTGTTGATATTATCTCTCCCAGAGAAGAGTGGGGCTGCTATTTTGCTGCACTAGGTTTCTGGGTTAATTTGAATATGATAATGTTAAATCCCACCACAGTTCAGATTTCCCCGAATGCTCAATTCTTCATGTATGAAGCTTAATTTCTACTGATGTTACTGCTCGTGCTCAGAGCTGGGGATCTCATCTTTTGATTACATGCTCCTTTACACAAAACCTTCCACCCACTCACCTTTGAACTGAGACTGTGTGTGTGTCCACCGTTCTTACAGAATCCCTTAGGACAGTGCTTCTGCTGGTTCTTGAAGCAATCACAGTGTTTAACACTAAGATGTTGGAGGAACTTATGTTTTAGATACTTCCTCGTGTCCTGTTGAGAGACCTTGGGACCCGTGAACGTTGTCAGCAGTGGTAGAGATACTAGTGGCTCTGGGGCTGTCCTTGCCTGCTCCCATCTTTGATGGAAATATTTCTTGTTTCCTGTGAAGCCTAGTGCTAGGTTTTAAGTTGAAATATGTATTCCTTATCATGTTGGGAACGCTCTTCTGTCTTCTTTATCAGGTTTTTAAAGATGGTAAAGGGATGTGAGATTTTAACACATGCTGTATCGTGTCTGTGGTGAATCCAGCCATCTAGGGTGGTTGGCTGGAGGACAGCCTGGAGCACTGCCTACAGGATATCTTGGAGGAGTGTGGAAGGCTGGGTAAGAGTGAGGAGAGAAGGTGGAGGGAGGCTGGAGCCACCATCTGCTGCTGCTGTGGTAAGACTGACAGAAACAGAAAAACAGGAAGGAGCTTTCTCTCCTCTGCGTGCCAGGCAGACTTCATTGCTCTAACAGAGATCTGAGAAGAAGTTTAGGGGATGAAGGACTCTTGGTTTACAGTTCTAGAAGGTTCTGTTCATCAAGCCAGGAAAGTATGGGCAGGAAGTAGAGATGAACAACACCAGGAAGAGGCCTGGATAAGACCTAGCTAGCTCCTAGGACACATCTCCAGGGCCCACATCCTCAAACCAGGTGTCTCCTTCATAGCATCACCTCCCAATAGCCGGATTCCAGTTTTGAATCCATCAATAGCTTGGCCATTGGTTCCCTCGTGATGTGGAAAGAAAAGCCCTTGCACACACACTGTGTTTTACTGATCTTCTGGGCACTATTTATTGAACAAAAGTTCACTGTCTGAGTGGGTGTGTGCATGCCATAGCATACCCATGGTCAGAAGGCAACTCTTGGGCGTTGCTCCTCCCCACCCCCTCTCCCACCTCCCCTCCTGACCCCGCACCCTGTGGGATTCGTACAGACCTGTGTACAAGCCACCTCGACAGCCCTTCTAGACACTTCTCAGTCCAGTGACAGTCAAGACTAACCATCATACTTAAATTGAGACTTCTTTACAGGAGCCAGCCATCTGGGTTTTGGTAGACACACCAGAGTGGAGTATAGCAGGGTAGGTTTGGAGAAGAGAGCAAAGGAGCAAGGAACAGTGGAGAGACCAGTGCCTTGTCTTTCACATGCTATTCCCTGCTGTCCAGAATGCTCTTGTGTGGGGTGAATGTACTGCATCCTAGTGTGTCAGGTTAAGCTGATGTCTCCAAATGACAGGGGATGCTGCAATAAAGTGTGCACATTATGTTAGTGGGACAGCTGGGTCTCTAGTGACTAGATGGGAAGGATGGCTTTGCAGAGCCCTGTGTATGCGTGCTAGGCAGTGCTGCTGAGCTGCATCCTTTTGCAGTGAGCAGGGAGTGAGCTGGTTCCTGCTTTACCTTGTTGGAAGAATGACTCCGATCAAGTCTTTGCCATATACTAGCTGACCTTTGTCTGTACCCTCAGGACACCATGCACAATCATGTGCTTAACAGGGGGCGAATCACCCACATCATGGTGGCACCTGTGGCACAGGGGAAATCATTTCTTGGAAAAGGGGAAATTTTTCTGTTCTTTCTGATGGACATCTTTTAGGGTAGCCACAGTTTCTGTTTGTGCCTAGAACAGTTCTATATCCAACCTGTTGTCCTGCGTCATTATCATATGACCCTTTTCCAAGAAGTGCCCTGGTTAGTTGGATGAGTGACTTTACATAAAATCTACCGCTTTTCCTGTACACCATTGATTTTAGACCTTTAAAGCTAAACTTCCCTCAAGGTCACCGTGTGAAGCAGGCATGCAAAGAGAGGTGGGCCCTCTATGGAACCAAATGAAAGCCCTTACTGTGTGCTCACTGAGATTGTTGGGGGTGTAACTCAGAGGCGTGTTCTTGCCTACATGTGTGAGGCCCTGGCTTACATATGGCCAAAGGAACAAACCTTTCAGATGAGTGAGCCTGTCAGGCTTTCCAAGTCACAGGTCTTGAGTGCAAGGGCTTAGCAGGGAATGCCTGCTTGTGGGCCCCTTGCTTGGGCTCCGCAGTGGCACTGGCCCTGTGTCCCAGAAGAGTGGCAGGACATGGCCTTCTTACATTTGTCTTGCTTTGCTCTCTTGGGGCTGTTCATAGTTTTTTCTTAAACCCTGAGTTTGGAAACATCTGTGGGCATTGAGTTTTAAGGATTCTTGCACAAGCTCAAGCACTCTTGTTTCCATCCTTTTGGGAGGCCTGTCACACGTTCTCTGGGACAGTTGTGTGTCCATGCAATTAAGTTTGCTGGTGAAATGAGCAGAAACAGTTTTTAACAGCTTTGTGGTTCCTAAGACCCAAGAGGTAAGAAAGGCTGCCTCTTTAGTCACCAGTGGCTTGAGCTGACTTCAGCAAGCCTAGGGGAAGCCCAGTTTTCCTGATTCCCGAACAAGGTTGGAAGCCCCTGGCCACTGGGAGCTGCTGGGGATTGACACTCACCTTCTCTGTGTTCAAGGGAAGTTGTCCTCTTTAGAGAGGATGTGAGACCAGGGGCTTTCCATGGAGAGCTCATGTGTCTGGGTCATGAGGAACCATTTCTAGATTTCCACTGTCAAACTTTAGTTTTCCTCAAATAATATACTGACCATTGTGACAGTGTGTGTGTGTGTGTGTGTGTGTGTGTTAGGCTGTCATGTCTAGTTATGTGATCTTTCTCTTGGGCTGTAGCAGGGTGGGCCACTAGTCATGTTTGTTCGATCTTGTTCCTTCTGGTGACACAGGGATAATACACTATGATTAAACACTTACTGTGGGTTGGTAATTAAAGCACTGTTAGGGTGTCTTTTATCTTGCTACATTTATTTGTGGGCTGGCTAGTGTTTTGTCAACTTAGTACAAACTAGAGTGATCTGGGAAGAGGAAACTCAGTAAGGAAATGATTCCATCAGATTGGCCTGTGGGCAAGCCTCTGGTACATTTTCTTGATTGATGACAGATGTGAGGCCCAGTCCCGTGATAGATGGATAGGTGGTCCTGGGGCAGATTAGAAAGCAGGTTGAGCCAGCCGTGGGGAGCAACCAAGTAGCATTGCTTTATGGCCTCTCTGTCAGCTCCGGCCTCTGTGTCAGCTCCGGCCTCCAGCTCCTGCCTCCAGCTCCTGCCTCTGGGTTCCTGCTCCAACTTTTTCAGTGTTGGATTGTGAAGAGAGAGGTTTAAATGGAAATTAACCCTTTCCTGCCTCTTTGCTTTTGGCCATGGTGTGTATCACCACATCGAAAACCCTAACTGGGACACTTGAGAAAGTTCATGATTTATCTTCAGTGCAGGAGCCTTGGGCATCAGTGCAGTGGTGGGTGACCACTAGAAAGGGCTTCCTAATGTTGACAACCTGGAGTCACCTGAGCAAGGCCTCCTAGGAGGGAAGGAAGGCCGAAGGATCAGGAAATCACTGATCGTCACTGGTCCCCACCCCCACCTTCCACCCTTCAAGGGTCAGCCCAGGTTAGCCTTGAGCTTCCTGTGTGCAAGGATTGTAGGTGTGTACCACTACACCAGGCAAGGCCTTCCCACCTCCTTTAATACAGGGTATTGTGTAGCCCAGGCTGGCTTCTAACTCCCTATGTAGCTGAGGATGACCTTGGATCTGGTTCTCTGTCTCTACCTCCTGAATGCTGGAGTCACGTGCATGGGCCACCCCTTCTAGTTTATATGGTGCTGGAGATGAACCCAAGGCTTTATGGGTGCTGGGCAAGTAGTCTGCCAACTGAGCTACATTCTCAGCCCAAGTCCTTAGAATTCTTACAGTGAGAGCAGGCCACCTGTCTGCCCGGAGCCTGTTTACCCCCATCGCCACTGTAGTGGCAGCCAGAGTTTATAGGCTGTTTTCCTGTGGTTCTTGTGACCTTGTGTTCCCAGTGTTTACCAAATACTTCAAATACTTTCCCCAAATTTCACACACTGCACATTCAGACCATAAAAGGACCCATTGAGATAAATGCTAAAGTTCCACAAATCACACACTGTGTCTTAATGGTAGGTTTTTAAAAGTCAGATATACAGAGGCCTTGGAGCAGTTTAATGATGGGTAGAACACTTGTAAATTTTGGTTTCTTGGGGATCACATCTTGATAGAGAAGCTCAAACACCCCGATGCCTCTGTAACTTCAGTAGTGAATTGACAACTACTTCATCCAATATTCCCTTTACAAAGGAGGAGACTTTGATTAGAAGTCTCTGCTTTCTAGCATATTATGTTCGGGGAAGTGGCAGATAACAATCCAGGAGGTAGAGATCACAAGGGTGTGGAGTGGGGGCTAGGAGGCTTGCACATCAGGGAAAGAGGGGAGCAAAGGCTCAGAGCTGGGAAGCAGTTGGCATTTGCATGCTGAGGGAAAGGAGGTCATTTGGACTGAGTCTGCATGGTCCTTGTAAGAGAAGCTACAGTGGAAATAGAATGGGGTCTGTGGGAACCCAACTGTGTGGTGAATGCCTGTTTGCCATCTAGGTCCCATCTGTGAAACATAGTGAAAGCTCAAAATAGGTAATTAGAGCTCAGGTATCTGTGTTTACAGGACAGATGTGAAGAGCTGCATCCTGGTGGTTATGAACACAGCATAAAGCGCGATTGTTTGATTTCAGATTCTTGGTAGCAGGGGCACTTGCCTAGAATCCCCCAGTGAGGGCCTGGGGGCGTGGCTCAGTGGTAGAGTCCCTATCTAGAATCCCCCAGTGAGGGGCTGGGGGCGTGGCTCAGTGGTAGAGCCCTTGCCTAGAATCCCCCAGTGAGGGGCTAGGGGCGTGGCTCAGTGGTAGAGCCCCTGCCTAGAATCCCCCAGTGAGGGGCTGGGGGCGTGGCTCAGTGGTAGAGCTCCTGCCTAGAATCCCCCAGGGAGGGGCTGGGGGCGTGGCTCAGTGGTAGAGCACCTACCCAGAATCCCCCAGTGAGGAGCTGGGGGCGTGGCTCAGTGGTAGAGCTCCTGCCTAGAATCCCCCAGTGAGGGCCTGGGGGTGTGACTCAGTGGTAGAGCCCCTGCCTAGAATCCCCCAGTGAGGGCCTGGGGGTGTGACTCAGTGGTAGAGCCCCTATCTAGAATCCCCCAGTGAGGGGCTGGGGCGTGGCTCAGTGGTAGAGCCCCTGTCTAGAATCCCCCAGTGAGGAGCTGGGGGCGTGGCTCAGTGGTAGAGCCCCTGCCTAGAATCCCCCAGTGAGGAGCTGGGGGTGTGGCTCAGTGGTAGAGCACCTGCCTAGAATCCCCTAGTGAGGAGCTGGGGTGTGGCTCAGTGGTAGAGCCCCTGTCTAGAATCCCCCAGTGAGGAGCTGGGGGTGTGGCTCAGTGGTAGAGCACCTGCCTAGAATCCCCTAGTGAGGAGCTGGGGGCGTGGCTCAGTGGTAGAGCCCCTGTCTAGAATCCCCCAGTGAGGAGCTGGGGGTGTGGCTCAGTGGTAGAGCACCTGCCTAGAATCCCCTAGTGAGGAGCTGGGGGTGTGTTGGTAGAGCCCCTGCCTAGTATAGAGATTACATCTTTAGCACTGCAAAAATAAATAAACAAACAATAAACAAACTTAGACTCCTTAGCCATCTTGGGTAGATTACTTATGTCCGTAGTGCCTCTGTTCTTCCGACTCCTCATGTTAATGTGGGGATAATAATAGTTACCTGTTTCAGGTTAATTGCTAGAATTAGATGGTTCAGATAGAAATTACATCCGACGATGGGTGGCATATAGCAGAGGAATACACAGGCTTTAGTAGTGTAGTCATGGCTTAATGCAGTATGCATATTAATTAGTTCATGGCTTTTATCCATATATGGGTATAGTATGCATTTGTTTTCTCTCTCCTTGGAGGGAAACTGAACTTTGTGTAGCTTGTACATTCTCTGCACTTTCGCATAGTGAAGTTATGGCCCCCAAGCTTGTCCCATGTATAGAGTGGCAGCAGAGCTGCTGTCCTTGGGGAAGGAATATGGCTGTTGCTTGTCAAGGCAGGTATCCCTGGGCCATAGCAGACTGTTGGGGTTGGCTTCATATATATGCGTGTCCATGTGCATGTGTGCACAATTTTTTTTGTTTTGTTTTGTTTTTCTTTTATTTTTTTTCTAAACAGGGTTTCTCTGTATAGTCCTGGCTATCCTGGAACTCACTCTGTAGACCAGGCTGGTCTCGAACTCAGAAATCCACCTGCCTCTGCCTCCCAAGTGCTAGGATTAAAAGTGTGTGCCACCACTGCCCAGCTGGAGCTACTGAATTCTTGTTTATCCTTGTCTGTCTGTGAGGTGTTCTGCTTACAGGCAGCAATCTGGCTTTGTCTAACTTACACTGAAGAGACAGTATTGGAAGGCTCTTGGTGGCCTCTAGAACAGTTGAAAGTTAGATACCAGACAGGAAAAGACCCTGACAAGCTTGGGTGTCCAGGAAGCACAGTTGTGGGTCTGAGCAAGTAGCCTGGGCTGTGGCCATTGCTGCTGTCGTTGGAGTTTCCCCTGTAGAGCGAGCATTGCCCCCTACTCTCGTCGTTGCCCCATGGCATGCTGTTGGACTAGATCAGGAACAGTTGAAATGCCCCAGGAGAGATCTGAGTTGATGGTAGAATAGCTGTGGCTGGAGTTCCACTGCCTTCTAGAAGACTAACCTGGTGATGTATGAACTGCTGCTCATGTGCTTTAGTGAGTGTGAATGGTGTGTGTAAAACGACATAGTTATGTAATAAAATGGTATGGAGCAGTGGCCTGGGGCCTGTTGTCCAGTCATGATGGGGCACAGGAGCACTGCTAAGTGGACAGGGAAGGCTGCAACTAGAGGGTTGGGCTCCAAAGTCAGATGCCTGGTCACTTCCCTTATTTGGACAAAGACAAAAAAAGAGCAGTCTCTAGGTGAACTCAAACTGATTCACCCTTTAGTAATGTAAAAAGAGAGTTTTCCAATATTTTCCTCAAAATGAAAATATCTTAGAGATAGCCCATAGGGAATTTCCCACCCTCCTTCCCTCCCCTTTTTCTTGACACAGGATCTTTTCTGTGTTGTTCAGGCTGGCCTCAAACACAGAGATCTTCCTGCCTCTGCCTCCTGAGTTCTGGGGTTCAAGACGTGTTTTCTTATTTTAAAAAATTTGTATTAATTTTAAAATTTACATATGCATATGTGTGTGCATGCACATAGGGTACATGTGTGTGTGCCATGGCATGTGCTTCTGTCCTGTGGAGGTCACAGGACAACTTGCCAAGTCTGTTTTCTCCCTCTAACCATGTGGGTCCTGGGAATTGAACTCAGGTCTCCAGCCTTGATAGCGAGTGCCTTACCACCTGAGCTGTCTTGCCTGCTCTAGGAATTTCTTTTATATGTAACAAGAAATCTTATGGAGGTGGGGCGCGGGGGGGGGGGAGAAAGAAAGAAAGAAATCTTTTGAGCTAAGTGTGATGGCTCATGCCTATAATCTCAGCACTTGTCAGTTTGAGGATAGCCTGAGCTACATACATAGCGAGACCCTGACTCAAAGGAAAAAAAACTAAATCCCATCTCCAATCATCCTCCCCATTAGTAGATATTTCATCTTTGAGCTTGCATGTCATCCAGTGCTTTATCAGAGACTGCGAGAGCAGTTACCATCAAGTTAGGTAGTGTCCTCGAATGTATAGAGAAGCACAGATGAGATGGCCCTCGCCTTAAATGGAAGGTCTGTGCATAGCTTTGGAATCCTATTGTCTGCAAAGTCTGGCTATGAGAAGAATGCGGTTTCTATACATATATTTAAGGTACCCTGAGTAGATTTTTCTGTGACTGCTGTGTACAGAGGAGACTGGAGCAAGAACTCTGTTCACTGGCTCTTAACTGTTTCCACTCAAATCTAAAATCACATGGATGCTCTGGAGATGTGACCTGGGGCCAGCACCCACACTGGGCAACTCACAACTGCCTATAGTTCCAGCTGCATGGGATTTAATGTTCTTGTCTGGCTTGTTTGGGTTGTGTGTGTGTGTGTGTGTGTGTAACATACACCAACAATAAAGTTAATGACATGCAATTTTAAGATCATATTAATTGTGAGATACTCAAAGAGAAAAAATAGCAGAAATTAAATACTGGTAAGGCTTTCTTTTAATTTTTTATTTGTTTTGAATGTTTGAGATCGGGACTCACTATGTAGATTTGCCTGGTCTGGATTTTGCTATATAGACCAGCAGCTGACATCTCCTGCTTCTGTCTCTGCCTCTGTCTCCCAAGTGCTGGGACCACAGGCATGCACCACCATGCCAGCTGTATTTTATCTTGATATTATTGAAAGAGCCATTTAGTTTTTCTTTTAAGCACCTGCTGTGTGTGTGTGTGTGTGTGTGTGTGTGTGTGTATGTGTGTGCTCACGCACGCTGAGTTCTGGTGCTTGCAGGGGCCACAAGAGGATCTGGAGATCTGGAGCTGGAGTTACAAACAGTGTGAGCCACCTGACCAGGGTGCTGGGAATCAAAGTTGGGTCCTCTGCAAGAGCACAGAGTGTGCTCAATCACTGAGCCATCTCTCCAACCTCATCACCTTTTTAAAAAATTCAAATATTCATTATAGTATCATAGTTGAGGTCTTTGAGCTTGGGCATACGTATGTGACAATAAAAAAAAAGGAAATCTGAATTGAGTATTTTTTGTTTATTTTTTTATTGGCATGGGCTGGAAATGTCAGTTACACTTACAAGATGGATTGCACATGTTTCCTATGTATATGTTTTTGTCTGGTTTGGAGTGTGAGTACGCACTGTCTTACAGTGTTTAAACCTGTGATCCAAACATGAGCATGAACACTGTGTCTGTTAAGCATTTGGACCTTCATCCTGATTCCACGTGAGAAAGCTGGCCATGGCAGCATGCCACTGTCCACGTGCTGGGAAGGGTGGAGATGGGCAGATCTGGGGCGCTCACTAAGCAGCCAGCCCAGCCCGAAGGGCAAGCTCTAGGGTCAGTGAGAGATCTATCTCAAAACAGTAAGGTGGAGAATGACTTCATGGAGACAGCAGAGCATAAGCCTCTGATCACATGTGCACATACATACACATGCTACAGACACAGACCCAGGCTGACACACTCAAGAGCCTCAAGAGCATGTCAGTGTGCACAGTGTGCAGGGTCTGTTCACATCTGGACATCCCTGCATAACTCTGGAAGGATGACCTTGCCTTTCTGGTTCTGTATGTTCCTGTTGCTTCCTAGGGCATAGATGTCTCACTTTCCTCCTCACTGGAGCCGTGAACTCGTCCTTTCTAGTCTTCTATTTCCAGCCTCAGCTTGACTATTAATAGAGTGTTTCCACTGTTGACTTCCAGGCTCTGGCTTAGTTAAGTATGGCTGTTCTAGCAGGGCTAGGCAACTTACCCAGCCTGATCCCCAGGGAAGCTGCTATGGCTGCCTGTGACTTGGCTTATATAGGAGCTGGGATTTTTTTTCTTGTTGTTGTTTTGTTTTTTGTGCTTCAGATAAAAGTCTCTCCAGGGGGTCATGATGAAGACTTGCAGATGGCTAGTTTCGAATTGGGCTGAAATGTCTTCACTTTGAAGGCGGTGTGTGTGCATGGGAGAGAATTTGAGGGCTGCAGTGCCTGCCTTCAGATGCTCGTGGGAAGTTGGTTCTTGGGAAGAGCTCCCTGCCCAGGGGCTGCCTCGCAGATCTTGCTGATTTTCCCCCTCTGTAGGCCAGCGGTGTCTTAGCTAAGGTCATACTTCTTTGTGCTTGTTCTGGGTGGGTAGGATACACGGACAGACGGATGGACATATGTTGGGGGCCTTCCTCCACTCTCCAGCTTCTGTTTTGTGACTGTCTCTCACAGAACCTGGGTTTCAATAGCTTAGTGAGGCTGGCTGGCCGGTGATTCCCTGGGACCTGCCTGTGTCCCTCCCCAGCTCCCTCTTTTATTACTTGATGAAGTCCAGTCCCAGGGATGGTGGGCCCTGTGCCCTGCCTTATCACTTGGATTCTAGCCATGGGGTCCTCCATTGCTGCCTCAGCCCCTTTCCTCCTCTTTTCTGCCATTCCACTTAAGCTCAATTTAGAGTTTCTTACCCGGTGAATTCAGTTTGATTTTCTGTTTCTTTTTTTGGTTGTTGTTGGTTTTATTTGTTTTTCAAGACAGGGTTGCTTCTGTGTCCTGGAATTCTCTCTGTAGACCAGGCTGGCCTACAGAGATCTCCCTGCCTCTGCCCCCACCCTCACCCCTGGAATGCTGGGATTAAAGGTGTGCACCATCACACCCAGCTCTGTTTTTCTGTTTCTTGAGGTACAAGCTTAGACTTGTGATTTATAACTTTTCTTCATTTCCAACAAAGACATTTAATCTTTTTCTTTCTCTTATAAGGGCTGGGCAGCAAGATAGCTCAGCAGGTAAAAGTGTGTGCTGTGTGTGCTGAGTTCAAGCCCTTGTACAAAGCAGATGTGGTGGTGTGCCTCTGTAACTCCAGCATTTCTGTGGTGAGACAGAAGGCAGAGGAAGAAGGGCTGCCCTACAGCTCAAGGGCCAGCTAGCCTGAAACATGCAGGCTGTCACAGAGTCCATACCTTACAGGTGGAAGGAGAGGACGGAGCTCCAAAAGCTGTCCAAGGATTATTTAGAAGTGTGATGTTTAATGTCTGAGGGTTGAAGAGTTTCCTGTCTTCTCGTGTTGCTTCCTAGTTTAATTCCGTGACCAGAGAGCATGCGCTGCAGGGTTAGGTTTTGTCGGTTACAGAGTTGACATCTTCTGGGTTTTCCTGTTTCTCTTGACGTTCTGTCCGTTGTGTTTTGCTTTGTTTATTTTGAGGATTTAGGCACCAACATGGATAGAATTGAAAATCCTTTGTTGAGTTGATCCGTTTGTTCGTCTTCCCCCTCCTCTTTGCCCTGAGGTCTCCCTGGTGTGTAGGAATGTAGCTGGTCTAGCCTTTCCATGATTATTATTTACATGTTCTGCCTTTGTCTTCCTCTTTGAGCTGAGATTGCCATGGCTAGTCATATGCTGTGTACCAACCAGGGCCCTACTCTGCCGTTTTCTAAGAGATATTGTGCCTGCATGTGTGTGTGTGTACCATGTGCGTGCAGCACCCACGGAGGTCAGAGAGTGTGCTGGATGCCCTGGAAGTGGGCTTATAAGAAGGTTGTGAGTCACCATGTCATTGCTGAGAATCGAACCTGGGCCCTTTGGAAAGTCAGCTGGTGTTCTTAACCCACTGAACCATCACCTTTTTGAGTTTTATGTAGTTAGACTGGGTGTCCTTTGAGTAGATCCTGTAGGAGTGCTGCTGTTTGCTGACCCTGCCGGCTCAGGGCTTGCATCATAAGCAGCCTCTGGGGTGCCTTCCTGCTGTGAGCTGTCTTTAGAACCTCTGCAGTGCTTCTGCCCCTGTCTTTTGCTGCTTAGTGCTCTCCTGGCTGGCACCTGGGTCAGTGCTCCCCGCAGGGTTCAGGCCAGCCATTTGTATTGGAAAGCTATTCACTGCCATACAGAACCCTGATCCCAGGCAGGCTGCTGTCTGAAGGCTACCCCCAGGTACTGTCATTTGAGGGGTGATCCAGAGGGACCAAAACTTCAGCAGAGATCCCTGCTTTAATAGTTAGAAGATTATAGCTCTCATCCTGAAGGTTCTAAGAGCACTGGTCAGCAGGTTAATGCTAGGCTCAAGAATGGACCATTGGGGGCTCTCTGGCACTGCTGTGGATCTGGGCCTAGTATGTCTTTGAGGTGAGGACTCATGTGGCCCAGGCTAACCTCACCTTGATACTTCCTGAGTGCTGGGATTACAAGTGTGCACCACCATGCTCGGTTTGTGTAGTGCTGGAGATCAGACTGAAGGCTTTGAGCATTCTACCAGCTAAGGTAAGTACCCAGCCCTGCAAAGTGGAAACCTTGGCAGTGCTTGAGTAGTCCGTGGATGGTGGTGTTTGGGGTGATGGTTGGCTGTGAGTAAAGCCTGCCAGCAGCGGCTTGTGCTCAGTGAGCCCTCGGCTTAGCTTCCAGGCCCAGCCTAAGGATGGGATTCATGTTGAGGCTAAGTTAGAAAGAGCTTGCTTCTTCCTTGCCCAAGACATTCATCCATTCTTTCATTCATTCATTCGTTTCCTTTCATTGTACAGTGCTCAGAATCACACCTAGGCTGTGGTGTGTGTGAGAGTCCTGATGCTGAGCTGCGTCACTCCCTGTCTGTCCATGCCTGAGACTCACTGCACTCCCAGTACTGCTCACGATTGATTCAAAATGATTCATGATATCCTGCTCACCTGCCAATCAAGCCTGTGCATGTGTGCATCATGGAGACGTCTCAGAGGACATAGTGAGCCTTGCTTTGCCCTCCTTAGACCCTCTGGCCTCCTCCCGACCAACTGACTTGTTAGACTCTCCAGTGTCTTTGAATTCAGTAGGGAGTGGAAGCAATTCTTTGAAATTATCTGTGGAACTATTTTAAAATTAAGCTGCTCTAACCACCTGAGACTTTGGAGTTTGATTTTGAGTTTCAACATTATTTCCATTTAACGGGAGCCTTTCTTTCTATGGTAAAGTATGGTTGGTAGAGTGCTCAAAGCCTTGTTCCTGTTGATTCCTGTCTTATAGAAGGTGCTATTTATAAAGCTTTAGTCAGGTTCTCAGTGATTTCTAATACTGTGAGTTTGCAGCCCTGAATTCTTTTAAGACCTACGACTACTGTCAGCAGTCAGTTTAAGAACAACTCGTGTGCCAGGTGGTGATGACTAGGCCTTTAATCACAACACTATGGAGGCAGGAGCAAGCAGATCTCTGAGTTCCAGGCCAGCCAGGGCTACACAGAGAAACCCTGTCCCAGAAACAAACAAACAAACACTTCATGTGACTGCCATCTTTAACTTCATGTGACTGCCATCTTTAATTTCATGTGACTGCCATCTTTAACTTAACTTCATGTGACTGCCATCTTTAACTTCATGTGACTGCCATCTTTAACTTCATGTGACTGCCATCTTTAAGTTGCTTATAGTTGAGCTGGTTTTGTGCATAAATTTCAGTTGTGCTCTTCGTGATCAGTTATGGGGTTCTGTGTGTTTGAGATGAGAACTGATATAGCCCAGGTTGTGTAACAGAAATGATCTTTATCTTCTGACCCTTCTGCCTCCTCTCCCTGAGTGTTGGGATTCTAGGTGTGCCTCACACCCAGTGTTATGTGATAGGGGTTGGGGGAATAGAACCCTGGGCCTCTGTGCCTGCGAGGCAGGCAGGCAGGCAGGCACTCTACCAAATGAACAACATCTCCAGCTCCTAAAGCCTTGTATTGTAGCAAATTTACTTACCATCGCTCCATAATTGAGGCTTGGCTTCTTATCTTACCCAACCTGGGCACTGCTGCTCTTCCAGAGGACCTCTCAGGTTGCCCTGACCCACGCTGGGTGGCTCAGGGCTTACTATAATTCAGCTGCAAGGAATTCCATGCCCTCCCTTTTTCTGACTCCACTGTCACCAGAATCCATGTGTCCACACTCACACACAGAGACACGCACAGACACAAGTACTAGAAATAGTAAAAATTAATCTTTAAAAACTACAGAAAGTATTCACCATATGTAGTTTAGAGTGGGACCATTGTTTCCTGGCCAGGTGTCTGTTATTATTATTAATTATTATTATTATTATTTGGTTTTTTGAGACAGGATTTCTCTGTATAGTCCTGGCTGTCCTGGAACTCACTCTGTAGACCAGGCTGGCTTCAAACTCAGAAATCCACCTGCCTCTGCCTCTGCCTCTGCCTCTGCCTCTGCCTCTGCCTCTGCCTCTGCCTCTGCCTCTGCCTCTGCCTCTGCCTCTGCCTCTGCCTCTGCCTCTGCCTCTGCCTCTGCCTCTGCCTCTGCCTCTGCCTCTGCCTCTGCCTCTGCCTCTGCCTCTGCCTCTGCCTCTGCCTCTGCCTCTGCCTCTGC
Organism: Mus caroli; assembly: GCF_978045245.1. Classification (NCBI taxonomy): domain Eukaryota; kingdom Metazoa; phylum Chordata; class Mammalia; order Rodentia; family Muridae; genus Mus; species Mus caroli. Next base: position 149,421,394 of record NW_028227259.1, on the reverse strand, counting down.
CTCTGCCTCTGCCTCTGCCTCTGCCTCTGCCTCTGCCTCTGCCTCTGCCTCTGCCTCTGCCTCTGCCTCTGCCTCTGCCTCTGCCTCTGCCTCTGCCTCTGCCTCTGCCTCTGCCTCTGCCTCTGCCTCTGCCTCTGCCTCTGCCTCTGCCTCTGCCTCTGCCTCTGCCTCTGCCTCTGCCTCTGCCTCTGCCTCTGCCTCTGCCTCTGCCTCTGCCTCTGCCTCTGCCTCTGCCTCTGCCTCTGCCTCTGCCTCTGCCTCTGCCTCTGCCTCTGCCTCTGCCTCTGCCTCTGCCTCTGCCTCTGCCTCTGCCTCTGCCTCTGCCTCTGCCTCTGCCTCTGCCTCTGCCTCTGCCTCTGCCTCTGCCTCTGCCTCTGCCTCTGCCTCTGCCTCTGCCTCTGCCTCTGCCTCTGCCTCTGCCTCTGCCTCTGCCTCTGCCTCTGCCTCTGCCTCTGCCTCTGCCTCTGCCTCTGCCTCTGCCTCTGCCTCTGCCTCTGCCTCTGCCTCTGCCTCTGCCTCTGCCTCTGCCTCTGCCTCTGCCTCTGCCTCTGCCTCTGCCTCTGCCTCTGCCTCTGCCTCTGCCTCTGCCTCTGCCTCTGCCTCTGCCTCTGCCTCTGCCTCTGCCTCTGCCTCTGCCTCTGCCTCTGCCTCTGCCTCTGCCTCTGCCTCTGCCTCTGCCTCTGCCTCTGCCTCTGCCTCTGCCTCTGCCTCTGCCTCTGCCTCTGCCTCTGCCTCTGCCTCTGCCTCTGCCTCTGCCTCTGCCTCTGCCTCCCAAGTGCTGGGATCAAAGGCGTGAGCCACCACTGCCTGGCATCTGGCCAGGTTTCTTAAGTTAACTCTGCCATATGAACTGTACTCAACTTGGCACACACTAAGTTCTGTGTAAAAATTGTAGGCATGAAATGGCACAATTGCTTAGGATCTGGGTGCCACATCACAGGGATTCCTTGTCCTTCTGAGGCAGTGACTTGTGTGTTGTTGACATTTTGGCGCTATTCTCCCAGTAGGACTCACTATGGTGGTAACTCATTTGCATGTTCTCACTTGATTTCTGTGAGAACTAAAGGTGGCACCACTGGATGAGGGGCTCTGGCGTGGGAGCCCGGCTGAAGGCAGCTTTTAATTAGATTGATTCGTAATTCACTCTGAGGGAACATTTCCTAAATATGTTTCAGGAACACCAAAGCTGCTTATACATCCTGGAAGGAGTGGGCAGGGTAGCAGTACATTCCGAGTGTGCAGCTGAGTTCTCTCTGTCATTCCCTGCAGGGGGACTGTGGATGCTCTGTCTGCAGCCTCCTGACTATGTCCCGCTTGTTCCTCCATCTGTGTGTGTGTCACGTGGGTGATGTGTGGTCAGGGGAGGGAATGTCACCAGCGTCTTATACATTATCTGATGGGAATAGAACCAGCTCTGGCAGACATAGAGAGGTAGATAGACAGGGGGAGGGGGTTGCTTCTCATTATTCGCACTCCTTAAGACCCAGCCACAGTACCTCCAAGGACAGTGAATTAGTGAGCCCAAGTCTGAGCTCCTGCAGGAATGCAGAGCTTGGTTCTTGCTGGCCTCTATCTCCAGTTAACTGCCTGACAGTCAGTTTAATGAGCACTGCTTCTGGTTGCTGATTTGTGATGGTTGAACTCAGGGCTAACCTCTCTGTAACCCAGGTCCAGACAAAACTTTGTGTCTGCTAGGCAAGCATTCACTAAGTCACATCTATAGCCCCCAAGCCTTTAACTGTAGCAGGGTGATATATAATTAATTCACAATTGAAGACTTGGCTTCTTGTTTCAGCTTAGGTTCGGCTGGTGTTTTTTTTCTTCCCTATTGAAAAGGATCAGTGTTAGAGTGCGTCCTTCCTTACAGAGGACCCACTTGGCGACTCATAGCCATCATTTAAAAAAAAAAAAAAAAAGAAATACATATCAAGGGCCTGGAGAGATGGCTCAGCCTTGCATCCGTGTTTGGAAACACTACCCGGCACTTTATTATCACATTTGGGGATTGTTTTAAACACCGACAAAGCAGGAATCTGTGAAAAACTTGACAGCAGGTGGATTGTGAAGGACAGCTTGTTTCTGGTAGGGAGAGCAGCAGAGTAGCACCTCACCTGACCTGCGCAGTGGAACACGCACTTCTGAGTGGAGCGCTAGCATCCTTGTGGAGCAGGTGCGAAGGTTAAGGTCTGGAGAAGTTGAGCAGTTTCCCTCCTGGTGCCTATCTGATAAAGAGCAGAAGTGTGAATTTTGAACTTGTGAGTTAGTACTTCTAAAACCCTCTCCTGTCTATTAGCCTGCTGTGGTGGAGAAAGATTCTGCATGGCGCTGGGCTTCTGTGGTTGACTTTGGGGTCACCACACACACTTAAGGCAGAGGTGGACAATGGAATCTGTGACATATGGCCAGCAATTAAGCTCAGTGACCCTTCCTGGGAGGCAAAGACAGAGGACCTGTAACCTTGCCTGGGACCCAGGCTGTGCAGGATCCTACAGAGACAACAGTGGCTTTGACTGGGGATATTTGGGAAAGGAACCTGGCCGGGCATGCACTTCATTTGAAGTAGGTTGTAACTCTGAGCTTCCTTGTTAGGCCACCTTCCAGGCTGTCCCTACCTAAAGTTGCAAAGACAGTCCTTCCTGGCCTGAGTGGCTCCTGACCTTGGTATGTCCTTAGCCTGTGAGACATTCTGCTCCTTCGGACAGCTGACATGGGAGGGCTGTTGGGCTTTCACCTTGGGCTCTTGCTGTATGGCTCCGCGTGTGTCACCAGAGATCTCCTTTCCTGGAGTGGTCCTGAATCTTGGCACAGCTGGGGTTTGTGTGTGGAGTGGATTGGGGGTTATCCCATTTTCTGTGCATCCCTAACTCTTTGGGTGTGTGAGGCCTCAAAAAGATGTCCCCGCCCCCCAGCATTCTCGAAAGGTTGTCCTGAGCCCAAGCCAAGCAGATTTGTCAGAGTCTGAATTCTCAGGGAGACTCCTGGGAGTTTTCTCTCATTGCCTACCCATTATCCTGCAGGTATTAGATGCCAGCATAGTGACCTGAGAGCCGTGCTTCCGAGCTGTCTGTGTGGCCCGACTGTATCGTATCTGCAGCCGGTCAGAGTTTGGTGGATACACATTGTATGAACTTCCCCATACTGTGTGTTTCAAATTACATAACGAATAAGGACCCAAAGCTGGTGCAGTGTTTTGGGAATGTGTTTTCCTAAGATTCTTGGGATTTGCATACAAACTCCTGAAATGTCCAGATAGTAAATATTTTTATACTTGGTAGCCACTATTGCAGCTACTTGATTCTGGAGTTGTAGCCATAGATACCAAGCACGCTCATGAGTGTGGCTGGATGCTATCGAAACTTTGCATATAAAACCTGGCACAGTTGAGCAACAGGGATAGACCAGAGCAGCTAGGTACTTTTCTGTGAGGCTAAACGCTTGCCAAGACCTGCGTGCAGGCCACAGAGGCGCGACAGTTCAGAAAAGTATTTCTGAACTTGGAAAAAAAAGCCCTAATACCAAGCCATTCAAGTCACTGGAAATTGTGTTCTTTTTCTTTAAGGTTTACTTTTCGAATGTGTAAGTTGTGTGTGCGTGTGAGTGTGTGCATGCAAGAGCAGGTGCCTGCTGAGAGCACAGGAGAGCCTTGGGCACCTGGAGCTGTCCAGCCACTCATTAGTACACTCACAAGCACACACATACACCCTTAGGTTTTTGTTTTAGTACACTCACAAGCACACACATACACCCTTAGGTTTTTGTTTTAGGCAAGGTCTAACTCTGTAGCCCTGGCTGGCCTGGATTCTGCTGTGGTCCTCTTGGCTCGGCCTCTTGAGTTCTGGGATTACAGCAGTGACCCAGCACTCCTGGCTCGATATTTAATGGTTTCAGACGGTAGCTGACTCTGAAACCTTGGGAAACAAGACCTCAGATGTGGGAGATTGCTCTTGGAATGGAAAGCAGGGTGTTTGCTTTGGTGTCCATCCGACCGTCCGACCTTCGACATCTCTCCTACCCCGTCCCCAGGTCTGTGTTCCCCTTTGTTGGTCTCTCCCTTTCCCTGTTCTGTCCCTGTGGTGGGCTGGGAGTTGATTGTTGGAGGTTGTCAGTTTATGTGGCAGGAAGGACATGGGCTCTCTTTCCAGCAAGGTGCCTCCGCCTCCCTCTGCTGCAGGGAAGGGGAAGGCTGGATTTGGAGCTCTTCAGCCAGGATCAACCAGTGGATACTTGGTTTTTAGTCCCTAGAAGTCATCTATCTAATGGCTGTGTGCATGCAGCAGTGAGATAAAAGACTTACGTAGTTGGGTTTGCAGAAGAGCTTGCCTAAGGTAACAAGAGAGAACCCTGAGCTTTAACTGCTGGGGCAAACTGAACGACCAAGCATGTGTTCCCTCACTTTCTGTGCATTGGTCCTGGGAAAGCTTTTAAAGGCTTCAGAAAAAAGACCAAAAGACAAAAAACAAACTAAAACAAAAAAACACCAATCAGTTGTATCTTAACCTTTTTTTAAAAATTATACTTATACATTTACTTTATATTTCTGTTGTGGAGGGGGCATGCACTTGGAAGGTGAGAGGGCAGCTTGGAATGCTGGGTCTCTCTCACCTTGTGGGTTCTGAGGGTCAGAGTCAGAATCAGGCGTGCTGCCATCTTCTTTTCATGAGCCATCTTTGGTCCTGTTGCTTTATTATCTGGAGGGGTTGCTGGGGATTGAACTCGAAGCTTTTTGTATGCTGGGTGAGATCTCCCTGGGGCCACACTGATGTCTCATCAGTTAGAGTTTCAAAACTCTATAACTGGCACCTACCTCACAATGTGCAAGAAATGGGCAGGCAAGTCCTGGGATCCGCCCACCATGTCTGATTTTCTTCATACCACATCCTTTAAGCCTGTCCCACATCTACCCACCCTTGCAAATAGGCGTCTCACTTCCACAAAAACAAACCCCCAAACCAAAGCAAACTCAGCTGTTTGTGTTGCCCTGAGACAGATCTCATACTCATCAAGGCTTGCAGTCCTGATTCTCCTTGTCCCCCTCCTGAGTCTGGGACCATACGTGGGCACCACGACACCCAGTTTATGGTGGGCTTTATGCGTGCTAGGCTCAGCTACAGCCCCAGCCGGGTTCTGAGTATCTGCGTTCTGCTTGTAGTTCTCTTTGAAGGTTCTTCCCACGTGTCAGGGGGAAGTTGTTCATTACCTTAGATTGACCCCCTACCTGCTGCAGATTCTGCATCAAGGGAGTTAAAAAATCTGCTTGGAACTAATAGAGACATAAAGAGCTTTATAGAGCCATATAGGACAACTGACAGACTGGAGGCTTGAGGTAGCTCCAGGGACAAGGTCTGGACAGAGAGGAGGAGGGAGGAGCACATGGGAGGGCTGTGTGATACTCTGGGGGCCTGGATATATATGCACACAGCACTGTGTTAGCATGCATATCCATGACTGTGTGCTCACACAGTGTGTGTAGGCACTGACATACATCAGTACCAGTGGGTGCAAGAACCCAGCTTAGGGGAAGCCTATGGTGATGGAGATCACGTGGGAAGTGCTTGCTGAGTGCAGGGTGATTAGACTTGATTTACATTGTTTTGTGGGTGCCGCTGATCCTAGCTGTCTGGGATGTTGTATAATGGCCTGCTTTATTCACTTACCAAACAAGTCATGGTTTCATGGTGAGAATGAATCAGAGCAAGGAGGTGCTGATCCCCTCCGATCCCCACCGGAAGAGTGGCCTGGGGCTGAGCCATTGAGGCAAGGAGGACAGGGCAACTGGAAGCTGTCACAATGGTGAATTGAGAGGACCCGGTGAGGGCTTCTGTGCAGCTATCCAAAGCCATCTTCAGTGCCCATCAGCACAATGCCCTAAGACTGAAGGGATTGCCTCACAAGAAGCAAATACTACTGACAGTAATTCCCGAATTACTGTTACATTTGCTTTTTATTTTTAAGACAGGGCTCTTTTGGTCCAGGTTGGTCTAGAGTCCTGAATCTTGAATTCCTGATTGTTGTGCTCTGACCTCCTGGATGCTGGGATATAGTCATGCACTCCCATGCCTGGTTTACATGCTGCTCCGGAGGGACCCAGAGTTTTGTTCATGCTGTGGCCCCAGCCCCATGTCTGAATTTTTACCAAAATAGAGTTGGACCATAAACTTCTGAGGAGTGAGGTAAACCCCACACCTTGAAGTTTATTTCAGTACTTTTATAAGAGTCTTTCAATTTTCACTTTTTAGTTGTTGTGGAATTGGAGTTCCAGGCAGTAGTGAGCTGCCCATTGTGGGAGCTGGAAACCTCCTAGGTCCTCTGCAAGAGCAGTGTGTGCCCTTACCCTCTGTGCCATCGCTCCAGCCCCCAGTTCAGGTTTTTAATGTTCTCCGTGCAGAACCACTGGCAGCCACTAGTCACACTAGTCATGTGTCCTTCGTGTTTGCTTACCTGTTCGGGATATTTCCTGTAAGTGAATTATGCAGTGCACATCGACTGCTCTGGTGTTTCCAAGTCCACACGGTCTGCCCAAGCTCTGATTTTGTATTCATTCATTTGTCCTGTTAGTGTCCCTCCCTCTGGAGTTTCCGAGTCCACGCAATCTGCCGAAGGCAAGCCCCTGATTTTGTATTCATTTGTCATGTTAGTGTCCCTCCCATGCTTTGGTTTGGTTTTGGTTTATTTTTATTTATTTATTATTTATTTTTGAGCCGGGCTCTTGAGCCTGGACTACTGATCCTGCTGCCTAAGTCTTCTGAGTGCTCGGATCCCAGCTGGGCACCGCCCGCACACATGGCAGAGCCCTTCCCTTTTTGCAGCTGAGTGATGTTCTATGACAGACTTGCCACGTTTGATTTTTGCTCAATCACATGATGGGCACGTGATTGGTTTCTGCTCCCCGATCCTCCCCTCAGTTGTTGTATGATCCTGAAAATGAGAAATTTAGGGTCACTGGCTTGGCAAGCGACTGAGTCTGGAAGGTGCTCATGAATACCCCAAGTTTGAGTCCCCAGGACAGATGTAAAAAGCCAGGTGTGGCCACACTTGCAACCCCAGTGCTAGAGGTAAGAGGCTGGCCCAGGTGGTAAAGCTCCAGGCTGGTGGACACTGAGCCTCACACTCAGGATTCTTCTCTGACCCTGAAACATGTGTTCTCTGTGTATGCATGTGCAGATGTGTGCCTTTAGAGAGGAAATCCGCAGTTGGCCCCAGAGGCCAGGAGTGCCACCGAGGGTCTTGTCCCTGAGCTGGAAGGGAAGCAGTTTTTAGGTAATAGGGAATCTTGGGAATTGTGGAGAATTTTGCTAGTGTTGAAGAATTGGATGTAGGTAGCAGGGATGGCATGAGTCATTGTCCAGGACTTGAATTGGTTTACTTAGTGGGCAGGCTATTTACCTGTTTACTTGATCAACATTCCATTTAATAATTGGCAAAAGCAATCAGCAGAGGCCTGCTCTCCTCTTCCGGTGCTTAAGTATCCTGGCCAGCTACCTTAAATCTTGTTAATAGACGTTCAACAGAAATGGCTTCCGGAGTAGAAGCTAGCAAGGTGGCTTCGCTGTAATCCCAGCGTTCAGGAGTGGAGGAAGGAGGGACAGACACAAGCTCAGGGTTCTCTTAGCTACAGAAGAGTTTGTGGCCAACCTGGGCCATGAGATTCTGGGGATCAGAGGAGGCCCCGAAGTTTGTGAAGCCCTGAGTGGGTGGGTGCTGGTTTTCTTTTCTTTTCTTTCTTTCTTTCTTTCTTTCTTTTTTTTTTTGTTTATTTTTTTATTATATGTAAGTACACTGTAACTGTCTTCAGACACACCAGAAGAGGGTGTCAGATCTCATTACGGATGGTTGTGAGCCACCATGTGATTGCTGAGATTTGAACTCAGAACCTCTGGAAGAGCAGTCAGTGCTCTTAACCACTGAGCCATCTCTCCAGCCCAGATGGGTGCTGTTGAAACAGGCAGGAACAGTCAAGGACCCTAGCCTCAGATCATAGGAAAATGGCAGTCTTCCCTTCTGGTCCATATGTGGCTGTTGAGGAAATGAGCAGAAAATGTCCACCATAGTGTTCTGCTCCTGGCGTTTCCTGCCTGGAGGCTACTCCCCTGCAGAGATGGCTTCTGCTCAGATTAGCTAAACCTGCTTCCTGCTGAGCTGTATATGTAGACCCTGCCTCCTCCCTGTCCAGCTCTGCAACAATCCAGCCTCTCTGTCCACGGTACACATGCTAGGCTTCCAGGGTGCTGAGCCTTCTCCACCAGACATCCGAGGCCACCCGACCCCAGCTTTTCTGTGTGTCCATCTGTCTGTCTTCCCTCACTGTCCTAGTCTGATCCTAGTCTCTAGAGCCCTGCTAAGGACCAAGCAAGACTTAGTCTCAGAAACTAGAATGTTCCAGAGTAAATCAACATCCTGCTGAAGTAAATGCTCAGCATAGCATGTTGACTTAACCTCAGTACTCAAGAGGGTACTGGCTCTTCTGGGTTGGTAGCATTTTAATTGAGATATAAATACTATATGCCACAATATGTCACTTTTTAGTGTTCTAGTCGGTGGTTGTAGTCTGTCCTGACACCACCACCACACAGTTAATTATAGCATTTCCCTCATCCCAGAGGAGCCTTGCCAACTTCCTTGGCTCCCACTGGCCTTTCCTGACCCGCCCTCGAAGTCTTGTTACTTGTAGAAGTTCTTCTTTGTCTTTTAATCTTCTTAGTTTTTGAGACAGGTGTGCGCATGTAGCAGGGCCTGGCTGTGGTAGTTGGAGGACAGCATGCAGGCGTGTGTCTGCCTTCCCTGTGTAGATCCTAGGAACTGAGCTCAGGACCCCAAGCTTTGTGCTGGTTATCTTCATGCTGAGCTGTCTGCCAGCCCCTAGCTTGCTTTTGGTTTTTGATACAGAATAGCCATGGCCCTAGCTGTCCTGAAACTCACTGTGTACACCAGGCTGACTTTGAACCCAACCCAAAGAGATCTCCTGCCTTCTGGGATTAAAGGAGCGTGCTACCACCCCTGCCTAGCCTAATTTAAGATTTATTTATTTATTATAGGTAAGTACACTGTCGCTGTCTTCAGACACTCAAAAAGAGAGCGCCAGATCTCATTGCGGATGGTTGTGAGCCACCATGTGGTTGCTGGGACTTGAACTCTGGACCTTCGGAAGAGCAGTCGGGTGCTCTTACCCACTGAGCCATCTCACCAGCCCCCTAGCCTAACTTTTTAGATCAGGACCTGGTCTCTGGTTTCATGGTTAGTACTACTGTAGTACTTTCTTTCTTTTTCTTTTTCATCTTAAATCAATGTGGATTGTTTGTTAGCTTTATCATTTGTTTACAGTCTTTGGGTTTGGTTTGGTTTGGTTGTTTGAGACAGTGTCTTATTTAGCCCAGACTGGCTTCAAACTCTGGATTCTCTGTCTCGGCCTCCTGGGTGCTGGTATTGGAGGCATGTACTACCCTTCTCCCTACCGCCCCCTGCAGCCTTGGCTGGTCTCCCCCGCCCCCATGTGTGTAGGCATGTTTTTGCATATGTTTGTGTGTGTGCCCATCTATATGTGTGCATCTGGAATTGACTTCTCTCTCTTGTGTCTTATTCACTGAGGCAGGGTATGTGAATCAAGTCAAGAGCTCACTTAAATGTGGCCAGTTTGATCTGTGGACTCCTGTGCTTCCCCTTCAGAGGTAGGAGTTCCAGGCTGGCTGCTATGAGCACCACACACTTCCGTCAGTTCTGGAGATCTGAGCTCTGTCCTCACTAGTGTGTGACAGACACTTTGACCGTTGGGCCACCTCCCAGCTCCCTTGCTGGTTTCTTACAAATGAAATTTGCCTCTGCAATTTGAGGTAGGATTTTGTTATTGTGCTCCATGGATCTCAGTCCCACATCGCCTTTCTTTTTTAATCCAAGAGCTGTTCTAAAACTTAAAAAATCTTGTGCTGTGCGGGCTGATGGTAGCTGACGGAGCTAGTGTTTTTCTTGTATGCCGTGACTGCCGTGGGAGAGTTTGGCAGTTCCTAGTTCTGCAGCTGGGATCTCCTGCCTCAGTCAAGTGCATGAGAGGCAGGAGGAGGTGGGGGTGTGATATAGAGATGTTGCTTGACACACTATCCTTCAGTCACCCTGGACTCTCTGTCCTGTGTCCCCCACCATCCCCCCTGGGACCTCTCCTGCCCACATACCCATATGGGCATGCTGGGAATGTGGCCCTGAGTGGAGCTCTGGGAATGGGTGGCGGAATCTCTGTCCCGCTGCCTTTATTATACAGTGAGGAGGTGGCAGGGATGGACGGACGGGAAGGATGGACAGGCTGGCAGCACGCGGGCAGCCTGTCAGCCTCCACCTCCTCATCTGAGCCCCAACTCAGTAGGAAGTGGGAACTTGGGATGGCTGCATGGCCACAGCCTCACTGTGCTCTTGCCAAGAGAGAGCTAGAGGCGGGAGGGGGTGGGGGCACATTCTCAGCCTCTGTTTGCCTTTAAAAAAAAAGGAGCGCAGCCTCAGTGCCCTTTGCAAACTATTTTGTGAATCAGTTTTTGAAAGAGTCTATATTGAGGACAGTCTTGGGTGCTCTGTTATTTTTGTGGAATTGAACCTCATCTCTTTGAGTTGTCTTGTCCTTTTCTGATGTATGTATGCACCAACTTGGAGCGGTGCCCTGGCCAGCCTTTGGAGCTGGCTGGTGGCGAGGCTTATAACTGACATATTAATAACCTGAGCAGGGGCTGCACAGGGTGAGCTGGCACAGCACTGGCGCATGGCAAAGACGCCGACACCAGTGCCTGGCCCTCCCCTCTCTTCTACAAAGTCACTAACAACTTGAAAAATAAGATTTTCCTGGTGAATGTTTTTCATATAGTCATATTGAAGGAAATTTGAAAATTCTAGCCTGAAACAAAGTAGGAAAACTATGCCATATTAATGTTCTCCTCTGCTTTTTACAAACAACTTCTTCATGTAGCTCCTGCTACCCTTGAATTTGCTGCATAGCTGAGGTTAACCTTGAACTGCCAATATACTTACTTCTACTGGGAAGTAAGTATCATAAGTATGTGCCCTTGTATCCACGTGTGGGTTTTTGCTTTTGTTTTTGAGACAAGGTCTTACTCTGTAGCCCTAGCTGGCCTAGAACTTATTATGTAGACCAGGCTGGCTTACAGTGTACAAAGAACCAGCAGCCTCTGCCTCCTGACTGAACACTGGGATTAAGCACTGTCATGTGTGTGCTGCCACGCCCAGCAAAAAGCTGTGTATCGGTAGTGTACTGACACACTTGCTGTTGTGTGCTTGTAGAGGTCCCAGGTTTTGAACCCAGGCCATCAGGGTTAGTGGCAGATGCCTTTACTCACTAAGCTATTTCACTGGCTGCCCTTTTAATTTTTTAAGAAGAGATTTATTTATTTATTTATTTATTTTATGCATATGAGTACTATGAATACACTGTCTTCAGACATACCAGAAGAGGGCAGCAGGTCCCATTGCAGATAGGTGTGGGATTTGAACGGGGATCCTCTGGAAGAGCAGCCAGCGCCTTTAACCACTGAGTCATCTTTCTAGCAGTCTCTCCCAACCACCCCTTTTCTCGATGCAGTGTTTCTCATAGCCCAGGCTAGACTTAAGATCACATCACCAAGGATGACCTTGAACTTGTAACCCTCCTTCGTCCAGTGTCATGCTGAACTCCACCCAGATTTACCCAGTGCTGAGGCTCCAGCCTACCTCCCAGTGCTCCAGTGTGTGTGTCCTCCAGAGCAGGGTCAAATTATACAACCTGGTCGCTTTTTATCCTTTCTTGATTGTATGTTTGTTCATTTGTTTGTTTTACTTGACAAATTGACTTTAAAGGATAACTTTAATGTTTGCAAGTTACTAGGAAGATAACCGAGCCCCTCCACACTGCCTGGGAGTCTCCCCAGTTCACAGTGAGCCCGAGCTCTCTCAGTTCCTGTTGGCTGGGGTCCTCAGGTCCCCTAGTTTTGAAGAGTGCTCTTTTTCACTTCTTGGGCTCCTCTCTGGGGACAGCCTCTCAAGCTTTTGTTTGGAGGCCTGGGCAGTTTCTAAAAGAACTAGCTGGCTGTTTTAACTCAGCTGGAGTGTGTTGGATGTCTTTCTCACTTAGCATCTGGAGGAGGCAGACCCCTGAGACACCATTGTCAATTGCCTGTCACAGGAGGCACCAGCAGTGGAACTTAACAGCCTGGCCTGGCCCCTGGCCCCTGGCTAAGGTTGGCTGTGTGGATTTGACTCCTCCCACTATGAAAGCATTCTGTTCTGCTTCTTCCAGCCTCATGGATCTGGGGTACCTCTGTACCCTTGGGGCGTCGTCTTTCCTGGTTACTGCTTTATGGTCTAATTTAGTCATATCAGTATGACTATCTCATGGACAATGATGGTTCTGTTTGGTTAAAGCCCAATATTACCTAGTTTCATTGTGTAGAATGTTCCAGGCCAGTCCTTATTATAACTCAGCCCTTTAACATGATTCTACCAGGATGGATGATCTCCCTTTAAAACAAAATTTTAAACTTTATTGTTTTACATGTATGAGTATTTGACCTCCATATATACCTATGCACAATGTGACCTACAGAGGCCAGGGGAGAGGGTGTGGGCAATTGAACCCAGGTCCTCTGGAAGAGCAGTGGGTGGGTGGGTGTTCTAACTGCTGACCCATCTTCAGCTCATTGATCTCCTCTTTTGAGAGATTGTCTTGTTGTGTTGCCCAGGCTGTCCCTTATCTCCTGTGCCGAAGTGGACCTCCCAACTCAGTCTCCTCAGTGACTGGGCTTGCCTGGCTCCTTCTGTGTGCTTTGTGTACCCAAGCAGACACATCTCAGTGGCTCCCAGGCCTTGTCTCTCATTGCTGAGATATGACTCTCTAATACTGTGAGCATGTTCTGTATGCGTAATTTATATGTGTATTTCCAGTGACTACACACCACAGGGTGGAATTGATGGCCCATGATCAGCTAAGAGAAGTTGGCATATCTTCTCACTCTGCCTTTGGCAGCAGTGACTTAACATTTTAATATGACACATGGCCCCATCTGAGTCCTCACTGTTCAGTGCAGCAGCAGGCTTCAGTGACCTTGTGTGGCTTTCCCTCATGCAGTAGATCAGTTAAAAAACCTTTTTGCATGCATTTACTTATGGTGGAGGGATGCTCATGCCACAGTGTGCTTATGGATATTAGAGGACAACAGGTAGGAGCAGGAATTCAGGTTCTTTGGCTTGGTGGCTTTATCATTTGCTGAGCCATGGCCCCAGACAGATGAGTGTTGATCAGTCATCCGCTCAGCCCAATCATCTTGAGCAGTGGTGTTGATCTCAGAGCTGCTGTTTTCTCTCTGCTATGACTTAGTCTACCTGACTTATACTATGGTGTGAATGAATGCTAGCTAATTAATCAAATGGCGTGCACGATAGCCCTGAGCACTATGCAAGACAGACAAGGGCAGAGGAACTTGATCTAGATGATGGTGGACTTTGGGGTTTCTGAGACTCATGTGTGCTTCCATGGCTTGTCACCTCAAGGAGCCTGGACCTCTCCAGATGCAATTCTCGGCCTTCTACATGTGAATTTACTAATATAGTACTTGGGCTGGTGAGATGGGACAGCAGCCAAAAGAAAGAAGTCTGACAGCAATGTTTCTTGCTATTATTTACTATAGCTCCTCCTCAACCCCACCCCCGTTTGTTTTTCTGTCTGGTCTGATGGAATTAGAGACTAATTTACTCAGCTTTGATCTGTGAAATCACAGCCTTCCCCTTTACTCTCAGCAGCCACTCCAAAGAAAGCAGCCATGGCTTAGGTGAGTGGACAGTCGCCAGGAGCCAGGTGTGGTGGCACATGCCTGTCGTCCTGGCACTGGGGGGCCAGCCTGGGCTAAATAGTAAGACATTTAAAAACAAAACAAAACAAAACCAAGAATGAGATCAGGAGGTTTGGATTCAAGAGAGACTTCTTCCTGATAACTTGGGACATTTCCAGGTGGCGGGATTAATTCATTGTTTTTTCTTCTAGGGTGATGATAAGATCCATTTTGCTTATTGAGAGACAGCTGGGGCTTAAAGCTCTTTGCTCTTCTGGAAGATTTTGTTTTATACTGCACAACCTTACGAGCCCAGCCCAGCCCAGCCCAGCCCAGCCCAGCCCTGAGAAGTCAGTTGTTGTGTTTTTAAGATGTATTTATTTATTATATGTAAGTACACTGTAGCTGTCTTCAGACACTCCAGAAGAGGGCGCCAGATCTCATTACAGATGGTTGTGAGCCACCATGTGGTTGCTGGGATTTGAACTCAGGACCTTTGGAAGAGCTTCGGTACTCTTAACCACTAAGCCATCTCTCCAGCCCGAGAAGTCAGTTTTAAGCAGTTATAAAAAGTAAAGAATAAAAAACCCAAGAGTGATCTTAGTTCACTCTGCCTGAAAGTCAAACTTTTGAGGTCTGGCGAGGACAAGCAGCCTTTGTTTTTCTCGTGCCTGTGTCCTTGGAGCTCCCATCAGACCTTGGTGTGTGGTCCACCTCCAGTAACGTGTTAGTTAAATGTAAAAATACACTGCTGCTCAGAACACACAGCTCTTCCTAACTGGCTTTAATATTCAGCTGTTCAGGGGAGGCCCCACTCTTCCCTCTTTCTCTCTTTTCCATCAAGGTCTCACATGGCCTAGGCTAGCTTCCAGCTCACTGCATATATCTGACCTTGAACTTTTGACCCTTCAGCACCCCCCCACCCCCCCACCCCACTCCCAAGTGCTGTCATTTCAGGATGCACCATCATGCCTGGCTTCCGTGATGCTGGGGTGGACCATGGGGCTGCCTGTGTGCTAGGCAAGCATTTTAGCAGACACATTTCCTAGTAGCCTTAGTTTTCTGTGATGAGTTAAATGACTGTAGAGGAGTGCCTGTACATGTGTTTCGTGAACAGTACCTGCTTACCTAACTGAGCAGCTAACTCATGCTATCTCGTGACTAGTTCCACTGAAGGGAAGTAGATTGTATTTTTAAATTCTCACATAACAGGATGTGCCAATAGCCCAGCACATTCCATTGACAGATTTCATTGAGTGCTTCTGGCGAGGGCACGGATGGGTCAGATGGTTGTCTGGGCAACAGTCTGTTCCCTAGGATGGTGTTGGAAGCACCCACTTAACAAACTGTTCATAAGCTCCTGGTTGTAGAATTACCCTTAGCTTCTTAGGAGATGGGAGACAGTTAATGATTGAGGACAAATCCTTGGGAATCATGAGCATGGTCCTACATGTGATATTTGAATTACTGACATTGGAAAGAAGAGATAAACAATTATATGGAGACAGCATTCAATAGCTAGCGGATAGTGAATACTTCTGGGTTATAGTATTTTCACTGATAAAATGCAAGTCTTCCAAGGCAAGGAAATCTGGTTTTACCTATAAATTTTCTGTTTTTGTTGACCACAGTTGAGAAACACCTTATTGAAACTCAGTGGGAGAGAGAGAGACAGGACTTGGGATAGTGTTTTAGTTATTTTTTATTGCTATGACAAAATACCATGTCCAAGGCAACTTATAAAAAGAAAGTGTTTAATTTAGGGCTCATGGTTTCAGGGGGTTGGAGTCCATCCTGGTGGGAATGCAGTAGCAGGGAGGCGTGTCTGGTCCACTACAGTTCCACAAACATGTAGTGGGAGGGAGAGCACTAACTGGAAACCCCAGCGCTTACCCAGTGGCACACCTCCTAATCACTCCCAAACAGTCCAACCAAAACCAACTGTAGAGCAAGCATTGAAATCTGTGAGCCTATGGGGGCCATTCACATATTCTCATTCAAACCACCACAGACGGCAGTTGTTCTGTTGAGACAGGCTCTAAGTGAGACTGATTTCTTATCTTCCAAAGCTATGGGTACAGCTAGTGATATTTGGGAAGAAATGAAAGAGAAACAGGAGCCCTGCAAATTGTGTCCTGTGAGGCCAACTTCTTTTTCCAGAAAGGAGCTATTCTGTTTCAGGGGGGCTGATCCAGGGGATTAAAAAGCAACATTTAGGGGTTAGTGCATAGCTCAGCATAGTGGGCCTTCTTAGGATCCCTAGGGAAAGGCTTGGGCATGGCTCAACTGTAGAGCCCTTGTCTAGAATCTTACAGTAGGGGCCTGGGGTCCTGGCTTAGTGGTAGAGCCCCTCCCTAGAATCCTCCAGTGGTAGAGCACTTGCCTAGAATCCCCCAGTGAGGGGCTGAGGGCGTGGCTCAGAGGTAGAAGGCTTGTCTGCCATGCACAAGGCCTTGCAAAAAGTAAACTTTAGAAACCACATAGCTCAATTATGAGTTTCTTAGAATTCAGCATTCTAACAAATAAATCCCTAGAGAACACCCTTGAAGGTGTAAAAATGGCTCTTGAGACGTTCTTAAAAGTTCCATAGACCTTGGGATTTTACTGCATCCTTTTGGCTGTGTACTTTGTCTCCTCTTGTTGTGGTTTGAAACTATAGAACATTCTTCTTGTCTCCTGACAAACTTGTCACTAATGGTACCTTAAGAAATGGCAGCTTCTTCTGAATCATGAACTTTGTTGGATGGCAGGATGCAGGGCCACTGTGCTTTGAACTCAGGTCTTGGGGAAGTGGTCCTGGGACCCAGGTGCACCTCTGTGGAGGCTCTCGCAGATCTTGCCCTCATTCATTCAGCCAACCACACAACGGTTGGATTCTTCTCAACATTTATTGATCACTGGTTTACGCTAGGCCCTGTGCTGTGCTCAAAACACAGTCTCTGCCCTCTCTCGAGTCTGTTCAGTGGCTAGGTAGGCAGTTTCAGGGAGCTGTACTAGGTTAGTGCCTGGGCCAGAGTTGAGCAGCTGTCCCTAAAGTCCCATGTGTAGCAAGTATTCCTCTGGGCAATGGGGACAGAGCAGTGAAGAAGGAAGTCCCAGCTTTCTTTCTTTCCAGTGCAGGTGGATGTCTAGCTAGTTACATGGCAGCAGGTTTCAGCCTCTGAGGAGAACAGCGGTACCTGGTGGTGAAGTGGAGTGGTTACATTTCTGGGTCCCCTGAAATTGGCTTCGTGGTACGCAGCCACTGAGTCAGACTGTTTAATCCATGAAGTTAGAAGAGGAACCCTGCTCTGGGCTTGTGTTGCCACATCCTATAAGAGCGAGTAGAAGTACTTTATAGAACAACAACAACAACAACAAAAAAAAAAAACTTGAGGTACATTTGTGTGTGTGTGTGTTGTCAGAGAACAACTTCTGAAAGTTAGTCATCATCCATCGTAGGTGCCTAGGGTTTGATTCCGGTTGTCAGGCTGGCTGGCAGGTGTCGTTAACTAGCTGAACCATCTCCTAAGCCCAAAAGGGACATAGTGATTAAGTGATGTAGGTGTTGTGGTGTCACAAGGTGTTTATCAACATGCTTATCAGATGCTTTCCTAATTTTAGGGCTTAGGGAACGTGGTGTGATTACTCTCCCACCACTTCCCAGCTGGTGGGAAGCCTCACCTGGGTGCACACTAGCAACGGTGGGAACTGAGGTTAGGCATGCCAGTACTGGGGAGGTGAGTGTAGGAGGCTCTGGACTCCAGAGTCGGCCCCAGCTGTATATGGGTCCAAGGCTAGCTTGGGCCACCCAAGACTCAGTCTCCATGAAAGCCAAAGCAACTGCCAAGTCGGTGCTGCCCTGTGCTGCCCTGTGCTGGCCTGGAAAGGAAGCAGAGTTGTCTGTTTCCTAGCTTTTCTTTGTCTTTGCTTTATTACTTTAAAAAAATACCAGTTCTCCTGTAGCTCATCCTGGCCTCGATGTCATTACTTGACTAAGGGTGACTTTGAACCCCTGATCCCTCTGCTTCTACTTCCTGTGCTGCCTTTGCAGGCCTGGACTACCACACAGGGCTTGGAGTGCGAGGATCAAACCCAGGCCTTCGAACATGCTAGGCAAGCGCTCTACCAACCCCCGTCTGAGGAAATGCCTTTTACTCATTGCTGTGTCCCAAGAGCCCCACATGTAATTAGGGCATAAGTGGGTTTGTTTAAAAACAAGGGGCAGAGCCAGGCATAGTGGTGAAACCATTTAAATCCAACCCCGGGGTCGGGGATGGGGCAGGAGGATCTCTGAGTTGGAGGCCAGTCTGGTCTCCATAGCCAGTTCCAGGCAGGCTGGAGTAACATAGCTGCCCTGTGGTAAAGGTGACCGTTTTGCATTGTAGGAAGAGTGAACTTCCCGTTACCCTGTATCCCTCCTGTGGAGGCAGGAGGATCAAGAGAGTTTGGAGACTGCAAATTGGCAAACATTATTTTAGCAGAAGAAATTCCGTCTCTTTAAAGTAGACTTGAGTGACCCCCAGTGACCTGTACACAAACCGAGGCAAGGTTTTCTTCACACTAACATTACTAAGACTGTTTTATGATGTCACCAAATTCCACTGGAATGAGCTCTAAATGAAAACATCAGTAGCTTTGTGAATATGAATGATGATTCTTATTTTTTAAAAAATGAGATCAGAATTACTCCATTAAGAAGTCTCTGGATTCCAGTGGCCGAAAACTGGGGCCCTGCCGTGGCAAGTGATGTGGAGACAGAGGTCAGGGTGTGCTGTGTTCAATTTGAAAGGGGACACCACTGGAGCAGATTGATTTATTGACAAAATCTTGGGTAGCCCAGGCTGGCCTTGAACTTACTGTGTAGCTGAGGGTGGCCTTCAACTCCTGATTCCCCTGACTCCACCTCCCAGGTGCTAGATTACGGGTGAGTGCATCTGCACCTGGTTTATGTAGTGCTGGGGTCAAACCCAGGGCTTTCCCTGTGGGAGGGTTTGCATTCGCACAGCTAACACAGTATTAGCCTTCACCCAGCACACAGCCTGTGGTTCCAGTCATCAGAAATGCTGGGAATCGGGCACGTATCAGAGCCACGGAACAGACGGGCTGTTGCCTCGGGGTAGAGAGTTTGAGGTGACAGAGAGGACTAATGGGAACACGATTCTTTGGAGGCCATAAAAATATGTGAAAATTGATTGTGATCTGTTAGCCCCCTTATGCACAAGAAACCCTCAGTCATGTGCTGTTTAAGTGGGAGAATTGTGTCGTATGTGGATGACATTCCTACCGGATGTTTCTTAAGTGAGAAGTGCACAGAGCAGCATGAGCCTAGACCACTACATCCTTCAGAGTCAGCACTGCGGGCCACACCGTCCCAACAGGACAGTGAGCTGTGGCTCTCCTCGGAGCTCTTTCCTGCCATGTGGCAGATGTGCGACAAGATATATCATCTATTCACCTATCATCTAGCTGTCCATCTGTCTGTTTGTCTCAGGGCCTGGCCATGGAGCTCAGGCTGGTATGGAACTCATTAACTAGTCCAGGCTGTCCTTGAACTCATGGCCTTCCTGCCCCACTTCATGATGGCTGTGAGTGCCAGTGTGAGCCCTTCACTCATCAGATGATGGTGGTGGTACTGATACTATCAGCTACATTCTTGCTGTCTGCTAATACTGTTTGCCTTCTTTGAAGTTGCATCATTTATTTGTTAATGTGGGGATGGTGCACGGGAGCTCATACAACAATTTGCAGGAGTCTGTTCTCTCTATCTGTGGGCCCTGGGGATTGAACTCAGGTCCTCAGGCTTGGTGGGAAGCCCATTTACCTGCTGAGCCTTCTTGCCAGCCCTTTACAGCCACCTCCTCCCTTCCTCGTCCCTTTTGTTGTTGTTTTTGTTTTTCTAGACAGGGTTTCTCTGTGTAGCCCTGGCTGTCCTGGAACTCACTCTAAACCAGGCTGGCCCTGAACTCACAGAGATCCACCTACCTCTGCCTTCAGAGTGCTGGGAATAAAGATGTGTGCCATCATTGCCCAGCTCTGGTACAACCTCCGAAGATTCAGCCTGTTAACTTTTCCCCACAACACTCTGCTAAAAGCTCTGCTTTTTCTACAGTTTTCCCTGTTTTCCAGTTTCCAGTACCAAAGTTTATACTTGCAAAACTGACCCCCTACACACACATAGTGTTATTTATCAGAATACCCAGAGTACATAGCTCCTGTTGTTGTTAGCAGCTCTGTAAAGGTAAATGCACCTGCTCTTTTTAAAAATTGGTGTTTATGCAGCTTTAAAACATACCAGTAATTCCATCTCTGTGTTTGTGCAGTTAATGTTTTAGGCTTAAATTATAGTGTTTAAATTTGTTGATTCTCCAGTTTGAGGAAAGGTACTTCTTTAGATAGTTGCTAGGGATGCTTGTCTAAAGTGAGACAGTTTGAGAGATGACTGACATATTAACTTCTGTGATTTTTTTCCCCCTCCTGTTACAAACACTAAGTGTGCGGGACGTTTGCTCTATCAATGTTAACTCCAGTGTCTGCTTGTTTTCAGTATTGTGTGCCAAGAACCTTGCAAAGAAAGACTTCTTCAGTAAGTACACCCAGCTTCATTTGTATATATAGTTTATGTACTTCTGAAAATTATTGTGTGTGTGTGTGTGTGTGTATGTGTGTGTGTTTCCCGTAGCATGCGTGTGGAGGTCAGAGGACAACTTGCAGGAAGTTCTCCCCTTCCACCATATTGCTACCAGGGATTGAATTTAGATCTTGTTGGCCTCTGACATTTAATTAAAAAACAAAACAAAACAGTGGGTGTCGTCTAAGAGTATAGGAGTCCAGAGCTTGAACAGTGTCTCCCAGCTGCCCCCAGCATAGGTCTCCTCCCCCACTGCAGCCATACCCACGCCCCCTGCGTCCGAACTGGGAGCTTGTAGGACCCTGATCTCTCCTCAAATACACCAAGGCATTTACGATGTAAGTGGCTTGGCTAAAATTGCCAATCCAGTTTTACAAAATAAATTCCATTTGAAAACCTCTGCAAGGGAGGAACTATAAAATGCTGAGGGCTGCACTCCTGAGCGCACCTCGCCCCCGTGCAGTCAGCCCTGAAAACTCCCTCGTTCCTATCCCAGGAGGCTTGCTGCCTGAGTGGCGTCATCTACACTTTCAGGATGAAGAGACTTAGGCTCATAGGCTCAGTAGCCAGGAAACTCCAAAGTGGTGGCTCACAGCCCAGCCTCTCTCCAAAGCCTCCGGCCTTGCTGCTTGTCTGGCATCAAACTTGTCGCACCCACTTGTGACTCGGGGACAGGCGCCGTGATGCCACAGCTAACACAGGCAAAAGATCAGTAACATTTCTGGGGACTGTGACTATTGAAAAATTTACTTGATAGATCGTGTTTCTGTATTCAGTCAGTCCCTTTAGTGATGATCAGAGTTGGGCTGGCTCAACAGACAAATCGCTCGGTGTCTGTGTCCAGTGTTTGTCACGGCTGCCAGTCTAGCTCCAGGAAATCTGACACTTGTAAGCCTTTGCAGTACCCACACTCATGTGCATACATACACAGACACACACATATAAACAGAAGCAAGTTTTAAAATGTAAGCTCGGCAGAGATGGATGTTTGGATCTAAGACTGTTTCCATGCATTTCTGCTCATCCAAGTGTGAAGGTGCAGCACGAGGCTCAGACCTCTCTTTGCTAATGAAGATAACATTCAAAGAGAGGTAGTGAGGCAGGGCATGTGCAAGCCTGATCCCAAGGGGCAATCTGCTACTCTCTTCTGTAGGATGCCACTGTGCCACCAGATAGACTCTCACCACATCTGCGTATGTCTGTTCTCTCTTTCCCCAGGACTCCCTGACCCCTTTGCCAAGATTGTTGTGGACGGCTCTGGGCAGTGCCACTCAACCGACACTGTGAAAAACACCCTGGACCCAAAGTGGAACCAGCACTATGACCTGTGAGTCACTCCTCCCTGGGAGGCTCTGGGGCTGCGGAAAAGTGGCTGTCAGGCTTGGAGGAGACACTTAGAGAGAAAAAAAGATGGCTGACTTACTGATTAACCAAAAACTTGACAAAGCGAACATGGCCTGTTACCAACTTCCCAGTCAACATCCCCTGATGTCTTGGCATTTGTTCTCATGGGTTTTCATGATTTGGCCCTTACCACGGTGGCAGTGTGATCTTGGACATGTCAACTCCCTTGTCATGCTAGCAGAAAACCAACCAACCAAAAGGAGCCGTGGCCCCTGCCTTAGTATGCTCCTATGCTTACAACCAAAAAACAACCCAGCATACAGTTTTGTATATTCATTCCAAAGTTAGGGCCATCTTTTTATGTGGACGCATGTCCATGCACAACGATTATTAACATAAACTGCAAAGTGTGTGCAGGTGTGGTGGGCTTTTTAATAATGAGTTTTGTTATTTTTGTCACATGGCTTGAACTGTGGTTGCCGTTCTTCCTGACAGTTCTCTGTGGACACACCCTAGGATCGAGTGGGGTTATTATCTTGGTCCATGTGCCTTTGTGCATTTTGGACAGACAGTAAAATTGTAAGCAGCCCCAGTGTTCTCTGTTAAGCCTGGGTCACTGCTTTCCAGAATGGGATGCAGAGTCAACCTTTTTACAAGATCTTACCACATGCTGGGCCTAGTGGTATAGGGGCCTGTAGTGCTGGCAGGAGCATCGCAAGTCAAAGGCCTGCCTAGTTTACAGAGCCAGTCAACCTGGCTCTTATGTGGGGAGATGTAAACAGAGACAGACTGAGGTAATGACTCCACCATAGTCCACTCTGTGACTTGATGAACACACTGGACTTCCTTACAGGAGGGCAGGGTGAGGGCTGACTTAGAGGAGCTACTGAAGTTCTGAAAGCCCACTCCAGCACCAGAGGTGCTGGGCCTTGCAGGCAGCTGAGCAGCTTGGGAAGTCTTCTTTCCTCCGCAGTCCCTGCTAAC
The DNA here is from genome assembly GCF_978045245.1 of Mus caroli. NCBI lineage: Eukaryota > Metazoa > Chordata > Mammalia > Rodentia > Muridae > Mus > Mus caroli. Next base: position 149,398,666 of record NW_028227259.1, on the reverse strand, counting down.
TCCGGGAGAGCTAGGAGGAAGGGACCTTGTAAATCTGCTAAGTTTCAGGACTTCCTGAGACTTTGTGAGTTGCTTACTTCCTGTGTTTTAATGAGATTCCTTTAGAATTTCCTGAGTCTCAATAAGTCTCCTTCTGGTGTAGAATATTTCAATTCCAAGGAAATTGCTTCACAGCACCAGCCTGGGCAACTTAAACTCCATCTCAGAATAAAAAAAGGTTTTTTTTCTTTTGTTTGTTTCTTTTTAAGGGTGGTGGGATAGGATTGGGCATGTGGTGTTAGGTATAGAACACCTGCCTATTGTTGTTCTTCATTTTAGGTAGAACTCTTGCCAGTGAGGGACCAAGGGTGTGGTTCAGTGGTAGAGGGCTTGCTTTGGTCCCTGTGAAACCCTTGGTTCAGATCTCTAGTACAGTAAATAAATGAACAAAGGGAAAAACAAATTTAAAAATGCTTATTACACCATGGTTACCTGCACTCACTGCTTGTGTAGCTAGCTGGTTGGAGTCCTTTTCCTGTGCCTGGTGAGGGACGGCCAGCTCTGCCCCCACTGCCAGGGTTCTGAGGCAGCCAGATGCATGTGGTTGAGGGCGTTAGAGTTCAGGCCTGATGAACTTGTGTGCTGAACGAGTTTGTGTGCTCTCACAGGTACGTTGGGAAAACGGACTCTATAACCATCAGTGTGTGGAACCACAAGAAGATCCACAAGAAGCAGGGGGCTGGCTTCCTGGGCTGTGTGCGGCTGCTCTCCAATGCCATCAGCAGATTGAAAGACACTGGCTGTAAGAACCAGGCGCTCTTCTGCCTCTCAGTGCATCCTCGGAAAGCTTAGGCGGCCCCGTGTCTTTACTTTGATTTGAATGCCGAATGCAGAATCCCTGCCTTCCTCTCTAGTTAACGTTCTTTGGGTTAAGTTTTGAATTGTTTGTTTGCAGACCAGCGTCTGGATCTATGCAAACTAAATCCCTCAGATACTGATGCAGTTCGTGGCCAAATAGTGGGTAAGAATTTTCTCATCTGCATAAAGGGACTTGGATGGAACCCTCCATCCTGCTCCCAGTGCTGACGGGGGACAGGCTTCCAGGGCAGACCACAGTGGGCCATCTCTCCAGTACTAAGTCTTTCTTGTGTGGTTTCCTTTCTTTTCTCTGGTTCCCTTCATCCTGTCATTGAAACTTAGTTCCGGTGACTCCAGCCAGGATGGGAGGTTGTGGTTTATAAGTGCTGTGCTACTCAGCGCAGGAACGGGCAGTCGACCCTTATCTTGTCAGGGGTGACGGGCAGGAGCTGGAGTGTGGCTTTTCTGGGAAGCCCCATCCTGTTGCAAAAGCAAAGAAAGTGTGTGACAAGTTCTGTGTAATGTGACTCACAGAGGACTCCATTGTATGGAGAGAAAGGTTAAAGTATGCTTGCTGCATTGCCTGCAGGCATTCTGATGGAGTGACCTCTCTGAGTCACTGTCCCCTTGCCCACCCTGTAGTTGGCAGTGTGTTAGGGGAAAGCACATGTTGGGTGTGTGTGCTGCATGGAGTCAGTGGAGCCGCAGCCCGGCTGAATCACTCAGACTCCAGATGCCTCAAGGTCCCAAGACAGCGAGTGCTGCGTCCGCCCAGAAGCAACTTGAGGATAAAGTTCTCATGCACTGCGTCCCACTTGGAATTTCTTCTTTCCTTTGTTGAGGGATGTGTTGGGGCAGAAATCAAACAACTGAAAAACCTAGGAGTAAAACATGTTGTTTGCACCAGTGAGACTAGAACATAAATGTTTTCTTAGAGTGAAGGTTTATAACTCAATGGACTGAAATGTTGCACTCTCCAGTTTTATGGGGATGGGGCATGAGAAGCTCAGTGCCTTTTCTGCTCTCTGCTTTCAAGGACTGCTCAAATGGTCGTGTGATATGTGCAGCTGTTGGCCTGAGGTGCTCCACACTGAAAACGGGGAGGTGTAAACTCGCTTCCTTTGTATGATACTGACAGGGGTCTCGAGCAGCCCTGGGTGTTAATGCGGGCTCTTCTTTTGTGTTGTAGTCAGTTTACAGACCCGAGACAGAATAGGCGGTGGAGGGTCAGTGGTGGACTGCAGAGGGCTGCTGGAGAACGAAGGGTATGTATGCCTACCACAGTGCTGCGTGATGCCAGTCATGATGCCTACCATGCTGCCCACCGTGGTGCCAACCATGTTCTCTTTCCCTGTAGGAAAGAAGTGTCAAACCATATACTGCTATGTGGGGTAAAACTGCTCCAGGCTACCATACTAGCGTGTGAAGGAAGGTGTAATTAGCCCAGGGATTATACTCCAGAGACTCAGGAACCAGCACAGGGAAGCTCCTACCCATTAAGAGTTTAGCTGGATGGTCCATCCTTTCGTCACATCTCCAAACATTGTCTTAGTAACTCCTTCCATGGGTGTTTTGTTCCCAATTCTAAGAAGGGGCAAAGTGTCCACCCTTTGGTCTTCATTCTTCTTGAGTTTCATGCGTTTAGCAAATTGTATCTTATATCTTGGGTATCCTAAGTTTCTGGGCTAATATCCACTTATCAGTGAGTACATATTGTGTGAGTTCCTTTGTGATTGGGTTACCTCACTCAGGATGATGCCCTCCAGGTCCATCCATTTGCCTAGGAATTTCATAAATTCATTCTTTTTAATAGCTGAGTAGTACTCCATTGTGTAGATGTACCACATTTTCTGTATCCATTCCTCTGTTGAGGGGCATCTGGGTTCTTTCCAGCTTCTGGCTATTATAAATAAGGCTGCTATGAACATAGTGGAGCATGTGTCCTTCTTACCGGTTGGGACATCTTATCCGGGGATCCATCCCATAATCAGCTTCCAAACGCTGACACCATTGCACACACTAGCAAGATTTTGCTGAAAGGACCCAGATATAGCTGTCTCTTGTGAGACTATGCCGGGGCCTAGCAAACACAGAAGTGGATACTCACAGTCAGCTATTGGATGAATCACAGGGCCCCCAATGGAGGAGCTAGAGAAAGTACCCAAGGAGCTAAAGGGATCTGCAACCCTATAGGTGGAACAACATTATGAACTAACCAGTACCCCTGAGCTCTTGACTCTAGCTGCATATGTATCAAAAGATGGCCTAGTCAGCCATCACTGGAAAGAGAGGCCCATTGGACTTGCAAACTTTATATGCCCCAGTACAGGGGAATGCCTGGGCCAAAAAGTGGGAGTGGGTGGGTAGGGGAGTGGTGGGGAGGGTATGGGGGACTTTTGGGATAGCATTGGAAATGTAAATGAGGAAAATACCTAATAAAAATAAATTAAAAAAAAAAAGTTTAGCTGGGCACAATGGCGTATGCCTGTCATGTCAGCACTAAGGAGACAGGCAGGAGGATCCTGAGTTCTGGGTCAGCCTGAGCTATAAAATACAAAGAAGCCCAAGAAGCAGTGGGTGTTTGTGCAGGTCGGCCTTGATGCCCTTGCCTAGGGGTCAGCAACCTTGACTCTCTAGCCAGGCTCATTGGCTTGGGGCTCACCAGTTAGCCCAGGCAGGCCAACCAGGCATACCTGGCTCCTGCTCCCCTGTGCTGATTATAAGAACACACCACCACATGCCACCACATGAGCTAGGCTTTAAGTCAAGTCCTCCTTGCTTGCGCGGGAAAGCATTTTCCCAATTGAGCTGTCTCCCCAGGCCCTGGACTCTGTCTTAGACAGTCATGATTTAGAAGACAATTAAGAGAAACTTGAACTTGACTGCTGTTTGATGATGGTGGTGGTTATTTTATTATTATTATTTTGGTTCAGCAACAATAATGGAGAAGTCATTGGCTTTAAAAAAACAACAACAAAGTGGCCCATGCTAAAATACATACGGGTAGGATAGTAAATGCAGGGCTTGGACTGACACTAGCCCCTTGGTGGGGAGGAGTGGAGGGCAGCCTGGCGACACCCCGGTGACTGCTGCCGCTTTTGGGGAAAGGCCCATTGTTCTGGTCCTCCATGGCGTGTATGCATTGAAAATTTTCAATATGAAGTTTAAAAAGTATCTGACTGTAAAGGGAAGTGACTCATTGAGGCAAATTGGTTTTGAAACTGCTATGAGAGGGAAGAGAATGTTTAAAAAGCACTTAAGAGTCAAGAACTGCATCCTCGAGTAAAATAACAAAGAAAATGGAGTGTCAGGAACACCTTCCGCTCCACCTTCCCCATCGGGTAGCGAGCGGCACCTCCGCTGGCTCTGCCAGAGCTCTAAATTGTGATTGGCTCGTTCTCTCCTGGTGGACCCTCAGAATGTCATGAAACTTTGCATTAAGAATACAGTCACTTGTTAGAGGGATGTAGAGCATTGCATGTTTGAGTCTTGTGCCACTTCCATAATGTTTCCACGCCTGTTCTGCCCTTCTCTTCCAGAACAGTGTATGAAGACTCAGGCCCTGGAAGGCCGCTTAGCTGCCTCATGGAGGAACCTGCCCCGTATACAGATGGTACTGGTGCAGCAGCAGGAGGCGGGAACTGCAGGTTTGTGGAGTCTCCAAGCCAAGATCAGAGACTCCTGGTACAGCGACTCCGAAATCCTGAGGTTCGAGGGCCCTTACAGACACCCCAGAACCGACCACATGGCCACCAGTCGCCGGAGCTGCCTGAAGGCTATGGTGCGTGTAAAGTCTGCTTCCTGTGGCTATGGTAAACACCAGGACTAAAAGTAGTTTGTGGAGAATAGGGTTTATTAGGCTTGTAAGTTCTCGTGTGTCACTAAGGGGAGTCAGGGTAGGAGCTGGAGGCAGGGACTGAGGCAGGGGCCATGGAGGCGTGTGGTTCACTGCTTGTTTAGCCTGATTGCTTTTTTGGGACAGGTCTCAGTCTGAAGTCTTGACTGGTTGGAACTCTCTCTGTAGAGCAGCCTGGCCTTGAACTCAGAGATCCATCTGCCTCTGTCTCCTGAGGGCTGGAACTAAGGACAGACATGTGCTACTGTGCCTGACCTCACCCTGCTTCCTTATACCATCTGGGACCACCTGTCCAGTGGGCTGGGCCATCCCAAATTAATAACTAATCAATAAAGTGTCTCACAGACTTGCCGACAGGCCAATCTGATGAAGGCATTTTCTCAGTTAAGACTTCTGTTTTCCCAAATAACTCTAGCTTCTATCAAGTAACAGAAAACCAGTTAGGACATCGAGGGATTTGCCCTGTGCCCCTATGTGCTGTGCACAGCTGCTAATGGCTTAGCTGTGCCTTCTATGGCTGTGGCATTGGATGACCTGGGCCACATACAGATGGGAAAGTTGTAATGAACTCTGGGGCAGTGTGAGGGAAGTTTGGAGACTCGGGATGGTCTGAGATGTGAGACTAGGAGGGGCATCACGGGGATGGAGTGAGCAGAGCCATGTGGCTTCAGTGCTAAGAAGGACCAAGAAGGGACGTGGTCACATCAGCAGATCACCCAGATGCGGGCACTAGGAGACAATGGTCAAAGGTTGTCTCTGTGGCGGAGGAGGTGGAGCCATCTTCTCCAAGACAGTACAGTGAGGGAAAGCCTAGAAGAAATGGGTTCTGTCCAAACCTATAGAGTTGAGGAAGCCAGCCACAGCCTTGTAATTCTTTTTTTCTGTGATCATAAAGAGTGTTGAAAGAAGCAGGGACAGGGTGCACACCAGCGGCCACACCACTGCAGATGTCAGGCAGGGACAGGGTGCACACCAGCGGTCACACAACTACAGATGTCAGGCAGGAACAGGGTGCACACCAGCGGCCACACAACTACAGATGTCAGGCAGGAATAGGGTGCACACCAGCGGCCACACAACTACAGGTGTCAGGCAGGAACAGGGTGCACACCAGCGGCCACACCACTGCAGATGTCAGGCAGGGACAGGGTGCACACCAGCAGTCACACCACTGCAGATGTCAGGCAGGGACAGGGTGCACACCAGCGGCCACACCACTGCAGATGCTGAGGCAGGAGAATCATGAGTTCAAGGCCAATCATACCAAAACCTGTGTCAAAACACCAACATAAGTAAACAAGTAAGCAAACTAAAATAAAAGCTTAAGAGTCTGAAGTAGGATTAGAGTGGAAACTAAACATACTCGCTCACAGCCCCTTTCTCCCTCCACAGAGCAAAGGACAACAGTGCAGGGACAAGTTTACTTTTTGCACACGCAGACTGGAGTCAGCACATGGCACGACCCCAGGATCCCCAGGTAGGTCTCACCAGCCTGGAAAGCCAGCCCCTCCCATGGAAGCTAACAGTGCCCTCCCTGTGAGGAATATGAGGTGGAGGCTGGGACTTGCTGGGCAGGGTTGTGTGTGCGTGCGTGCGTGCATGCATGCGTGTATGCGTGTATGCATGTGTAATTGTGTGTGTGGGGGGGTGGAAACATGGTGGGCTGTTGAAATTGGTCACTTGGCCATCTGCTGTGATCTCTCTGGTCTTTTTGTAAATGCATAGAAGTTTCCGTGGTAAAAGTTAAACAGGAAAGATAAAGACTCTGCCCCCTCTCTCTTCTGCTTTGCTGCCCCTCTTGCCTCAGTCCCTTGGGGACCATTCCGGGGGGAGATGAAGCTTTTCTATACGAATTCCTTCTGCAAGGCCATACATCCGAGCCCAGGTCAGAGAGACCCCCGCCCCACCCTGTGCCAGAGTTAAGTTTCTTTCTTTCTTCCTTCCTCTGCTGTTTTTCTTTTCTTACAGTAGCATCACTACCTAAGAGACCCCGGTAATGCTCGGTTCTCTTTTATTCATCATTGCCCCCTTCCACCCACTCCCAAGCAGCTTCCTGTCTTTGGTGTTGAATTTACAGTTCAGGGTCTGTCATTTGCATGGGAATATTACCTGCAAATGAACAAGGCGCCTTTTGGTATGCATTGTAGAAATGGCAGGTGTCTACATTAATCTCTAAAGCGTCTTGAGCAGGCATGCTGGTCCCTGCCAACTGGATCACAGTTATCAAGGGGCCAGAGCGAGAACACTTGCTGCTGAACATGGGGGTGCCTGTGGCCCTCATGCCACAGTGTACTCTGTCCCCCACAGTCTGGAAAGTGTGGGCCTTAGGAACTTCTCAGTAGAGGAATCTTTGCTACAGCAAGTGTCTGGTTTGTTTGATTTGTGATTCCCAAGAGCTTGCTGATGGAAGTCAGCTGCTTCCCACTAGGTGTCCCTCTGTTGTGTAAGGAAGGGTGTTCCTGGGGTAGCCCCCTTTCCTTATGGTAGGCATAGACTCTCAAGAGGTATGCTTTTTACCTGCCATGTGTGGCTGCCATTTGTAAGCCAGAGGCTTGGACCTTCCAGAGTCAGCAGGAGTTGCAGCGTGAGGGGACATGGGCACCTTGCTAGGAAATCCCTGTGGCTGCCGCCAATCCTTGGTTCTCAGTAGGATAAAGCTCTCTGTACGTTCGTTTTGCTAGAGACCTTAACAGTGTGAACTGCGATGAACTTGGGCCACTGCCTCCAGGCTGGGAAGTCCGAAGCACAGTGTCGGGAAGAATCTATTTTGTAGATCACAATAATAGGACAACCCAGTTTACAGATCCACGGCTTCACCACATCATGAAGTAAGACCTTAAATCCTTGCTGGCCTCTTTATAATTGGATGCTTCCTTATACCAGTATTGGTGCGCACACGTGTGTGTGTGTGTGTGTGTGTGTGTGTGTGTGTGTGTGTGTGTGTATGTATGGGGGGTGGTACAAGCACTCAATGTGGATGTGTGCAGAGGACATATATCAGTGTGAGTCCTTCCTCCATCCCTCTACTCTAAGTCTTGAGCAGCATGGCCTGGACCTCACTTGACTTCTCTGCCTGGCTAGCAAGTCCCCAGGTCTGCCTGGCTCTGGTCCCAGCACTGGGGTTTTTATTAGGTGCTGGGATCTGAGTGTGGGTGGGTCCTCATGCTCACTCGCACAGCAAGCACTTGACCCCCTGAGCCCTGCCTCAGCCCCCCACTAGTCATTTTCTTATGTACCTACTATTGTGTTTGCTCAATAGTGGGCACAAGCAAATAAGGTCGATATTTGTTGGACAGTGGTTTGAACGCAGAGATTAGCATGACCATTACTAAGGCTACACATTGTTGGCGCCCTTTTCCTTCAAGCAGCCTAAGTGAAGGGCTCTGAGATGATAGCAGGAAGAGGTTCTCCAGCAAAACCTGCACAGCACATTCTGTAAGGGCCGCCTGCCGCCGCTGCCGCCGCCACTGCTGCTGCTACTGCATGGTGGTTTTCTTCTGTGCCAGGCCTTTCCGCCTTGGAAGTGATGGGTGTGATCTTTGTGCCACCCATAGTCAGTAGCACAGACAGCCTCACAAATAGCTCTGTGCAGCTTGCATAAGTGGCAAGACTTGAAAAAAGCAAATGCCACATTGTCCCTGGTAGCCTACGTTCTGTTACTGGGCTTCATTCTTAGTGACCGGGGCTTGGTATCTTGATCAAAAGGAAGAGTGGGTGTCACTGGATGTCATGGAGAGTCTGCTCTTCATAGGCACTTCCAGTAGTGTATCAGTTGGTTCCAAAGGCATGGGTAGATGGATAACACAGTGATGGTTTCTGTTGAAATTTTTAGTATTAATATAACAAATTGTATTAGGGTTCTATAGAGGAACAAAAGTTATAGAGTGTGTGTGTATATATATATATTTGTGTATGTATATACATACACACACACACACACACACACACACACACACACATGATTGATTTACAGGCTATGATCCAGCTAGTCCAACAATAGCTGTCTATTCTGTCCATGAGGCTGTGATGTATCTCAGAATATACTCAGTATACTCTTGAATCTGAAGAAGTAGGCTCTAATACCAGTAAAGGAAATACACTTGCCAGAATGAGAGGAAGCAGGCAGAGAGAGTGAAATTCCTTCTTCCTTGTTCTTCATCCAGGGCCAGCAGTGATGTGGCCCAAGTTAGAGATGGAGCTCCCCACTTTGAAGATCCAGACTTGAAATGACGTAATTCCCACTTCTTATGACGTAATTAAAAAGTGAACAAGGCCTCATGGTGTGCCCAGCCATTTGGGTTTTAGTTCATTCCAGGTGTAGTCAAGTTGACAACCAGGAAGACCCCTCATGCAGATAAATGACATCGTCTATATTGTACCCCACACCTGTGCCAGGCTGTTGTCACTCATCTGAGCAGCCCTGTCGTTAGCAGAGCCTGCCGCCTGTGGTGTATGCTGCAGGCTGCTTCAGCTCTCTGGCCTGCCCAGTGACGGCCACGTCTCCTCTTTGCAGTCACCAGTGCCAACTCAAGGAGCCCAGCCAGCCGCTGCAGCTGCCCAGCGAGGGCTCCATGGAGGACGAAGAGCTTCCTGCCCAGAGATATGAGAGGGACTTAGTCCAGAAGCTCAAAGTTCTCAGGCATGAGCTCTCTCTTCAGCAGCCCCAGGCTGGTCACTGTCGAATAGAAGTCTCCAGAGAAGAGATATTTGAGGTAAAGAATTATGTCTTGCTAAACCATATAGCCCCATGGGGAAGCACGCAAGGAGGTTTGTGTTAAATGAGCTGTGTTTGCCATCTTGGTGGACTCTGCTTTCTGCTTGGCATTTGAAGGATCTGCTTTACTGATGTATCTGTTGTTTAGTTTTTATTATAGCTGGATATAGTAGCACGTGCTTTATATTACAGTACTAGGGAGGCAGGGGCAAGTGGATCTCTATGAGTTTGAGGTTAGCCTGGTCTACAGAGTGAGTTCTAGGACAGCCAGGGCTACACAGTGAGACCCTGTCTCAAAAATGTTTTTTTTTTTTTCATTGTGGATATTTATTATACAAATAGTGTTATACAAGGACATTTCATCTTGTTGGCTCTGCCTCTTTCCCAGCCCCCACTCTACGATTTCTCCCTCTTACAGTCCTCCCTCTGGTGTTTTCCTAAACTTCACAGATACTTACATGATTTTATGTATCTATAAAAGTTAGGGATTATGGTTATGAGAAACAAACACAGTTATTTGTCTTCTAAGACAGGCTTAACTCACTCACTATGACTATCTCTAGTTGCTTAATTCTATGGATACAAAAATTCTAGTGTGTGTCCACACCACATATTCTTTATCCGCTCCCCTGTTGTTAGACACAGAGGTTGGCTGCAGAACTTAGCTATTGTGAATGAGCCTTGATGACTTACCATAGAGTCCGCTAAGTGCTCTGAAGTGTATACGTGGCCTGCTGTAGATGTAACTGTAGTTTGCTGAGAAGCCTCCAGACGGACTTCCGTGGTCTCCACAGTACTTACCGCTTTCTTAACCAGGTGACACGGACTCCCCCTTGTAGTCTCCGTGTGGTGCATATATGAGTCTTCCAAGGTTGGTGTAGCCAGCCAAGACTCTTCTCCCCCGAGGGACCAGTTTTACTGTTTAGTGAGATGCAGGGTTTGTCAGGTCCTAGGCTCAAGCTGAGCGAAGTTGCGTGTCTGTCTCTGACAACAGTTTTCAGTGCTCAGTGGTTTTCTGTGCAGAAGCTGGTGACTCAGGATGGGACCCCAGCTGGCCCTGAACTGTGTAGATCATTCTCCTGGCACCCATTCATCCCTTCAGAGTTTCTGCTGGGGCACTTCCTTCTCAGAGACAGTGCATGGCTATTTGGCCCTGGTCTTGTCTCTGGGAAGAAGAAGGAAAGTGAGTCCCCCAGCGAGGGGCTAGAGCATGGCTCAGTGGTAGAGCATCTGCCTAGAATCCCCCAGTGAGGGGCTGGGGTGTGGCTCAGTGGTAGAGCCCCTGCCTAGAATCCCCCAGGGAGGGGCTGGGGGTGTGGCTCAGTGGTAGAGCACCTGCCTAGAATCCCCCAGTGAGGGGCTGGGGCGTGGCTCAGTGGTAGAGCATCTGCCTAGAATCCCCCAGTGAGGGGCTGGGGGGCGTGGCTCATCTGCAGCATGTGGCTAGTATGTTAAAGTACCTGGGTTCTATCCTCTGCACTCTCAAACATCTTTTTTGTGAACTTGTGGTTTTGATGTGTAGGAGTCGTATCGCCAGATCATGAAGATGCGGCCAAAAGACCTAAAGAAGCGCCTGATGGTGAAGTTCCGAGGGGAGGAAGGTTTGGACTATGGTGGAGTGGCTCGGTGAGTTGCTAGTCAATCCTCTTCCCCACATGAGTGGCTGGAGCTGCCCACTCCCTGAGTGTCACAGTGGGGCTGTGCCAGCATCTCCACGGGGCACCACGGGGCACTGAGGCTTCTCCTGCTGACACCTCCCATTAGAAAATGTATGATGTCACTTTTTAACTTGTAGTCAGGATTAAACTTTCACACTTCTTCTTTACTGTATGTGTCTGAACACAAAACTCCCAGGGCCACTCCTGAGCTTAAGCAGGTAGCAGTGTGGGGGTGGGACGTGCAGGTATTTGTTTTATCCAGGGATCTTACCATATGCTGCCATTCTGGCCGGAATAAAGTAAACCTAAGAAGAACAGTGAGGAGCCTCTTACTTGCCCAGTTCATTCCACTTCAGAGAGGAGACTTCTTTAATCAGCGTTGCCATTTGTTCTAAGAGGCATCTGCTATCATCAAGGTAGCCAAGATTGGGCTGCTACCTCCTGATGTAGGGACCTGGTCACAGACACGGACTCTGGGCAGTAGTCAGGAGAGCTAACCCTCTGCTCACAGACTGAGCTCTCTACAGTTCTCCATGTCTGTCACTCAGGCTCCTCTGAAACTTTTCTTTTTAAAGACTTTATGTGTGGATGTTTTGACTGCATGTGTGTCTGTGCACTGTGGACATGCAGTGCCCACAGAGGCCAGAAGAGGGCATTGGATTCCCCTGAGACTGGAGTTAACAGGTGGTTGTGAGCTGCCATGTGGGTGCTGGGAATCAAACCGAGGTAACCTGCAAGAGCAATGAGTGCTCTTATCACTGAACCATCTCTCCAGCCAGAATTACAGAATACTATTTAGCCCTTTAGAATTTAATTTGTCTCTGAATTCTATTTTTCTCTTCCTTGCCTTTTCTTTCCTTCTCATTTCCCTGTCCCAGAACTCACTACATAGCATAGACTGGTCTAAAATAAGAGTATTCCTCCTGCCTCAGCCTCTTGAGTACTGGAATTAAAGGTATGACCCACCACATCTGGCTTCTTTTTAAAACCAGGCTTTGTCTTCCTTGCCCCCATAAACTTGAAGATGCCCGGGACAGCACTTTGCAGCACTCTTCTTAGAGACCTGGTCTATCATGGCTGTCCAGCCTGGGCATCAGCAACAGCATCAGCATCAGCAACAGCATCAGCATCAGCTCCTCTGCTTCTGGAGCAGACCCTAGGCACTGTCACCCTAGCCTCCTCTTTCTTGGTTTCTCCCGTGCAGAACAGCTGCTTGGTGTAATTTTCTTCTGTCTGTGCCCCTAGCAGCTATCCACAATGAGAAACTTGGTTTAGTTCATGGCCAGATTCCCAGTTCTAGAATGGCTCTAATGCCAGGCTCTCACCTTTGGCTGTAGGTGCTGTGCGCAGGAGTCTCCGAGCTCACAGCCCTCCTCCTGCTGAGTTTTCTACCTTATTCCCGTCTCCTTCCTCCTCTGCTTTCTGCAGGGCTTCCTCACCTCATCTTCCCGTGCTCACAGAGGGCCGGTGTTGTAAGTTACCACATAACATACTAACTTATGGAATTCCATTGAAAGTAATCAGTATGAAGTGAAGAATTAAATACATCTAAGGCATTTTTAAGTCTTCTCACTGGAGGCCTCCCATCAGGCAGCTATGTGTTGTGTAGGGACTGCATTTACTCACCAGTCACCAAGTGTAGGGACCTGCTGTGACTTCAGTGTGCATGCAGGTGCACATGGCATGTTCTCAGCCCCCACTCTCACTCTCTCTCTCTCTCTCTTTTTGGTTTTTCAAGACAGGGTTTCTCTGTGTAGTCCTGGCTGTCCTGAAACTCACTTTGTAGACTAGGCTGGCCTCAAACTCAGAAATCTGCCTACCTCTGTCTCCCAAGTGCTGGGATTAAAGGCGTGCGCCACCACTGCCTGGCTTGGTCCCCACTCTCTTGTACTCTTAACTCGACGAGGGACGGAGTGCTTAGAGAATTGCACAGGCAGTAGCTACACACAGCCAAGGAGGTCCCTGGTCCTTAAAGGATACTTGACGGAAGTACAGATTGGGGAGCCTTGAGGGTCTGCCGGTTTTTTTGGTCTGACGTATCTGTGTATCTTTTGTTTATTTCCATCCCTTTCATGTCCAGATGGTTTTGGTCTGTGCTGCCCTCCCCTAACCTGCCTCCTTTCTGTTTGAAGAGTCAGAGACTACACACTAAAATCTGAGCCCGTTGTCTTGAGGGCTATCCATCTGAAGGTGCTGTACCCCAGTATCTTCAGGATTGAACCCATCTCACAGCAGCCCCCCTTCAGTTTCCAGCAGAACTGGTTACTGTGTTTGGTGGGTTGGTTTGTTTTAAAGAGTACAGTGATGTTGAGCGTTAGAGGGATTTAGAAACTAAGCTAACCAGGGAATCCCCGCTGGCTTTCTAACCACTGTGATGCTTTCAGATTCATCTCAGGTTTCTTTACATTGCACAGTGATGAATGGGCGGAGGAGTTGGCTCAGTCTGGAAAGTGCTTGCCCCGAAAGCATAAGGACCCAAGTTCAAGCCTCAGAGCCCAAATATGAGCCCAGCAGCACCAGGCACGCGCTGTGAGCCCGGAGTATCTGTGGGGCTCCCTGGCCAGCCTGCCTCCAAAAATAAGCTGAGAGCGATTAAGGAAGACAGGGAGGCAGCTTCTGCCCTTTACATGCACACATGCACATACACACGTACACACATATGACAAGATACAGAAGATGGAAATGCTCTGTGCTTATGGTCTAAAGTAAGAATTCAACAGGAAATTAGAAGGGCTTGGTTGTTCATAAATTCTCTGTTTTCCTAGAGCTTGAGATGTTCATCTACCAAACTCTTTTATTATAGAATGCTTATAAACCCCAACTGGCAGTGGTGGTTCACACCTTTAATCCCAGCATTTGGAAGGCAGAGAAAGGCAGATCTCTGAGTTCAAGACCAGCCTAGTCTACAGAGGGAATTCCAGTACACACTCAGGACTACACAGAGAAGCCCTATCTTGAAAATAATAGATAGATAAGATAGATAGATAGATAGATAGATAGATAGATAGATACGCAAGCAAGCTGGAACTGGAGAGATGGTAGGCAGTTAGAGCACGTCCTGCTCTCTCAAAGGACCTGACCTTGGTTCCCAGCATCCACAAGGCAGTTCACAACCTCCTCTAAGTTCAGCTCCAGGGCATCTGATACCCTCTTCTGGCATGCTTGAGCACTGCATGCATGTGGCATACATTCACACAAGCCTTAAAAAACAGTCTGAAAGTGATATTGTTAGCACATGTGAGCTGTGTTGTTATTTTTCCAGGGAGTGGCTGTATTTGTTGTGCCATGAAATGTTGAATCCGTACTATGGACTCTTCCAGTATTCTACGGACAATATTTACACACTGCAGATCAACCCAGATTCTTCTATCAACCCTGTGAGTATTGCAGTGAGGAGCCGAGAACCCAGCTGCAGTTTCCTCAGTTACTGGGGACTCAGGTGCTGGGGATGCTCAGGGCAAGGGCAGGGAGGGCTGTGGATCTGGGCTGCTCTCTGCCTGAGTACTTTACCCTTTGAGGGGACTCTGGTATGGTAGTAGATCATGGTTTTTGAATGTTATCTTTAGAGCTAGGTTACCACGTCCAGACTCTGATCAAAATTGGCAAAGTTCCATCGTTAGCTCTCGTGGGCCACAGATGTGAGCATTCCGCATGAGGTAGGATTAAGGGACACGTCTAAGGGAAGCCTAAAACCGTGAAGGACAGTGTTACAAGGCCACAGAGCTGAAATGAGGGACTATCTCTGCTAGAGAATTCAATACAAATAAGCCTGTGGTTGGGAAAATGGCTCGGCCACACAAGCATAAAGACTTGGTCAGACTGCAGAACTCACATAGAAAGCCAGACGTGGCTGGGCATGGTGGCACAGGCTTTAATTCCAGCTCTTGGGAGGCAGAGAAGCAGGCAGATCTCTGTGAGTTAGAGGCCAGCCATAGTGAGATCAAGAATAGTCAGGGCTATGTAGAAAGATCCTGCCTTTCTTTTTTTTAAAGATTTTATTTAATTTAAGTATGTGAGTACACTGTCATGTCTTCAGACACACCAGAAGAGGGCATCAGATCCCATTACAGATGGTTGTGAGCCACCGTGTGGTTGCCGGGAATTGAACTCAGGATCTCTAGAAGAACAGTCAGTGCTCTCCAGCTCCCAAAAGACCCTGTCTTAAAACACCAAACAACAAGAAAACCCCAGACACCAGGTGTGGCAGTGTGGGGAGGTGGAATTGGGTGATTCCTGGAGCTCAGTGGCTGTCCAGCCTAGCCTGTAAGATCCAGCTTCAGTGAGAGGTCCTGCCTCAAAAAAATGGGCAGCACCTGAGGGAATGAAGGCAACCTTCACATATACCACACATGCACGCACATAAACACGCACACACACACGCGCACACACACACACACACACACACACACACACACACACACAGTGGGAATAAACCTTTATTTACCCAGCCTGGAAACTAAATCCTGACACATTTTCAGAAACACATGAGCTGTCAACACTGTCAGCACCAGAACCACTCCAGTTAAGGAAGGTGAGGCATTTCCTTCTTCCCTGAGGTCTCCACATTTTTATGTTGTACCAGGCCCTTGCAAGTTAACTACGAGTTCGCAGGAAGAGGGAGTGGGCACACACATACACAGTGTTAGGCCAGGGTGTGGGGGTCCACAGCTGTCATCCCAGTCTGAAGGCGGAGGCAGAAGGATTGAGGAAGTTCCAGTCCCACTCGAGTTAGGAGTAAGTGAAGCTGGGACTCAAGGACAGCCTTATCCTGTTTGGCCACGGGTGGGTGACGGGCAGCTGAGTGTACGTCCTGTTAGGTCTAGATACGCGGGAAGCCCGTGGGAAGTGGGTGTCCATGCCTGCTGTTCATCTTCCTAATGGCTTGCGGTTCTCTGGCACCCCCTATAGGACCATCTGTCTTACTTCCACTTTGTGGGTCGCATCATGGGTCTAGCTGTGTTCCACGGACACTACATAAATGGGGGTTTCACAGTTCCGTTCTACAAGCAGCTCCTGGGGAAGCCCATCCAGCTGTCGGACCTGGAGTCAGTGGACCCAGAGCTGCACAAGAGTTTGGTGTGGATTCTGTAAGTGTCACCGTCTTGCCCTGCAGCCCGGAGCTGCTGTTGTGTGTGCACATTCTTTTGTGGGAATAGGTGTGGAACTAAAGAGAGTAACAGAATTAACTATAACATCATCAAACATTGGGTTGCAATTACAAATTAACAAAACAGATGTAATCATTTCATTGACTTGTATTCTTTTCATAAGCTGGTTTGGCTCGCTATTAGGTTTGCTGACAAACTTTTCTTGGTATGTGTTGGGGACAGGGTTGAGGGAGAGCACACTTGCACGTACCCCATTGTTTCTCAGGTGGTCTGCAGAAGGCAAGAGAAAGTTTCAAAACAAAATTCATGGTTAGTTACCTTTGTTTTAGAGTTAACCAAATGCTTTGCAGGAACAGGGTGACCCTGTGCACCTGTGGGAGACCCAGGCCCTGACATGCCGGGGATGCTGCTGTGTGGAGTTTGGCTTGGGGCAGGGGGTCCTCCTTAGCCTTGATTGCTCCACTGTACAGGGCCGTGGGGAGCAGGGCTTTCCTGTGGGGAAATGCTTGTCAAGAAGTAGAGCAGATAAAGAGGCAGCCTGACGATGCCAGTGCTTTTTGTGGGAATGGCTGCCTTTGAAAGGCTACCTTGAGAGGAGAGAAGCCTCATTGTCCTGGCTTGTGTCCTTTTGATTCAGCTGCCTCTTCCCAGGCCTCCTCCCAGATGCAGTTCCCCGAGCAATTAGGTTTCATGTCCCCTGGTGTCACAGGATGGCTGAATGATAACCCCATGAGTGGTAATCATAAAGTCAGGGACAGAACTTAGCTAGGCCTGCCAGCTGCCCAGCATGGCCCTCTCCAGCCCGTTAGGACTCCCTGGCATAGGCCTAACCAGCTTTCGCCTGTGTCTACAGAGAGAATGACATCACGCCTGTGTTGGATCATACCTTCTGCGTGGAGCACAACGCTTTCGGGCGGATTCTCCAGCATGAACTGAAACCCAATGGCAGAAATGTGCCTGTCACTGAGGAGAACAAGAAGGAATATGTCCGGTAATATGCAGGGCTCGCTTTAGCGGTGACATGGAGCAAGCAGATGGTGCTGTCAGGGGCACCTGGAGTAGAGACTCCATGTGACAGTCCTGCTCTCAATGCAGAGGTGACTGCCAGCATGTCCAAGAAACTCACTACAGCGTCCCACTGCCAACCCGAGGGACAGTTATGCATACTGTGGGTGGTCATATGGCCACTCATGACTTGCAGACCCTTTTTGAAGTCTTGGCAGTTCCGGGAGGTCTCATCAAGGACTCCTGCTTTTTAGTGGAAAACCAGAATGGCAGAGCTAGTTTCCTTTTAACTTGCTATTAACGCTGGGTGTAGCATGGTCGTGGTGCACCTGTGTACTTGGAAAGCTGACACGGGAGTTGTTCCGGGTCATTCTGGGCTACATAGTGAACTAATTACAGCCTGGGTGTCCCAGACTTTCCCTGGATGGGAAAGAGGAGAAAAAAAGTGACAGATAAAGCCAGGTGGGATGTCACAGACCTCTCTGAGAACAAGGTCAAGACCAGCCTGGGATACATGGAACCTTGTCTGAGAAAGATAATAGAAAGAGCTGGAGTGATGACTCGGTGGCTGAAGCTCTGGCTGATCCTCCAGAGGACCAGCACACATATGGTGGCCTTAACTGGCTAACTGGCTAACAACTCCAACACCCATCTCTGCCCTCCACGGGCACCAGGCACACTTGTGATGCAGATATGCAGGGAGAACATGCATATGCTTAAAATAATAGTAATTAAATTACAATAATAATAATTAAGGGTAAGACCAGACCTGCAAACTAAAAGCTACTAGGGAGGGTGGGTGTGGGCTTGTGTCCCCTCAGCAGGTTTTGCATTAACTCCACATGTGCTGTCTGTCACTGCACTGTGATAGTGTCCCAGCCACTGTGGGAGCACAGTGCTTTCAAGGCCTCTTCGCAGTTACCTGCAACGCACGGCTTTTCCTTTCAGGCTGTACGTGAACTGGAGATTTATGAGAGGAATCGAAGCCCAGTTCTTAGCGCTGCAGAAGGGCTTTAACGAACTCATTCCCCAACACTTGCTGAAGCCCTTTGACCAGAAGGAACTAGAGGTGAGTGCCAGGTGTCCTCGGACCTCAGACAGTGAGGCCCCTGGCACCCCTCTGTGCAGTGAGCTTGGTGCAGGGGGAGACTGAGGGCACCTGGATAGCCTTGTCTCCTTGCCAGCAACTACTGACTGGCTCTGCAGGCATTGTCACAGGTCTGTGCCTGGGGCTTGTGGGATCTCTAGCCCTTGCCTAGGACCAGGCCTCCCTCAGCCTGTTCTCCACTCTGGCTATTCATAGACTAAGAACATACCGTCATGGCCTCAGACAGTGACTCATTCATCCCTCGCCAGCTCTGCCTGGTGCCAAGTGGCCTAAGCCTTCCAGATTGTTCTCATAGCCATCTGCCCACTGTGAGACTGAGGGCTTTGGAGTGGAGCCTCTCTGTGTGAGCTTTGAGCAAGCTTTTAAACAAGTGGACAGTGTGCTCTGTGTCCCCTCATTCCACATGGCCTGTTGCGTTCTGTTAGCTGTTCCCAGTCACTCTTCCCTGGTGCCCAGCAAACTCACAGCCGACGGGTAGCTGTGTGACTGATTGCTGACAGCCTGTCTGCTGCTTGGCTGTGGGAGTTGTACTGTCACTGCTTCTTGAGTCTCAGTAGTCTTGGGGGAGGGGCGGGGGCAGTGTTTTGGGCGTCTGAGGGTGACACCCAACCTGGTGCCCTTCCCCAGCTGATAATAGGTGGGCTGGATAAGATAGACCTGAACGACTGGAAGTCCAACACCCGGTTGAAACACTGTATGGCAGACAGCAACATCGTCAGGTGGTTCTGGCAGGCGGTGGAGACCTTCGATGAGGAGAGGAGAGCCAGACTCCTGCAGTTTGTGACAGGATCCACAAGAGTTCCTCTCCAAGGCTTCAAGGCTCTGCAAGGTGACTGACGTGGAGTCAGGGCCATTCCTGAGGTGTTGCACAGCAAGACTTGGAATGTGGGCCATCCTACTAGAGAGTGAGAGTGGCCAGTATTCTCACAACAGATAGTTAGCAGTGGGGTGCCTAGCGGGGGTGTGGCCACACTGGAGCCCCCCCCCCATGTACTCTTTTAAAACCCAGGAGCAGCAGGGGCTACTGGTAGCTTCCGATGTCCCCATCCCAAGGTGGGTGTCCCCTTACCCTTCTTAAAAAACAAACAGCCAGCCGGGCGTGGTGGCGCACGCCTTTAATCCCAGCACTCGGGAGGCAGAGGCAGGTGGATTTCTGAGTTCGAGGCCAGCCTGGTCTACAAAGTGAGCTCCAGGACAGCCAGAGCTATAAAGAGAAACCCTGTCTCGAAAAACCAAAAAAACAAACAGCCAAACCCCAGCTTGTAGGGAGTAGGGTCAGGTGGAAGGTGCTGGAGCTTAAAGACTCCAGAGCTTGACTGCACTGGCCTCAAGAGACCGAGGCCACCTTATTTCGTAGTGATACAGGACTGAAGAGATTCTGCAGGCATGATGGGGTTCCCCGCCCAGCACCTGAAATCTTCTCTTAGCACAGGCTAAGCCTGCACCTGCTGCTGCTTCCAACACTGAGGGGCTGGGCGGAGCAGAGCCTGCAGAGGAGGGGGCCAGACTGCCTGCCCCTACAAGAGCCTCTTCCTGCCCCCAGCCCTGCCACCCTTTGCCCTGCACACAGGAGTGTGTAACACACCTAGAGTACACAGACACTGCCTCTGTAGCTCCAGCAGCAGCAGGCGGCCAGGAAACCCACAAGCATCCAGGAAGACCAGAGTAGAGAAAATGTCTAGTGGCTCTCAGTCAAGTAAAGTGTGGGAACCAATTAGTCTCTACTGCTACCCCGAAAAGAGGTTCTTGGGCTCTGAGCTCCTTGGCTTCAAGCATGCCACACTGCCACAGAGCCTCCTGGCCACGTACTCCTAGGAATTGTCTCTGAAGTACAGTAACTAGAATGTTGTCTTGTAAGGCTCTACAGGCGCTGCAGGGCCCCGGCTGTTCACCATTCACCTGATAGACGCCAATACAGACAACCTGCCCAAGGCCCATACCTGGTAAGCGCTGCCTCTGTGGGATCAGACAAAGGCCTTTTTGTGTTCTTCGGTATAACCTCAGCTCATACCCTGGGGCCAAATGACTGGAGTCAGCAGGTCCCACTGGGTCGCTGCTGTGGGCATCAGATTTTGTTAAGGCTGTGGTGCCACCACTTGGGGCTGTAACCTGAAGGGTCATGGCTGTCCTTTGGTTGTGTGTTGTGCATGTGTGCATGTGCCTAGCAGAAAAGGGCAACTATTGTCTGTCTGATGTGCGGCTCCATATTTTCCTTCTCAGAACCTTATTGAAAGATCTGTCTCAGGATCACCACCTCCTTCCGGATTCTAGTTCCCAAGGTGGTGGGGATGCTGCATGGTAGGACAGGAGGTTTAAAGCTGACTGTGACCAAACGAGGAGGTTTGAGATGAGTGGTTTAAGTGTATCCCAGCTGTTGTTCACATCTGAAGACGGGCTAACACATCCATTCCCAGGAGCGTGTATGTAAGACCCCATGGCCGCCTCAGCGAGGTACGGCCTGAGCTCCTACAGAATAGGTGTGTGGTATTGAAGCATGGCACTGTGTGTGTCC
Source organism: Mus caroli (assembly GCF_978045245.1). Lineage (NCBI taxonomy): Eukaryota > Metazoa > Chordata > Mammalia > Rodentia > Muridae > Mus > Mus caroli. The sequence goes on along the minus strand of NW_028227259.1, from coordinate 149,377,868 downwards.
CTTCAGAAGGTTAGAGAAAGGGGGTGGGGGAGAACAAGAACGTAGCCTTCACCCAGTCTCTGAGACCATTCCTGACTGCTCTGTGCCTGAGATCCACAGGCCTCTGCTCTTAAGTTACTGTGAGACAATAGATGTGTCTCTTTTCACAAATACTTGAAATGAGATTCCCCCTGCAAATCTTGAGTTCCCAGGAAGGTTGGTACGAACCCATCTTTGTAGGATTTGGCGTTCTCTTACCTTGGAGACCCAGCATGCTGTGGTAGGGATTGACCTCATTAGGAGGCCTGATGCTCACCAGTGCAGATGACAGCAGGCTGTGTGAGAAAGCATGCCCAGAGGCAGAACAGAGAGCAGAAGTGAGCTTACACACTGATTGTGTGGATCAGGACACTTGCTGTGGGTTGACTGGCAGAAGCAAACACAGCAACAAGGGCTGTGCTGAGAGCTGAAGTACCTGTGGGTCTTCCGAGGGAGATGACACGCCACGCCCTCCCTTCCTCCCTCCCGCCCGCCCGCCCGCCCGCCCGCCCGCCCACCTGCTGCTGTAGTTTGCGGCAGTGTGGATAGAGCTGAGTGCCTCCCTCCCAGCAGTGACGCTGGCTCCTTTGCCCTTTTCCAGCTTTAACCGGATCGACATCCCACCCTATGAGTCCTATGAGAAGCTCTATGAGAAGCTGCTGACAGCGGTGGAGGAGACCTGTGGCTTTGCAGTGGAGTGAAGAGCAGCCAGTGGCCACAGAGTCTTGCTCACAACCACCAGACCCAAAGCATATGGCGTCTGCACGCCTCCCGCGTGGCGGGCTGAGGCCTGAGATTCCAGAAACCGAGGGAAAGGCTCGTCTCCCTCCTCCTTTGGAGAGGGCAGGCCAGGGGACTTTCATAGGTGGCTCCCACCCATTTATTCTCCTTTATTATAGTTTGCCCACCCCTCCACCACCCATCCAATAAAACGCAGCCAGGTTTCGCCCTCAGCCTCCTTGGCATGGTGGGAAGGCTGTGGTGTCTCCGGGAGCATCGACCCATGGTCAGGAGCAAGCTGGGCCACTGAGGGTTTGCGTGGTCTCTGTACTAGCTCTCCCCTCTTGACTGTAGCCTCAAAGCCCCCTTTCAAGTTCAGCAGCTGCCAACAGCTTCCTGAGCTCAAATTCCAGATGCATCGTCACAGGCTCAGCCTGTTGAGGTGGCAGGTGGATTTCTAAGCAGCAGATAGGCAAATGCACAGTGTGTGCTGCTGGGCTCCACCGTGGCAGGCAGCACACTCGAGGCAGGATGTGTTTTCCCCTTTGAGAGGCAAGGGAGTTGCAGGGGCCGTCACTGGGAGCCTGGGTGCTTCTTTTCACAGTATCCTGGCTAAAACGAAGGTTTTGCACAGGGGAAAAAACAATCTTTAAAAGTACAATTTGTTGTGTTCTCTACTCAGTTTGAAATTATCACGTCATGGAGCTAAGTAAGAATAACCAAAACCAGCCTCAGACCCCTGGGGTCCAGCTCTGCGCCTGTGCCCGGGGATCCGGGGCTCCTGGCTGTCTCGAAATGGACTTTTACACCACAGCCACTGGGTGGGACAGCAGGAGAGGCCGCTGACCTGGGGCCCCCTGATGCAGCTCCCCAGGGTTGGTGCTGTGCATAAAGCAGGGTGTGATGGAGCGTGTGGCAGCAGGGTGGGGGTGGGGCTTTACCTCCCGACGTGGCCCTCGTCCCCAGCGGCAACGTGATGCTAACAGTTCTCCTCAGCTTGCTGTCTTCTGAGGAGCAAGGCCAAAGCCAGCATCTCTAACGCATCTCGAACCCCACGTCCAGGTTGCACAGGCTTCACAGCGCTGACTCTCACAGCAGAGCAGCAGCCATGCCTCCGTTTGTGGTTTTGTTGTTTTTGTTTGTGGTGGGGGCGAGAACAGGGTAATTCATTAGCAAGACATTTCATTGGTACCGGGTTCAGGTTGTCTGGGGAATAATGGGGAGGTCCTGCGGGGCCACCAGCTTTTGTGTTCTTTCTGTTGATTACCCTCAGGCTGGGGATAGGGAAGTGTCTTCCCTTCTGTTCCTGCTGCTTCTGTCCAGTGTGGTCTGGAAGCAGGGCTGAGGTGGTGGGGGGAGTGGATCCATAGGTCACATAGGCCCCAACCCAAGAGGTTTGTCTAGCATAGCCACTGGCACGACAGAGCAGGAGCCAGCTGCGCTGTGGGTGCCAGGTCTGGGGACAGAAAGGATGCCAGGTAGACCTCACCGCACAAGGACTGAACCTGCCCCACCTCCCAGGCCAGACTGGGGCCTTACTAGTCTCTCAATTCTGCCTTGCCCCAGTAGGGCTTCTATACTTCATCTACCTTCATGCTTCCGAGGGTGTTCTAAAACCCAACTCCCTCGTGACTCTCGGATTCAAAAGGCGCAAGGAAGCCTGTGCCCTAAGTCTCAGCCAGTCCACAGGAAGCAGCCAGACCCCACAGAGTGACACGCTTCCGGAGACTGGACACACTGCCTGTTGCCTTTGCACACTGGCCCAGTCTGCAGGGTCCTGTGCTGTGAGGATGCGCTGCAGGAATGTCAAGTCACACTGTTTGTGCCACGGAAGTGATTGGGGGACAAGCCTTAGGAGTCCTGTGTCAGATGCCCTCTGAGGAAGATCCAGAGCTTGGGCCCTCAGGGGCTGACTGATTGGCACACATACCACCCACTGAGGCTTCTACCAGCCGTTGTGCCTGCGTTGCCTGTGGGTCCCCTCATTGCCAGTTCTGAGTGTCACAGCCTCCCAGGTCTGTTCATGTGCAGCACTGTCCTCTGTTGGTAGCGCTGCACTTCCTTGTCTGTCTACCATGATTAGGCCCTTCTGACGCCCCTCAAAGGACACTGCGTGGCCAGCCCACGGCACAGCTCCTGGTTGCCCTGCTTGGGTCTGGGTGAAGCCCTTTCATGTAAGATCTCGATCGTCAGCCCTCCTGGTGGCCCCACGTCACCCAGATGCTTCAGGAGCCCGGCACCCAGGCTCCCCGCACCAGCGGCCGGCATCCACACTCAGGGACGCAGCAAACACCACTCTGCTCCGCAGTGCTTCCGAGAGGACGCGCCAGGCTGCAGCAGTGGCGGCGGCAGGTCGAAGTCTCATGCTTGGTTAGGAGGATCTGCCACAAGGCGGATTGCTGACCCTGCACTGGCTTGGCCACAGGGTCAGGTTCAGGTCAGGTGGACACTGCAGAGAACACGCCCCACCCTACTGCAGCCTGGGGGGCCACATGGCAGCCTTCTGACGGTGTGGATTTTTAAACTGTGTTTATAATGTATTCTAAGTTATTTTGTAAGGTCCTGTGTGAAGTGCTGCTGCTGCCCTAGTTGCTCTCCCAGTTTTTATTGTCCATTTTCCTGTGACAGTTGTACACTAATGTTCTGTTTTATGTCAGAATCGAAAGTATTTAAAGAAACGCTAGTTCTATTTAATGCAGTTGTGGAACCAGCTGGAAATACAAAGCGTTGACTGTAGAGCAGGCTGGACCCGGGAGGTCAGGTTCATTTTGTTACATATGCAATAAACTCACAACTTTACATTTTTCTTTTTCCTTTTTCCTTTCTTTCTTTCTTTTTTATTTTTCTTTGCGCACCTGTTACTTTCATGTGGAAACAAAATTCTAATATATTTACTTTTGTAAGTCCAGCCTCCAAGGAAATAAAGACAAGCTAGAACTTTGGAAAAAAACAAATGAAGCCAGGCGTGGTGGCACACGCCTTTAATCCCAGAATTCGGGAGGCAGAGGCAGGTGAATTTCTGAGTTCGAGGCCAGCCTGGTCTACAGAGTGAGTTCCAGGACAGCCAGGGCTACACAGAGAAACCCTGCCTCGAACCCAAAACAAGCAAACAAACAAAAAACCAAAACCAAACAAACAAAAAAACCCAAATGAAATACCAGTGCTAAGCAGACACAGTACCGCCTCGGCCACTTGGTGGCAGCACTGAGCCAGCAAGCTGCTGAGCCAAGGCCTTTCCTGTGCTGCTGTGCTGCAGGTTATCTTAGCCAGGCTGCCCACGATACAAGTGGTACACACCTTTGTTGGAATCCGTATCACACTGTCGGGTCAGCGTGCCCGGTGTTAACTTTATGTGGACCCTTCCTAGCGCAGAGGCTTCTTGTAACACTTAACAGTACACAGTGGGAAACTTGTCCCAAGTCAAAAGCTACACTTGCTGGGCGATGGTGGCGCACACGCCTTTAATCCCAGCACTTGGGAGGCAGAGGCAGGCGGATTTCTGAGTTCGAGGCCAGCCTGGTCTACAAAGTGAGTTCCAGGACAGCCAGGGCTACACAGAGAAACCCTGTCTCGAAAAAACAACAACAAAAAAGCAAAAAAAAAAAAAAAAAAAAAAAAAAAGCCACGCTTGCTCACCTATGATGCGATGCCACACCTCACAGAGCCCTCATACAGGAAGTGCTGTGTGGGTCAGAGCTGCTTCAGAACAGTAAGCCCCGCTCCCTTCCTGAGGGGTCTTAGTCTCTTCCATCTCTGTGAGGAAACAGAGCAGACTGGCTTAAGCTCAGCAGACTTCCCTCACGGTTGTCCTACCGAGGAGTTCAAGGTCAGATCCTAACTGAGTCAGCATCTGGTGGCAGCCTCGCCACCACCATCACACCAGCAGGGGGAGGAGCCCTGAGGTCATCCTTGAAGGTCGCCTCCTGGGACCACTGTCAAGTGCTTAGATACAGGAACTAAGGGGGGGGGCACAAAAGCCACAGCCTCAGGCTCTTGCTTCATCAGAGCATCTGACTAGCAGACTGCTGTCCCCCATCTGCCAGGGAGTGCTGAGGGCAGTGTCCCCAGCCAGAGCGGCCTTAGGCGTGCAGTTCATGGCTGGAGACGGTCCGGTCCCTATCCCTAGAGAACCGAACCAGGCCAATGCAGTTGACTCTCATCCCAAGCTTAGGGCAAACCTGGCTGCAGGCCACACGCGCAGGCTTTCTGGATGGTGGGACAGGGACAGGTGGGAGGGACATCCTCCAGTCAGAACAGCTAGTTTCGTGCAGAATGTTACTCTCACACAGGTTGGAGCAGCTCCCAACCACTGTGGCCCCAGAGCCACCTCCCTCAGTCCTCCCCATTCATGTGCTTCCTGGATGGTCCCCACTTGGTGCCCATCCACACAACCCCACGATGTAGCCTGAGGCAGCACAGTGACCTCTAACAGGCTCCCTTCCCACTCCACCACTCTGTTCTACTTACTGGCCTCTGCTGCTGCTTACAGGAAGAGACAGGTTGGGTGACCTGACCCCAGTCTGCCACCTCTACCCACAATGTCTGACCAGCTTGCTGCTGCACGTCACGCTGGTCACGGGACTAAGTGGCAGGTGGTGACAGCACTGGGGACTCCTACAGGCCCAGGCCCAGTTCCCTCAGAAAGCTGTGGAGGGTCTGTTGTAGAGGGAAACAGTGGCCACAGGTGATCCCAGCCTGAGGGAAGTGGAGGCAGGAGGGTCAGGAAGTCAGGGTTAGCCTTAGGATCATGTGGAATTTTGGGCTAGCCTGGGTTACATGACACTATCTCAGAAGAAAAGAAAACCAAGTGTTGCGCCACTGAGATGGCTGAGGGTAACCAGTGCTTTGTAGCACTGCCTGAGCTCAAACCCCAGATCCCTCAGGAGAAGGAAAGAACAAAGCAGACGCCCAGAAACCGTCCTCTGGCCTCTACACATTTACACATGCACACACTACAGTAGTAATGTTTAAAATGGCCCTGAGTCATTTACTACAGTACCTAGTAAATATGTAGTAAGTGTTGACAGTTTAAGGAATCAGAGACCAGGAGGCTGTTACAGGCTCCAGCTCTGAACAGGGAGACGGGCTCAGTGGGGAAACATGTGCGCACAGCTGAGGAGCCCACAGTGGAAGGAGAGAACAGACTCTCACACATGATTCCCTGACCTCTCCACACATGCGCGTGAACCCCAAGATGGCAGGTGGTGCACAGATTTACTCTCAGGAGGCAAGAGGCAGGCAGATGTCTGAGTCTGAGGCCAGCCTGGATTATATGCATGAATACTAGGTTACCCTGAGCTACAGTCTCAAAACAAAAAACAAAGCTACCTTGGGCTGCACAGCAAAAGCCTGTGTGAAAAGTCCAATAAGAAGGGAAGGTGGGGGGCTGGTGAGATGGCTCAGTGGGTAAGAGCACCCGACTGCTCCTCCAAAGGTCCAGAGTTCAAATCCCAGCAACCACATGGTGGCTCACAACCATCTGCAGCGAGACCTGGTACCCTCTTCTGGAGTGTCTGAAGACAGCTACAGTGTACTTACATATAATAAATAAATAAAAAAAAAAAAAAGAAGGGAAGGTGGGTGAGAGCTGAGCTAAGGGCAGACAGGCGCTGCCCTAATGATGCCCTCAGACACATCCAGTGTCACCCAGGAGTTCAGTCCTGACTTAGAGCCCTTTGGAAGGTATGACAGCTTCAGATAACATTCTAAAGGCTCTGGACCCAGGTTCCGGTCTCAAGGGAGGCAACAAGTGTGGACAAGCGTATATGCAGAAGTGGCAGGACCCAGCAGTCAGCCGTGATGTCAGTCATGTTGAGTCCTGTGCCAACCACCCAGTTGAGCTGAGCCACACTGGATCGGCTGAAGCCCAGAGAGCCTGGTGCGAGGCCCAGGGAGAAGACATGGCTTGCCACAGACTTAACCAGGAGGAGCAGCTGTGTGGGGAAGGGGCGCGCTGAAGACAGCAGTATGGTTGAGCTAAACACTTAGGCTAAAAGCAGTCAGAGCACGGTGCCTCTTGCCCATGATCCAGCCCTTGAGGCTTGCACAAGATAACCGAAGTCTAAGGGCAGTCTGGGCTACACAGGGAAGGCCAGGCCATTCTGGGCTATGCAGCTAGACCCCATGTCTGCAAAGTAAACTAAATAAATATGTATCACAGGGCAAAGAAGGGTAGAGTTGGCAGTACTTTCAAGTGTGTGTTTTTTTAAATTCTCAGTCTGGAGAGATGTCTCAAAGGACTGGATTGGCGTTCATCTCTAACTCCATCTCCAGGGTATCTGGCCTCTGTGGGCACTCACATACATGTGGCAGGCACACAAGCAGGTAGGCATGATGGAGACACACACACACACACATTTACACACCACAGGCCATAGTAAAAAAAAAAAAAAAAAGCAAAATCCAAAACCCAACAGATGAAAAGAAGTCCCAGCAGAAATGAGGTCACTAAAGAAGCGGATGTTGCAGCTGGGGAGCTGCCTCAGTGGGTGAAGGAGAAGCCACACAAGTGCGAGGGCCTGAGTCCAGATCTTTGGGACTCATGTAGAAGCTGGACATGGTAGCACACATCTGTAACCAAGATGCTCCTGCTGATGTAAGACGGAGACAGGAGAATGCTGGGATTTTTGTGGGCTAGCTTAGCTGGCGTCTGTAGCAGCAGACAGATTATCTGACTACAAAGGCCCACCTTGAGACAAACATCTGCATTCACATACACACATGCACACACAGATGCCACACAGTCAGGCACACATGCTCACACATGCACAGGAGTGGGAGCCGGTAATGACGGGGGTGGGGGCGGTTGTGGCTTGCTGGTCAGGTTCTGCAAAAGACCCTGCCACAAGGATGTGGCAAGCAGCTGAGGAGGACCCCTGGCTCTGGGCTCTGGCCTCCACATGCACAGACATGCTTGTGTTCACACAAGAGAGGGATTTCTGCTTTCTGGGAGCAAATGTCCTGGGAGAAAAGTAGGCCATCTGGAGAGAGGGCAAAGGTCCTCCGTGCACACTCCCCCGAGCCAGATGAGCAGCTTCATGGTTCTCAAGGCCAGTTCATTTCCCCAAGGCACAGACAGCCCCAGCCCTGCCTTGTACTCTAGAAACCAAGTCTGTTGCTCCTGGAGGACTCCTCCAACGGTCCTTGCTGCTCCACAACACCCTGTATTGGCCACGGAGGTATCTATACCAGGCAGGACCTGAGTTCTGCCTGCCACCTGCCTGTCCACGCATCTGCTTTATAAGATCCAGAGCACGGTTCCCACTGCGCTAGAGAGGCTGTGACTATCGTTTCTACCATATAGTTCAGATGGTGCCATGGTTCAAGGTCAGAGCTTGCTAAACGAACGATGAACACTGGAACAGTGTGAGCCTCCCACGGTAATTTATTACCATTCCGTTCTCTTGATAGGCAGTGTTAATACTCCACTGGGTACTCTCTGGATAGTCTGTATAGGACTGGAGAGATGGCTCAGTGCTCCTTGAGAGCAACCTACTACGCTTGCTCTCAAGGTTCAATTTCTGGCACTCACACGAAGTGGCTCACAACTGCCTAGAATTCCAGTTTCAATGGTCCAATGCCCCCTACTGGCCGAAGCAGGTACTGAATGTGCATGGCATATACATACATACATACATACAAACAAGCAAAATAATCCATATATACAGCAATGGTTTCTTTTGCCTCAAATTTGCAGTTTGGTCAGGGCTGGCCTTAAACCTCTGGTCCTGCCTCTGCCTTTGTATTGGGATTACAAGCATACGCCATCACATTTATTTGGGGGCGGGGGGTTGGGGGAGCAGGAGACAGAACACAGGACTTCATGCATGCCAGGCAAGACTTCCACTACCTCCTCAGCCCTAATAATTGCTATCTTTAAATATTCATTTATTCACTTTATGGGTATGACTGTTTTGACTGCAAGTATGTATATGCGCTAGAAGCCATTGGATCCCCTGGAATTAGAGTTACAAATAATTGTGCGCCATTCTGTGGGAGCTGGGAACCAAACCCAGGTCCTCTGCAACTCTACAAGCATTCTTAACCTCTGAGCCCCACTTCCCCAGCCACTAATAAAGTCCTCTAAGAACTTATCATTATTGTATATGTATGTGGAGTAGAGGGCGTACCGAGCACACACGTGGAGGTCCGAGGACACCATTTTGCCATTGGTTCTCTCCTTCCACTGGGATTCTGGGACTTCTTGTGCAGCAAGTACCTTTATCCACTAAGCCACCCCATAGCTCCGTGATAACTTCTTATACTCAACAGCTGAGTGGCTTTTGACCTCCCTGGGTTCTGCTGGTGTTGGCGATGACACTACAGCTCGGACCATATGGTTAAGATTTAAAAAAACGGGAATGGCTTTCCATCCTCTCTGGCTCCTGGCAGCAGCAAGAACAGCACGTTGGGGTTGCTACCTAATGAGTCCTTTCTCTTAGCCGGGAAACATCAGTTTCCTGTTTCTCTCCTTAGTGCATGTGACTCTCTTCCACACGTAGTTTAATGTTGGCAGCTAAGTTCTTATCCAAAGGCTCAGACGGAAACCGGGCAAGGTACAATTCTTTGGGGCTTGCTTTACAGATACACTTGACTTCAAAGGGAATTTTATGAGGTGATCTTTCCTTCTTTCTTGCCTGGAAGGATGGGGGCCATGGCTGCTGGTCCCTGGTGCCTGAGCCGTCAGCTGGCCGCTGACGGCTCCTCCACAGCTTAGCTCTGTGAGCCCAAGGCGGAATTCAGTCTACGTTTGTGGTACATATACTAGTTTGTCATTTAGACATTTACACTTTGGGGCTGGAGAGATGGCTTGGAGTTTAAGAACACTTGTTGCAATTGCAAAAGAGTAGGGTTCAGTTTCCAACCCCCTCATGGTGGTTCACAACCACGTTTAACTCCAGTTCCAGGGGACCCAACTGCTTCTTCTGCCCTCTGCAGGCATCAGGCACACATACATACATATATACATACATACACACAGGCAAAACACTCATATATGTGAAATAAATACAATTACTCTTTTAAATTTATGCTTTTGCAAATTGTAACTTCATGAGAAGAACAACACATTAAAAAAATATGTCTAGACTGAGAAGATGGCTTAGTCAGGAAAGTGGCTGTCACCTGAGCGTGAAGCCCTGAGTTCAATCCTTAGGGCCTACAGAGGAATGCAGGCCATGGCATCGTGTGCTTCTAACGTCAACACCGAGAAGGCAGTGATCTCCAGGGCTCACTGGCCAGGCATCCCAAGGCAGTGCGAATGCCTGTGCTATAACGTCCAGCACTGTCTTCTGGCCTACATGTGCACAGGAACCCACATCTACATTCCTGCTCCCCAAACACACACATATACAATAAATGTCTGGAGAATGACATCGGCAATATGGTGGACGGCAACATCTTAGACTCAAATGGCCCAGACAGGAAAGCAGATGACCAACTGGAATGACCAGTCTCCAATGCCTCCCCTATGCATAACTAACAGACACACAACCAGGAAGAGCCTACGCACACAGTAGAGGAATGGGCTGACGGGATGGCTCAGCGGTGAGGCACTGCTGCTAGGGCTCATGGCTAGAGTTAGATCTTGTGACCCACTTGGCAGAGATAACCTTTGACTCCTACAGTTATCATCGGATCACACATGCCAAGGCAAGAGCACTCCTCCCACCCCCAAATAAATGTACAATTAAAGGAAAAATAGTAAGGTTGGCTCATTTTACAAGGCTTTGTCCCAGTCCTCCCTGGCCAAGTCCGGTCCCGGTTTCCTGCTGTGAAAGAAGAAAAGCAAAGGAAACTAGATCTACCGCTAGCTAGCGTGGTTCAGGCCTGCCTGCTGCACACAGCTCAGTTGTGGTAAACAAGTTAGCATGGCTCGGTAACAACTAGAGAAGAGCTCTGCCTGTGAACACTGGGTGGGGATGAGGGGGGATGTGGATACACACAAGACTCTGTGGAGAGGCTGGGGTGATAGGGAAAATTCAATATTTAAAAGCCGTTGCATGGCTAGGGAGCTGGCTCAGTAAGTAAGAGCAGTTGGTGCGAAAGCCTGAAGACCTGAGTTCAAATCCCCAGCACTCATGTGAAAGTCAGGTACCCATAACGCAGTGTTCTGCGAGGTGAAGACGGATTATTGGGGTCTGGCTGGCTCTCAGCCTGGTTCCAAGTTGTAGGAGATCTTGTCTCAAGCCAATCGAAGAATGACAGAGCAGGGCATCAGACACCCTCCATGGCCTCTGCCTACAAGCACATAAGCAAATAAAATGGTTCATATCGAAGAGTGCGTGCAGGCCAGGGAAGACCTGTGGCTGCAGACTAAGGGAGAAGCGGCTGCTTTTCTAGGTCCCATTTTCCTACAGAGAAAAGATACAGAGACAGGAAAACAAGGCCATTCCTAGAATGAAAATGTGACATTATCCATTCAGCAATGGCTGTACTTCCAATAGGTTACATGGTTCACAGTAATAGATGTCTTTTTAAAGATTTCCTTTTGTTACACGTGCGTCTGCGTGGGTGTGCGCATGTGAACACTGGTGCCCACGGAGGCCTGTGGGGTCAGACCTCCCGGAGCTAGAGTTACAAGTGGTCACCGAGGTGGTTGCTAGTCCCCTCTGACCACACTCAATGCTCTGAACCACTGAGCTACCTCTCCAGTCCAACACACCTATAATTTTATGCCACATGAAAACAAATAATCTTTACATATCCATAAGGAGCAGCTGGAGCGGCGAAGAGTACTTCAACCTTCTCTAGAGAACCCGAGTTCAGATCCCGGCACTCACTACAGTGGCTCATAACCACCTGTCACTCCAGGTCCAGAGGGATACTCTGTCTCCATGGATACACGCACACCATGCACAGACATGTGATTAAAAGTAAAGCCGGGTGTGGTGGCGCACGCCTTTAATCCCAGCACTCGGGAGGCAGAGGCAGGTGGATTTCTGAGTTCGAGGCCAGCCTGGTCTACAGAGTGAGTTCCAGGACAGCCAGGGCTACACAGAGAAACCCTGTCTCGAAAAACCGAAAAAAAAAAAAAAAAAAAGTAAAAGATAAATCTAAACCTAAAAGGTGTTTAAGATGCTCAAAGTATGTGTGTGTGTGTATGTGTGTGTGTATGTGTCTATACACACTACGCACATGAGGAGTAAAAAAATCTCAAGGAAATCAGAAAAATTCCTGGTATCATCAGATGGAAATCATACAAGAGAACCACATGGATATTCTAGAAAACATACATCTGGAAAACATGGCTGCTGGGAACTGAGCGACTGACTGACAGGCTTAACTGCAGACTCAGACCTGCAGAAAATAGAACCAATGGGCTTCAAGGCAGTTTTATCTGAAATTCTTTTTTTTTTTTTTTTTTTTTTTTTTTTTTGGTTTTTCGAGACAGGGTTTCTCTGTATATCCCTGGCTGTCCTGGAACTCACTTTGTAGACCAGGCTGGCCTCGAACTCAGAAATCCACCTGCCTCTGCCTCCCGAGTGCTGGGATTAAAGGCGTGCGCCACCATGCCCGGCTTTTTATCTGAAATTCTTAAGCAGGGGAGGCCAAAAAAGAAAGGACAGAATGAATTAAGTAAGGAGCATTCAAGGGAAGGACTGGACGGGGGGACTGGAGGGGGCACCATCAGTGGACTAATCCACTGTAATCCACACATGGGGAGCCCCAGAAGATCAAGGCCCTCACTACCCTGTTTGAGAGTCATGATCAACAATTGATAGAAGATTAACCCAGAGAGCCCCACCCCAAGCCACACCATCTGACTGCTGAGGGACAAAGTCAAAGCAAAAATCCAGGGGCTGGAGAGATGGCTTTGTAGTTAAGAGGACCCCGTAACTCCAGTTGCAGGGGATCTGACATCTAGCATGTTCTGCACACATGAAATGCACATACAGACACGTAGGCATGAATACATCAATAAAGATAAAATGTGTTATTGTTGTGTAAGTTTCCTCCAAGGTTAAAGCCTTCCATCCAGCAGGGAAGCTCCTTTAACCAGGAAGGTAAACAATTCAAAATAGCCTCAGGAAGTCCCTAAAACTGAGAAGATTCACCAGCCCCCTCCCTGCGGAGTAAACAATAGAAGCTCAGAGTCCCTTCCAGATGCAGTGAAGCTGAGGGACAAGGAAGACTTGCAGACAATCCAAGCTGCAAAGGAGACTCTTGAGATCAGGCCAGCAAGTTCTCACTAAGCAGGGCAAGGTAGATTTAAAGTGCAAAAGGATCACCAACAAAATGAAGGGGAAATTAAGACATTTCAAGATTCAAATACAATGATGAAAACAAAACAAATAAAAAACAGGGACTTCATGGCCACTGGTACTACCTTCCCTTACACGAACGTCAGCTTGAACACTAGCAGGAGAAGCAGAAACACAGCTCTCCAGTGAAGGCAAGCGTGTGCCCAAACAAAAGCCAGCATGATTTTATGCTTTAGCAATGGGCCACATTTTTCTGCATGACTTGAAAGATAAATGCATTAAAAAAAAAAAAAAAAAAAAACTGCCGGGCGTGGTGGCGCACGCCTTTAATCCCAGCACTCGGGAGGCAGAGGCAGGCGGATTTCTCAGTTCGAGGCCAGCCTGGTCTACAAAGTGAGCTCCAGGACAGCCAGGGCTATACAGAGAAACCCTGTCTCGAGAAACCAAAAAAAAAAACAAAAAACAAAAAACAAAAAAAACAAAACCCCAGTATGTCTATATTATGAGCAAACAACACACAAAGATGGAATTTTTAAAAGGGGGTGGGTCGGTCTTTGTCTTTATGCATCGGTGTGGCAGTCCAGCGTGGCAGTCCATGGGGGGCAGGAAGGGACGCCTGATCCTTTGGCCTTAGAGTTACACTGATTGTGTGCTCCCTGCTGTTGGTGCCTGGAACGCTGGGCCTTCACTAGGGCAGCCGGTGCTCGTTAACCACAGAACCACAGAACCATCTCTCCAGCCCCTCAAAGCTGCAACTTGACATTCTCAAAATGAGAGGGGGGCAGAGCTGTTTGTAAGGTGTGAAGTTCTTGTGTGGGATTAAACTTGGCAGAGATTCAAAGCAGACTGTTCTAATTTTAGGACATTAAGAGACAACCAATTTATAGTAAGTGTTCATAAAACTTGTATCAATAGAAATGAGGAGGGATTGGAAAATGTGACACTATAAAGCGCATTCACTGAAGCACACTGGGAAGGCAGCAATGAAAGAGACAAGACAGGAAGAATCAGTGAGACAAGATGACAAGCCACAAGCAGGAGCCTTCCTGTCCCTAATTACATTAGACTTTAACAGGCAACAAAAGGACTCTAAACAAGTGTGAGTGGGCGGGGTGGGCTACACCAAGACTAACAAGAAGCAAAGGACACAATATAACATCAGGTTGGGTAACCAGGAGATACTATCTATTACAGATCAGCAGAGGCAAACCTGGGGGCATGGAAGGAGAAATGTCTACCCCACAGCTGGAAATTTAACACCTGTTCTCAGCAGACACAGAAAGGAGCCAAGAAGAGCCGGCACACTGCACAGGCTTATCAGCCTGTGATATACACAGAGCAGCAGTACAGCGTGTGTGTGTGTGTGTGTGTGTGTGTGTGTGTGTGTGTGTGTGTGCGCGCGCACGTGTGCGCGTGTATGCCTTTTTTGAAGCACTGGAAACTGAACTCAGGGCTTCATGCACACCAAGCGAGAGCTTTACCACTGAGGCACAACCCTAGCCCACAATACATTTTTTTCCCAAGAGCACCTGAAATACCACTTGGGGTCAACTGGATGTTAGGCCACAAAGCAAGTCTGAATTCTTACAAGGCTCAAGGCATGGGCTGGCGAGGTAAACTCGCACTTCCAGCTAAGTCGGACAGCTCGAGTTCCACTCTGTGGTGGAAGGAGAGAACCACTTCCTGAATGTTGTCCTCTGACCTCCAGATGTGCTGCACGCCCCCTCTCGGGCACGCTGAAGTCCTATCATGTTTCCCAATTGTAAGTGGGAAAACCCCCTAGAAACTACAGAGGAGATACTGAAGGAGCCCCAAGAGCATTAAAATTACACATGGTCTGACTAACGGCTCAAATGTGAGAAGACAGAACATTTAGTGACTAGGCAGTACAACAGACCCAGTTTACAGACACACAAACACACCATCAGCCGACTGTCACTTACCAGGACCCTGTTAAACAGGACAGCCATCGGCACACAGTGTTGCCAAAGAATGAAGCTGCACACTTGCCTCACACCAGACACACGTGTGAACTTGGTTATGGCCCCAAAATATAAAACACGTCAAAACTGAATACTTATTCTGAGGCAGGAGGATTGCCTCAAGTTTAAGGTCAGGCTGGGTAGCCATATAGTAAGTTCCAGGCTAGCTCGGGCTAGAGGAAAACTCTTGTCTTTAACAAACCAATCAACAGAGAGCCTCTGCAGAGTGGGAGTAGAGAGCTTCCTGGTGTGCACAACGCTGCTTTGCGTCTGATTTCACAAGCATCCTAAGCAGGGAAGGCGACCCTTTGTTCTCACCATCTGGGAGGTGGAGGCAGACGGTCACGATTTAAGATCATCCTTAGCAACACAGCAAAACTGAGACCAGCCTGGGCTATATAGGACTGTCTTTTAAAAGCTCGAAATCTCTCTCTCTCTCTCTCTCTCTCTCTCTCTCTCTCTCTCTCTCACACACACACACACCACACACACACACACACACCTTACATAGGCAGTCCCTTCTGAACAGGCAGCTGTGATTTCGTGCTAACCACAGCATCCTAGATCTCCTGTCTTGGGCCCTCATCTTTGCCAGTCTAGATTGCGGTTGCTGGGTTCTCACTGGGGGAGACCCCTTTTTGTCCTGCCCACAGCTATCCGATTGGCTGAGCCCGGAAGGGAGCCTTAGGCCTTCCCCACCAGTAGCACTGACTCTAGGCCAAGGTAACAGTCACAGGCTGCTACACTGCTCAACCCTGTGCAGCACAATGACCTCCAGTTCACCATCGGCCATCAACTTCGCCATTCCAGCATCTAAGCCGCTTTCTCACGAAGGAGCAGTTCTCGGGAAACCGAGGAGAATGGGCGAGCACAAAGAACCAGCAGGAACGTCAGGTCAGATGCACAGCACCCAGTCTCAGGCAGCCTGGATCCAGGGTTCCGTTCAGTGGGATAGTGTTCGGCTGGCTGAAGTACAATTCCACTTGGTCAGGGATTGGCTCTGGGACCTTGGACGGTTCCTCACCCTCTCCGAGCAGACAATTCCTTTTCTGTAAAGTGTAGAGCCACTCCCCTCCTTGATTGAGGGCCTCCAGAGCTCAAGGCCTGGGGATATATTAAGACTCCAATAAGGCTACTGGGGCCAACCAGCCACAAAGGAGCTTGTAGCTGTATGCTGGGGTGTAGTTAGCATCCTCTTAGGGAGGAGCCCGGAGGCTACGCTCCTGAGACTTGGCATCTCACGCTAGAGTAAGCTTAGCCTCAGGAGATGCAAGCTAGGGACAAGGGGAAAGCAGATGAGATGCCAGGGCCAAGAAGGGGTTGTGATCCATGCTATGTGTAAGCAGCTGTGGTGAGCCCTGTAGAAAGTTGGCACCTGCCAAAGGCACACTCCTTTTTAGGCTTAGACGGAGCTCCACATCCCGTGTCAGGCCGATGTCACAGCCACACGTTTACAACGTCTCAGATCCACCTGTACTTTGATTCACACTGCTTTCCCAGGGTTAAGACATAGACACTGGGCCAGCCTCACCTCCCACAGGCTCCTCGTACATGGTTAGTCAGTAGGCTGAAGAGGGACAAGCTCACCGCCAAGGCAGGACTGCTGTTCCCATCACCGAGGCTTTACATGGGCTGGTCTGCTTCTGACCCTGGGAGCCAAGACCTCACCCACCTGTGACCATGGGCCACCATATCTTCACAGGCAGCCAGCACCATCATCTAGAAGTCACACCCGGGGGCTGGAGAGATGGCTCAGCAGTTAAGAGCGCCAAGTGCTCTTCCGAAGGTCCTGAGTTCAAATCGCAGCAACCACATGGTGGCTCACAACCATCCGTAATGAGATCTGACGCTCTCTTATGGAGTGTCTGAAGACAGCTACAGTGTACTTGGATATAATAAATATTTTAAAAAAACAAAAGCCACACCCTACTGTGTCCAGGAGGGGCCAGCGGGTGCTGAGCTGGAAGAGGCGCCCATGGACACAGACGCTGACACAGAAACAGGGTACAGCCGATACTTTTATAAAATATTTATTCTAAAAAAAAAAAAAATCACACTGTACAAATTTAGCTAGAACATTCTCAATGCTCAGATTTATAAAAATGTCAACATAACAGACTAAAGGGGACAAACGTTCACTGCTTTCTTTTTAAATTAGGAAGGAAAAACAAAATGATTTTCTTGTCTTTTTTTTTTTCTTTCTTTCTTTCTGGTACAATGATAGTAAATCTCTAAAAGATATCCAACAAGCCGGCAGTAAAAAGAGAAAGGCTGGCCGCTGGCCTCACAGCTCCGCTCTGCACAGCTGCATCGGATCTGACTGAGGCCCGGAGCAGCTTCCCCTGCAGGCCACTTGGGCTCACTGAGCCTCATCATCAGTCTTGGCGAGATGGAGTGAGATCTGTGCTCAGAGATGCACGCCTGTCCCGCTGATCCTGCTTCTCTAACACTGTGGATTCCCTAGACCCGGTCTGACAGTGCGCAGTCACTCTGAGGTGTAGTTTCTGGAAGTTGGGGGATAGAGGGGACGTTCTCAGTCTGCCCTTCACACTGCGACAGGAGTACACAGGGAGTCCCAGTCTGGGGCTCCTCAAGTTAAAAGGCATCTCGGAGGCTGCTGAGTTCAGCTCTGCCATCACCAATGGCCTGGCCATCCTGTGTGCAGGGCTCCCTCCAGGACTAACCTCATGCCCCTCCACACACAAACTACTGGGAAGGTAACTGGATAAAGTGGGTAACAAGGCAGAGAGAGGTCTCAACAGCCAGGGGCTCATTTCACATTCTGGGTAGGGTGGCTGCTGAGGTCACAGCCATGGATGCCAGGCAGGGTCCATGCGACACAGGTTGTCCAGGCTGTTGGCAGCGGCCACCAGGGTGTTCACCTTGCTCTCCCCACCATCAAATTGGGCCAAGTTGTGCAGGCGGGTCATGATGGCAGTGACAGCTTTCTGAACTAAGGAAACCAGCTGCTGGCTGTCCATGTTCTCAGGCTGCCCCGCGGCCGACAGTGGAGAGGAAGTGTCCTCCTGCGTCTTTTTGTGCCAAGCAATGATCTCATCCCGGAGCACAGTTTTCAGAATGCCATCCACCTGCGCAAAGGAGAGGGGGAGATGGCTGTGTCACTGGGGTGCTGAGCCATCAGGGCCAGGCCAGACCTAGGGACTGCACAAAGCACTGCTCTATGGTATAATGTCAGGAGCATCTGATGAGAAGCCACTGAAATGTAGCCAGCGTCCTGGGCACAGTGAGAACACCAGCATCGGCAGGCTTCAATGCTGTGTCCTCTCACTGTGCTCAGGGCAGAGGTGCTGAAGGCATCATGGCAGTGAGTGGAGGACAAAT
Source organism: Mus caroli (assembly GCF_978045245.1). Lineage (NCBI taxonomy): Eukaryota > Metazoa > Chordata > Mammalia > Rodentia > Muridae > Mus > Mus caroli. Next base: position 149,359,603 of record NW_028227259.1, on the reverse strand, counting down.
CAATGCAGCCCCAGCTTGGCTTGAGCTACACACACAGCTCCCCAACAAACCTGGTGACTCTGCGGCAAACCGTCCCGGAACACATCTGGGGAATTAGGGACACTAGGCCGATCTGGTCTGGATTGGACTGGTTTTAGATGTATGTACAGTAAGACAAACTGTCCTCTGAATTAACAGCCAGGAGAAGAAATGCCCTATTTACCATCTTACCTATTAACACAGGGCATTTATGAGCAGTCAACCTACGCTTATAAAAGTCAAGACTGTCAATCAAAACAAAACCCCACCTCCGCCCCACCCTTATGAACCAACCCCTCCTCCTGACGCTCCAGGCGTGCGCCCACACCCGCGCTTTACCTTGAATACCCTTGCTATTTGCCTGCTCATCAGTTATTTATTGATTTTTAAATATTTTACATTATTTTTATTTTTTGCATATGGATGTTTCTGGAAAACCTTTCTGTATATCGCCTGTGTGCCCACTGCCCACATAAGTTAGAAGAGGGCATCAGATTCCCTGTAACTAGAGTACAGATGGAACTGAACCAAGATAACTCTAGGTGTTTGCGACTGCTTGGGCCTCACTCCTGTGAAAGGCAGGCAGCAAGCCTGACAATACTTCAGCCTTTCACACCAAGAAAATGAGCCAGAATTGCTGTAGGGAGCCAATGAGCAGCGGACCAACCAAGGACCCTAGTTCCCTTTTGGCAAAGTGGCCTGACTTTCATTCTGCATATCTCTAGCCAGAGAACATTGCAAACCTCTAAATATTCCATTATAACACCCCCTCCTTGTTCACAGGCCTCAAGCGCCACTCAGGTCACAGGTCAGGAGAGTTAAGGAGTCGGTTCACCCTTCTCACAGGAAGATGTGAGACCTACCTTAAAGTTAGGCTGGGCAAAGCACCGTGCAACAGCAATCATGGAGGCAGTCAGCGGGCCAGAGACACCAATGGTGGTCAGGAACTCAGATATGTTGGGCGTGAGGCGGAAAGGGACTGGTCGGTTGGCGTCTAAGTCCCCAGTTGCATCATTTATGTCAAATCGGAAGTAAGCAACGTTCAGCTTACCCGTGTCCTACATTTCAGAGGGAGACATGATTAAGGCCCATGTCAGCAGGACACAGCCAGCAGTCACAGCAAGACCTGGCTGCTGACAGCAAGTTACCTGAGCGATCTGCAACATCTCAGGGTTGAGCCTATTTAGGTGCAGGACAAACTCTGCGAAGCCGATGAGCGCCAACTGAATAGTGAACATCTTCCGGAAGGTCCAGTAGTCTGTAGCGTTGGGGAAAGTGTGCAAGGCCCACTCCTTCAGCATGCTGCGGGGGACCATGTTGCTCTGGACCTCTTTGAGAATGTCTCGGAGGACCTGGAACACATCACTGTGTGACTCTTTGCCCATGTTCCCCAGCAGACTAAGAGCTCGTATACATTGCAACTGCTGGTTTACTTAGAGCCTCCCCTAAACACCGCAGATCGCGGTCCCTCAGAGCTTCATGTCCCCACCGCCTGTGCAAGTGAACGGAAGCCACGGCTGCGCAGAACATGCCTCTCAGATCAACACACAAAACTGCTTTCACCCTTGCTGCTCTGGAAATAACAGCCAGCTAACAAAAGGGACAAAGGACAGCTGGACACCAATATCCTCTTTAAATCATGTATAGAGGGATGTGTCATGAACCCAAAAGCTAATTAAAAAAGAGAAAAGACATTTGCATGAACTTAGTTTTGTCTTGCAAGATACCCAATCTCAGGAACAGCTTTAGCCCAACTGGGAAAGGCCAAAAGCAATTTTCCCGGGGGTCTAGAGACTGAAGGCTTCTAATAGACAGGTTCTTATCTAGAACAGTGGCTGAGTCCCAGCAGGAGCAGCGAGCCTGGTGGCAACTCCATGTGTCTTTCTGTCTGTCACTCGTCTTCCTACATCCTCAGTGGCCAGGACTGCTAGCCCTCGTCCCAGAGTCACCCTGACCCTACAGAAACCCCACAGATAAGGCCTGTGGCCTTCACCCAACCAAGACAGCGATTAGAAAACAACTGACGGTGAGCATTTAGCACTGAGGTGCCGGAGACCACACCACCAGCTGGAGCGCTCAAGAGTCTGGCCAAAGACAAAAGCAATGCAGGCCGATGGGGTGGGAGGGGCAGCAGCTTTGACAGCTCTAGCACATTCCTGGATCCTACAAGGTCAAGTGTGTTTGTGTGTGATCCCTGAGGCTCTGCCACAGTAGAAGTGAGGGGACGGCAAAGCTACAAACCACTGGATCATGCTGCCAGCCCAGCCCCAGACAGATAAGACACCATCAAAACAAACAGAAGGCGTTTTGGTTCAAACATCTAAGAAATCTGTCAAGTCAAGAGCTGGGGTGGTTTAGTGGTAGAGTGCCGATTTGTATGAGGCCCTCTCATCAATCTCCATTACTGCCAAAATACACACACACACACACACACACACACACACACGCTCAAACATCTATCAGACCATCTACTGACAACCAAAAGGAGCTGATTTCAATGGCTACATGTGATAGAACAGACTTCACAAAGTGAGCCCAGGAAAGTCACTAGGTCACATAAGAATGTCTAGAATTTACTGTAAAACAACAGATGAGGGGCTGGAGAGATGGCTCAACCAGCACCGTACTCTCGAAGAGGACCTGGGCTGGGTTTCCAGCACCCGCATGGCTGCTTGCAACGTTATGCAACTCCAGTTCCAGGGGACCCACCCTCTTCTGACCTTCTTAGGCACCAGACATGCTAATGATCCACACACATGCATTCAGGCAAAATACCCACAAACGTAAAAATGGATATTAAAAAAAGGCAAGTTGTCCAATTTAAAAACAGGTAGAGACCTTGAGCAGGTGTCTTGCAAGGAAAAAAGATAGCCAGTAACACAGAGAAAACCCTAGCCATTGCAACTACAGTGACGCAGCCAGCAGTAGCAGCATGCCACACCTTCCAGGGCAGCTATGGTTAAAAAAAAAAAAAAAAGCCAGGCAATAGGCACTGGGAAGGACACAGAGGAGTTAGGGCACACTGCAGGCACCCTGGGATATTGCTCACCAAACTTCTAAACATTAAGTCACCAATTGACCCAGTAATCCTGCATCCAGTCCATCCAGGTGTAAAGAGAAATACATACTCAAAAGATGTGAGCATGAATTCAAACAGACAAGGGCAGCAATGTCCACAGCAGCTCTTGTTATGTAACCAAAGCGTAAATCACTCACTCAGAAGCCCGTCCGCTGACAAGCAGACAAACTGATCTAGAGTATAACATGACAATGAAACAGGAGCCGGCGCAGGCTAACCATCCGGATTAAAGTCATGTAAGTGAGAATTCAAACACAAGTCCAGTTCCATTCACGCCATGCCAAGACAGGCAAATGCAGGCCTGTGGCTCGGACAGGAGAGAGAAGGGAGTGGTGGGTGACGGCCATACAACTGGAACCAGCCAGACACTCCATGCCTTCAAGGATGACCTCCACAGCATGCGGCTTTCATCTCAATAAACGTGTTATTAAATCATGGAAATGCACGGAGTTGACACCAACCAAACCAATCAGGTGCAGAGAGGAGGCTGAGGATCTGGGATGGCTCAGTGTGGCCTGCAGTTCCCTTCAGGCTGTACTTAGGCAGGACCAACAGCAAGCCTCAGTTATTGGTGAAGCACACAGCTTTAGCTAATGGCTTTCTCTGTCAGACAGAATGATGGTCCCTCACGAACACCTCACATCCGCCCAAGGGGGCACAGAATGACCAAGCCGTGACCTGTGCTATCAAACACCAATTCTCAAGGAGGCTGCCCAGAAGCCTATGAGCAAACAGAGATTCACTCCCTCTGCCTCAAGAAGCCGGGAGCTGCCTCAGCTCCTGGCGCCAGGCCCATGCCGAGGAGATGGAAAGGAAGCCCTATGGGCTCTAGCTTCCTAAATAAAACTTAATGTTGCAGGGCCCAGAGAAACTACAGTGAGCCCGGGGCAATACAGGGCAGGTCATGGCTCCCACCCCGTGGCCTCTCCTGGTAATGCACAGAAGGACCCCGTGGCACCTGGGGAGGGGCCAAAACAGCTGCCTCTTGCCGCTCCACACAACCCTGGACAAAATCTTCCCAGCCAAGGGCAGGAATCTGCAAATAAGGAGAGGGCCCTCTGTCACCCTGGGAGCACAAGCTGTCTGGGACTCCTGTGGCCCACTCAGTACTCCTGCCCCAGGCAACCCAAACAGCTGGGTCCCAAGGTTTTAGTGTGCCATAGTTTGCACTTTAGAAACCCCACAGGGTCTAAATGTGTGTTACCCAATCACTGGCTGCCAAGTGAGCATGGCATCCACTGGTGTTTAACGTCTAAGTTCTGAGCTTTTCTGTAAGTGCAGGGCAGGGACAATGGACTCTCTGAGGTCAGGAACCTCACCACAAACCCCCTGCAGCAGATGGTCACCAGCCATCTGATCTTGCCCATCTCATGAGAAGTGGAGTCCCTCGCGGAACATCCCACCGCAACCAAGCAGCATGGACGGAGGCCCCGGGAGGTAGCTGGCCTCCTGCCTGGTACCTGGTGGCTGGCCTGGGTTCCCCGTGCCTGCACTGTGGCCAGCCTGTCATAGTAACGGGAGATGGGGTTGTCATGCTCAATGCCTTTCTTGGCACAGCGCTGCTTGTAGATCTCCACGAGGGAAAGTGAAGAGGGGTTGTCTTCCACGAGGCGCATCTGCGGGGACACAGCCACAACCCGAGGAACTGAGGAAGAAGGGGGCAGTGAAGGAGAGTGAGCAGGGGTGAGAGCGAGCGAGCGAGCAGGTTAGCACTCTTCCCCTTCCCACCACCAGCCAGAGCACAGCTAACTGTGTACCAGAGAAAGCTGGAAGAGCCCATTTACTGAGATGACATAAAGTTGTCTGTAGGGCTAACTCCTCCCTGGTTGCCCCAAACATCCTTAGCAGGGACTCTGCTCACACTCACTCCTCAGAGGCCTTCCCTAGCTGGGCCCTGCCTGGGCTCTAAGGCACTTGTTGCATTCATCTACCTGCAACCACAAGGGCTGGCTCCATCTCTTTTTCTGCAATTTGAGATCCACTCACAAGAGAAGTCCAACGCTCTGTTCCCATGACCACTACAGCATCGAGATATGGCTTCTTGGGCAGTGTATATTTTAGGATGGCATTTGCCATGGCCAAACTCCTGACCTCCAGCTGGGAGCCAACCAGTAGGTAGGTAGCCACCTGCCACCTCTATGCCACAGTTGATTGCGAAGCCAGCTGTCAGTCACTGCCTTTGTGAGCACTGCAGGCTCTTTCTTTATCCCCATGGGGGCAGCTCACTGATTAAACAGGCTTACTAATTAAGATGCCAGCTTAAGGAATAGAGAGATTCCACTATAGTCAGTTGGAGGGAGTCAACTGAGACCGATCTCCTTGGGCTGCAGACCCTGATGCACCCTGTTCTGTACTGAGCCCTAAGCATGGGTAGCCAGTGGGCTGCTTTCTAAGAGCAGAGAAATCTGACGAGACCTCAGCTAGACCCCAGCTGCTAGCCTGCTGCCCTGGCTGCCATCCATGAAAAATTCCCATGATTCCAAGCTAACAGCCTGGACGTATTATGGACCACCAGCCCAGTGGTGGGAAGTAGCAAGGACCATGCACATACACATTACAGTGCACACAGCTTTCTGACACATGACAAACTTCTTCAGGTTTCTTTTTGGAATCTTTCTGAAATACACATCCGGGCATGATGGTGTATGTCTTTAGTCCCAGCACTAGAGACACAGAGGCGGGTGGATCTGGAGTTTGAGGCCAGCCTGGCCTACTATCTCAAAAAGCCAAAAATATGTAACAACAACAACAACAACAAAAGAGAACACTTTCCAAAACCTAAAGACTCATTTCTATCTCGATTTACTTTCTGTATGTGTGTTTTGCCTAAATGTATGTATGTGTCCGCTGCTCATACATGAGAGAGAATGCCTGACGCTCACAAAGACCAGCAGAGTATCACAGATGGCTGTGAGCTTCCATGCGGATGCTGGGAAACGAACCCAGTCCTCTGGAAGAGCAGCCAGCGCTTTTAAATGCTGAGCTCTCTCTCTAGTCCCTTACATTTATAGTTAAGTATATGAATACCCTGTATTCATGTGTGCAGGTGAGTGCAGTTGCCCACAGAGGCCACAAGGGGGAGTCATATCCTCTGGAACTGGAGTGACAGGGCTGTAATGTGGGTGCTGGAAACCCAACTCCTGGAAGAGTAGCGTGCAGTCTTATTTACTGAGCCACCTTCTCCAGCCCCCGAATCTACTGATTTCCAGATATTAAAACTTGAAAGTCATATGCCTCTCATCAAAATGAGCTAGACTAAGCTAGGCCTTTTAATCCCAGCACTCAGGAGGCAGAGGCAGAGGCAGGATGATCTCTGAGTTTGAAACCAGCCTTGTCTATCTGCATAGCGAGGTCCAGGCCAGAGAAATTGTCTCCAAGATGTGGGGAGGAGGTCAGGGGGGACTGGTTATAGCTTTGCTGTCAGAAGAATGTTTATAGGATTGGAGCACAGGCAGTGCGGGAGGCCCCCAACTTCAGAGCTCACACACAAATGCCAGCAACCCTAGGAAAGAGACTGTACTCAGCACTACCTGCTAGCATTGCTTGCTGCCCTCGGGTTAGCCCGGAGACAAAGCAACCCCACCCGATGCTACAGCCCACAAACAAGGCTATGCAGAGCTGCTCACAGGAGGGAGCCCAAGTGAGAGCAATCATCCCACAGGGAGAGACCAGTGGGGACAAGGCATGCGGCTGCTGCTCCTTAAAGCTTCCCATGGGAGGATGGCCTGAGCTGCCCTGTCCCTGAGGTGTGGCTCTCATACCTGTGAAGAACAAGTGCCTCTTGGTGGTCTCCTTCCTCTTCTCCAGACAAGGGTTGAGCAGGCGCAGCAGCTGCAGCACTCGCTCCTCCCTGCGCGACTCTGTGAGGCAGGCATCGTTCATGACCAGGTACGGGTAGATCTTGCCGTTGTGCCCACGGATGTACAGCCTGCGGGCTGCTGTGTTGTGCTTCTGCACAATCTCCACTCGGGGCATAAAGCTACAGGAGTGAAGAGAGGAAGGTATGAAGCAGGGACTTCCTTGGGGAGAACAACCTTAACTACCACAGACGAGCAGCAGCAGGGCGGTTCAGCAGCCACGGTAACCTAGGATGCACTGAGGATGGACAGAAGACAGGGAGGAAAGGAAACAAGTCCTCCGTGTGGAAGGGCAGAGCCAATTCAGAAATAAGAAACGAGCTGCATGTTGGTGGCTGGAGGCTGCGTCTCCCATGGGCTGCTCACAACACAGCAACCATGACAGCTGCCAGCTCAGAGCCCAGTTTCTTTCATTTACTCATTTTGGCTTTTTCTCAATTACATTTCTATTTCATTTGCATACATGGTGTACAACTGCAGTCAGAGTTGTACACTCTTCCCACCACGTGGAGTCCAGGTATCGAACTTGGATCATCAGGCTTGGTGGTAGGCTTCTTGCCTCACTAAGCCATTTGTTGGCCCCTTTTCTGCTGTTCTGGCGAGGGTCTCACCCGACCTGCCTGGCCTAGTACTTCTGTGGAAGCCAGAGTGGCTCTGACTCGAAACCATCTTCCTGCCTAAGCATCCAGGACTTACACATGGGTATCACGTGCCATCACAGACTCACCGGAGTCTAGTTATGCTTTCAATACTGCATGTTAAGAGTTTAATCAACAGCTGGCAGTGCTCTGCTTGTCCAGTTCTACACTGACTCTCAAAGGGTTTCTGCAAACAAGCCTGGCCTTCTGATAATGTCAGGTCCTGGACGGAGCTGTGTACCTCATACCGAGGGACCAGCAGAGGCAGCGCGCCAAGGCCAGCCCAAAGCCCGCCCTCTGCACTGCTAGGCCCTGTGTGCTCACCGAGCGATCTTGATATAGTAATGTGTTGGCTTAGGCATCAGAAACTCTCCAGGGATCTCCACTTCAGCTGTCTGAGCTGAGAAATTGCTCAAGAACCGACATTTTTCTTCTATGAGGAAGAACTTGGGAAGCTGCTTGGTTTTAGCCTCGAGGATTTTGATCCACTTTTTCAACTTAGAGATCAGATTGTGAAGCTTCATGGATCCCGGGACACTGAAGTCGAAATCTGCAGGTAAAATAAACATGATTAAAACAAGCTGTAGGGGCTGAATAGAACTCAACCAGGTTGGTTGCAGTGCCTGCCCAGCATATAGGAATCCTGGGCTCCATCCAGGGACAGGGCTGAGGAGAAGGCTAAGGGGGACAGTGGACACTGCCTGTGGCTGTCTCATCTTACAGCCCTTGCAGGGACTTCACTGCAATGGACGCAGTCTGTTTCTGGCTAGTCAATGTTATGTTCTTTCTTTTAATGACATCTATCTTGTTTGCTATTAGACTTTCTACATGATGACTGAGATAAGAACACTCTATCAGTGAACTGTGCTTCATGCCCTGTCACTGAGTTCCACTGAATTCCACACATGGGGCAGGAGGTGTAGCTCAGTGGTAGAGTGTCTGCCTAGCTCACACAAGTCCTGGGTCCATTCCACAGCACCACAACATGTGCTCTCTGAGGCTCATCCCAGATGAAGTGTGCACTAGGAACTCCCTTAAAGTGTCCAATCGGGATGAATGACACTCTACTCTGCCATGCTGTGCCTCCCGAGAGAACCTGTTTGCTGTCTGGTTTGTGGATTAGCAATGAGTATTCACGCACACCTTGCTGCATGGAAGCCCTCAGCGCTCTCCCTTCTCTTTAGGCCTGCCAGTGGAGATAAGCGCATCACATATGCACAGGGTTCCTGAGAAGCATCCCTGTGGGAACAGCTCACGCTATAGTCATTCAACTCTGGCTGTGAGCTAAAGAAACACTGTGATTTTAACTTCTTTTGGCTTTTGAGATCTAGTGTGGGTCAAGTGGAACCATGTCACCAAACAGAAAACTGGTAAGGTCGAGCACATTGAGGAACCATGGCAAATCTCGTAATTGAGAAGGGTTCCTGTCCTGGAGCAAGTGTCTACCACATTCCACTAAGAAGACCATGGCATCTGGTCACATAGCACGGAGCCCAGAGTTCTCCATGCTGATGAGGTATCTAGATGGGCTGCCCAGAGGATTTAGCCAACTAAGCCTCCCTTTCCCAACATTCCCCTTTACAAAAGGCATTTAACCTCTGGCCCACCCTGAGTAAGTTGTGGACATCCATCTTTCACTAAACAGTTTGGACAAGCAGGACTGTCTCTCATCAAAACCTCCGTGGGGGAAACCTTGTTACCAAGCCACACCAGCGAAGTCTCCTACAAAAGGCCTCTCCTAGCTCCAGACACTCACCCTTTCACTAAGCTAGATTCCCCCAGCCCTAGGCTCATTGCCAATCCTCGGGGCCCATTCCCATCTGAGTGCCTGGTAGTTTGGGAACCACAGCCTCGGCCCCTGCCTGCACTTTTTCCTCACCCGGGCTGGGGGGCCGCCTTCCATCTCCTGAGTGGATGTTGGCATTCCACAAGCCCGGCAACCCAATGGTAGCGAGAATGGGAAGTAGCCTAGTGCCCTTGTATTCTGTCTGCCTGAGCGGTGTCCACACACCCCAGCCACAAGGCAGAACACAGACCCACACAACTGCTTCAGTCTATGTCTGAATCTCTTGCAGACTACATGTGATGGAAGGATCTGACATTCTGGATAAAGGCACTGAGGCTGCAGGTAAGAACAGACAGTGTCTAAGGACACTGTGATGGTTTTTTTACCGCTGCTCATCTCACAAGCTTCCCTCTTCAACTGGGTGATGGCACTGCAGACTTCTTAGCTAACAGCTAAGTAGTAGAACCCTACTTCCTTTTCTTTTCTTATTATTTCTATCTGTAGCTGTGTGATGTCTCTGTGTGTGAATAGACCGCACTGAGAGCATGGTTACAGGCTCATGTGCACGTCCTTGGATGCTACCTGACAGCTGAGGCAGGCTGTGTTACCCTCAAGCACCTTACAGTTCACACACAGGAGACCACCTGGTGAGGTGACAGGTCACACCTGCATGCCAGGTGGAATCACAGTGGGCTGAACAATTATGCAAGTAAAGCCACTTGCATAATGAACAGGTATCTACTGTAGGGACAGACAAACATAATACAGAGTTTTAATTGCATCCTTTAAAAATAGGAAGGCTTTAAAAATGACTGCAGTTTTAGGGTCTGGGGTGTGTGGCTCCCTGGTTGAGTACTTAGCCAGCTTGAGAGAGACAGAAGAGAGAGCAGCCCCATGCCCCCATGGTTTCAGTATATATCCGTGAATAAAGCACGTCTTCAGAGAATTACAAAAAAAAACGAAGCAAAATGTTTCATTTGATTTTGAGAAACTGAGGCAAATCGTGTTCCTATACCTACAGGTCAATCAGAGAGTTAGAGAGATCTGTCTGGGGTAAGCTGTGTATAGGAGGCACTGTGTCACGCAAACACACATGCGAGTTAGGGAGTGGTGAGGCTCCCTCAGATGAGGCAAGAGAGGCCTGGGGAGGACTTCTAGGAAAGAAAATGCCTTCACCTGGTCCCCAATCATCCTGCCTCCTGCAAGTTTGTACCCTACTTGTTGCCTTGAGGCCTGCACTTTAACCTTTAAAATTCTCCACGTCAACTTAAAGCTTTCCCCCAAAACCAAGTGAAGGAAGGCAAGGGTTTGGGCTGAAAACCTTCCCTTTCCTCTGAGGGTCAAATTCTAGCCCTTCAGTGAAAAATAAGACACGGAGTCAGACTGTTGACAGTCATGGGTTCCTTATGTGTGAGTACTGAGACAGGGTCTCACTATAACTTGATATGTAGACCAGGCTGTCTTGGAGCTTACAGAGATCTGCCTGCCTCTGCCTCATGAGTGCTGGGATCTAAACAAAATGCACACCACAACACCTGGCCTGAGGTTATGTTTTAAGAAAGTCTAGCTGGAGAGATGGCTCAGCGGTTAAGAGCACTGGCTGTTCTTCTAAAGGTCCCGAGTTCAATTCCCAGCATCCACATGGTGACTCACAAACATCTGTAATGGGATCCAATGCCCTCTTCTGGTGTGTCTGAAGAAAATGACAATGTACTCACATACATAACATAAACAAATCTTAAAAAAATATTTTAAAAAAATGATTTATGGGCTGGAGAGATGGCTCAGAGGGGTTGAAGGCATTGACTGTATAATGTAATCTTGACACCCTCTTCTGGCATGCAGGCAGAACACTGTACATAATAAATAAACCTTTCAAAAAAAAAAAAAAGAGCCGGGCGTGGCGGCGCACACCTTTGATCCCAGCACTGGGGTGGGGGTGGGGGGGTAGAGGCAGGCAGATTTCTGATTTCGAGGCCAGCCTGGTCTACAAAGTGAGTTCCAGGACAGCCAGGGCTATACAGAGAAACCCTGTCTCAGAAAACAAACAAACAAACAAACAAACAAACAAACAAAAAATAAAAGAAAAAAGAAAGTCTAACAAGCATGTGCCCAGTGCAAGCCTCACCTGTGGTGAACTGGCCCTTCAGCTTCTGGAAGACAGGGTCCTGGGCTGTGGCTTGTGCCCGGCGGGCCAGAGACTCGGAGGCTGCACTGGAGAACATGGTTGAGACGTTGGACACATTCTCCAGGCCGACCCCGAAAGTGCTCACCAGCTTCTTGACAAAGTTAAGAGTGTGAGGGGTGATCTTGGCGTCTGACACAGCACCGCTCTTTTCAAAGGCAACAGAGTAACATTTTGCCAGGCCCTGCTGGAGCTGCCTGAGCACCTAGCAGAAGAGACAAAGGTCATGAGTCAGAGGGCAGCGTGGCAGCCAGTGCAGCCCGTGCCATGTCAAGCCCATACACACCTTTACTGACACTCGGTGGGCACCACATTACCTACAAACTCTCACGGCCACATGGAACTGGCCAGAGCCCGGCAGGACACACTGCTGGGCAGGAAAGTGAGTGATAGTCTGTCCCCAGCTCAAGTGACCGCCCTTAAGGAGATAGCAGAGTGGAGACGAGGCTGAAACCCACACACAGCCACAGCCACAGCCTGTCCCTCACACAGGAGCCACCAGCAGCCAGTTAGAAAGGAACTGAGGCCATGAAGGTGTGTAAGGTAGCAAAGAGCCTTAACTCCATTTCCTTGTCACAGGGACACAGGCTGGCCTGGGACTCCTGAGTGCCAGGACTGCAGGAATGGACCACTATGGCTTGCTAATGGGGTGCTGGGATGAAACCCAGGGCTCTGTGTACTCCTGGCAAGCACTCTACCTACTAAGCTACAACAACCTCGGCCGTCATATTTCAATGACTTGAAGCTACACTGCTGTCTGGAGAACTATTTACCTAATCCACGGTGACATCAACTGTAAAGAGCTGTGCTGATCAGACACCCCAGTCTGAGCACAGCCATGTCTGCAGACACGTCTGGTACCATCCACTCCCTGTACAGGACGCAGCGGCTGCAGACCCAGGGCACCTACCTCTTCATGCCAGTTCTCTCTGAACCAGACCATCTGGTCGACGATGCCTTCCAGGGAAGACAGGAGGGTGGGGTGGAGCTCCCTCTGCATGTGCATGATTCGGCTGCAGCGCCACATGGGCGCTGTCGCTCTTATGGGCCCTGGATCTGATGCAGAATGGGACTGGTTACCCACTGAACTGGGCTGCTGTTGTCCAGAATCTGAGAGCAACACACACAACGCCAATGTCAGCGCAAGACCCACGGATGCCACCTCAGCGCATTACAGGACCCACTGGCCACAGAAGGCCCGTTCCTGCCATGGTGGGACAAGACCTTTCCTCCCAGGGACAGGGTGAAGATGGCCTGGTTCTAAGAACAACTGTCCCGCTTGACCGAGGAGTGGAGAGCAGAGTTAGTTCTGCCCTGAATACAGGTGGCCCAGGGAAAAGCTAGCGTGTGTGCCCACAGACTGCTTGCCACCCGAGAGTCCAAGCAGGTAAGGCTCATGGCTCTCTGAGCCCCTGTGTCATCTGCTGTCTGATATAAAATACTTGGAAAATCATCTCCCAACATATTCCTTGCTACAAAAGTTCTAAAGAATCTAAAAAACTGATCTAAATACTTCATCCAGGAAGGCCAACCCCCCACTTGCAAAATGACATTTTTGAAAAATAGTCACCCTCTGAGAAATACACTATAGAACAGAGCACTGCATGGCCAGCTTTCTGGTTTAAGACCACTATATTTAGCCAGGAACTTAGTAACCTTAATTTTCTGATGACCAAGCTGACGTCACTGTGCTCCCCCCACCCCCACCCCCGACTTGATCCTTCTCCCAGGCAGAGGCTCTGGTGCCATGTGTGGAAGCTGACTGGCTATGAGGCATCATGCTTACCAAGCACCCACACCATAAAGTCAGGTCTTTGCTCATTAAGGCTGCACAGGGCAGAGTCAAAGTCCTGCTCTTTGTTCTTAGGATCAGCTAGAGACTAGCCTGCTGACCGCTCAGACCGCCCTCAGCAGGTCCACAGCACATTTACACACTGACATCTTGGTTGTTGAGGCTTTCCCACAGTGGGGACCTCACCGGCTTCACTCTATCTCCAATAAGTCATCCCATGAACACCTACCCTCCAGCCACACACTGTTCAGCAATTAGGCTTGGTCCTCTGGCCCTGACCAAAAAGAAGCCTGACTACATGCGGGAGGGGAGCTGTGGGCAGGGGTGTGCCTGTCACAGTGGTGATCTGGGTAGCCCACCTGTTACGGTGATCATCTGGGGTACTCCCCATGAGCCCTCTGAGCCCCCTGCCAGCCACCCCAGCCACAACATACCACTCTTGTAGCGCTCCCTCTGCTCAATCTTCAGGGTCAGGTACAGAGTCCGGATGGGAAAGTAGACGGCCTGGGGATACACCCGTCCAACCTGCTGGGAGACAGCAAGGAGTCAACTGCACTGTTCCACGGGAGAGTTCTGGGCGGTGGACAGTTTGTAGGGAGCAACTGTATGCAAGCAGTGAATGGGTTTTTGTTGTGCACTTGGGTCAAAGAGGCCAACACCAAGCAATTGATGTAATATATAAAGTTGCTGACCAACAGATGGAATAGCTTGTTTAAAATCCCAACAGATCACAAATGCGTCTCATAAGTTCTACCTGGCAACCGACCACTCCTGGCAGATACCATACTCATTTCCTTCAGCCAATCTGAGGAAAGCAAGAAACACTGGCTCCGGATTTAACCAGTGAGACTCCCTGTGTATCCATTAGTCATGGGATTGTGCACAAGCCATTTCAGGTTATAAGTGACTCCCAACTAAAGGGCAAACCCACTAAAGGCCGCTCTGGTCCATGCAACTGCACGAGTAAAACAAACACGGAGGCAAGGTGGCAGGTGCCAGCTCTACCATACTAGCTTGTGACCAAGAGGACACCCTATCACTCAGACCTTTCAGACGTGCCACAGAACACCTGCTTCTGTGTGCAGCCACTGCATGGGCGACAATAGAGGAGACACTGAGACAGTAACCAGGCAGCTAAGCTCTAGGTCAAACTTGGGTCTCGAGTATCGCTTATGTGATCTCAAGAAAAACCAAGTCTTCTCTAGGAATCACAGGACAATCCCATGAGGACAGAACCGACTGGAGCGGTACTGCCTGGTGTGCTGGGCACCACTCAGGAGGAGCTGTGACGCGCTAACCCCGTCTAACCTACACCACTAGCACTCCTTAGGAGCCCGCATCCCTGACACTGCCCCCACCTGGCTGATGAGGTTCAGCAGCAGCTTGCCCTCAGAGCCCACCAGGCAGGTGAGCAGCTGCGGGATCCACGCCAGCCACTGGATGGGAGGTACACCGATGCAGTACTTGTCTACAGCATCCGCCAGCGTGTTCTTGTCATCATCGAAACTCAGAAGCCACAGCACCTAAAGCAGAGGATGAGTTTAGTTATGTGAAATTCTGAGAGCCTCAAAGGAGGCCCCAACCTTAGATGAAGTAGTGCTATCGACCATGAGGGAGAATCAGAACAAAGCTTAAAGAGCTTAAAGTGCCACCGCAGGTAGGGTTGGCACTGACTTAATGACCATGTATGCTGATGTACACTCCCAAGCTCATGTTCATGGGGATTTCAAAGGCCCCCTAGCAGAGTTTATTCATGTCTGCTGCAAACACTGACTCCGGCTGTGCTGTGCCTCTGCACGGAAAGCATGGAAGCTGGTTGGATTTCAGTTCCCTCTAGCCTTTCCCCAGGGTGTGTGAGAGCCCAGGATGTTCAGGCCTCTGTAGGGTGGGAAGTGAGCAAAGGCAAGAAAGTGGAGCTGGAGCTGGAGCTGGAGCTGAGCCCAGTCAGAGGATGGACTCGCCCCCAGCTCACCTTGGCCAAGTACTTCCTTGACTTGCTCTCGTTCTGATGCCGGCAGGCATGCAGGTAGCAGGTGATGGCAGACACGCCCAGGTGCAGCTGCCGCTCCTTCACGAAGATGCTCTCCAGGTAGTCCCCCCACATGGCCCAGGCCTTCACCAGCACATCGTGCATCTGCACGGCAGCCGAGAACGCTTTGTTGGCCTCCTCAGATCTGTGTGGAACCAAAACACATAGCATATGCCACCACTCTGCCTCACAGAGGATTTAACTATTGGCGGCACAAACTTGGACTAGGGAGGCTGAGGCAGTTTGGAAAACTTCAAGGTCAAAGCTAGCCTAGAACACACAGCAAGCCACAGGTCAGCCTGAGCCACATTGTCAGGGCCTATTTCAAAACTTATAACCAGCCAACTAAACAAACTGAACATCTGAGTCATAGTTAACTCACTCATGGAACTGCTGTGTGGCTTTTCCTATGCAGTCACTCTGATTCCTGGAAATGCCACGCCCCTGGCCACCAATCTGCCTTCCATCTGTGGGGACTGATGTATCTTCCCCATCAGACTGCACCGAGTACAGCATTTCCGAGGTCTCCACACTGCAGCATGTGTTCTGCAGCTCTATGGCTCCACTGTATGTGCAGAGGGTTGTTCACGTAATACTGATGCCATTTCCACCACACTCTGCCTAGTGCTGCTACACACACTCTGGAACAGTACCTGTTTGCTTAGGTCTTTTCAGACCAGAGGTTCTCAACCTTCCTAATGCTATAACCTTTAATTCAGTTCCTCAGGCTTTGATAACCCCCAATAATAAAACTGTTAAAAAAAAAAGTAGGAGAACCCTACTTTATAACTGTAATTTTGCTTCTGTTATGAACTATAATATAAATATCTGATATGCAAGCCCTGTGGAGGGGTTGTCTGACACCACCACCACCACCACCACCACCACCAAGGGGTGGAGACCCAGAGGTTGAGAACCTGATTTAGACCAAGGAGCAAACAAATCTCTGGGACCAAGAACAACTCAGCCCTAATGTTTTCTGTGCAACTGCCACTTGGTCAAACTGTTCCATGACGGTGATACCAGATACCGTTTTCCTACCACACCACTGATGTGTAAGAAGAATCAAGAAAGCCTAGGCCTATGTCCTTTATGAATATAAAGCCTCCACCCCCAAACAAAACTAGCAGCCAATTCCAGAAGCACAGGGAAGCCGTGAACAACTAGCAAGACGTGGGCGGGGCTCAACATGTTTGAAACTGGATCCTGGATGGATTTGGCCCACACACAGTTGGGGATGACAGGCTGTGACTCTCCTAAGTCAGGCAGGGGTGTGGTACGTCTATCTGTCTAGGGGCCCAATAGGATGACTGAGGCAAGGAGCTTCAGCCTTGACTGTGTAACGCAACAAGGCCAACTAGAACAACAGAACACACAAAAGAAACTACTGGACTCCTCAGACAGAGGCTGAGGGACAGGTCTGTGGTCATGCTGCTCGCTCTCCCTAAGAAGCTGTGCAGGGCTACATATGGCACTGCTGCTAGCTCCTCTCTGCAGAGGACACCATACCGAATGCCTCACCATGAAACCACGTGGTTTCTGGCTTAAAAGCCTTAAGGAAAAGCTGCAGCACCTGTGCCGTTCACCACAGTATACATACTTGTTGATCTGAGCCAGGAACATTCCCTTCAGGGCGTAAAACTCAGCTGTCATCTCCTTCGTGAAGTATTTTAGGTTTGTAGACTCAATAACTTCAAGGCCCTGTTCAGAAATGGTGAGAGAGGACAAAGGCTCTTAAAATTTATACACAACTCATTTCTTTTTACAAAGCCCTTCTCTGAAGCACCATATCCAGCCAGATTCTCTGCCTCTTCACACGGTCAGTCCTCTGAGCACAGACATGCCAGGACCGACCTTACCTCCTCTTTTATAATGGTTTCTTTATCCTTAAGTTAGCTCCGCAATGTGACCACAGATGCAGCTCTAATACTGAACAGTTTCCTTTCCCTTCTTCTGTGGGACAGACAGTCGTCCACTGTCAAGGCTGTGTTTGCAACATTCTCATCTTCCTTCCTCTCTGCCTGGCCCAGGAGCCCCGATGTGAACGCCCCTCCAGGACCCTACCTGCATGCACTCGTTCTTGCCCATCACTCCTGCCAGTTGGAGGTAGCATTTCACTTGCTGTCGAATCTTCTGGAAGCAATCCACGATGGGAACGGTGGGGATGGTGTGGATTCGGCTCAGTATGTCCAGCGCCACATTAACTAGACCTTGTTTCCGGGCAATTTTCCCATACTGGATGATGGCAGAGGCTGAGGCATGAACTCCAAGCATGGCGTTATTGGAGCTTGGGTCATGGTGAGAGCTATTTTCATATGCAGTCACAATAGCTAAAGAGCAAAGGAATTAGCTGTCAGGCACGTCACAAGCTTTCCCAAGGGCTCCACAATCAGGCTTAAAGAAAGAATGAAGACCACACGTAACATGGCTCATGAGAACAGGTTACCCTTCTGCTCTCCCTGGATCCCGCACCTCAGACTAGAGCCAGGAATGTGGCTTACTCTAACATTCACAAAACCCTAGTTTGTTCCCTACAAAATAAAGATGAGGCATGGCAAAGCATGCCTCCAGCCCCAGTATTCAGGAGACTGAGGAGGAAGGCTCAGAAGTTCAGGGCTATCCTCAGCCCTCACTCAGAGTGAACGAGGCCAGCTTGGGATATATGAGATCCTGTCTCCAAAAACGAAAAAAAAAAAAAGGAAAGAAGGGCCACGTGGAGTAAATGTGTCGTCACTGAATCACAAAGGTGTTCCTCAAAGGATGCTTGGTGGATAGGGCAGGAAAACCAGGAACAGATACAAAGCCACCGGCAACGGGGGTGGCTTTGAGACAGAGCGCTATCACTCAGTGGCGCTGGCCTGCACCCAAGGTCGAGCAGGAATTCCTGGCTAACTAGAAAATGTACCAGGTGGGTGGGACACAGAGTACAAAACCTTCCCAGGTTCAACTCTGCCCTCGTCATTACCACCGTTACCTTAAAATCTGGGGAAAAACAAAAAACAAAAAACAAAACGACATGAGACCAGCAGAGCAGGGTGTCTGGAAAATTACATGATGAGTGCATGCCGGACCAGGTCGGTTTACCCTGGTAATGGTGCTGCCGCCACATGAAGACGCTGCTCCAGTGGGACAAGTCGTCAGACACGATGGGCAGCCGGTTCCTCCAGGTCTTCACCACGGTCTTCATGTCGTGGAGGCTGTTGTTCCGGCCCAGGTTGGTCGGCTGCAGGCCTGCATTGATCTGTGCGGCCTCCTGAAGCTCGATGATCTGCTGGGCAGCCTACGGACAGACCAGGGAAGATTCCACAGCTGGGGGCTGGGCTGAGAACTTGCCACCACGCCTAAGAACCCAGGTTTGAGTCTGAGCCCCAGAACCCAAAAGGTGGAAGGAGAAAACTGATTCTGCAAAGTTGTCGTCTGACCTCAAGACTCTGGGCCAAGGTGCATACAAAAATACAAAACAGTCCACAGCAATGAAAGGCTTCCAGAAAGTCTTCTTATGGGTGTTGCCTGGGTTTTCACTACGATTTTTTAGTTGGGAGCTGGCAAGATGGATCTGTGTAAAGGAGCTGACTCCAGGACTGAGGGCTTGACCTGACCTTTGAGATGCGGTAAAGAAGATGCCCTCTGACTGTCACATACATGTAAAGCTAAAGACACTGGGTGTGGCAGTGCACATCTTTGAGCAGTTGCAAGGAAGATGTATGAGTCGAAGGCCAAGCTGAGTTCTATGCCAGCCAAGGTCCCATAGTGAGACCCTGTCTCAGAAAACAAAGCATCCCTGCCTGGGGCACACGCTTTTTATCCCAGCACTTAGATCCCTGAGTTTGAGGAAAGCCTGCCTGGCTACAGAGTGACTTCCAGGATAGTCAGGCTATGCACAGAAAATCTGTCTTGAAAAAACAAACAAAATAAAAAAACAAAAATCAACAACAGAAAGATTTCTTAGCTGTGTGGGTCCCCTACAACTGCCATGACAGCTGGTTGCGAGCCATCCTGTGTGTGCTGGGAACTGAACTTGGGACCTCTGGAGGTGCAGTCAGTGCTCTTGACCGCTGAGCCATCTCTCCAGCCCTAGTAATCATCTCTTTAAATGCGGTAAGGCCCGTCCATACCCAGATACCAACACAGAGTTATCTCACAGTAGTGAGACTGCTCGCTTTCCACTCACATTCCCAGACACTCAGACGTCAGGATACAGTGACACGCTGCATTATACACTACATGGTTTGAATGTACAACTGCACAATAATTCCTGTCTTCACAGTTAACTGTCACTCATGGCTGGCACTTTATCAACCATTAACTGTTTCCAGGCAAAGACAGCTTCTCAGTGATCACAAGGGGGAGCTGCTATGAAGGCCCTGGTCTCAACTGTGTGTGTGTCTGCCTGCCTGTCTGTCTGTCTGTCCTACATGTACGGAATCAAAAGACGTGAGAAAACCCATCAGCCACAGCAGCAGCGACCCTCTCCTGCACTGCAAAGTCTGCCCGTAACTAAAAAATTGAGACTGTTTCAGTCACCTAAATTCAGACACTTACATGTGTGTAAAACGACACATACAGGTCATTTTAGGATACTTTAAAAAAAACTAGAGGTAAGAGGCACACAGAAAAGCACCAAAATGCCAACAAGATACTGGTGGGCAGAGGCGCGGCTTCCCAAGTCCACATTTCTAAGAAGCTGTGCTGCTGTGCCCCGAACCCCTGCTCCCAGGACTCACTGGGATTTTAGTGACCTTAAAGCAACTGCAGGATTTTAAGAGATACTCAGGACTGCATCAGCAGCAGGGAGAACCCAGATTAAATACTAGTAGCTCTGTAAAAAACAAAAAGGACCCCCTCAACACACATTCTGTCCCATGTCCCACACAAGTCTTCCAGTCAAGAAGCCTGTCACTGATGCTGTCATCTGCCCTTTATACCTGCAGAAAGGGAGCCCAAATGAACTACTGCAGCTAGCTCACACTGTAGCCCACATTGTGCTGTATAAAACAGATTTTATACGCACCACGGCAAACCCAACATACTGGTTCAGTGTCAACAGGACTCATTCAAATGCCAGAAACCCTGCTACTGATGCCCAAAGGTGGACATCAGGACACAAGGCACTTGAGTCTTTCAAGGCTGGATAGGACCCATCTCACACTGGTATGGTAAAATCAAAATCACTTGTGATAATGTTTCAGACCCCAAAATACAAAATGCAAAGTCACCCAGTTTTTCTCTGAATGTTCTGACTTAAGAACACTGTCTACTTTCTGAGAATAAATTGCCAGAGAAAAGGATGCGACCAGGGTAGAGAGTCTCCCTTACCAGCTAGCTCATCCATGGACCTCAGCTGCTCTGCAGCTCTAAGGACTCCAGGCTGAGCTCTGGGAGGGAAGGGGCAGTACCTACCTGCAGAAGAGGTGTATGCACATGGGACACCACGTGGGGCAGCCGCCGCCACTCACGGATAGCCAGGCTGCTGGCCATCTCCACCAGGCGCTCAATGAAGCTGAGCTGCTGTTCCTCGGGGTGGCAAATGGCCAGGTACCCTCGGTACATGTTAACCTTCCAAGCCATCTCCTTGGGGCAGCTGACCTCCACCTGCAGTGAGAGACGCCAGGCAGGGTGCTGAAGGCTCACTCCCCACTGTGGCCAATCACAAGTACACAGAGATCCAGCCCGGATAGAAGAGCGGACTTTCAGTAGAGCAGCCAGGAGTTTACACTGCTCTCAGAGAGAAGAGAGACTGGAGCCCTGTCATGGCACCATACACACAGACTCCTCAGGATCAAGTAGGATCACGTCATGTTAAACAACTCACTCACACGGAACATCTCACTCATGCCTAGCACACGCACCGGGAGCCTGCCCCACCAGTGGCTTTCCAGACAACAGCAAACACGGCGGCCCGGACTGCTCTGGGTCCATTCTTCAGTCTTAGTCCTGATGATTCTTCCAACAAAATTGGCCAATGACATCAATTTAATTCTCCCAAATCTCTTCATGGATGTCCTTTGTGGTCAGAGCTAAGGTCTCTTTCCCTAGTGCTCATTTCCAAGCAAAGCGGAGTGACAGAGGACAGAGATGGCTTAGGGCAGTGCTTCTCCGTCTTCCTGACGCTGAGACCCTTTCATGCAGCTCCTCATGTGTGCTCACCCCAACCATAAAACTGTTCCCCTTGCCACTTCATACCTGTCATTTCGCTACTGTTAGGACTCATAATGCAAGTATCTGTACTGCCCAGTGGTCTTAAGTGATCCTTTGGTGAAAGGGTTGTCTGACCCCCAAGAGGGTCTCAACCCATAAGTGAGAACCATTGGCTTAGCGGGTCAGGGACACTCGTTGCTCTTGCAGAGAACCCAAGTTTTAACATCTACAACAGACAGCTCTAGGGGATCTAATGCCCTCTTCTGGCTTCTGCAGGTACTATACTACTTATACATAACAGACACACACACACACACACACACACACACACACACACACACACACACACACTGAATGCTCATCTACTACCAAACTTACTCACACACAGGAAAGATCTTCGATCCCAGTGACAACACGGTAGGGGTCTCACCTGCACCAGCGCCTCCTTCATGGCGGTCCAGTTGGACACCCTCCACGCACACTCCAGGACAAGGTAAGGGTTTATGTGTCCCTTAGACTGGCCAAACTCAGTCAGGGCTTCCCACTGGTTCAGCTCCTTGGAGCACCTAGGAGGCCAGGGTTAGGAGCAAAGCTCAATCAGGACAACACTGACAGACTGAGAGAGGCAAAGAAGGGTTCTAAGACAGCGTCACTACAGAAAGAGGGTGCTGGAGGACTGACTGCTGTGGGACAACAGTACCTCCTCCAGGAAGCCTGCCTGCCTGCCTGCCCTGGGACCACAGCTCAGCAGAGCTCTAGGTCCTGAGGGGAGGCAGGAGTGATTCATTTCATCGACAGCATATTTAATTACATGAGACATTTAATGTTTTCTCAGATTTTGTAGCAACCAACCCTTTGAAAAATACTCAGGAGAAATCCACAGACATGTTCTATTGGTTCTTTAATTCATTCATAATAAATTAACCCTGACTGGGTCTCACTATACAGACCACACCGGTCTCAAACTCAAGATCTGCCTGCCTCTGTGTCTAGCGTGCTGGGATTAAAGGCAAGTGCCACCACGCCCAACACTTCCATGGACTTCTACACCAGTGGCTATGAGTCACACAACTGAATCTGATGGTGGCCAGCAACTAAAAGGTTCTAGATACACAGCAAGCACACATGCTTCTGCCAGCACTTGCCATGCCCAATTACATAGTTTACACTAGCCTCGTGCCCACTATCAGGATCCTTATGCCCCTATGCCATGAGCTGCCCGTGGATGTTGCCAGAGACACCTCAGTTCAGAGTCCAGACAGACGACTGTGCGGTGACTGCAGTGCTTTATTGCACATACAGTTTTCTGACTAAGAGAAAATAGCCTAATAATGAAAAACAAAGACCTTAGTGTTCTCTTGCTATTATTCCTCAGCACATTCATATCAAACCAGTGTATCTCTCTGAACTGTGTTGTGTTAGAATGCTTCCTTTTAAGAACTGGTATTTTGGCCAGATAATGTTGGCACACAGAGGCAAACGGACCTCTGTGAGTTCGAGGCCAACCTGGTCTACAGAGCCATTTCTAGGATAGCCAAGGCTACACAAAGAAATCCTGTCTTGAAAAACCAAACCAAGGGCTGGCGAGATGGCTCAGCGGGTAAGAGTACTGACTGCTCTTCTGAAGGTCCTGTGTTCGGAACCACATGGTGGCTCACAACCACCCTTAATGAGATCTGATACTCTCTTTTGGTGTGTCTGAAGTCAGGTACAGTGTACTTATGTATAATAATAAGTAAATCTTTGGGCCAGAGCAGGGCCGACTGGAGCAAGTGGGGTCAACTAGAACAAGCAGAGGTCCTAAAAATTTCAATTCCCAACAACCACATGAAGGCTCACAACCATCTGTACAGTTACAGTGTACTCACATACATAAATGAATAAATCTTAAACAAACAAACAAACAAAAAACCCAAGCCAAACAAACAAAAACCAAACAAACCCATCAAACTGCTGGTAAGATGTCTATATGGTAAAGATGCTTGCCACTAAGCCTGAGACACATGCAAACAAATACATGTTATTTGAATTATGTATGTATGTATGTATGTATGTATGTATGTATGTATGTATGTATGTTTTTTTCGAGATAGAATTTCTCTGTATAGCCCTGGCTGTCCTGGAACTCACTTTGTTGACCAGGCTGGCCTCGAACTCAGAAATTGCCTGCCTCTGCCTCCCAAGTGCTGGGATTAAAGACATGCACCACCACTGCCCGGATGTTATTTGGATATTTTAAAAAATGTATTAAAAAGTCCCAGCAAGCTCTGGTGGGACTTGGCTCACCTAATCCAGTGGTCCTCCCAGAGCTGGTACTCAGGGAAAATGGCAGGCGAGGCATTACTGCGCTCATGCTCTTTCTTCGCCTTGTCCATTGCCTTTTCGTAGGATTCTTGGGCCTGAAAAGGTTAACGATGGCATCAGACTACTGAGAAACAGCGTTTGCCTTGTATTCTCTCATCTGTCTGGAGCAAGCTAGACAGGAATATTTCCTTCTCATCCAAGGCTACCTGACACCTACAGCTCATCTTTTAGAGAACAGAGGAGAATATATCCCTCACAAGAGTGAGAAGGCCACAGGCCGTGCAAATATGTCCAGCTCTGGGCCCAGATTTATCCTGTAAGCAGAACCTGTGCCCCACAGGAAGCAGGGGGCTGAGGACTGACAGCCAAGCACTGAATGTATCTACACACTATTTCCAAAAGAGCCAGGGTTGGCAGGTAAGAGCGTCCATGCCAGTTTCTGATGGTACAAGACTGAGGTAAAGATGTCTGCAGGGAAAGGCTTCAGAGCCTGAGTCTGAGCCCTAAGCCCAGGTAAAGGCGGAAGGAAATGCGCGTCACACGTGTTCATACATGAACACACTCCTACACATGGGGCTTAAGAGTTTAAACCGTGTAAGACAAGGCTTCCAAGGGTCTTCATAAGCACACACCACAGCGTGGCTGGGGTACAGGACGCTTACTGAGCCTACTCAAGTCCTGGGTTTCATTTCAAGGACTTTACCAAATGACACCACTCACTGTAACGTAAGCATGGGACATCCCATCATGCACATCACCCACAAGTGAGAGCTACCAGCCATCACCCGGAGGCATTGCTGCCGGCCATCACCTGCTCAAAGAAACCGTGCTGCTCATAAGCAATGGCGGTGGCAGTCTCCGAGAATTTGCATCGCTTCTGCCACAGGCCGGCCCACATGTCCTCTTCTTGTAACAGAGAGTAAAGTTCAGCGAGGGAATCCAGGATCTCCTGAAAGAAATCACGGTTTCTGAGCGCTCGGGTGAGTCGCCTGCCTATGGAGTTGTGATTTAACGCTCTGAGAAGATTATTCAAAGTTAGTGAGGATGGTCACCTGCTGAGGCGGTGTTATGCTCTCCTGCTCATAAAACTCGGTTGTCTGCTTTGGTTTGATGGGCAGACTCAGCCCCTTCTCAAAGGCCTGGTGCTCCAGCATCAACGTGGAACGGAACCAGAGGTTATGAGTCTTTCCCAGGTACTTCAGCACACAGGGTCGCATGGGGATGGGTGGGACGCACTGGGACATGGCTTCCACAAAGCAGTTCAATGCGCTGGGCTGACAGTCTCGCTGAACCTGATGACTGCCGCTGCACAGGAAAGGGCTGATCTCCCCCGCCAGAGCCTAGAACCAAAGACTGAGCTGTTTCAAAGCCTGAACCCAGGAGTGCTACTTCACACCTGCAATTCTACTCAGCACTTCGGAAGTCCAGGCAGGAGGATGGCAAGTTTAAAGCCAGCCTGAGCTAGGAGATGAGCTTGTGGCTAATCTGGGGTATATACCGAGACCCTGTCTCAAACACAAATAAGAAGACTGGCCCCCCTCTCCCTCGTCATTTGGTAGCACCAGGATAATTGGTCCTTGGGTGAGAATGGGCAGTTTTATCATGCTCTGCAACTTAGAACTATATTTATTCTGGATCATCAAAAGCTAAAACTGCATTCTCCTAAAACAGGCTTTTAAGATTTGACTCACATGCTGCTGTCTGTCAGAGAGGATTTTCCACAGCCTCGGGAAAAGCTGGACCCAGGTCTTCTCGGCCAATGTTGTGGAAATGTGGCAGAGCTGAACGAAGGCGCTGAGCAGTGCCCCAGTCTGCGGGCAAAAGAGGGTGAGTTCAAATAGCAGGATATGCCGCCTGCATCCCCACTCCTAAGGACACCAAGGCCACAGCTGAGGCAGCCCCACCTACAGAAGGCCTTTGAGTTTGGGAACAGAGCCACAGCCCTCCTGTTGAGCAGCAATGGCAGCGTGCAAGGAGGTACATGAGGATGCTGAGTCAGCTCCCTCAGCACGCCACTCACCCAGGACAGCACCAGCCACTCACATGTAAGTTCAGAGACTGACTACTTAACACAGAACTCCAGCTTGGTTCCCAAGAAAGTGTAATACAGAAATTACTGACAAGTGACTGATTTTTCTTCCTTCTAGACCCTGACATAAACAGCACTGTGTGACACTCCTCAAAAGTGGCTGGGTGCATGCGGTGGCTTGAATAGGTTTGGCCTCCACAGGCCCATTCACGTGTGGCCTTGCTGGAGTGGGTGTGGCCTTGTTGGAGGAAGTGTTTAACTGTGGAGGCAGGCCTTGAGGTTTCACTGAGCTCTATCTCTGTTCAATGTGAAAAACAGTCCCCTCCTGACTGCTTTCAGATCCTCAGCTCTCAGTGCCTTCTCCAGCACCATGCCTGCCTGCATGCTGCCATGCTTCCTGCTATGGTGACAGTGGACTAAACTTCTGAAACTCTAAGACAGCCTCAATTAAATGTTTACCTTTTAAGAGTTGCCTTGGTCATGGTGTCTCTTCACAGCAATAAATCCCAAACTGACAGTGCACAAAGCCTTAACTGATCAGAGTGTCAAAATTCAATAATGCCACTACCCATGGTTACCAGTGTCTATGGGAGCCACAGCTCCTATCTGAGAAAATTGAGGAGACTGCCAACAGCAGGCATGAGGGGAGGCTCTCCCGACAGAGCCAGCCTGCCTTCACACTTTACTACGCCTCCTGATTTGAGGGCCTTGATCAATAACCTAGGGTTACTGTTCATCACTGCATTACTAAATGTTTTTTTAGGGCTGGAGAGACGGCTCTCCAGTTAAGAGCATTGGCTGCTCTTCCAGAGGTCCTGAGTTCAATTCCCAGCAACCACATGGTGGCTCTCAACCATCTGTAATGGGATCCAATGCCCTCTTCTGGTGTGTCTGAAGATAGCAAAAGTGTACTCACATAAATAAAATAAATAAATCTTAAAAAAACAAAAACAAAAAAACCCAAAGTGTTTTTTACCATTTCCACAGGACATTAGGTACTGGAGACGACAACTTCTCTAGTTTCCCTTTGGAGCTCTGTCCCTGCTTTCTTGGTTATATTAAATGTGGCTCCAGACTCCCCCAGAACCACAGCCAGACACTGTATGGTTTCAACTGGGATAGGAAGGAAAACTGGCGAGAAAACTAATACTGGTGTGGAAAACCCTGTTTTGAAATGTGAAATAATAAAGAAAACTGCTGTGGGCAGAAGATGTTCACTTCCCAATTGCGCACAGACCTTCACCTCCCGGAGCGTGTCGAGGAACTTGTCGTGTCTGTTGGTGAGCATGTGCAGCTGGTTCCCAATGTCCTTCTCAGAAAGCTCTTTGGTCTTGGGTGTGCTGGTCTGATCGCCAGGAGCCAGCTCAATGTCAATCTCTACGTCCTGAGCAAAGCACAGAGGATGCAGGAGGTCACGGAGTTCATGAACCCAACACACACAGCTCCTACGGCCCACTGCCTCCTCTAAAGAGATTTTAATTATGTGTCCATGTGAGTATCTGTGGGGAACGGGCACCCGAGAGGCTGGGAGCCACCCACTGCTGCTGATCCCAGACCGACTCCTGGGCCTGCACATGGAGGGTCCTCTGTGAGGACCATGTCTCCACCTCCCCACTTCTGACAAGTGCCCAAGCTGCTCTCCTCATTTTCTAGAGGCTTTTCCCAGAGCATGCGCGATCACCCCCACCTAACCATGCAAAAGCTTCAAATGACTTCTAAAGTGCCCACAGGAAGCTCAAACTTGGTGGTTCTATTAGAGCATTCAGACTAAAATTTGGGGTCTCAGATTCAAAACAAAACAGAGCAAAGTAAAACAAAAACCAAACTGAATTTTCAAAATCCAAAAACACCCAAAATGTGCACGATATGTATTTCTAAGCATTTCAGAAGAATGAATATATGAAGAATATTGCTTTATTTAAATACTCTTCAATTAAAATCCATAGACAAGAGCCAGCGCACTCCATCCAGAACTGTTGCAGGGTATCCAATTACACTGTGACCCTCAATACTGGGTTATCTACTGGAAAACCCTGCTTCTAGTTGTGGTGTGGCTCAGCCTTATTAGCGCATACTTTAATGCCCCTGGCTGGAATAGACACGCCCTCAGTGGAGGCTGTAATCCCCAACGATGAAGGTAGAGTTGGTCTATAGCAGGAAGCCCCATGTTTGAAAGTGTTATCTACTTGAATGGCAAAGTGACAAATCAGAAAGATCTGACAGAATAGGATGTGCCCGACTCTCACAAGACCAGAGGAGATGGAAGCCACTTTAGGCAGAAGGTGCAGAGTGGGAGAAAGAGGAAGCTGCTTTACCGAGGCAGTTATAGAGAGAGAGGTTGCAGAGAGAACAAGCCAGACACGGGTGAAGACAGAATGAGCCAGAGAATGAGAAGGAGCCAGAAGATTAGAGCAATTGACAGAATTAGTATGAGGCCAAGCACAGCAACCCAGGAGAAGCTGACAAGCCAGATTGAATCAGTCGGCTTGGAGAGGAGTTTGAGCCAGAACAACTGAGTTGACCAGCCAGCCAGAGCTCAGAAAGAACAAGATAGTGAGCTTATTCAGCAGTAAGTCTCAGAGGCTGAAAACACTCGAGGCCTAGATCTGATTGTAAGGAGCGCAGAAGCTCCCAGGACCAGCCACGGCGAGCAAACAACGACTTCAGGCAAGCAAACATTACTTTTTACAGAGCTGAGCCAGCATAGGGAAATGTGCTTGACCTTGGCTTCCTGTCGGGACAGCATGGTACTCTGGCTCACATGTGCCTCGTTACCCCCCTGCACCCCTGCATCGCTGCACCCCTGCATCGCTGCACCCCTGCATCGCTCTCACACAACTGTGGAGGATGACCATTTGCTCCTGTGTTTGAATTGTAGGAAGCGAAATAAACTTCAGGAGCAGCCTTGCTCCGTCACATCAGTGCTGCTGTGTCACTGTATAGGACATGTCTGGGTTAGCGTTTCCTACTCTCAAGTTTCTAGAAAGTCACAGTCAACACGGACATTAGGAAACTACCTCTGAAAGCCAACAATTCCTGAAAGGCCTCAGGTCACCTTACTACCTCCTACGCTGCCCTGAAGGAGTAGTCACCAAGGATGGCTACCGATGTCACTCACAATAGCACAGAAAGACCTAACAGATGACCTGAATAACACCGCCTTCTTAACTGAATTGTGCTGGGATCAAGTCCAGCGTCTTCACATGTGCTAGGCAAGTGCTCTACCAACCAAGCCATAGCCCTAACCCCCACTGTTGCTAAGTGACTTCTTTCTAAAACCCATACCCACACCAGTGGCCTAAGGAGTGCCAGCATGCGCGCTCCCACGAGAAGAATGGAGAGAGGAGAGCTATGAGGGCTAAGGGGGGCAGTGGCTTCTTCCCAGATGCACTTTTGGCTCCACATGGCCCACCCAGGCATGTGGCCATACACGAGGCTCCCGGGAGGCTGGGAGGGCTCAGCCCGGGGTCCTGGGTGATGCTTACCACTTCCAGTCCAAGTACAGCATCACAGCAGGGAAAACCTCAAAATAAATTCCTCTGTTTTAACCAGAGTTGGCTGGGCATGCCAAATGAGATGCTTTTCGATTTTAGTGGCAAGAAAGTCAAGACGAAGGGGCCACTCTTAGGTTTGGGGTGGAAACAAGTCCAACTGAAAACCAATGGCAACTGTCTCCAGGCAGCCATAGTCTTACCTCTTCTTTAGACTCACTGTTCTCTCGTTCCCGAGGTTCCTGCTTGACGTGCGTGACCATGGCAAAGGCAGCTCGGTCATGGCTGTCGGCCAGGTTGATGACGTTGGTAATGGACGGGAGCATGGCTCCCTGGCAGCTGGTACCAATGGCAGTGCTCTTCTCACACACGGCCAGGAGGAGCTGGAGAGGATCATGGGGAAAGACCAGTTTAACACCAACACCTGGTACTGGGAGGGGCACCCGAACATCAGAGCAGCAGCTCACACAGACAACCCAGGTCCACATCTCGGGTCACAGTGCCCCCCACCCAGTGCAGGTTAGCTGCAGGCCTGAACTTGCCCCCCAATAGCCCAACTTCCTCTGGTTTAGCATCAGCAGCCTTCTCTCTGCCCCAGAGACCTTATGCTTCACCTCCTCTACTCTCCTTTCCTCTCACAACCTGCAGCACAGCCCGAGACCCAGCCCAGGAGCCTCCTGGACCATCTTTAGACCCACTCTTTCAAAACATCTTTTTCTACACAGCTAACCCCATGACTCCCCTCACTCCCTGAACCCCTCAAAGACTTCTCAAAGTCTCAGAGAAACAGTCTACATGGTTAGGGTGAGAGGACAAAAAAAAAATCTTTGATGTGACACCAGCCCCCGACTGCCTATGAAATCCCCTGGTGTTCTCAGCACTCCAGACACTACAGGGCCCCTTGCTCATGGTGCCCCCACACACTGAGGGAAACACAAAACAAAACAGTCCTTCCCATGAGAGCCAGGACAAGCTCAGTGTCACTAAGTCCGGGACACAGTCCCTTCCTCGCATCAGAGAGCATGCCGCCACAGTTGTGGCCAAGGTGAAACCTAGTTTCCCTCATTCTAGGTAAGCAGGTAGGAATCTCCTAAGCACTAGAACCCTGACAAAGCAGCAATGCCCACTGTCTGAAGCCCACAAGTAACACTGGCCCATGAGTTGTCTGACCCATCATCCCCACCCTCATCCCTCCTCTACAGTCCTCTCAAGGAAACACCAAGGCCTCTGCAGGCTG
Organism: Mus caroli; assembly: GCF_978045245.1. Lineage (NCBI taxonomy): Eukaryota > Metazoa > Chordata > Mammalia > Rodentia > Muridae > Mus > Mus caroli. Next base: position 149,329,020 of record NW_028227259.1, on the reverse strand, counting down.
GACTGGACAGACAACATCACCTGCCTGCTACCCACCCCAGCACCCAAATCCTCACACTAAGGAACCCAAAGCGACAGTGCGGCAAGCTACAGGCCCAGCTCTTCCACAACCAAGGAGATGACAGTCGGTGTCCACTCAGTTTTCTAGGTAGATGGAATTTAAAGATGCTTCCTTGCAGCTTTCTGAAAAGGGCTCTAATTAGCAAGGGAGGGAATTGCTTGTTCCCCTGTAACAGAATAGGAACAGGTACATCATGGGTCCTTCTACACCTCCTCGAGTGGGAGAGTGGGAAGTGGATTGCTGAGAGCGGCCCCCATCGGCTCACTCACATGTAAGAATGCTGTGTCCATTCCGTCAGTGGAATTGTCTGGGAAGGATTAAAAGGTGTGGCCTTGGGGCTGGAGAGATGGCTCAGTGGTTAAGAGCACTGACTGCTCTTTCAGAGGTCCTGAGTTCAATTCCCAGCAACCACATGGTGGCTCACATCACCTGCAATAGTATCTGATGCCCTCTTCTGGTGTCTGAAGACAGCAACACTGTATTTATATACAAATAAATAAATAAATAAATAAATAAATAAATAAATAAATAAAGGTGTGGACTTGCTGGAGGAGGCATGTCACTGGGAATGGGCTTTCAGGTTTCCAAAGGCTTTTGCCATTCCCAGTGTGCTCTAAGCCTTGTGGTTTGAGATATGTGAGCTCTCAGCTGTTCCTACTGCCATGCCTTAGCTGCACCATTCTGTACTGAAACCCTCTGAAACCATAAACCCAATCAAATGCTTTCTTTCATAAGTTGCCATGGTCATGGTTTTATCATAATAGAAAGGTGATCAATTCACAGATTATCTGCTGCCTTCTGTGCCCCCTTAGAAAGCCCCAGGCTCTCCCAGACACAGAGGTCGAGTTCACCTGCCCTACCTCAATGCACTGCTTGATCCAGAAATGGCTCCCCATAGCTTCCCAATTCTGGGAACAGGTGACATACAGCAGGCGTTCATAGACGCGCCGTTTCATAGAGTTGTCAAAAACCTCAAAAAACTTGGCCCTGATCAATGGTTGGGCACAACGCAGTCCAGAGAGAAAGGCAGGCTCAAGCTTTGCCGTCAGCTCACTGCCCGAAAGTGCCTCATCCCTGTAATGAGAAAGAAAAGGCAGGAGAAGAGCCAGATGACCACCCGAATCAGTGGTCAAGATGATGTGCACCAGCCCCCTCCCCGCCCCCAGTCAAGTCCGTTGTAACACCAAGGGTGTGCTTCCACCATGAAGGCTTAAGCAGCATTTCTGCAAGGGCTCAAAATGCTATCAAGGGTGTTAGAGATGGATCAATGGCTGAGACCAGCAGCTACATTTCTAGAGGACTTGGGTTCGATTCCCAGAGCCCACATGGTAACTCACAACCCTGTATAACTCCAATTCCAGGGGATCTGACGCTCTCTGCTGGCGTCCATGGACACTGCATACACAAACACACACACACACACACACACACACATACATACACACACACACACACAGAAAAAAACATCTATACACATACAATAAATCTTAAAGACAAAGGAATGCCAGTAAGGTATGTTACCTTAATACCAAAATGAGTACCCAATGTAGACAGAAGAGGAGGAAAGTCACTGAGCCAGTGACCACAGGCAATGTGACCAGTGTGCAACTAATTACCTGTACACATAGTTAACAAGGTCCAAAAACTGGGCATTTAGTTCAAGGTCTTCTGGAAAGCGTTTCTCTATGTAAGTCATCATTTTCACAAGCAAGATTGACTTCTCCCGGAGTGTAGGTGTCTATAAAGTTGGTTTCCCCAAAGAAAGTATCAATTACTTCTACTTGAAAAAACATAAACCCAAAAGAATTTCACAGCCATCTGCCTACTCTCCAAGTTCCTGTTATTTTACCAATAACACAACTTTGACCTGGCTGACTCACAGCTGACTCCTGGGAAACAAGTCAGAGGTGCCCAAGCAGCCTTACATGACAGTCCCTTACCTACAGCAGTACTTCATAGCTCTCACCATTAAAGAATAAACATGCAAGGTTCATGTAACACTTTAACCAAAGAAGCGCCACTGTGAGAAGTCTAGCAGGTTAGTTCACTTGCCTGGCTCACCTCAGTGGCCCAGTAAACACCTCATCAAGCAAGGTTACATGGGCATGATAACGCAGTCTCTTGTTCCCCATGTTTCAGAAGGAAGACTACTCCTGGGTTCCAGACCTTCCCGCCAGCTCACCTGATTGGCTGCCATCGGGGAATTATTCTTAACCCATTCTTCCACAATCTTCACCACAGCTCGGAGGATCTTGGCATCTGGGGACTTCTCAATGAGGGAGGTCAAGATGGTCTGGATGAAGTTCTTCCGCATCTCCATGCTCATCACCGCCAGACGAGTCTTCACAAGATCCAGGCTCAGCATCACCAGCTCGCTTGTTCCAGCTGTGCCGAGGAAGAACAAATACATGTGTCTGACCCTACAGATGCATTCAAAGGAGCTGCTGTCTGCAGAAAACAGCCACAAGAGCTTCCATGCTAAGCCTTTCTCCAGAAACTGGCATGCTGGGATTTGACGCCATCCTACTTCCTATGGCGGCTCCTGGCAAAGAGCCCTCCGGCAGCTTCAGCCATAGGAAAGGGGGATGACAAGAGCTGGTGGGACCTATACAGGGCACTTGGGTCCCCGGGAAACCCTCAGCAGCCATGGAAAATACAACACCCTGCGACTCCCCAACTCTCCTGTCAGGAGGAGCCTTGGCTCTGCTCTGGAAGCTGGCATAATTCTTCAGAAACAACGACTCGGATAAGTCAGTGGTGAAGGCTCACATCACATCTCCATTTTCAACTGCTTCTCATTCTTATACTCACAATTTTTAAACTGAATGTTTGCCTGAGCAGCGTTTTGAAATTAAACCTCTGTCACAAGAGCAAATCAACAGAACTTCATATTAACCCAAGTTCACGGCAATGTCCAAACACAGAGCCCGCAATGACAAGATGACCCACAAAGACATCTTGCAGGTAGAGAAAGAGCAGCAGCCCTGGGCTGTCACCTGCGGTTGCTTCGGTGCTCCCGGATGCTGTCTGTGGATTTAGATGCTCTCGGACCATCTTCTGTAGGGAGCGCATGAAGACAGAGATGAGCCTGTCAATGTAGCTTGGGTTGTTGCAACAGGCTGACTTGAGGATCATAAGTGTTCCTGCAGAGCAGGAATAGCAGTTATTTTACAAAGAAATAACTGTGCTGGAGAGACAGTTCAGCCAGTGTGGTGCTTGCCTAGCTAACCCAAGGACCCAAGCCTGATCCCCAAAACTCAGATGGGATGGCATACAATGTCTGAGTGTCTGCCAAGAATTGGTCTTTCACTAGGAATGTCTTCAACGTATCTTGACCCTGACAGAACATGAACTCTACTCCTGGGTTATATGACAGGCCCATCAGAGGGCATCTGCCATTTGTACAGGCCACCATCGTGGGTGTGGACAATTCAGGCTGCCCTTGTTAAAGTCTGTTTCTGTATAGCAGCCATGGCACAGCCAGCCGGATTTTAACCCAGATAATTGATCCATGATGAAAATGAGATGTGCCCTACTGTGCTGTCCTCTAACAGTGTCAGAGCTGAGTCCACCAGACAAGGAGAACCTTGGCACAGCCAGCTCCCTCAGTACCCACCACTGTGGGCTACCCTAGCCTGCTGTTACCCACAGAGGAGGAAGACAGGGCCCATGGGGTCAGCTCTTCTCTGAGCACCGTGGAGAATGAATACAACAGAGATGTTCCTTTATCCTAGGATGGGGGCCACAACATCCAAGAGAGCCACCTTGACACCACAAAAGCCAATCAGCTGGCTCTCGAGCAGCCAGGTGTGAACAGGGTGACAGCCTAATTAAACCAAACACACTTGGGCCCTGAGTTGCAGTGAGCAAACAATCAGCTTTGGAAAGCAAGGGTTTTTTACAAAATTACTAGCAGAATGATTGAGATTGCGGTTAGACAGCAGCACTTTCACAACCAGGGTGACTTATGTATGTTCCTATGTATAGAAAACAATACATAGGCGCTGAGAGTTCAACAGTCTTCTTGTAGAAGACTTGCTTTGGTTTCCAGAATCGCTGCTGAACAAGTGTCCCTTCTTACTATAGGGGAATACTGACGCCTCTGGCCTCCATGGGTACCCTGTAGGCACATGCACACATGCACACACATGGGGAATCAAACAGTCAGTCGGGGTGGTGGTGCATGCTTTTCATGCTAGCACTCAGGAGGCAGAGGCTAGCCTGGTCTACAGAGCAAGTTCCAGGACAGTTAAGGCTACAAAGAGAAACCCTGTCTTGGAGAAAAAAACAAAACAAAACAACAAAAGCCCACTGAATAAAAAAGAAAATTATATACCCCAAACTATTATTATTTATTACGAGAGGCTTATAAATAACTGTCATTTCCCAAGTTTTACACGAGAATGTAATATGGGAGTGGAAAAATGTATGAGACCAACCCAATTCTGAGCCTAAATGTGAACTAGTGTGAGAAGGGGCTAGGCGCCTCTTAACTTGGACTTCAGGGTACCTGGGGCGGTTATCCAGCTGCTGGTCATCTAGCTGACTGACGAGTGGACATGACCCAGGGGCAGCAATTCCCTGACCAGTGCACGGGCAACTCCCTTCAAACCAAGTCTGCACTGGGGCTGAGCAAAAGACTCAGAGAATTCTTTCTGGACAAATGATAGACAGAATACCAAACTCCAAGAAAACAGCCCATCAGCCTGAAGGGCCTGGCAGGCTTTCCCATGATCGCTGTCCAGTGAGCAGGGACCACAGCCCAAGCAAGCCACTTCTGGGGAACCACACAGGTGCTCACCGAAGAGCTGGGAGGGGTTGGCGCTGGTGGCCTTCTCGTAGTTAGTGAGGCCTTCGTAGATGACCTTCCCCACGGCTGCATAGAGGCACTCCAGCTCCTCATACTTGGAGGCCACGCTTGACGTGCCTGAAACACAGGGCAGGGAGCTGGGTTAGCAGCTGCAGGCTGTGGAGCGCGCAGCTGTGCCTTTCCTCCCACCACAGGACAGTCGCACATCATCTTTGGATTGGCTGTTTGACACCATTAAGGGCATCTCTAAGCACACTGCATCAGAACATGAACAATCTCAGGCTGCTTGGTGTGTCACTGTAACCTAACTTCCTCTCCATGGACACCTGAAAGGAGACCATCCAGCCGATGAGACACAAAACACTGCAGTACCATTTCGTTTTCAAGTCAAACAACGTTTTAAAAGAGAGACGGAGGGGCTGGTTATGGTGGTGCATGTCTTTAATCCAGCACGCAGGAGCCATAAATAGGCAGATGTCTGAGAGTTCAGAACTAGCCTGAGTTACATATTGAGATCCTGTCTTAAAAACAAAACAAAAAGCCAGGCGTGGTGGAGCATGCCTTTGATCCCAGCACTTGGGAGGCAGAGGCAGAGGCAGGCGGATTTCTGAGTTCGAGGCCAGCCTGGTCTACAAAGTGAGTTCCAGGACAGCCAGGGCTACACAGAGAAACCCTGACTCGAAAAACCAAACCAAACCAAACCAAACCAAAGAAATAAATAAGGTTGGGGAGGGGACCTTAGTGACACTGTAAGGGGAAAATGTAACTAAGGACTTCAGACCGAGTCCTCCCAAGGAGCAATCCCTGGCAAAGGTCACTTACTCGGCTCTGTAGGGAAAATGCTCATGAGGCGAGAGAGGAGGCTGTGCACAGCTCGCAGCACCTTGGTGTTCCCACATGTCATGCAGGCTGCGATGCCCCGCTGCAGGGGCTTGAAGCTACTGAGGATGGCTGGAGACTGCAGCACAGTTAGCAAGAAGTTCAGGACTTCCAACCCTGTGCAGATATTCCCATAGTTCACCTGGTTAGGCTGCTCCTGGGAAGGGAAAGCAGGCCACTCTCAGGTACAAGGAGTAGAGACGCAAATCCAAAGAGTTCTGAAACCAGAGGTCATCCAGTATTTGGAAGGCAGCACAGCTGACCAATCATGTGGCCACCACGCAGAGTGCGACTTTTATAAGACTGAGCTAAGCTCTTTAAAAGGCCACTAAGACTTTAGTGACCAACCTTAAACGTCACTTAAATCACTGCAATCTGGACAAAAATGGAAGGGTATGGTAATGCAAAATGCCATTCTTGGTCTACTTCCTTAAAATACAAAAATCCATACCAAGAGGAATGTTTTTTAATTTGCATCATTTAATCAACGTACCAGATGATGATATTGTTAAAAATAAAAATGTTTGTACAAAGCATAGCCACAGCTTCCAGAAACTTCCGTTTCTGTGGTTTACACACATTATGTATATTTTGGAGCGAGGTCAGGTCCCAGCAGTTATGAATGGCAGCAGTGGTGTACATGAGGTGAACTGTAACAGCTAGCCAGCTGACAGGAAAACACTGCCTTTCCACAAGGGCAATGAGGAAATGGGACAACCAGCAAAACTATAAAGACCAGGCCTTTGGTTTGCAGCAGGAGCCCCCCAACCCCCACCCCCAGGTCCCTTTCCCCTCCACCTCCACCCCAAAGTCGTCTTTCAAACCTCTGACAATGGATTTCTTCCTTGTGGTCTCAAACAGCAGGTATCTACACTATGCTTTTTGAAGGCCAAGAGTAAAATCTTTCAAATTCCATAAGCAACTAGACAGGGGAAACCTGGGATGGCAGTGACAAGAGACTAGGTGTTTGCTGCCACCAGAACCCAAGGACAAAGGTTTTCAGGTAAACAACACACAGAAACGACCAGGAAAGACAGCAACCTCACATCACCTGCTTGCCCCAGCCTACTGCAGGGCTCAGTAAGTTACTAAGTTACTAAGCCATTGAAAAGAATGCTTTGCCTGCAGTGGTGGCCCATGCCTGTAATCCCAGCACTCGGGAGGCAGAGGCAGAGGCAGAGGCAGGTGGATTTCTGAGTTTAAGGCCAGCCTGGTCTACAGAGTGAGTTCTAGGACAGCCAGGACTACAGAGAGAAACCCTGTCTTGAAAAACCAAAAAAAAAAAAGAAAGAAAGAAAGAAAAGAAAAGAATGCTTTACAAATCCTAACTCATTGTGAAGAGTAATTCTATCAATCACAACAGCTTATACCAAGCTAGCTAGGTCAAGGGAAGAAAGAAATGCATTTGAACTATGACAGACACAGGTAACCTAGTCTAAGCTCTCTGGGCCGACTGAAAACTTGAACTTTAAAGTCAAGTTCAGCGAGCCAGAAGACAGAGTGGAAGAGGCCACAGAGTGGGCACAGACGTGCGGAGCTTGGGTTTGAGACTCAGGCTCAGACCAGAGCCAGGTGATAGCATCAACCAACAGCCTACACACCTACCACGGTCATCAGCAGCTTGTCAAACCACTGCAGTTTGAGCTCGGACTTGCACCACATATCTGGCCGTAGAGCGGTCTTGAGAAGATTCACACAGCGGCGAGAGAGCACCTCCCCAGGCGACCCTGCCGTGTTGGTGTTGTCGTTCACCTGCAAGTGCGCCAGTCAGGTGGTCACTGAACACGCTTACAGGAACAGAAGAACAGGACGCGGTTTCCCAAACGTCCCCGCACACTGCTCAGCACTCTGCCTCCCATGCATCCTCCCCATTCCCCTGCAGCAGGTGCCTGTGGTAGTGAGAACAGGGCCTGCTTCCCAGAGACGGACACCTGCACAAAGACCCCACACGTGAGACCCCCATGCATTGCAAGAAAACAAGGGCTCTGGCGGCCCGAAGGATTCTTTGAAAGTCTTAGCAATCTCCAGTACTCCACAAAACAATATTTTGTTTGACAGCTTTAAGGATTGAAGAACCCACCCCAAATTAAAAAGAAAAATGAATTTTTCTGAGATTCTGCAGGTCGCTAGGCAGCTCTGTCATGCATTCTCATACCTGGCAAGCCACTCGAATGAGGAAGTTCACCACAGTGTCTGTGTGCTGCTTGTCAATGGGCTTGGCAAGAAGAGAGTCAGCTCCTGGCAGGGACTGGCTCCTCCCGAACACCTAGGAAAAGCCACAGCCAGCATCTCCTATGGGGACTCATCCTGACCTGAGAGCAGACAAGTGCCGCCACCTCCCAGGCTATGGACATGAAGGACTCCAGAGGCGGGGGATGCCTGCCTTGTGAAGCACACAGAGCTGGCAGGGGCACATGACTTAGTGCACAAACTAGCAGTGAGAAGTGACAGCCCATGTGACAAAGAGGGAACGTGGCAGGTAAAGATGGCGGTGTCTGAGAAGAAGCCAGTGGCAAGGGAACGGGAGAGCCAGGAGGCTGAGTGTAGAGGAGGCCTGGGTAGGGGAGTGAAAGGAGCCGTGAGCCAACAGCAGGGCTCTGGCAGGACAGACCACCGACTTCAAATGATTAAACACTCATGAGGTAGTTATAAAAGCAGCAGAGGTCCGACACAGCCTTCGCCGAGCTTCCTCTAACTTAAGGGAGGAGAGGCTTTTGGTACTCTGCTGTGAGAGGTGTTATGAGCGGTGACAGGAGCTGCACAAAGAAATCTGGAGTAAAGGTGAAGGATGCTTAGGGAGAAGTAAATGGGAAAGGCAGAGATGGGTCCAGGTTTCCACTTGGAGTCCTGAGCACCTGTAGGGACATCTAAACAGACAGGCCAGCAAGAGTTGGACAAGGGGGCTGGTGAGATGGCTCAATGGGTAAGAGCACCCGACTGCTCTTCCGAAGGTCCAGAGTTCAAATCCCAGCAACCACATGGTGGCTCACAACCATCCACAACGAGATCTGGCGCCCTCTTCTGGAGTGTCTGAAGACAGCTACAGTGTACTTATATATAATAAATAAATAAATCTTTAAAAAAAAAAAAAAAAAGAGTTGGACAAGAATCTTGAAGTGGTGTCAGCCCAGCCAGTGCCTACAAGGCCCGATGCCAGCCAAGAACAGAGCTCAAGGCTCCCAGGGCCGCCATTCTAACCACAAGTGAAAAGCCAGTGCCCAAGACCCTCTAGGAGGCTGCGCTGCAGAAGTCAGGCAAATAGTCTTTTCAAAAACCAAGAAAGTGGGCGCACGTTCTCAACCTTTGCATGTTTTGTTTATTCCCCTTGCTTCTTTCTTTTGCTATGGACAGGGTCCAGGGCCTTACCCATGCTGGGCAAGCGCTCTGTTAGCCACACCTCCAGCCCCTTCACTGTGGGATTCTAGGAAGATGCTCTACAGCTGAGCTGACCCTAGCTTCTCACTGCAGACTGGAAGCAGGACACACACACACACACACACACACACACACACACACACACACACCCCATCAGCAGGTGATATTCTCAGCCCCTTGCTGGCATTGTCTAGGCTGCTCTGCTACACCCCAGCTTCCTCTTTTGGCTTTTTCTATAAATAACTAACAGACCCCGATGGGACTAAGCCAGTGAAGAGGAATGGCAGGAAATGCAAAGACCTCTAGTGGGTGTCGGGCCCTAAAGCTGTTCCCAGTTCCCTTTCCAGCTGCCTCTGGAACAGCTGGCTCAAAAACACTCAAAACGCATGGACTATACGCAGAGCCCCAGGAGAGAGCAGGAACACACAGGAAACACAAGTCCTTACTGCGCTGATGGCTCCGGTGGCCGCCCTGAAGCGTTTCACCTCCTGCGCAGAGTCTACAGACAGGCCTCTCTTAATGGACACTGAGTTGACGCCCTCTCCACTGGAATTTGGGTCCATGTCAGAATCCGGCTTGAAAAACACAAAGACACAGCAGGTTTTATTGAGTGATTCCCCTGAGAAGAGTAAGGAGCCCAAGGAGAGATGACAGCCAAGGCTGGCAGTCCTACTTGCTGATCCTTGATCCTCTGCAGTTCCCACTTGATGACAACCTCGGAGAGGTCCACGGCCAGCCTCCTCTGCTCAATGGTGACACTGGGTGTGAAGCCCAGCCTCTGCATGGCACTGACCATGTGCTGTACCAAGTGGTGCCGTACCGGGTAGTACACCTGCAGACACAGGGACCAACGTCATGTCAGCGTTTACTAAAAGGTGAGGGGCCGCCCCATTACAGAAGAGTAGGGGCTCGAAGCCAGCACCCGCGGCCGTACCACACACATCTGCTGCCGCTTTCCATACCTTAAAGTGCTGCACTATGAGGTGAAGAATGTGCACCAGCTGTGGGACTGTGTGCCCCTCCTCCACGATGATCTTCCTAGTCCAGTGCGTCAGCATCTGGTGTCCATCCTCCATGCGGGCCGGCACTGCTGGGGTCAAAATGGCCATTGCCTGCCTCACAATTGCTCGGGCTTCCATTGCGTGAGCCTTGAGAAGACTGTGGAAAACCTAGAAGAGAAATGCCAGTTTTCAGGGGAATCTGATGTCCTCTTCTGTTCTCTGTATACTGCACACATAGCATGTATACATATGTATGTACATGCATACACACACCACACACCTTGTACATACATACATCACGCAGACCAAACTCTCTCTCCCTCTCCCTATATACAAATTTTTAAAGCTGTTTGACAGGAAGGTCAGAATTAGAAACCCAAAAGATGACTGAGCAATCAAGGTACTACACAAGACTGTGACCCTGGGTTTAACCTCTAGAACCGACATAACGATAAAGGAATCAACTCTCTCTGGCACCTGTGCTGTGGCATGTGAGCGTACTGACGAACATCTCCCTTTCCCTCTCCCTGACACACACACAGAAACAAAGAGTAAAATAAACAATTCACAAGAACTAGAAAGCCGAATGTACTCTGAGGGGAACAAGACCAAGGCTGTGAACGGAGCACGGGGCAGAGCAGCAACTTGGGTGGAGTAATCCCCACAGGGGAGTGTTCACACTACTGAGCTTGTAACACCCTCTTGAGTTTCCAGTGCTAGACACACACTAAGCAGGACTTTACTTTCAGTGTGATAAACGTGCTAACAAGGATGCTACCTCCGTTATAAACACACTGGTGACGCTCAGCAGACCATCCTAAAACCTTGCACAACCACAGCACTTTCTTCTCTCAAACCAAAATTCTGTCCCTGTCCAAAACTGGCTTCCACTTCAGGGACTGAGGCAGGGGGATCACATGGGCTAGAGTCAGAGCCTAGCTCCTGAGCTCCCTGACCATGCTCCTGAGTCCCTGTCATCCTCCATCACTTCTCTACAGTTCTGACTGCTCATCAGGAGGACCCAGCAGCGGTTATTTCTTAAGATCTGTAAGCAGGAATGGGCCCTCACACTGCTTCTGGTGGCTTTGAGGAAAGATGGAAAGGAGTGGCTGAGGCTGTCCGAGAGCCCTGAGTACCCTTGGAGGACCGGGTGAGAGCACGGGAGGGAGCCCTAGGAGGCACCTGCAGGACGATTTTCTTATGGATGGCAAATTTGGCAATGATGTGTGCCAGCAGCAGGTGCCCACTGTATTTGCAAGCAGGATCCACACAAGCCTTGGAGAGCAGACAGGGCCACGCGAAGGTCATCAGACGGCGCAGCTTGCTATTGCGGTTCTTGTTGTTGTCATGGATGTGGTGGGGGGCATGCTCCACCAGCAGCGTAGCATACTGCAGGAGGTAGATCCGCAGGGAGTCCAGCATGTCAGCTTGCTTCTCAGGGTCCAGGACCTGACAGGAAGGAGATACTCACTTTGGATTTTATCATATAAGTCTGATCCTTAAAGACACTTGCCACCAGGATGGAGAGATGGCTCAGTGGTTAAGAGCACCGACTGCTCTTCCAAAGTTCCGGAGTTTAAATCCCAGCAACCACATGGTGGCTCACAACCATCTGTAATGAGATCTGATGCCCTCTTCTGGTGCATCTGAAGACAGCAACAGTGTACTTAGATATAATAATAAATAAATCTTTAAAAAAAAAAACAAGACACTTGCCGCCAAGGCTAACACTCTGGGTTCAATTGCTATAAACTATACGGTAGAAGGGGAGAGCTCCCTCAAGTTGTCCTCTGACAGACACACACACGGGATGGGGGGCCCAAAGAAAATATTATTCCCACAAACTCCTAGCACGGGCACACACATTCACACATCTGAAAGGACTCCTGGGGACCCCACCTTGGTTATAAACACACTGGTGATGCTCTCTGGATTGTCTCCTTCTGGATTAGGAGGTCCTAACAGCTGCTCTCCTTCCCCCTTCTCAAAGCTGTACAAGAAAGCAGGATTCAAGATGTGCTGCAGAACCTGGGGAAAGACCACACAAGAACAGAACAGAGCTGTGCATGAATGAATGAACGAACGAACGAAGGAGGGAACACTGTTTGGGGGTTGGGAGGTAAGGCACAAGGCCTGCACTGCCCAGGTCAGACCTCATCACGAGAGCAACTACTCATCCTGACTTCCTACCAAATGGCAACTGCCAGTGGCAGGCAGCTAGACACCTCAGGAAAAGAAGGCATCTCTCCTCCATGACAGTTGGGCCTACTGCACAAGCATCTAGAGAGATGGGGCTCATTAGGAATAGCGCCCATGGTCCTGAGGAAACAAACCCAGCACCTGCTGTCACAGCCCAGTTCTAATGACTCACCTTTGCTTTCAGTTCATCTCCAAAGTTGGGGTCATTAAACTCTACAAAGCGGAAAAAGAGCGCCCGCTTTTGAGCGATGCTGTAGTTTTTGGGGATCTCTTCTTCCATGTACTCCTTCAAGAAGGTCATGTTGCAGAGGAAACGGCCAGTGAAGGCTCGGAGCAGCTGGAACAGCAGCTCTATGTCGCCATAGTTCCTTCTGAAGGACCAGGACAAGCAAGAGGTTAGCGTAAGGCCAGCTCTAACTACACAGAATCCAGATTTGTGGCTTTCTTTTTCCATGTTTCACTGTGTGTCACGCATGTGCATAGCGTAGTTCTGCATGTGTGTGGGATCACCTCAGACTGCTCTTCCACTCTATTAATGGAGACAAGTTTCTCTCAGTCAAACCCAGAACTCACTGATAAGGGACAGTCTTGTTAACCAGGTTGCCCCCTTCATCTTTGCCTTCAAAGGCTGGAAAGATTGGCAGGCTGCCAACACTTACCAGCCATTTCTGTGGGTTTCTGGGGGCCCTAACTCAGGTCCTCACGGGTGCAAAGCACTGAATCACTTCCTCACTCACATCTTAAAGATGTCAGTTACCATCCAACCTCTCTACAGATACCCACGGACCCGCAGACCGGGCACATCGGGGCAAGCCCACAGTCGGGTTTTGGACAGAGGAAGCAAATGCACGCACTTGCAATAGTTCAGCAGACAGAAGGCCAGAAGCTTGGGCTCCTTCCAGTTGGTGGCAGCCATGTTCTCTTTGCGGTGTCTTTCTTGAAAGGTCTCACTCACCCACACTCGCCTCAACTGGCTCACCAGAGAGTGCTGACTGGCCAGCCAGGCATCATCATTTTTAACTATGATGCTTATGATCTGTAGGGAAAGAAGCAAGCATCAAGGACCTGCACCCAAGGGGCTTGGCCAAAGCCTGACCAGAAGGGCTCTGGGTTCAGTGAAGATGTGCGGCTACCTTGATGGCCTGGAACTGGAGGTCCAGGCGCATGTTGCTGGTACTGGGCGAGCCGGGGCGGACTGCTGTCTGTGCACCACCAGGCAGCAGGAGAGTGATGAACCTGTTGGGGTTTGCTGCCAACACATCCCTCAGAGGTCTGGCATCTTTGTGTTTTAGGAAACTCTGAAAGCAAAGGAATAAGGAAAGTTGCTTGGATCAGATCAAACTCAACCACGGTGGGATGACACACTTTCTCAAGTTCTGGCCATTTCTTCACGAAGGCAAACAAGACCAACAAAAATAACAACAGAACAGCAGGCAACTCTCTGGACAAGCTGTTGCTGGTCGGGAATGGTGGACTCAACTAGAATCGCAGAACTCAGGAGGCAGAGAGCAGCCTGTCTCAGCCAGCCAGGGCTACAGAGAGCTCCTCCTCAAAAAAGTTAAAAAACAAAAATGCTGGACAGGAGAGATGGCTCAGCAGCTAAAAGCACTGATGCTCTTCCAGAGGTCCTGAGTTCAAATCTCAGCACCCACAAGGTGCTGAGTCTCAAAGAGCCAAGGGCTTCACCTAGTGTTCAGACATGCACGCAGACAGAGCTCCCATATTCATAAGATACATACAGAAATAATTAAAACCAACAAGTCAGCTCAGTGGGTAGAGATGTGGCCAGCGAGCCTGATTGCTGGGACCCATGTAGCGGATGGAAAGCTGTCTTTTGACCTCTGTATGTGCACTGTGGCACGTGTACACCTCACATAAACAAGCATAGTACAAGAAAATGCTTCCCAATGGTAATCCTATTTTTTTTGGCTTGTGAATAATCCTAACTGTATTGATCTGTTAAAACCAACAAAATCCTCCCAGCTAACTCCTGAGCTATAGCTTTGCAGACATGCTCAAACAGCAACGTTGCTGACATGCAGAGCTCCGAGAAGCAGGAGCCAGGGCACTCTGTGGGGAAGCATGGGTTTGCTAAAGGCAGAGCACACTGGCGGCCAGCACTAGGCAGGCACCAGCCACAGATGCACCGGTTCCTACCATGAACATTCGGCTCCACTGGGGGTCATTCAGCGTTGCTTCCATCATGAACAACTCCACTGTCTGCGAGGGATGCCGTGTCAGGAACTTGATAAGTGGCTCTCTGAATGGACTGCCCGCCTACAAAACATGGGGCAGAGATGCAACCCACACCATCCTTCTCCAAGACCCTCCAACTGTCACCATGTAAGGATGGAACCGCCTCTGACTAAACCATAAGCAAGTCTTAATACCAATATTCTCAATATTCTGTCAGAAAGTATCTTAAAAAAATGGAACCAGGCAAGGCAGAACACTCCTGTAGTACCAGCACTTGGGGGTTATGTACAGAGGATGGCTGCACGTTTAAGACCAGCCTGAGATACCTAGCAAGATCTGCAAGTTGTTCTCTGACCTCCACATGTGCATTGTAGCATATGTGCACCCACGTGACATACACCCAGACATGGAAAAAAAAAAAAACATGTTTTGCAAAAGTAATGTAAAAGAAAAAAAAATGCTTTGCAATAATTTTGTTTCACTTTTTAAAAAAAGACCCCATGTTGACTACAATGCCAGTCGGATGGTCCTCTCAGCCTTAATCAGCTTCTCTTTACAATTAATAACTGACTGTGGATGCGGATGGAGTTAGGTTGCTCAAGGTGCTGAGAATAAGAGAGGAATCCAAAACAGGACATTTTCTCCACTCCCCACCCCCAAGGCTTAGAGAAGACCACAAAAGAAGGAACAAGAAAAAAAAAACCATAAAAGGGGAGATGGATGTGGCAGAGCCAACGTGGTGGTGGTCTCCCAGGTGATCTCGCCAGCTGAGGCGGCCTGTACAGAACCTGTTCAAGACTGGCCGGCAACATCCAGTCCCGGATGGGGTGTAGCTCACAGGACCCCAGCCCTCTCCACAGGACTATTAGCTACTGATGGGTCCTAGGAGAGGTGGTTGCCATGGTCTGCCTGTCTGAAACGACTGCTGAGCCTCCCAGGCGCCCCTGGGTCATCACAGAGCAATACAGAAAGAAAGAGGGGACACGCAGAAAAGGACTGCAGGGATGCGGGGGGTGGGGGAGATCAGTGGGGAAAAAGGACTGCAGGGATGGGGGGGGTCAATGGGGGAAAAGGACTGCAGGGATGGGGGGTCAGTGGGGGAAAAGGACTGCAGGGATGCGGGGGTCAATGGGGGAAAAGGACTGCAGGGATGGGGGTCAATGGGGGAAAAGGACTGCAGGGATGAGGAGTCAGTGGGGGAAAAGGACTGCAGGGATGAGGGGTCAATGGGGGAAAAGGACTGCAGGGATGAGGGGTCAATGGAAGTGGAGCAGGAGGGAGATAAGAAAGCGTACTAGGTAAAATTAATCATAACACACTATACATGTATTATATTGTCATATTACAAATTTAATTAATTTTTAAGAAACAAAGATAATTAAACTAAAAAACCCAAGTAATTAGATAAAACACAGTTTTCAACAACATATTCATTGGTGTGTTTGCCCATGCTCCAGTGGATATATTCCCAAGTTCACACAGGAACACAGTTGTTAATGAGTTTAGGAAGGTGCTCACAAAACACAACCAAAACTCCCTGAAAACTGAAGGGGACAGAAGGGGCACATACAATCGGAATGTACTATACAGGTGTATGAAATTATCAAGTGAACACATTTTAAAATAACAAAATAAAAATATTTCAAGTAATAGAGAGAAGACAAATCAAAATTAACCCTCAGTTCGGCTGCACCTTAAGGCAAATCAGAACGGAGCCTCGGTGTGGCCCTACCTCAATCAGCATGGCACGCTCTGTCTTCATCACAACCTCCAACAAAGGCTTGACCAGCGTCTGAGGAGCAGCTGGGATCAGATGGAAAAGGTTGATAATTGCCGAGCAAATCTTCATTTCCTAAGAAGGAAAACCAGAGGCCACACACAGGCCAATTAGCTTTGTGGATGGGGGAAAGCAATCACTACAGACCCTGCCACCGTCTAGCTACATTCACAAGGCTGGCCACCGAAGCAGAGTTGACACGGAAAAGCCACAACTTACCGGACTTACATCACACAGTCCTGTTTTGTCCTGAGGCAACTCACTGCCCTAGCCCTTCTGTTCCTGTCTCTGGGGGACAGGGCTCAGTGTGCCTGGTGTGTTTGTTGTGCCTTTGTTTTCAGGACACTGACCCTGTGTCAGGTCAGTCACCTATGCTAGCTTTCCTCGTGGGGGCAGGGACCATCAGTCACCTCTGAGGTGACAGTGCACTCACACTACATCATGTCAACTTCTAAGACACCAAGTTCTGAGAGCACAGAATCTTTCTGTCCTCAAAACCCAGTCAAGGAAGTTCCTCAGCTCAAATACCAGTGTGAGGAATGACTGGGAATGGTGGTAAGAATTCCTCAGCCATGTGCTGTGCTGGGTCCTGTGTGTGCGCAGTGTACTGTGTGCAGCCACTCAGAGCTGGGCTGCTCCGAGGGTTGGCTCTATACACCACTCTCTGGTCAGTCTGTCTGCTGCTATTAAGGAAGCTCTCTCGCTGGCTGCTAGGAGGGAAGGGGCTGGAGATGCCACCCTGCACAATGTGTGAAGTGTGTCTGTGGCTCTTGAGGGTAAAACGGGGATGAGGGCCACTGGCCAGCAGGAGCCTGATCCCAGGATGAGACGGCATGTGTACTGCTCAGTGTCACCTCCCTCCACTTCACATCCAAGTCTTAAAGAGAGCATATTCTCTCTAAAGTTACAGCTTTAAAAAATGGCAATGTACACTATACATTTGTTTTCAAGGCAGAAATACTGAAAAGTTCTCCTTTGCTTTCTGTAAGCGTGCCGGAAGATGTTATCATCCCCATTTTACAGAGTGAGACGTCAGCTAGACTGTCCAAAGACAGTGCTAAGACTGTATCAGTGTGTGAGGATAGTCATGAGGGCAAGTGTGTGTGTGTGTGTGTGTGTGTGTATCTGGCAGACAGGCTCTATCTAGTTTGAGGGAACTGTCAGTGTGACAGACAATCACACTCCCAACTTGTAGCAGGCATGGCTCTTGTGTGCGGACTTTCTTCTCAGGAGGCTTCTGGAGGCTTGCGCTAGTCATGAGTGCTAGGACAGGAAAGTCAGTTCAGCCTCAGCCAGCACTGAGAGAGAGAATGTAGTTCTGACACACAGAAAACACGAGAACTCGGGCTCTGGCTTAGACGCCCTGAGAAGAACATGCTTGGCACCGGACAGGTCACAGCAATGGCACTACGACAGCTCCGCCACACACAAGACAGTACAAGTCACCGCACTCAAGGGCACAGGGCACTCCGTCCACTACAGGATCACAACACAGCTAACGAGATCACGGCAGAACCAGATGCGACAACAACCCCCGCCTGCAGCTGCACTGCGGTTGCGGTTCTCACCTCTACCCCTTCCATGGCAGGCTGAACCAAAACAAAAGTCACAGCATGAAAAACGGGCAACCGAACGGTAAGGGAAAAAGAAAAAGCAAAACTCAAAGGTGTTCTTCACATTGCAAGTCATAGCTGACTTAGATAAGGTTGCTCTCACCTCAAACTGACAGAATGGAGACAGGGAGCACCTCCCGCACTCTGAAAGGCTCTCCTGAGGATGGGGAGGAAAATCATCTTTTTCTATTGATATCATTGACAGAAACTTCCCACATACTCAAACACAGGCAGGGTTATTGGGGTTAACGAGACAGTACAGGCACGATCATCAGAAAGCACACAGTAGTTAAGACACTCTGCAGCAGAAAGCACACCTTCCGCCCTTGCATGTCAACAGCCCTCGTACGGGGTCTAGTAGACTGAGTTTCTTTCCTGAGTCAAATGTTAAAAAAAAAAAAAATCACAGTTTCACATTCTTTTGTGCACAGAGATAAATGGTAAGACTTGGTTGTATGAGAACACACTTTAAAAAGACAACTTTTCAGAGTGGGTAATTCAAGTGCTGAAATAGTTTTTAAAGTAAGGACAAAATTCTTTCCGGGCTGGTCAGGAGAGAACTAGATGGTATAGCCTCCTTCACTAGACATGTGAGGCCCTAACCCATAAAGAACACTTGGCCGTGAGTTCAACAACCCCTACCCTAGTTAGCATTGAACTGTCAACCTGAGACAGTCTAGTGTCTCGATCGGGGCCTGCCCACATCTGTCTATCCTGTGGGCATACCTCTTGGGAGCTGCTTTGACAGGGGCGGTACCATTTCTAGGCTGTATAAGATAGCTAGCTGAACATGAGCCTGGGAGTGAGGCAGCAAGCAGTGTTCTTCCATGGTTTTGGCTTCCAAGTCCCTGCCGTGACTCCCCTCAGTGATGGTCTGTAACCTACAAACTGAAAGAAGCCCTTTCTTGCCCAACCTGCTTCTGGTTGGAGAATTTTCTCACAGCAACACTAGAGAATACGAGACGGCCCTCAGAGGTGAGCTACGGTGTAGTCAAGTACTCTCTGTAAAATCAGCATCATGCACGTGTGTACAGGTAATATATACATGGTTCTGTATAAACTCAGTGCCCAAAGGAGAAGGTCACCCAGACATGGAACCTTCCCAAAGCTCAATTCCCAGAGAAATCAAACTACAAAAGAGCTTTCAACCAACTACTTAATATGGATTCCGATATGGGGTCTCAAAGAGCTGAGCAGCAGCCTGGCCACTGCTCTGCTATGACACCCAATGCCCGTGCCCGAGCTTCAGCCTCGGCCTGCTCTGTCAGGCTGTTCACACTCTACAGACGCTTACACTGTGGTTTTCATTTAATAGAAGCAGTTCACTTACACACATAGACTTCTGGCTTCTGTTCTTAGTCATTCATTTACTGGACGCAGGCACATGCCAGGGGACACCAGGGAGGCCAGAAGACAACTTCCAAGGCCTTAGTCCTTCCACTACGTAGGCCCCAGGGACTGAATTCAGGTTGTCATGCTTCCATCTCAGGGGCCGCCTGACTTTTTGCGAGTTCATTTAAATGTTTATTCTAGAACTGATTGTGTGTTTTAAAGTCTAGTTATGTTTTTAACGTCTGTGTGGGCATCTAAGAGATGAGATGGGAGCACAAGCAAAGGGCTGGCCATGCTGCCACGCCCATGGGGCTCGGGCTCCATCAGAGCTCTCTGAGCTGCTCTCCCATGACCTCATGTGATCTTTAATATGCAAGTAAGAAACTTTCCAATGGGCCTTAAAGTGAAGAGGTTGAAACTCTGGCTGACATCTGCTTAGCAGGCCTTTCAGAAGCCGCAGAAACAGACACAGAAACAAAGCACCTTGAATACAGGATGTCTAAACATGCAGTAAAGTAAAAAATAAAAAATTGTGCTGGGTGTGGTGGCGCCCGCGTTTAATCCCAGCACTTGGGAGGCAGAGGCAGGCAGATTTCTGAGTTCGAGGCCACCCTGGTCTACAGAGTGAGTTCCAGGACAGCCAGGGCTATACAGAGAAACCCTGTCTTGAAAAACCAAAAATAAATAAATAAATAAATAAATAAAAATAAAATAAAATAAATAAATAAAAATAAAAAATTTTTAAAAATCCAAGTTAGAATGAGGTAACACATCTAACAAGGTGGCGAGGGGGACAAGAGTCAGGCCAAGCCGGGCGGGGCTCGCTCCTGAGTGGGGACACTACTATGAAACATCTTACCAGGATATCAAACCTTCAGAAAATACTGTAAAAATTAGCATGTACGATTTTAGAGTCAAAGCAGCAAAGAGCCTCGTATGTTAAAGAGACTCTAGGAGGCTCTAAGGGCAGACATCGGATACCTAAGGAGACTCAGTTACATTAGCTTCGCCTAAAAACTGTAGAGTTGCTGTGTGTGCTAGTCATTTAATTTTTTTAAAGATTTTATTCACTTTATATATGTGAGTACACTGTAGCTGTCTTCAGACACACCAGAAGAGGGCGTCAGATCCCATTACAGATGGCTGTGAGCCACCATGTGGATTCTGGGAATTGAACTCAGGACCTCTGGAAGAGCAGACGGTGCTCTTAACTGCTCCAGCCCTAGTCAATTAATTTTTAATGAACAACTGAGGTGTGAGCAGACTTCCTTAAAAATACCCACACTAGTATTATGGGACGCTTTAATCAGTCCCAAAGCTTTCTTGTTCTTCCTGGGCAATCTTAATTAGTTAGACACAAGGAGGCAATTACCAACCAGAGTGAAGGAAAGCAATGGGAAGGAAAGCTGTGGGAGAGAGGGGGCGCCGCCATGTAAGGAATAGCACAGAAGACGAGGACAACGGAACACACTGCATACTTCTGAAATGCTAGCAACAGAAAAGTCGATTACAGTGAGCAGCGGGAGCGGGTAAGGACCACAAAGAACCATCAAGCTCAGCCTTCAGGAGCAATAAAGCACACTGCAGATGAGCCTCTGCTTCTGGCCCGTGTCAGGTAACCCCAACACCGGCTGTGCAGTGCAGCGTGGCCACCCTCCCAGAAACAAGCCAGCCACTCACGTTTCCGTCACTCCTCTGGCCCCCTTTGTGGGTGATGACCACCACTTCCATCCACTTGCGCAGATGTTGCTGTTGAAAAGAGAGGAAAAAATACTCAACACACCCTCAGACCCCGAGACATGAGAGATACCGCCCTGCAGCCATTTCCCTGTACTTGATAGGACCACGGAGTTCCCATTACAGTAAAGCAGTCTAATCTCCAGCAAGAAGTGAGTGACAGGCCTGGATCCTGCTTCAGCTGGAGACATGGAGGTTTATTTTTAATCAGCACCTGTGGTGTGAGGCACCACAGTTCCTGGCCCAGCACTTTCCTTTCCTTACCACCACTGTTCTCTGGGTACTGGGGCGGACTTCGGTGGAAGCAGAGGTGAATAGAGACTCTGTCAGGGTCAGAAGCTCCTGGCCCCGATGGGGGTACCAGAATGAAGCACAGGAGCATGCTATACATGAGGCTATCAGAAGTGGCGGATGGGGTGAGCAACTCTGGCAGAGACTGGGATGCCTAAGAAGGGACTCGAAGGAGAAGGGCCCGGTGTGCTCTAGGAAGAAGAGCGCCAAGGTCTCTGGCAGCTACTGTGGCTGGAGGGGAATCCAGGGGAGCGGGCTGGCAAGACACACACTGATTTCGTTTAATCAGAGGCTGGGCAGTCGGCTCCATGTGGGCATCTGCGACTGAAGAGCCACACACCCCAGTTCCATGCAGATGCCTCTGAGCAAGCATAGGAAATGGCGGTTGCTGATAAGCAAACCATGTACACAACGGATGCTGCGTTCCTTTGAAAAGCCAGTCCCATGCCCTGTGTTTCACACATGACACCTGCGTGCACATGACACTTGTGTGCACACAGGCTGCCTTTGGGAACGGGGCCAGCGATGGGGAGGAAACTCAGTTCTTTTACACCGTTGAATTGTCTTTCTGTCTTATTTTTTTGAGACAGGGTCACTGGGTAGCTCTGGCTGGCCTGAAACTCTATGTGTAGACCAGCCTGGCTCAAGCTCATAGCGATCTACCCGTCTCTGTCTCCCAAGAGGGGACTGTATCAACATACCCACCCACCTTTTGAATTTAGCAGTATGAATGTTCTTTATGTCAACAGGCCGTCTCATTTGTCCAGTGCACTGTGGAGTAAGTTTAACCCACTTAGCTTACCATCATCTGGTCACAAAACTTATCATTGAAGGAATTTGGGAAGAGGCGGGTAACGGAGGTGAGCCGGTTCACGACGTTCAGGGTCAAGCTCCGGTAGTCTCCCAGCATCATCAGCAAGGGCCGCATGTGCGTATGAATCTGATCTACTTCTATGGTGGCACCTTCCAAAAACTAGTAAGAAAGGTAAGTCACACAGAGAAACAACAGGATGAAATGCACAGTCAACTCCTGTGACAGCTTGCCCTTGGGAAAGGTCCCAGAGAGTGCTGGTGGGACTGGAGCTCAGCTGTACAGTGCTTCCCGACTCAGTGTGACGAGGGCAGAGCGGCCTCGCTCCATGTGTGCTGGCCAGATAGACCTAAGGACCCCCGGTGCTGGCCACGAGGCTCCCAAGCTCACCTTCCTCATGCAGGCTTCCCCAGCCTCCTGCAGCTCACTGTTGGTGGAGTTGAGGGCTTTGAAAAGAGCAGCAATGATTTTCTCCCTGGACTGAGGTAGGTAATTGCAGGCAGCAAGGGCATCTTTGGAGAGAAAAATACATACAGTTTTTATTATTCACCCGAGAAACCCCTCAATAATATTCCTCTCTAAAGGATCCTACCAATCGCAAACCACTAGCCCTCCCTCCTGTTAGCTGCCTCAAGGAAGATAAGAGCTGGGCTTGGTGGCACACACCTTTAACCTCAGCCTGAGAAGGCACTCAGATCTCTGAGTTCAAGGCCAGCCTTACGGTATACAGAGTGAGTTCTAGGACAGCCAGGGCTACACAGCAAAACTATGTTTCAAAAAGCCAAAACAAAACAAAACAAAAAGGGTAGGCTAGGTCTGATGGGAACGGCTCTATGTGCTGAGTACAAGAGGTCTCCAACCAGAAATCTGATTCAAGAGTCACAGAGCAGCGTTCACTAAGTAAAATCCCATTTGTTAAAGACAAACTACTTAAACTCTAACAATGACGGTTCAACTTGACAACTAACACGGCTCCTGAGTCTATGTTTAAAAGACCATAGAAAACTAGGCATTTAGTCTATGATGAGGCCCACCACCCCCTCTGCATGACGGTCCTCTGCCCCCCAGGCTGACTCCCACTGTACGCACTTACTTAATGCTGCGATCCGTAAGGGCACAAGCGACGGGAGGCTTTTGTAACAGGGCAGCTTGGTCAGAGCCGAGTCCTCAGCCTCACACAAATTCAGCAGCTGGCAGAGGGAAAAAAGCAAATTTTGGTTTATTTATCCCACTTTTCCTGGGGAAACAAACATTTGCCGAGCCTGTTCTGAAGGCTACCTGACCTCAGCGCCCACCGCTCACACGGCAGCGTACCTCTGTGTAGAAGACCTTGTGCTCCACCACGTTGAGATCCATTGTGAAGAGTCGAGGCTGCAGCGTGGTGCAGAACGTGTTGCCCTCCATCAAGCCGATCTGGGCATTGGCAGGCTGGTGGCGCAGCAGGTGCTTCTTTGGTGGGACCATATCCTGAAGGACCTGGATGAAAAGCAAGGAGGGGCAGCACTGCTCAGATGTTCCTCAAAGAGCAAAGGCCACTCATCTTTGTATTCCACAGTAGCCAATGTGAAATCCGTGACGTGAAGTCATTTCAGAGGCTTAGACTTTCATTAGGGAAGAACATCCACACGTTAGATGTGTAGGAGAGACTGGGTCAGATACACTTGGTCACACTGCAGAGTGACCTCACAAAACAAGTCCCACATGATAACACACACACCGGGAAATCAGCCTTCTTTCTAGTCTTATCAACAGCTGTGGGCACACAATGCCATCTGTACACTGAAGGTTCCAGAGAACACAAGCAACAGCCCTCTGAACCGAGTAGTACGTGGAACTCAGACCTGCAGCACACAGAGCCCGCTATGTCAGAATCCTACCTCTTTATGTGGCTCCATAATTACTGTCACACTTTTTCCAGTGACCTGGGCCAAGACCTGCAGCGAATGCATGGCCTGCTTTCTCACAGTCGAGTTTGGGGAGGTGACTTCACGAACCAAATCGTGGGTCACGTGGTGAAAAGATTTCTCCTGAGCCAGCACAATCTCCTCAGCTCTCTCCTCATCCTTCAAAGGGGTCGCACATCTCATCAGGAGCTGTTCCAGGGTGGTCTTCGCCATGGCCACTGCCCCATTGGAAACCTGGATGTGGGGAAGGGATGCAGGAGGATGCACCCATAGGTCCATAGACTTGGGGAGGAGGGAGCTCGTGGCCACTGGGCCAGCTTCAAGGAGAAAGACCACTATATGGCATCCATTTGGCACTTTAGGGTCAAAATTACCTCCTTGTATGTACTTCCTATTTGCCTTCATAAAGGTCATCTGGACATGACCTTGGCATTAACCACACAGTCCTGGCAAGGTCACCAGGTTCCACCAGATGAGTTAGATTTGCACATGGGGTCATAAATGCGGCACACCTTGGGCTAGCAATATGGCTCAGTGAGTAACGGAGCCTGCTGCCCATCCTGAGCACCCTAGTTTGGTCCCCACACGGTAGAGAACTAACTCCCACAAGTTGTCCTCTGCCCTCCACACTCATGCTGTGCTAGGTCCCCATCCAATAGAGCAGAAACAAAAACCAGGAAGCAAAAGGACAACGTCCCACCTGTGGGGGCCTCTGAAGTGCCCTGAAACCAGCAAGGCAACAGGGAAGGACCTGAAGATGACACACACCAGTCAGGAGCTGTCCCTGTACTAAAGATGCCATTGGGAAGCCCAGTACAAAACTTCCATGCTGGCAGAGTGTCTGAGACCAGGAGCTCTTTGCAAGCAGCGTCACTGAGAGTCCACGCCGCCCACGACCTACCTCTCCAGTCAGGTCCATCATTACAAAGAGCAGGGCTTTGAGGAATGTCTGCTGGTTCTGGAGAACCCACGTGAGTGGGAGCCGCTCCATGAGAAACTTAATGGATACCACGCCCCCCAGCTTTGCATACCAGGCCTGCTCGTAGCAGCAGGCGCACAACCGCTCCACAATGTAGGAGAAGAGGGGCAGCTGGCATGCCTGGAGAGAAACAAGCCAAGAATAAGTGGGTGCTGTCTTTCTGGACCAAGAGCCTGCAACCGGTTCAGACGTCCTTACCCTCTCTTTTGAGCCCAGGATGATGCTCGCCACGTCAAATATCACGGCCAGGGCTACCTCCCCAATCTTGCACAGTTCCTTTTCTTCATAAGCCATACAGATAGCTATGGCATCAATAAGGACCAAGGGATCCATTCCTTTGGACCCATTTTCTTCACTGTGGAACATGGCTGTGCTGGGCTGGCTGCCCACCTGGTAGCAAGGTAGCAAGAAAGGACCTGGGAAGAGGGGAGCAGGCACAGGACAAAGCCAAGGTCACTCATGGGAGCGAGAGTAACATCTGATGACACATCAGCTTCATTTCCCCTGGGGTTAAGAACACTGAAGCCATTCCTAATATTCAAATTACATTTTATTATTCTGTGCATGTGTAGATGTGGGCACACATATGACACGGTCCACATGCCTTTGCACTTATGAAGGTCAGAAGACAAACTGCAAGAATTGGTCCTTTCTTGCCCTGTATGGATTCTAAGGCCTGAACTCAGATTCCCAGGCTTC
Source organism: Mus caroli (assembly GCF_978045245.1). Classification (NCBI taxonomy): domain Eukaryota; kingdom Metazoa; phylum Chordata; class Mammalia; order Rodentia; family Muridae; genus Mus; species Mus caroli. The sequence continues at coordinate 149,303,357 of NW_028227259.1, read as the reverse complement.
TCTGCAAGCACCCTTAACTAGCTGAGCTGTCTTCCTAGCCCCAGAACCAGTACTTCAAACTAACCTCCATTAAACTGCAGCTGTTTGAAAACCAAGTAGACTAATTCCACATGAAGGCCGTTTTTCTAAGTATTTCCAAAAATACACTGTATCATTTTCCAATTACTTCAGTTAAAACTCAAAACTGAGGCTAGGCATATAGCAGGTATGGCACATACAAACCCCTGCGTGTATAAGCCAGACTTTGACGATACACATCTGTATGCCCACACTTATCCAGGTAGAGTGAGAGTGAGAAGTTTAAAGCTCTACTCATCTAAATCAGGTGCCAGGTTCTTTTAAAAGAAAAAGGAGGCGCTGACAGGTAGAAGACTGCAGATAAAAGCACCAACTGCACAGGCATTATGACTTGAATTCAATCCCCAGGGCTCACTGGGAAGACAGAACTGACCCTGGGAAGCTAACCTCTCACCTCTGCAGGCTCGCTGTGGCACTAATATGCTTGCACTCATATACAAATAACCACAGTAGTAATAAATGTTTAAAAATTCAAAGATGTGCTAGTTTGAAATGAGAACAATTAAGTATCTCTTAAAATACCACTGATCAGCTATAGCCTGAGAGTGATGGGTCTTGATACAGCCATTGCAGACAGTAGCAAAAACCGCAAGAGACAGTTTATACCCCAGAACACACATGGTCACTGTACTGTTAAGCAGAGCAACTTGAAAGCAATGTCTCTTGGGTCCCCAGCCGTAGACCACACAGAGGTTACCAAGATTAATTTTAAAGTTACCACAAAGAAACTCTAGGAAACAACTGGTGTTCAGCTGTCTGAACAGTTCTGACTGTGCCAGAGTTCATCAGCAACTCTGCTGAGCACAGGGCTTTGGGGCTCTGAGGCAAAACAGGCAGGGGAGATGCTGCTCAAGTGTGCACATAACTACTGTGGCATCTAGAAAGAAACATGGAATTCTGAGGGTATCCTTTTAGAAACTTAGTGGTAGGGGTCAGGGTCACAGACACTTCTACTGTGTTTTATAAAAGCAGGTTTGTGGGGGTGGGGAGCATAAAAAACAGCCTGGGTAAACAGTTTTACCCCAGAACACAGCCAGGGGTAACGGCCAGGGGCAGGCATGAGAACCTCAAAGAGTGTCAGGAGCTGGCTGCAGCAGAGTGGGTGGCACGGGCAGCAAGCTGACCTGGGAAAACAACACTAGAGAGGGAGATCAGAAACTATCATGCTTTAACCAATGTGAGCTTCATGTACCTCTTTTGTGTGTGTGTGTGTAGGTGTGAGGGTGTGCACACAGGAGCCTGCATGCAGAGGTCAGAGGACACTTGTAGAGTTGGTTGTCTCCTGTCATTTGGGTCCCTGGGGACTGAACTCAGGCTTGGCCGTGAGCATCTCCATCTCCAGAGCCATCATTTCTGTCCTGCCTACTGCTTGCCCGATATACCCAGAGGACAGAACTTGAACTTGGTAATAACTTCCACAGTTCTCGCCACCAACATAACCACTTGACTGACAAAGGTCCTCAGAGAAACCGCCTCCCCTCAGTCTCTCTTAAACGACTACTTGTCCTGATGGGCTTTGCTCCCCCAAGCCCAAACTCACCACACTGCTGGGCCACTGCTACCATGGTGTAGTGGCGGATCAAGCTGGCCACAAAGGGCAGGGCACTGGGCCGCAGGTCTTTGATGACTGCAGACATGAATGCCCCAGTCAGAGCCTGTTCAAACGTCTTCCGGGCTGGAGTGTCCTGTGCTTTGTAGCGGTGTGATATGATGACATTGGGAATGGTCTTTTCTGTAAAGCTAGAAGACAGAATCACACACGTCACACACCCAGTGTCTCAGGTCACAACGAGCTCTCATGTAACTGAAATTTGCCTCTGCTCCAATTTCAGCAGCATTTGGTACCAGGTATGGACTTCGTTTTTCAACATTTATGGTCAGTGTTTCAAGAGATAGCAAATTATATTTTCCCTAACACACACAGACTTGGGGCAGAATTATGACTCCGTGGTAGGCAGTGCATTGCTTTCTGTGTTATGGGTCAAGGCTGCTGTAGTGGCTAAGTGGTTAAAATCACTGGCTGCTCTTGTTAAAGACACTTTTTGTTTTTGTGGAGTGTTTTGCCTACATGCATTGTATACATGTTTGGTTTTAGAAGAGGGCAGTGCATGCCCCAGATCTGCTGTCATAAGACTGTGAGCCCCCATGTGGATTCCAGAAGCGGAACCTAGGTCTGCACCTAGAGCAGCAAGTGCCCGTAACCAAGAGCCACATTTCAGCAAGAGATCTGAGTTCTCAGCATCCACTTGTCAGCTCACGGCCACCCAAAAACTCTGAGGAATCTGGTGCCCTCTTCTGAGGGCACCAGGCATGTTCAAGATGCACGGACACGCATACAGGCAACACACATACACAAAAAATAAAATACCTTTTTAAAAAGAGAAATAGCCGGGCGGTGGTGGCGCACACCTTTAATCCCAGTACTTGGGAGGCAGAGGCAGGTGGATTTCTGAGTTCAAGGCCAGCCTAGTCTACAAAATGAGTTCCAGGACAGCCAGGACTATACAGAGAAACCCTGTCTCGAAAAACCAAAAAAAAAAAAAAAAAAAAAAAAAAGAGAGAGAGAGAAAGAGAAATAAAGGTTGTTTTCCCTGCTGCTACAAAGGCGCATGCATGCCTTGGGCACAGTTGCTTTACCAGCCACCACTGTCACATCAGAGGAAGGCACTGCCAGTGCAGGAGCAATAGATGGCCATGCTCTTCTGCACAGGCACTCAGACCATCTCTGTCCTCTGAGGCCTGGCATGTGAAATGTTCGATGCTTCCTTCCAGAGCCTCAGACTCCAGGCCCGTCTTTATATGCTGATATCCAACTGTGCTGAGCCTGCACGCTCTAAACTTGGGGATGCCCTTTGTGAATATCAGAACAAGAATCAAAGGGAGGGGGAAGTTTCTGAAAAGCTGATTAAAAGTATAAACCCTGTGACGAGGTTGCTTGCAGGCACAGCAAAGACCTCAGGGTAAAATGCCACCCAAGAATATAGGGAACGAACTTTAAATTCTGGACTAAAAAAAAAAAAAAAAAATGCATGGCTGGAAAGATGTTCAGAGGCTAAGTCTCTGTTGTACAAGACAGGAGGACATTATATCCAATCTCTAGAACCACACACAAAAGCTAGGTATGGACCCACACATGCCTTTGACAGCAGCATTAGGTGGAGAATTCTCTGACCTCCCTAAACAATCAGTCATATGCACACACAAGCAGGGAAAATATCGATTATTTTTTAAAATAAAGTTTAAACTCGTGTGTGTGTGTGTGTGTGTCCAGGAGTGATGGCAAACACAATCTAACCTCAGCACTGAGGAGACAGAGACAAGTGGTTACCTATGGGTTTGAGTGGAACCTTGCCTATGTAACAAGTTCCAGGTCTGGCAGGGCTACCCACAGAAACCCTGCCTCCAAAATGAAGCCAAAGTGTAAGAATTTAACCAACAATGAAGTGGGAATAGCATAGGGTCTGTCACGGGCTGAGACGTGGCTCTGTCACCTGGCATCTAAGAGCCAGAGGCTGGAGGAATCGGAGTTCTAGTGACCCTCAGCCACATACTGAGTTTGGGACCAGCCTGCGTTAAATGAGACCCTGTCTCTAAACACAAAAAGAAGAACACTTAAAAAGCTATGCAAACGTACAAACATGGCCCTAGATTCCTTGACAGCAAGACACACACTGAAATGGACCCAAGACCAATTCTTACTGCAGATGGCCATGTTCTCTCTTCCCTTTCTCTAAAGCAGTGCTTCTCACCCTTCCTATGACTCTTTAATCCAATTCCTCATGTTGTAGTGACCCCAACCACAAGTGTTTTCACTGCTACTTCACAACTGTGATTTTGACACTGTTGTGAACCATACTGTAAATAGCTGTGTTTTGCAATGGTCTTAAGCGACCCTTGTAGAAGAATCATCTGCCCCAAGGGGTCATGACCCAGAGGTTGAGACCCACTGCTCCAGACGCTACATGCTGTGTCACTGGGTAAGTTACATGCTACCCTGGCTGTTTGAAAGGGCACACTCCTAGCAGACTCCTGGGCAGTCACTTATGTTCCTAATTTCTGCAGCGAGCTGCTCCAGTCCCAGAAAATAGCCCAAGTCATACTTGGGGTGCGCCAGCAGCTGGTAGAGCGCGTGCTTGTTGTCCTCCAGGCTCATCATGGCCACCAGGAAGCACCTGATCACCTCCCACGCCTGCCTCCGGTAGTAGGGCTCTGTGTTGGCACTTTTCAGGCAGTCCAGGGCAGTCTCAATGGCCTAGGATAAAAAGCACAGTATGTACAGTGTGCACTGAAAGGCATGTGCGCACACTCACACATCCAGCCTTAGCTTGCTAAGGAAACTGAAGAGGGAGGGCATCAGTCTAACGGGCAACCACAAACCAAAGTCTGAAAGCAGAGACAGTGGAGAAAGCAAGGAGCTGCACGGCTCCAAATAGCATTAAGAGTGCACAGCACTCTGGCTGGAAGGTTTTACTTTTAACTATGTGTCATGTGTGCATCTGTCTATAGGTTATGTATATGTTAAGTACAGGTGTCCACAGAGTGCAGAGAGTGTCATATCCCCTAGAGCTGGAGTTCTGGGCAGCACCATGGATGCTGGGAACTGAGGCAGCAGCCTCTGCAAGAGTAGCACACGCCCCGCCGGGCGTGGTGGCGCACGCCTTTAATCCCAGCACTCGGGAGGCAGAGGCAGGCGGATTTCTGAGTTCAAGGCCAGCCTGGTCTACAAAGTGAGTGCCAGGATAGCTGGGGCTACACAGAGAAACCCTGTCTCGAAAAACCAAAAAAAAAAAAAAAAAAAAAAGAGTAGCACACGCTAGTGAGTGCTCAGTCTGTTCTCTAGCCCCCAATTTCACGTCTAATGACCAGGGGTAGACTCCAGGAAGTCAAAGAGCTCTGGAGGGTCCGGTGTGGCAGGCTGTCAGCCACACACCCATCAGGGTCTGGAGCTCAGGAGCCATGGCTGCACACACACAGTCTTCCCTCAAGCAGGGACCTGAACAACAAGGCTTTCTGAAGCTTTCACTTCCCTCTGAAGGAGGCGGCCATCTAGCAGCTCCGCCACACATCTGCATGCACACATATGCACACAGATTAAGAGACAGAGACAGAGAGAAACACAGAGGTACAACACTAACTCATTTCCAAAGAGCCAGAAGGGAGACAACAGCAGAGTTAGAATAAAAATGGGAGAAAGCGAGATCCTGGGAGCCCAGGGATGAATAACAATTATAGATACACTTGAGTTCTCAATGGTCCTGGAAACAAGGCCCAGCAAGATGACAACAGACCAGGAGCTCAGGTGAGCAGGAGCTCAGGTCATCAGGGAAAAACGCTACTCTCAAGAGTCCTCAACTCCTGGATAACACCCTGCCTCAGGCCTACAAGCACTACGCAAGCCACCTTCCCAACCAAGATTGTCCCTTGTCCCGTAACTCCTGTCCTTCCTTCCCTCAGAGTTGGCTCACATATGTCTTTGATATTGAAATCAATCTTCTTAGAGCAAAATATGATCTCCCGGTAGCCACAACCTTACCTTTTCCATGGGAAGCTGGAGAGAAGCTTTGCAATCAGAGAACTCCACGGTAATGCTGGGGCCTTGAACTTCAGTCACAACATAGTGCAGCTTCTGGGACTCCTTCAACATCTTCCTGTTGCTGCCACCAAACTTCCCAAGCACACGGTAGGCCACGTGGGAGATGCTGTCTGCAGGGTTGCGAAGCGTGCGCCACAAAGCCTAAAAAAAAAAAAAAACTGGCTTTCACTAAAGGCTAGCCAGGCAGCAAGTTCACACAGCTTCCGACCACAACTCCAATCTGTTAGATACAGGGACTCTTCCTCCTGCTTCTGTCCCTCAAACATGGTTACCCCTTGGTTGTCCTCCCCGAGAGGTCTGCCTTTACTAAGCAAACAAACATATTTTGGAGCTCCTTTATATAAAAGATGGCACAGGAAAAAAAAGCAAAGCATTAGGGCATCCACGGTGCCACCCATGCTCCAGCTCTAGGGGATACGTCACCCTCTGCCCTCTGTGGACACCTGCACTCAACATATACATGAGAGCACCAGGCCTTAGTTTCTAAAGTGACATGGTGGCTAGCCACTCTCTAACTCCAGTCCCCCTCTGGTCGCCTCAGGCATAGCACAGATGTGATGTGAATATATACGTGCAAGCACTCATACACAAAAGTAAGTAAATCTTTAAGAATCAGTAACTAACTAAAAGGCTTCAAGACTCAAGAGCGACAAGTCCCAGGAGGAGTGGAGTGAGCCGCCTCACTGGCTGTTCTTGTCCTGGGTGTTTCCCTTCTACTTAGACATGGCAAATACGTAATGTCATGTCTTTTAAGTGTCCATTTATGGAAGGTAAGGGTGTGTGTCATAGGGGTGTCCCTGAGAGCCAGGCTAAAGAAAAACAGAAAATAGACACAAGGGCAGAGCAATGTCCTTGAACACCGACTTGACCACACCCCTCCTTGCTCAGTAAACCTTCCCCTAAGGACAGGGAGCCTCCACGTGGATGGTTTAGTCTCTGCCAAAATGCTTGTTCCATCCCTACAGTGTGCACATGCACGCGTGCACACACACACACACACCCTTGGGCCGTCTTTAGAAGCCCTTAGAGATTTATCACACCCTTATATAAGACAACCCTAGCCCAATGCCCAGTGCTCGTGGTTCTGAAACCTCGATGTGCAGTCTCTGTGCACGTCAGCTCCTAAAGCTTGACTGCAGGGTTAGCAGAGCTCAGGGATGCCCTTCACGTCATGCCACGCCTGCGCCGGCTGCTGCACAGCACTGCACTCGCTGCCTGGGTCCCCTCACTTGAATTACCTACGTCTCAGAATCACTCTTGTCCATGTTTTAAGTCCACTTTCCTAACTTCCATGACAACACTCAATGTCAGAATCCAGTAATATTCAAGTAACATGAAGTCTTGGTACATTTCTCCACACCAACAAAGATCCCAGTTTCTCTCATGTTCTCTCATGTTTTCCCAACATCCGCTTGTCCCTCAGGAAGGGGTCTTCTGCCAGGTTACGGCAGCACTGAGGCTCAGTGTGGGTCAGGAGACACCAACACTGCCGCTTGTTTTGGGGATCACTGGCCTCTAGAAACTAAAAAGGACCTTTAACCTTTGTCTCTGAGGGTTCTCGTGCTAAAGCAAACTGTGGCTCAAGACCGCCTCAGCCACAGCAGCCACACTGCTTCCGCTTCCCCCATGAGGCCCCACACACTCAGCTCAAGACAAGCTCTGCTTTCAAGACCTGACAGTGGGCTCTCAGAGCAGGCTCTGCAGTCCTCCCATGCTATGTAGACTCCAGTCCATCTTCTTCCAGTACACTGAGACCAAGAAATAACCCCAGGATGGACAGACAGGATCTGTTAGTCCTGCCTCCAGACCAGGTGCTGCTCCTGAAATCTACTTTGGAGCCACTGAGCCTCCACCATGAAGTGCTGGCTGTGACCCTATGCTAGTGAGACAGAGGATACAAGTGCTGGCCCCCAGGGATTACCAATCCCATCACGGGCACAGCACAAAGCACAGTGAATAGTGGACGATACCTCACGCCTGACTTCTAATAACAAAGCCCTAAGACGTCAAGACAACCTTTGACTAACTGTCCCTTTCCTCTTGAGGGGAGCTGGGGCAGGCAAGGTGCCCATCTGCTTCCCTGAAGAGCTGCATCTTTTACTATAAAACCAAAAATCTCTGTGGGCACAGAAAGGTTCTTTCTGTGAGTCTGCACAACTGCGCACCATCTGCCTCACACTGACGCTTGGGAAAGTTTTCCTAAACTGAGAAGCAACACTGCCACAAAGCTGCTCACCACCCACCCACTAGCGCTAAACCTGTTTAGTACATCCCAGGCAAGCAAGCATGACTGAGTCTGCCTCTGACTGAGCACAGCGAAGCCCTAGGACAAACTAGAGACATGTGGAGCTGATGCCCCCTGCTGGTGCAGAGGTGAAAGTGTTCTTACCTGCATGAGCTCTGCACGCACAGGCTGAATGTGGTCATAGAGGAAATCCGGCTGCAGGTTGTCCACACACAACTCCAAGGTCCTCAGGCCTTGGCTGACCAACGTCTGAGACCCATTGAGGGCAGACACCAAGGGATCCATCAACATGGGCAGATAGGGCAGGAGAGAGCTCAGCCGGACTGGCACGGTGAGACACAGCTCTACAAAGAGGTCCTTCATGTGCTGCTTATGCAGGCCGCTCTGCAGCATGTTCAGTCCTGGGAAAGGGGTAGGGGGCACTTTAGCTCCCCGATGCAGGTAACGTCAGCTGTGCCCACTGTTAGACCTATTGACTGCAGTCACAGTCCCTTCCACAGTGACAACAAAGGCTGGGGGAGCTCCTATAGGTTCCCCTATGCTTGTGTAAGCAGCATGCACTTTTAGTGATGTGGAGGAGAGCCGCCTGAGCACATCTAAGTAAGACCAGGAGAAGGACTGGACATGAGGCTGAGCAGGGGCAAGGGCCACCCAAGGGTACACTGGGAAATTTACTTTATACTCCACACCATCTGTATGGAGGGAACACTGCAGTAAGCACAGACAAGATCTCTACATGCAAAGTCCGACATGGTTTGATGACAGAAACTAATACATTTATTTTCCTATGGGGGTGATGGTGGACGGGTGTGTGTGTGTGTGTGTGTATGTGTGTATGTGTGTATGTGTGTGTGTCCCAGCACCCACCCCTTCCCATCAGCTTTGCCAGGCAGAAAGGATGAGCCCAGCAGTCAGTCAGACAGATGGACGCACGAGCCACTGCTCTTACCTTGGAGGAGATTTGGAAGGAGAGGCAGAAACTCCTGATACAGGAGGTCATGGCTGCCACCTCCTATGGAGCGGAAGAGAGCCCGGAGCAGAAGGAAGTAGTTGTAAGGCTCCTTGGCGGTCTGCGCCAGCTCCATGGAGCTGTTCACGATCTTGTGCAGGTGAGGCTGGGCAGGGGGAAGGCAGACAGGTCAGGGAGTGCCTGGGAGTCTAGGGCTCATACACCTCACCCCTGCACTCAAGCAGCATGAAGCTGATATTTCATCAAAGCAAACAAAAAAATGTGGTGGCCAGAACGTAGAGAGGCCCCTGCCATGTCCATGAAACCTAACACATCTATGGAACATCTATGAAAGATGTTCTTAGTGTGTTCTCAGGTTACTATGCAGCCACCTGAGGGTGGATTTTCTTTTCTTTTCTTTTCTTTTTCTTTTAAAGATTTATTTATTATTATACATAAATACACTGTAGCTGACTTCAGACGCACCAGAAAAGGGCATCAGATCTCATTATGGATGGTTTGAGCCACCATGTGGTTGCTGGGATTTAAACTCAGGACCTTCAGAAAAGCAGTCAGTGCTCTTACCCGCTGAGCCATCTCACCAGCCTGAATTTTCTTTTTTTAGGTTTTTGATGAGATAGCGGCTCATGTAGCCCAGGCTGGCCTCAGATTTTCTAAGTAGCTGAGGCTTCCTTCATCTACAGCTTCCACCTCCCAAGAGGTAGGCTTTACATGCCTGCATATGAGGCCTTAATTCTGACTTACATGTATCATACACATGTAAAACGGAGTCACTGTAATTTATGTGAAAAAAAATGAAGCAATAAAAGCCGGAGTCCCATTGGCCCTCAGCAAAGCGTGTGTTACCTTCAGCATCTGCTCATTCTCCGCTGCAAACAGGGACACTGAGCCGAAGACCAACTTGAAGAGCTTGAGGTACAAGTTGGAAAGCTCCACGTTGGAGCCCATTTCCGGCAGCCGCTCCAGGAGGTACTCCACCAAGATGGTGGCAAACAGAGCAGAGGTAGTGGGATTCGCCAAGAAGGAGTTGGCAACAATCTGTCAAAACAGGAAACGGCAAAATGGGTTGGAGATGTCCCTCCAGGGTAGAGCACTTGCCTAGCAAACGCACGGCTATAGGCCTGGTCCTCAGCTTCAAGGGGAGGGGGTATGCTTTGAAAGAAAATCCATGACAAAAATTATCCTGTTCCCCAAAGCAGCTATAAAAGGCAAAGGAATGAGTTTCTCAAACAAAGCTCACTGGTCACAGACATGCTGAGAAAACCATCAGCCGAGCTGTGAGCGTGTGCCTCCTACCAGAGCACAGCACCCAACCGGCCGTCCCAGCTCACCATCAAAACCTGACAGCCTGCATTTAACACTCAATAGCTTCTACTCTGGAAAGGAAGTGACCCGAGGCATCAGAAGGGTTGAAAACATTCTCAAACATTATTGCCCAATATTCCCCTACAGGTACATCCTGAGGACAGCATTATTTTTAAATCCTCAGAGTAGATGAATAAACACAGAACATTCAATACAGAACTAAAAAAAAAGCTTCAAGTGAATGTTAAATATAAAAAGGGCTGGCAAGATGGCTTACAACAGAAAGGCACCTACCACCAAGCTGAAGACCTGAGTTCAGTCCCTAAGCTCTATGTGGTGGAGGAGCAAACTCACACACACACGCACACGCGCACACACACACACTTGAAAGAGTTTTATACCTGAAGAGCATAGTTTTTTGAGATCCTTTCTACCATGTAAGGAACTGTAGTCTGGAAGATCTCCTTGAACGTTAGTGGGTTCATCATGGTGAAGACCCCAGCAAAGTGCTCCAGCACCTCCTTTTCTTCCTTCATCCTTACGGTCTGGCAGTTGGCTACTCGAATGTATGTCTGTCCATTTCCTGCGATCTGGACCTAGGACGGGGAACCCCCATGGCGGTTAGAGAGGAACAGCTTCTAGCGAACATGTATTTCTTCATAAAGTCACAAGTCAAGTACTTCAATGAAGCACTCAATTCAATAATAGCTATCCTTCTTCTAAATTCTCTGTTCTTGACTCAATTTTGAAGAAGAAAAACACTAGGTGTCCACACCAGGGGGGAAAACAGTAAGTAGATGTAGAGCCCAGAGAGCTAGCTCAGAGGGAAAAGGTACATGGCCACCCCCATTGGATAAGTGAGTCCCTTGATGGCTAAACTGCTTCTGTCAGAGTGTTTTACCACAGTATCAAGAAAGAGAAACTGGCACTAGCATGCATGAAGCCTGGATCTGATCTCAGCACCACATAAACTGCCATGAGGACGCATGTTTGTTATCCCAGCTAAATGCAAAGCCAGGGGCTGGAGAGACGGCTCAGTGGTTAAGAGCACTGACTATTCTTCCGAAGGTCCTGAGTTCAATTCCCAGCAACTACATGGTGGCTCACAACCATCTGTAATGAGAGCTGAAGCCCTCTTCTGGTGTGTCTGAAGACAGCGACAGTGAACTTTCAAAGAATAAATAAGGTTTTTAAAAAAAGAAAAAGAAAAAAGAAACGCAAAGCAGGCCATGCAACAGAACTGAACTCGGAAGGCTTGGGCACTCTGTTCCACAGGCGTCCTCTAGACGCAGCAGCATGGACTGCCCACTTCATACCTGATAAATATCCAAGGCCTGCATCGCATACTTCACAAGCTTGATGTAAATCTGAGTTTCTTTGGGTTGTAACTGCTTGTTAGGAATAAACTGAGCTTCTAGAAGAGACAGAATACATTAAAACCTGGCAAATACAGGAGCTAACAGTGCTGTCAGTGTGAAGAGTGGAAACGAGTATTACCACCAGGTGCTTTACACGACGTGATGCCCCATGTGATGGTCTTGACACCGCAGACCAAGGTCTTCACCAGACTCCGGCAATCTGTGACCTGGAACGTCTGCTTGTCCTCCTTGTCCTTCTCTCCTTGCTTCTCAAATGGGGGCACGGGTGCGGGGGTTACCGGGGTGGCTGGGGCTGGAGGTGGAGGTGGAGGGGGTGCGGGGGCAGGCACAGGGGCTGGGGAAGGGGCTGGGCCAGGGGCAGCAGGGGCTGTGGGCACCCCGGGCAGTGCAGCTTCTGCAGCCCCCAGTTCAGACTGAGGCTTGCATTTCTTAAAAATGGCAGAGAGCTGGTACCGGGCAATGGTGTGGAACTTGAGGACAAAAACCTAATGGCAAAAGAAATTGGAGTCAGAAAGAGGAAACAAAAGTTACAATCAAACATCTGAAACCAGGCTGGCAAAATGGCTCAGCAGGTAAGAGCACTGACTACTCTTCCAAAGGTCCTGAGTTCAAATCCCAACAACCACATGGTGGCTCACTACCATTTGTAATGAGATCTGATGCCCTCTTCTGGTGCATCTGAAGACAGCTACAGTGTACTTACATATAATAATAAATAAATCTTAAAAAAAAAATCTAAAACCACCAAAAAAATCTAAGACTCAGCTAAAGGCTGAGTCTATAATGTGCTTGCCTTGCAAGCAAGAGGATCTGTATGCAGTCCACAGAACCCATATAGAAAAGCTAGGTATGTTTGTAATTCCAGTTCTGGAGAGAGAAGACACAGCAGGGACCCCTGGGGCCGGCTGGCCAGCCAGCAGAGCCTACAGGGTGAACTACTGGCCAAAAAGATCGTGTCTTAAAAGTACAAAATATGTGAAGAGACAGCTCAGCTAGTAAGAGCTCTTATCTCTTCCACTGACCCAAGATCCATTCCCAGCACTCACATGGGACGGCTCCCAACTCCCTACAAATAGCTCTAGGGAGATCTAAATCTCCTGGCACATATATGAACATATATGCACAACATAAACATAATTAAAAATTAAATCCACCGGCCGTGATGGCGCACGCCTTTAATCCCAGCACTCGGGAGGCAGAGGCAGGCGGATTTCTGAGTTCGAGGCCAGCCTGGTCTACAAAGTGAATTCCAGGACAGCCAGGGCTATACAGAGAAACCCTGTCTCAAAAAACAACAACAACAAGAAAATTAAATCCTTAAAAAAACAAAACATAAGGTGGATGGCCTTCGAAGCCCCCCACACATGCACACAAGAGTCAAGGGCTGCTGGTTTCTGAGCATGGTGAGCAGGATCCAGCCGATTCAGAGTGGCTCTCCAGTGAGATGGGAAACCTTCCATCCCTCCCCAACACACTGACTGGGTCTCCACTGACAGAGAAGCCCGACTATGGCTGTCCAGCAGGGATCTCTTCTAGTCAGCACCAGGAAGTCCATGGAGCCTAAGAAGCTGCTCTGATGCTCAGGGCAGCACTGCCAGAATGACTAAAGAGAAACAAGCAGCTTCCAAGCACAGCTGCCAGCAGCAGGGGGAGGCAAGGATTCAACAACTCAGTTTAATTCCCAAGCCACACTCTTATCCGGCTACCTCATCCACCTACGTTTCACAGTGCTTTAAGATAAATCATGGCAGTCGGTACCTCCAGCATCCGCATCAGGACATCTCTACCATTGCCACTCTCCTGCTCACTCTTGGAGCGGATGCAGTCCACCAGGTTCAGTAGGAGTTTGCAGGACATGGTTTGGATGCTACTGGGCAGGGACTCATCATCGATGTTCTTGGCAAAGAGCTGGACGGCAAGGGAGAGGTCGCTGAGGGGCAGGTGCTGGCGAACGTGATGCACAAGGTCGGCAAGTGTGCTGTAGGCGAGGGGCCTGCAGGAGGAGATGCCACCAACAGGGGTAAGATCCAGTATGGCCTTAGTCCCCACTCCAACCCTGTTCCTCTCCCAGCTGCTCAACTAAAAGGCCCAGCCTTTCTAATCATGCTTCACTCCTTGCTGTCCACACTGAAAAGCTAACGTTCACACATGTCATAAAGTTCCTGTCTTAGCTGGCTATTCTGTTGCCGTGATTAAACTCTGACCAAAAGCAACGTGAGGGAGGGTTTACTTGGCTTACATTCTGGAGTAACAATCTATCACTGCAGGAACTCAAGGAAGGAATTCAAGTGAGAGCCTGAAGCAGCAACAGTTCGAGAACCCAGCCTACAGGCTCATTCACACTCAACCAGTGTTTTTATACAGCACAAAATCACCTGCCTAGGGATGGTGCCACCCACAGTGGGCTGGGCTCTCTTGTTGATTAGCAATGAAGAATATGCCCCACAGATGTGACCACAGGCCAATCTGACAATTATTCATTGAGTCTCCTTCTTGTCAGGTAACTTTCTAGATGAGCTACTGGCAGTCGGTAGCTTCTTGGCAAAGATAGTTTAAGGCAGGAATTCTCAACCTGTGGGTCATGATCCCGTCAAGGTTAAGAACCTCTGCTCTGGCCGGGCGTGGTGGCGCACGCCTTTAATCCCAGCACTCCGGAGGCAGAGGCAGGCGGATTTCTGAGTTCGAGGCCAGCCTGGTCTACAAAGTGAGTGCCAGGACAGCCAGGGCTATACAGAGAAACCCTGTCTCGAAAAGCCAAAAAAAAAAAAAAAGAACCTCTGCTCTAGATTATGTCAAGTCGACAGGACAGTAATAACTAACCAGGAAGTATACAACAGACACCGGCAGAAACGCCAGTGAGAGCACAAATGATTACTGGCTCGTTTGCACACTGAGTGGTGTTTGCTACTCAAAATTAACAATGTGCCAGGTGTGGTGGCACTCAGGAGGCAGAGGCAGGTGGATCTGTGAGTTCCAGGTCACCCACAGCTACACAGTGAGACGACCTCACATGTTAGTTAATAGGTTAATGAATGCTCTATATGTTATGACCACTGAATGCATATACAACAATATTGTCTGGGCTATTAAATCGTGCAGGCTGATCACTGACCTCTGGGTTGTTAAATCGTGCAGGCTGATCACTGACCTCTGGGTTATTAGTGAATCGTGCAGGCTGATCACTGACCTCTGGGTTATTAGTGAATCGTGCAGGCTGATCACTGACCTCTGGGTTATTAGTGAATCGTGCAGGCTGATCACTGACCTCTGGGTTATTAGTGAATCGTGCAGGCTGATCACTGACCTCTGGGTTATTAGTGAATCGTGCAGGCTGATCACTGACCTCTGGGTTATTAGTGAATCGTGCAGGCTGATCACTGACCTCTGGGTTATTAGTGAATCGTGAAGGCTGATCACTGACCTCTGGGTTATTAGTGAATCGTGCAGGCTGATCACTGACCTCTGGGTTATTATTAAATCGTGCAGGCTGATCACTGACCTCTGGGTTATTATTAAATCATGCAGGCTGATCACTGACCTCTGGGTTATTATTAAATCATGCAGGCTGATCACTGACCTCTGGGTTATTATTAAATCATGCAGGCTGATCACTGACCTCTGGGTTATTAGTGAATCGTGCAGGCTGATCACTGACTTCTACCTTGTCATGAGTGCGTGAGCACACACATACAAAATAATTACAAAAATGTTTAGAAAAATTTTTGTTGGTTTTTTTTTTTTTTATTAAAACAACCCAACGACTTTCAAACTTGCTGCCATTCTAAATCCAGGAAGTGGGCAGGGCTCAGCACACCTGCATTCATTAAAGCCCTACCAATGCTACGTGCAGGTGATCCTGTCCCTAGCAACCACACCCAGCAGGCTTGCATCCACACCTACTGATGCTGTACCTGAGTGTCTCCCGAGCTGTGTACCCAGAGCCAATCAGGATGGATTCATCAAACAGCTTGTCCATGCAGGGGATGAACTCTAGGAAACAGGAGAACATTACAGCCTTCATAAGCTCAGGGCGGAGGGAAGACCACAAAGATCCAGAGAGGGAAGATGCTGGCTCTGCTGGGCCACACAAGCCCGCCACCTGCCCACAAAGACATGGATGGGGTCATGTTCAGTGTGAGAGAACTGACCAAGACGAGCTAGAGAGATGGCACAGTCACACCAAAGACAGACGAGAACCAATCTCTTAAGAATATGGATGACAAGCCCACACACAGCCTGACACATTCTGGAACAAGCCTGACATACAGCTTAGTTCTAGAGTCGAGTAATTTCAGGCCCCCAGCCTCCTGCAGACACCTGCACTCATGTGTGCAACCCCTCACTCCAACACACAAGACACGCAATTAATAAAAATAAATCTTTAAAAAGAGGGCTGGCGCCAGGTGTGGTGGCACACACCTTTAATCAATCTCAGCACTCAGAAGGCAGAGGCAGGTGGATCTCTGAGTTCGAGGCCAGCCTGGTCTACAGAGTGAGTTCCAGGACAGCCAGGGCTACACAGAGAAACCCTGTCTTGAAAATCAGAAAGAAACACACACACAAGAAAAGAAGGCTAGAGAGTTGGCTCAGTAAAGACTTATGTTAGATTCCCAGCACCCACGTGGCAGCTCAGAAGTGTCTGTAACTTGAGTCTCAGGGGATCTGATGCCCTCTTCTGGTCTCTACAGACAACAGGCATACATGTGGTGCAAAGATGTACAAAGATGCAAGTAATACACACACATCCATACACATAAGAGTAAACAAATGAAAATTAAAAAAGAACACCCAAGCCGGGCGTGGTGGCGCACGCCTTTAATCCCAGTACTTGGGAGGCAGAGGCAGGCGGATTTCTGAGTTCGAGGCCAGCCTGGTCTACAGAGTGAGTTCCAGGACAGCCCAGGCTACACAGAGAAACCCTGTCTCGAAAAACTAAAAAAAAAAAAAAAAAAAAAAAAAAAAAAGAGCCAAGACAGCACTAAAGAAGGAACAGATGTGCTAAGACCCTGAAGAATCTCTAGGAAGTCAGCGAGCCTTGCCCCAGTGATGGCCCAGGCTGTGCGGGCCTCGAGAGAGAGAGCAGGCGGCCTTACGGTTCCTCAGCTCCGTGGTAAGGATGTGCTTGGCCGCAATGAGCAGCTCCTTCCTAAGGTGCGCAGTCTCTGCTGGGCAATTGGAAAGCAGCTGTAGCATGCCTTTCACCATCTGCTGAGAATACTTCGTCACCAGCTCCTGTCACAGCAAGAAAGACAACAGTCACACTGTGTCCTTTCATAAGGCATCGGGCCTACGCAAGCACCACTGGGAAGGTTTTAGCGTGTTGTGTGTACGCGCAGAGTCATTCTGACAGGGAAGCACGACCACAGGAACAGGTGGCCCCCCGTGGAGTGGGTGTGGACGCAGCATCCTTGCTGTTCACTACAATTTTCAACAGTGGATTTGCATCACTTCCTTATTAGACAGAAAGTAAATGCTAAAGTGCCTGCTCAAAACAAATGTTCAGTGCTAGAAGTGTGGGAGTTAAGGGGACCAGAGAGGCTCCCCATCCCCTGTCCTTCAGTTTCTAGCACAACCAACCACCTGGGACTCCACATCCACTAGATCCAATGCCCTGTTCTGGCTTCCAAAGGCGCACACACACACACACACACACACCCTACACACCTACACTCCTTTTTAAATAAGTAAGTGCCAGATATAATAGCTCACACTTTTAATTCCAGCACTCAGGAGGCAGAGTCAGGCAGCACCCTGATCTACCAACAAATTCCAGGCCACCCAAGGCTACATAGTAACAGCTTGTCTCAAAAAAAAAAAAAAAAAAAATCCATCCTCTACTTTGTCATCCCACTAATGTGAGCTGAGAGTGGTGATTCTCAGCAGTTCTAAACAGTCTCTTCCTGACTCAAACACTAAGGCCCAAAAACCTCCACTCATCTGGTCATGATGGTAAATGCCCATGACCGCTGTCATTTCTGAAGACTGAAGATCATGGCCCAAAGGCCAGCCTGGACCACACAGTGAGACTTCATCTTATAAAGAGAGTCTGCAAAAGACATCAGTGAGCTCTGGGTTTGACTTAAAAGACCTGCCTCAGAAATAGAAGGGCAAAGAGTGATGGAGGAAGATTCCCTACATCAAGCCTGGCCTCTGCACACATCTGCACACACGTGCCTACACTTATAAACACACACACACACACACACACACACACACCTCACACACTCAGAGCACACACATACACATGAAAGCCAAACAAGCCAAGGAACTCACCTGGTAAATCCTGATGATGTAGGCTAAAAACGAGAGCGTTTTGATCTGAGCTGCAATGAAGTCAGCGTACAGCTCCTTGTTGTACAGCTTATGTTGCCTGGGCAGGAAGGGAATGCGGTCCAACATGAGTCTTTCAGGCGATTTGGGATTCACCACCTACAGTGACCACTAAGCCTTGAAGGTCCCTCATTTCCATTCAGAGCAGAAGCACACGCAGGATAAGTGCATAGACTTAATGCAGTTTCAAACCACAGGAAAGCGGGCTGGAGAGGCTGACAGCACTTGCTGTTTCAGAGGACCCAGGCTCAGTTCCCAGCACCCGTGCTGGACAGCGCACAATCTCCTGAAATTCCAGCTCCAGAGGAGCCAGGTGCCCTCCTCTGGCCTCCATGAGCACTGTACTTGTGTGCATGTACCCACACACAGACATGCACGCATACACATAATCTTTAAAGATGAAATAGGATCACACAGCATGGAAATTCTGAAAAGATCAAACCCCAGCACAGCATTCCTGAAATGGCTAGAGAGGCTCACTCCTCAGATGTTCCTCAAGGACCTCACAGCCAGAGGGGCTGCATGGCAAGAGAGTACATATCCTTAAAGAACACCACTCAGGCAAGAGTGGCTCTAGCTGGCCTGTTCCTCCCAAGCCCTGGAGGTGAAGCACACGGCAAGTTTCCTCCAAACAAAACAAAACAAAACAAAACAGCCAGAACAAGCAATGCCTGGTGACACTGGGGAAGCAACCTACTACAGCATCCTTTCAACTAAGGAGTTAAGAGGCCCATGGCATGGCTCAGCAGGTAAAAGGGTCTACCACCAAGACTGACCACCTGAGTTCAGTCCCTGGGACCCACAGCTGGAAAGAGACGACCACAGCCTGTGCTATGGCATTGGCATGCACGTAAACACACACATCCACAGGATCACAGAATGGATATAACTTAACAGAAAGGATAAAACTCAAGAATGGGGGCAATAAGCAATTACTATTTGGAAAAAGCACTGTGCCATCAGCTCCATCTGGGTCTGAGGAACGCTTACCTGGCCTGTGTGGATACCTGAATTGCAATGGTATTCATGATCAGGGGCACAAACTCGGCAACAACGTTGTGGATGTTCAGTTTGTACAGCTGGAAGGAAACAGCGGAGTTCAGTGCTTTCATATTCATCTACCACAGGATCATCGGGCGTGCCACACAGACACCAGGGTGCAGAGCATGTGGGTTTGTGTCCATCTTTTTGCTGAAGGAAACCAGCCGTGTACTTTCACACGAAGAAAGAAAACTTATTCCGTGGTACCTGGTACATCAGTACGACAATGATGGGGAGCTCGGCCAGGACTTTCAGTGAGAGCGATCCTCGTGGGATGATGGAATGCTGTGAGATGCAGAGGAGAGGCAGCCATCAGCTCTGTGGCACCGGCAAGTGCCCAGCCAATTCCGCTAAGTGCCACAATGAACAGAGACACTGATTCTCCTTGCAAGCATCTGTGGAGGGTCCAAACTAACACAGGAGTGCTACCCCACAGAAGGCAGGATCTTGGGGGAAATCCAAACAATAAAATCACCTAAGAAAGCTAGGGTTTGTGAGTATCTCTGTGAGTGTAGGAAGCCTGCTTTAGAAACAAGGTCTCCCTATATTCCCTTGGCTGACCTCAAGCTTAAGAGTGGTCCTCCTGCCTCTGTATCCCAAATACTGGAATTATGAGCAGACACCACTAGACCCAATTGTCTGGATTTACAAAGTCTCACTGTGTATCCCAGGCTGGCCTTGAATTCACTATTTAGCCAAGGCAAATGTATAACTCACAGCAATCCCCCTGCCTCAGTCATGTACCAGGACATCTAGGTGGGTTTGTTTGTTTGTTTTGGTTTGTTTTGGTATTTTTTGGAGACAGGGTTTCATGTAGACCAGGCTAGCCTGAAACTCACTGAAAACCAGGCTGGCCTCAAACAGATCCACCGGCATCTCCTCGAGAGAGCTAGGAATAAAGGTATGGCCGACCCAGCCTGGCAATCCATCCAGCTTTTTTTTTTTTTTTTGGTTTTTCGAGACAGGGTTTCTCTGTATAGCCCTGGCTGTCCTGGAACTCCCTTTGTAGACCAGGCTGGCCTTGAACTCAGAAATCCGCCTGCCTCTGCCTCCGGAGTGCTGGGATTAAAGGCGTGCGCCACCATGCCCGGCCCATCCAGCTTTTTAAGGCACTTTTTGACTTAACAAGAAAAACTTCAGAATCCAATTTAGCTCATGGGTTTTATGTAATAGTATTTATGTGCAGAAAAAAACAATGCTTATAGTAAATCCAGGAGGGCAGGATGAGCTTATTAAGGACGGACGGGGCAAATGACCAGTGAGCACGGGACTTGAGGGACACGCACAATAGTCAAGACGGCGAAGGATGCCAGCTTTGCTCAAAATTCACACTGGTTCTCCTCGGCACAAGCCAAGGCCTTGTCTCAAACAAGTATAACTGCTAAAAGGCCTTTCTTTAGGCTGGAAACAGGGTCATGTAGCCCAAGCTGGCATCCAACTCCCTATGTAGCTAAGGCTAGCTTTACACTGGTCTCACACCTTCCTAGTGCAGGGGTTAGAGGCATGGCCAGCACCCTAGGCCTTCCTGCATGTGGGTGAGCATCCTTCCAGTGGACACACGCCCCTAGCCTCAGACAAACATTCTTTTCTTACTTCAGCCCCAAGAATGATTCACAGGGAAAGGTCATCACATGTCCCCTACGTGACAGGCAACACTCACGTTACCTTTGCAAAGTCCAAGACACAGATTTCCAGATAAAAACAGGAAAAACAAGATCAGGGAGAAACTTTATAAACTGTTACAGAGTCAGGAAACCAGAGTGGGGCTCGAGCACCAACTGGGGTCCCTGGCCCAGGGAACTTCAGTTTCACCTACAGCTTCAGAAGGCCTCTGGCAGACCAGAGCCTCTCTGCCCCTATGCCTAGCCTGCTGCCTTTGCCAGCAGGAGACCCCAGGTTTCCTAAGTAGGCTGGTCTTCACAGCCAGACACCATTTGTGCCCGGGGCTTCACCCGCATTACCTCAGCAGGACCAGGCTCACGCCTCCAGGTAAAGGATAGAGAAAGGAAAATCCAAATGGTCTAAGTTACCTCATTCTTCCCTCCAGCAAATGAGAGGCCACAGATGTGGGGAGAGGACAGAAAACTTGACAGCAGAGCTGTGAGCAGGAGGGAGGGCACCTACCGTCCGTGTCTCGCTGTCCTCGCGCTCAGGATTGACCTTCACAGCAACGGTCGTGATCATGCCCACCATTTCAGGGGGAGGCACCGTGTTTTCAGGGATCCCCTGGGGGTTCTCAAAGTAGCGGTTCTACAAAGAAGAACACAATAATGGCAAACAGTGCATCTTATGGTGGTCAGTACTCCCCATCCTAAAACCCCACCCCTGACACTTGGACTAAACTACCCCAAATTAGGAAAGGTGATAACTGAATACGTATAAGCAGTAAATTCAGACGTAAACAGAAACATACCACTACTTTTGGAAGCTCCTTGTAAATCTGCTTCACAAAATCCAAAAAGTGATGAATCTAAACAATGACAAAAAAACCAAAATACTTCATTGTAAGAACACACAGTGGCGGCCCAGCTGATAAAGATTACTTAAGCCTGGCAACCTCACTGATCCCTCAAGACAGGTCAGAGGACAGCTCTGACCTCCATACCTGCACAGGACACATGACATCTCTACCCCTTCCCCACCCCAAATATTTCTTACAAGATTATTATAAAGCAAAGCAAGTTAGGCAATGGACATAAACAAAAAATGAGGGGAAAGAAAAGAAAAAGAAGACAGACACTGGTAAACAGAAGCTGCCAAAGGATGAAGGTTAAGGAAGGGCTTGTCAGAAAAGAGGGAACTGAGGTTGAAGAGATGGCTCAACAGGCCAGAGCGCTGGCTGCTCTCACAGAGGAACCAGATGGATTCCAGCATCCACCTATCAGGTAGGTCATAGCTGCCTATTCTAACTCCAGTTCTGGAAGATCCAGCATCCTTATTTGACCTCAGATGACACCCATACAACATAATACATATACAGACAAGGCCCACACACATACATATTATTAAAACTAAAATGAGTAAGTACACAATGCTTGAGATGGTACAAGAGTACAGATTCTTACACTCCCAAGGGAATCAAACCAACAAGCCTTTCCAGAAATCAGCCTGGCAACACCTATGTGAAGCCATGGAACTATACTTGGACTCAGTAACTGTTGCTGCTAATAAAGCTAATTAAATAACCTGAACCATACACAGAAAATAATTGTCAATAGCCATTGAGAGAGAAAAAAATTCTGAACCTGGGCGTAGTGGCTCACACCTTTAATCCCAGGATTTAAGAGGCAGAGGCCAGCAATGCAAAGCATGTTCCAGGACAGCCAAGGCTACATAGAAAAACCCTGTCTCAAAAAAACCAAACAAACAGAAGAAAGAGAGAAAGAGAGGGGAAAGGAAGGAAGGAAGGAAAGAAAAGATAAACATTGAAAAACTAAATGTCAAGAAAAACAGTCATTAAAACAAGTATCTCAAAAGTATCTAAAGACTGGGGAGTGGCTTGGGGGTGAGGACAGTCCCTGCCCTATCAGAGGACCAGTGTTCAGTTTTAGTGCCCACACCGGGTGGCTTATAAAGCTTCAAGGGATGGGACATCCTCGTCTATCCTCAGAGGACAGCTGCACACATCAGTCACAGGGCCAGGGCGGCTCCCAGAAGCTCCAGCTCTGCTGTGCTGCTGGGCTACAGAGCTCCACCTTCACGACTCCCTTTTATCTTTACCCATAAGAAAATGGCTGGAACTCGAAGTCTATCCCAGGAGATGTGAGTTGACCCACGACCCTGGTCAGTTACCGCACTCCAACTACTGAGAAAATGCAGAGAGATATCTGTGCACTCATCCAAACAGAAATGGTAAAGGCAGTGCTCCGAAGGAGCGTGGTGGAGTGGGAACGCACTCAAGAGTGCGCTGTGGACTTCAAGACGATGCCCTCCTATAACTCTGCATGAGACAGGACCACAGCAAAGTGGGGGACAAAATTTTTCAACTCAAGCTCTACTTTCTACCCAGTACTTGTTTAGTCAACTACAAGTAAGAGCCAGCTAGATGACCCTGAAGGTCAAGGTGCTTGCCACCAAGCCAGAGAATCTAAACTTGATTCCTGGAACCAAATGACAGTAAAGAACCAACCCCCCCAAGCCACTCTCCTGTACCATGCATGTGCCATGTCACACATGCGCGTGTGTGCACACACACACACACTAAATAAACATAGGTGGCGAACAACTCACCTCTTGCGTGATTGGTGGCCTGAACTGTTTGTGCAGCTCAATAATTATTCTTAGACAAATAAGAACATTTTCTTCATTTTCCGTCTTTAAAAAACAAAACAAACAAACAAAAAATCAAGTTGTATTTCTCAGAACATTTTAATCTCAAGATTAAGACAAACTGTTAATGGGCATGATGACATAATTGAGAGGCAGAGGCAGGCAGCTCTCCAGTCTGAGACTAACCTGATCTACATGAGTTTCAGGGCAACCCAGAGTACAGAGTGAGACCCCATGTCAGAAAATAAAAGCAGTCTAGGCATTTTCTGCAAGTTTCTCTTCCACACACCTGAATCAACCAGCTTACATTAGAGCTGCTGAAAATCACAGTTCTAAGGTACAGCTGTGGTGGACAGAAAGCCAAGGCCTTTGTGGACTATTTGACAGCAGCGTCCCACCAACAAGTTAAGAGTAACTCTGAGATGGAGGAACTAGCGTATGACACAGAGACAAAGTCACACATGAATCACTGCCACTTCCCCCTCTTTCTGACATAGGATCTCATGTGGCCGAGACCTGGCCCTCACTACATGTCAAAGGGTACCTTGAACTGAGAGCTGGCTGGGTTAACAGGTGTGCTTCACCTAGCCTGGTTTATACAGCACTCAGGAAGGAATACCCAGGTTTTTAGGCATGCTAGGCAAACACTCTCCCAGCTGAGCTACATCTCCAGTCCTGAATATTTAATGTTGTTCTGTTTTGAACAGAGTCTCATTATGGAGTCCTGGCTGGCCTCAACTCACTGAGCTTTGCCTGCCTCACTCTCCCAAGTGCTGATATCTGACAGTGTTGATATTGTGCTAGCACAACCAGAACTGATACTTTAATGCCTAAATGACATCCTAATTGAAACAAACAACAAAAACTGGTTCACTGCTTGGAGATACAGGCTGCCCATTCCTGATCCGAAACCCCAAACCTGAACTGTTCTAAAATCCTAAACCTTTTGAGTACCTGACAAGATACCACTACTAGGAAAGTCTATGCCTGACTTGACTTAATGGCTCTAAGTTAAAACAAACTCAGACACAGTAAAAACATGGCATAAAATTACCTTCAAGCTATCCACAGAAGGGACCAATGATAAAACTCCACATTTAAATGGAGGTTGTAGCCCTAGCAAAACCTGCTATGTATATGCAGATATTCCAAAACTCAAAATAAAATAAAAATCCCAAACACTCCCATTCCCATGTTATGAGGTAAGGAGTTATCTACCCATGCTGCAAAAAGACCACGAAAGAACACTCAGCTACGAAGCATCCGCTGTGGACTGGACAGGTGCTAAGTGCAAGCCAATGCTCTTTGAGAACGGACCAGCCAGCCATTCTACCCTCGAGGTCAGAGCCTCAGAGACCTTAGATAACGTGGCCGCTGTGGTCAGCCAGCACTGACAGAGCTGAAGTAAGAACCCAAGCCTGGCCCTAACAAGCACATCTTTCCAAGGGCCCAGACTCAATGGGACTATGAACATGTCAACAAATGCTTTCACCTAAACATCTAAGGCCTTGCTGGGCAAAGTAGCACATGTCTTTAACCCCACCACTCAGGAGGCAGAGGTAGGCCAACCTGGTCTACTCAGCAAGTTCCAGACAGGTCAGTGTTACATCGGGAGACCTTGTCTCAAAAAAAACAAAGAGCCAGGTGTCTTGGTATAAACTTTCAATTTTAAATCTCAGTACCCAGGAAGCAGAGGCTGGTGGATCTCTGTAAGTTCAAGGTCTGTTTAGTCTACATAGAGAGTTCCAGACCAGCCTGAGCTACATTGTGAGACCCTGTCTGGAAAAAAAAAAAAAAAGAGAAAAACAAAACAAAGATCTTCAATTAAGTAGTCTTTCTAAATTAAACAAAAATGAAAGAAAAAGAGACATTAAGAAGAACTTCATTCATTTAATTAGATCTTTGGTGAGGTGTGGACTACTACTGAATTTTAAGGAAAAAAAAAAACATGCAATGTTTTAAATACAGCTATTAAGAGAATTGTCAAAGATTACCTCTAAAAACCGAAACATCACAGACAGAACGTTTTTTGTATGAGGACGAAGATGCTCATTGGTTGGAATCCTGTGGAGTATCTCAAGTACCAGCTTCCGTAGTTGCTGCCAGAGACACACACACAGAAAAGTCAAACACGGACACTCCAGCCTCACTGTTACAACTGAACATGAACTTTCAGTTTTTAGAAGAACTGTTCAGGTATGTACCGGTACCCTAGGAGGCCAGAGCTACCAGGCCTGGCTGGCACTAGTTACAGGCAGTTTTGGCCTGGGTGTTGGGAGCGGAGCTCTGGCCCTCTGTGAGAACAGTACCTAAGACTCCTAACCGCTGAGTCATCTCTGCAGCCAAACTTAACTTTTTTATTAATTTACTACCTGTGGGCACATGTGCATCACGGAGCACGTGTAGAGAGGCTGGCAGACACCTTGAAGGAGTCACTTCTTCCCTTCTGTCATGTGAGCCTCATCAGGCTGAGTTGAATGAGGTTGCTCATCAACCTCATTCAACTCAGGTTCTCAGGCTCAGTGGCCAGCACCTTTTCCTGCTGAGCCATCTCACCAGCCCTCCTCTGTGCCTAGGGAAGCTAGTCTGCATATACACACATCCCTAGTGGGCAGATGCAAGTGAGCTCCGCCCACAGAAAAGGTGGATGGCTGTCCCACTGATGAAACTTCTTTCATTCTCTCCTGCATCTTTCAGTCTTTGGTTTTATATTGTTTCGATTCATATTTGCTTCTACTCATTGGTGTGGATTGTTTTTTTTTTTTAACCATTCCCATTAACAGATTACCTGGGCTGGCTTCTCTTGAAGAAACTGGACTTCTCCATCTTGGAGAAATGTAAGAAATCGAGGGATGATGTGTTCCAGGAATGTAGAATACTGAGGAGATGACGTGACATTCTAGTTGGCAATTAAAAAAAGGAAAGGCACAGTAAGTTTTATGCATATTTTCATTTTAAACTCACATAATAATCTCAAAAGAAAATAAACATGTGTCTTTCTGCTTTTGTGTTTAATTTGAACTTGCGTCTGCATGAGGTTTTATGTGCACCACAGGCATCCACGTTTCTAAGGAGACCACAAGAGAACATGGGATCCCGTGGTCCTGGAGCTGCAAGCCACTGTGACTGGACCAGGCTCTTTGCAAGAGCTGTCAACTCTCTTAACCACTGAGATGTCCCTGTATTTCCAGAGCTCACAGTGCTCCTTAATTCTTTCGGATGCTTCCAAGATAACATCATATTTAGTAGGTTAAGATTTGAAATCCAATAAAGAAAATTAAGTTCTTAAATTACTGTTAAAACCAGATATGGCAGGGGTAAAGTTAAGCTTATCTGCCTTTCTCTTTCTCTGGGACCATGGATTCCCAGCACCCACGGCAGGTAGCTCACAACTGCCTGTAACTCCAGCTTGAAGGGGATTCAGTGTCCTGTTCTGGAATCCAGACACCCATACATGTGGTGTGCACGAGCACACACTTACACATGCTCAAAGTGGACATGCTGAGCATTTGCCTAGCAGGCCTGAGGTTCTGGGTTCGATTCCCAGCACCACACATACACAGTTGCTTGAATTCCTCCCACGTTCAGCACAGCACAATTCACAAGAGCCAAGAAATAGAAGCAACAGAGGTGTCCATCAAATAATGATTTGTCCAAGAAAATGTAATATATAAATACAGTGAAATACTACTCTCAACCATGAAAAAGAACGTGACCCCATCCTGTTTTTTAGGAAATTAACTGAAATGAGCCACACATCAAGCTAAGCGCCACAGCCTCACCCCTGGGTACTCTTAAAGGCTGACCTCATAGAAAGTGGTGTCTGAGACTGGGGAGATTGTGGAGTCAGACAGAGAAGGCTGTTCCGAGGGAGCAACAGTTCTGAGGGAACTGCTGCAGGGTGAGGTGACTGTCAGTAACCTCTGAAACAACTAAGCTCGGCACTGGGGCAGTAGAGGCAAAGGTACTGCTATGAGTTCGTGGTCAGCCTATTCTATACAGCGAGTTCCAGGACAGTCAGGGACATATAGAGCAATCCTGTCTCGGAAAATAAATAAATAAATAAATAAATAAATAAATAAATAATAGTAATAATAAATAAGCTAGAAGGATTCTATTTTCTCCATAAGGACCAGAGTACCACCTGGTACATCATTCTATACATACATCACTTTAAATGCATTTAGGGTTGGCAAGGTGGTACAGTGGTTGAAGAGCTTCCCACCACACCATAAGCCAAGTTCCATCCCTGTGGCCCACACGGTAGGAGAGAACTCTCCTGCAAATTATCTTCCAAGTACACATATAAATGTAATTTAAACAAAAAATGAGCAAATACATTTAAGCAAAGAAAAAGAACATCAATGCTCTAGAAAATACTGAACACTCAAGGCTGACCTCCAAAACAGTTAGCACAGGGTATAGTGGAACACGTGTGTAACCTAGTAGAAGGACGAGGTAGGACCATGAGTTAGAAGAGCATTCTTTGCTACAAAGCCAGATACTGTCTCAAAAAGGAAAAAAAAAAAAAAACAAAAACAAAAACAAAAAAAACCACATAGGTCTTCACTTAGAAGAAACACTAGCCTTTTATTTTAAAACAGTAAATCATTAGGCAAGAACAATGGTAAACTCCTTTAATCCCAGTACTGGAGAGTCAGAGGCAAGCAGATCTCTTGAGTTTCAGGCCAGCCCCCTCTATATCCTGAGTTACAGTCTAGCCAGGGTCTCAAAAAAGACTGTAAAGCAGCCATTATAAAAGTTAGTGCATACATAATGATGGACCACATTTGAGAAAGGTCCTGTAAAATCCTAAAGGAGCCTGAAAAAAGTCCTATCTATCACCTGATGTTGTCACAGCTTCACAGCATCAGGTAGAATGCTGTCTTTGTGAGACGCCAGCAAGTCAAGTCCATTGTGCCTCTCAGATAAAAGTATTGCCCACGCCATTGTGTGCAAACAACCTCACTGTGGTTTCTGTATTAACTCCACCTTTCTTTTTCAGCTCTTTTTTAAAAAGACATACTAGATGAGATTCATTACCACACATGGTTTGGTGGGGTGTAGTAGAACTCACGGAGGTGGAAGCCCTCAGATATATAGGGCCTGCCATCTGCCAGGCAACAACTGTGGAAAAGTGTGAATATACCTGAGCAGCCATGGGACAAGCCACCTCCCAGCCACCCTATCCTTCAAGTTCCTCTGCATTAACCATGGTAAAGCCCCACTGTTTTGAGTGTGGGTCTTCTGTTGGCCAAGCTTGCCTCTACACCAGGCCTCATCCACAAGTTCCTTCTGCAGCTTGGTGCAGATGGACAGAATGACCTGGCCAGCTTGAACTCTGGCCACCGAGCCCTGGGCCTTCCCAAAGGCACTCTGCAATCTTCCTGGAACCCAGGCTGGGAACAGCACTGAAACTGGAAACAGGATTATCTGCAAGAAAACTGCCTTCAAAGTCCCTCAGGGCAACCACCTAAGCAACAGGCAGCCTATTCTCAAGGAGGCAGCTGCTTCCAGCTTTGCACTCCACATTGCCACCAGGAAAGGAATTTTCTGCTTAACTGGCTGCAGACTTTTTCAAATTTTAAGACAGAGTCTGATGATGTTGCCCTACTATGGTCAACAGGCACATGTCACCAAGCACGCTGTCATTGAATGTAAACATGATTTAAATGTCACTTCCGGTCAAACAGTTTGCTGTTACACGTGGGCAGTAGCCTCTAACGGTTTGTGTTTACTACGATTTGATTCTATTAAGAGGCAGGCTGCATACCCAAGATATAAGATACAATTTGCTAAACGCATGAAACTCAAGAAGAATGAAGACCAAAGTGTGGACACTGTGCCCCTTCTTAGAATTGGGAACAAAACACCCAGGGAAGGAGTTACAGAGACAAAGTTCGTAGCTGTGATGAAAGGATGGACCATTTAGAGACTGCCGTATCCAGGGATCCATCCCATAATCAGCTTCTAAACGCTGACACCATTGCATACACTAGCAAAATTTTGCTGAAAGGACCCAAATATAGCTGTCTCTTGTGAGACGATGCCGGGGCCTAGCAAACACAGAAGTGGATGCTCACAGTCAGCTAATGGATGGATCACAGGGCTCCCAATGGAGGAGCTAGAGAAAGTACCCAAGGAGCTAAAGGGATCTGCAACCCTATTGTTGGAACAACATGATGTACTAACCAGAACCCCGGAGCTCTTGTCTCTAGCTGCATATGTATCGAAAGATGGCCTAGTCGGCCATCACTGGAAAGAGAGGCCCATTGGACTTGCAAACTTTATATGCCCCAATATAGGGGAATGCCAGGGCCAAAAGAATGGGAATGGGTGGGTAGGGAAGTGGGGGGCGCTATGGGGGACTTTTGGGATAGCATTGGAAATGTAATTGAGGAAAATATGTAATAAAAATATTAAAAATTAAAAAAAAAAAAAAAGAGGCAGGCTGCTGAGACAACTCATCAGGAGAAGGGGCTAGCCGCTGAGCAGCACCTTCCAGGGACCCCCAAGGTGAGGGAGAACAGACGCCCCCAACGGCCCCTCGTCCTCTGGCCTCTGTATGTGCCGGGCATGCACGTGTGTGCACACACTTGCACATAAACACACAGGTACAAACTCTGAGTTTTTTAAGATGCTCCGTTGACTAACCGACCTATCCCATCTATGTCTGTGTGAATACACGCAATGATGTCCAAATAACAAAACTGCCAAACGGCACAACTCTCAGAATGTATCCCTGCCTTTAAATGCATGGCTGTTCAAAAAGTAAAGCAAAGAAAGGACTTGATGTGTGAGCAGTTGGAAAATAGGCAGAGAAACGAAATTCAAGAGCACAATGAAAACCTACAACTAAAAGTGACTTGGAAAACACACCAAAAAAGTAAACCGAGGGGCTGGTGAAATGGCTCAGTGGGTAAGAGCACCCAACTGCTCTTCTGAAGGTCCAGAGTTCAAATCCCAACAACCACATGGTGGCTCACAACCATCTGTAATGAGATCTGACGCCCTCTTCTGGAGTGTCTGAAGACAGCTACAGTGTACTTACATATAATAAATAAATAAATCTTAAAAAAAAAATTAAACCAAAAAGAGACAGACCTTCCTAAAGAGTGAGAGGGACGGTTCAACAGTTAAGAAAGCACGTTACCCTTGCAGGGACCTGGGCTGACTTTCCTATACCCACATGGCTTCTCCCCACAGCGCCTTTAACTCCACAAACTCCACTTCCTTCCCGGGGGCTGACGCCCTCCTCTGGCCTCCACAAGCACTGCATGCATGTGGTGCACAGTACAGACACACACTCAGGCCTTCATACACATACACAGACAATGAAAAGTCTTTATCTTTTTTTTTTTTTCTCAAAAATCAGTATTTTCCAGTTAAAAAACAAGTCAAAGACCATTTTCAAACAGAGTCTGAGGGATCAGTGAGATAATGTAAAATCATAGAAATACAAGAAACTCAGAAAGGAGTGACTGCTCTTTCTTTTTTTTTTTTTTTTTTTTTTTTTGGTTTTTCGAGACAGGGTTTCTCTGTATAGCCCTGGCTGTCCTGGAACTCACTTTGTAGACCAGGCTGGCCTTGAACTCAGAAATCCGCCTGCCTCTGCCTCCCGAGTGCTGGGATTAAAGGCGTGCGCCACCACGCCCGGCTGTGACTGCTCTTTCAAGGTCACCGACATCTTAAGTACCAGAAATGACAGACAACCCGTTATGTCGGAAGAGCTAACATCTGAACATAGCGAATCACAAGGTAAACTTGAATGCATCCCAGTGAAAACATGTAAGAGAGCCCCCCTCTTAAAAACAAAAATGCTACAGCAGCCAAAACAAAGCCAACATTCCTAAACACATCCTTGAGCCTCTTCACCAGGAAGATGGGCAGAACTCTGTACAAAGTTTCAAACTCCGTTCTGAATTTGCACTGATGCCTTAGGGCGTGGTAAACGGCTCAGACTGTTTATGGCCAAGCCTGAGGAAGGTGAATTGTTCTCAGCTTGCCCAAACACATACACATACAAGTAAAAAATAGATTTAGAAAAAATACAGCCTTCTTTCCAAACCCTTTCACACTATAGCCCAGGCTGGTGTTGAATAATTCCTGCCAATCCCCCTGCTGTTGTTTTCCCACTCTGGGATTACAGGAGTATGCCAGGACAGGACAGCCTTTATTATCAATGACCTCTGTCTTAGTCAGGGTTTCTATTCCTGCACAAAAATCATGATCAAGAAGCAAGTTGGGGAGGAAAGGGTTTATTCAGCTTACACTTGCATATCACCAAGGAAGTCAGGACTGGAACTCAAGCAGGGCAGGGAGCAGGAGCTGATGCAGAGGCCATGGAGGGATGTTCCTTACTGGCTTGCTTCCCCTGGCTTGCTCAGCCTGCTCTCTTATAGAACCAAGACTTACCAGCCCAGAGATGGTCTCACCCACAAGGGGCCCTCCCCCCTTGATCACTAATTGAGAAAATGCCTTACAGTTGGATCTCATGAGAGCATTTCCTCAACTGAAGCTCCTTTCTCTGTGATAACTCCAGTTTGTGTCAAGTTGACACAAAACCAGCCAGTACAACCTCTGAGTCAGAAAGAAAATAGACTTGACAGGGCTGGAGAGATGGAAGTGCCTGCCACACGAGCCTGAAGATACCCAGAGTCTACGTAAAGGTAAAGGGGAAAGCAGAAAGCCAATGCCTCACGTGCACCACAGTACGTCTGTGCTCCCCTCTCCAAATGTGCCAACGCAGAACAATGATACATAGAACTGACAGAAGTCTGACAACAGGGCTGGCAGGATGACTCAGCAGGTCAAGCTGTCACCAAATACACAAGACAACCTGAGTTCAATACTCAGAAGCCACGTAAAGGCAGGAGAGCACCACTTCACAACGCTGGCGCAACTTCCATGTAAACACCATGGTAGCATGTACACACACACACACACACACACACACACATCTTATACAGCAACAATAATAAAAATATATTTGTAAAAACATTGACAGCAAGAACAGGAGAAAGCATGGATAACAGAGGGAATTGCAGGGCTGTTGAAATGTCCAGAGTTCAATCCCCAGGCCCACAACGATGGAAGGAAAGAACAGACTCCCTCAGATTGTTCTGTGACAAGCACACAGCACCTATGGCATGTGTCAGCACGTACACAGATCTAAAATAAGTGTAATTTAAACAAAAAGAGGAGAGAGGGAGGGATGGGGGGGGAGCTCATACCTCAAAGTTCTCGCTGACTTCCTGCATCATTTTCAACTTCGTTTCATCAGCTGTAAATAGCAAAACAGTCAGCTCATTGAAACTGCCTTAAGGAGGCTTCAAAAAAAAAAAAAATCACTGGATTTAAGGACTGAAGAGAAGCAATCAGATCTTATCAGTTTGACTGTCACAGCCCAGAAGATGGCACATGGCTAGGTCCCTACCACCAGTCACACACATCCATCCTCCCAGACTCACGTGTGCATGCACAGACAAGGACACACACACACACAGGCAATCTGGCACACACACTTGTGCCTCTCTGTGGCTCCAGCAGTATTGTTCATCATTGTGCTTCTCCACAAGGTAGACAGGGAAAGACCAAGGGTAAACACTAAGGTTTGCGATTCATCTCAGTGTGCAAAAAAGGACAGACTCACGTGTGTTCACATCCGTGAGAGCTGCCACAAACTGAAGGTATTTCTTCATCAGAGTGGTTTGGTCGACCACCGTGGCCCCCTGGGTTGCAACGAACGCCATCTTTCTTCTGAGTTTGTTTCTTTCTCAAGCCTGAGCTGCCAAGTCCATGAGTTTATCCAGCCTGTGAAGAGAGACATCCCGTCAGCAGCTTGCAGGGACACGGAGAGCTTGTAACCTGTGAAAGATTTTACCTGAGTCCTTTCTAAAATTACATTCCTATTTTCATTGTGTTGGGGGAGATTCCTGTGCCACAATAGATGTGTGGAGGTCAGAGGAATCACACAGAAGTCCAGGGACTCGAACTCTGGTCATCAGGGCTGGTGATTGGAACCGAGGCCTGCTGAGCTGTTCCACTGCCCAACCTCTAAAGGATTTGCGGAAATCACTGTTTTCTGTGGGTTGTTTTTGTTTTGGACAGTGTGCCCACATAAAGCCCAAATCCACTGTTTCAACATCGTTCTCTTCGGCATGGAAGCGTTTCTTTCCCGTTAGATATCCTCCTTTCAACAAACCAGGAGATCGCAACACAAACGTTTTGTACAACGAGCTGTGCAGAATGGAGGGAGAGCTGGGGCTGTAGCTCAGTGGAGAGAGGGTTTGCCTAGCATGTTTATGATTGACCTTGATTCCCAGCCCTGCATAAAGCGGAGGGTGTCATCCCACAACCTCTCCAGCACCGGAGAAGTACAGACGGGAGCCTGGGACACACAAGACACTATCTCCAAAGTGTTGCGGAGGAGGTGGGGGGAGCAGGAAGTGTTTGAATCTTTGTAGTTGTGCAATCTCTACCCAGTTCTCCAGTACTCAGGAAGGAGTCACTAACACATAAATGAATGACAACAGCAGAGTTCAAAAAACAAAAAACAAAACAAACCAATCAGGAGTGCTTCAGGACACCTTTTGCATCATCTGCGTCCATCGGGAAACACTACTCTCCTTCAATACTCCCCCCCACCCCATCCCAACCAGTTTAAGAAAATACAAAAGCAGCTAAGCATGGGGGCAAATGGTTTTAATCCCAGCACGCAGGAGACAAGAGGCTAGCCTGTTCTACATAGTGAATTTTAAGCTAGTCAGGGTTACCTGAGACCTTGGGAAAATATACACACTACATCATGGTAGAGCCTTGTCCTGGCTTTTATCCCCCGGTATTGTATAAATAATAAACTATTCTCCTAAGCACTACCTCAAAGACCGGTGGATCTTATCTACGGTCGAGGCACAAAACACAAAGCATGCTTTTGATCATTACATTTACTTAACTGGGGCGGAAGAAGGTGTGTGCCACACAGCACATGAGGAAGTCAGGGGACCACTTGTGGGACGTCTGTTCCTTCCACCCACCATGTGGGTCTCAGGGATTGAACTCGGGTCATCAGGCTTGGCAGCAAGTAACCTTTACCCACTGAACCATCTCACTGGCCCCAAAGCATACTTTAAAAGCACCACAGTGACTTGGAAAACAGGAACGTTGACTCCTGGCTCATAAGGTAAAGCACTTGGTGCCAAACCTGGAGACCTGACTTGATATGTGACCACAGGGTGGAGGGGGAGAACTGAGTCCCACAGGTTGTCCTCTTAGCTCCACATGCATGCCGAACACACATACACAAACAAGCAAATGCTTAAAAAATAAAAAGCTGAGTGTGCCAGTGCACGCCTTTAACCCCAGGACTCTGTGGATCTCTGTGAGTTCTAGACCAGCCAGGCCTACATAGTCCCAGAGACCCTGTTCGTAGGGAGAGAAGAGAAAAGCTAAGGATACTATCAGCCTTGCTACCGTGACTTGGCAAACTCTTGCTTTTCCTATCAGAGTTCCTCCTTCAAACACTGGAGG
This sequence comes from Mus caroli, assembly GCF_978045245.1. Taxonomy (NCBI): domain Eukaryota; kingdom Metazoa; phylum Chordata; class Mammalia; order Rodentia; family Muridae; genus Mus; species Mus caroli. The sequence goes on along the minus strand of NW_028227259.1, from coordinate 149,268,618 downwards.
TCCCTCATACTCACGACTACTAACTAGACTCAGGGTCAAGGCCTTCTTAAGAACAAAACAGAAGCCCTAATCCTGGCCAAACTTTTTATCTAGCTTTTCTGCTGTGGAGGCGTTGTGTAGCTCCGGTAGGAGGAGCTGGCTGAGGTACAGATGGCCTTGATTCTTGAGCTTCCAGCCCCGACCCCTGACAGGCCTGTGTACCATCACTCCAGGGCTAGGAGGTTCTGGGGGATCGAACCCAGGGTTTGGTGTGCTAGGAGGACACTCTACCCTCTGAGCTACAGTCCAAACATCTGCGCAAACTTTTGCGTCACTTAATCCCCTTTTTATACGCCACTCAGTAAAAGTGCCACTTCCGAGCTCCCACCCGATCCTCCCAGGGGCCAGGCCTAGCTTCTCCCTGGGCCAAGAACCTGAAAGCAAGGGGCTACCCTATCCGCCTGTGGATTCTAGAAGGAGGTTCTGAGCTTTTCGAGAGGATATGGGTTCAGGCCTGGATGCCCTCGAGCCCACGGAGTCCCCACCCAGGTAAGGAAAAGGCAAACGGCCCCACAGCCCGCCGTCCTCCATCGGGTCCGCCCCGCCCACGACGCCCGGCTGGATGGACACCGCGCCTCCGGGCCGCCAGGGGGCGCCGTAGCCGCCGCTACCTTCACTCTCAGCGTCTGGCCCAGAGAGCCAGGAGCCTGCGTGGAGGCCCGCAGATGCCAGGATGGCTTTGGTGGGGTGCCGCAGCCCCCTCGACTCCTCACTCAATCCCTTCGCGTCGCAAACGGCCTTCGGGTTCCCTCCTTTTGTCACCGGTCCTTCCCGGGACTCTCAGCGACTGCCCCCCAGCAGGCCGCTGAGCTACGGCAAGCGCCGAGGGCCAACCTCCGCGGCCGCTAGCGCTGCGCGTCCCTCCATCCGCTCCAGCGCAGCCCGGCGCCGCGGAGGACTAAATGCTGCAGTGTGGCTGATCTAGCCTAGGAGGGCTCCTGTGGGGCCGGAAGGACCTCGGTCAAGCAGGGACAGCCTTCTCCACTTCTCCGTGGAGCCGTCGTGCTGCACCGACTCTCTCCCACGCCTGAGACACGCACGCGCGTGCATCTCCCGGGACCGTTCGCCCGCCCTCCCTTGCGCTTACCGGGACCTGCCGACTAGCCCCCAGCATCCGGGCCCGAGTCCCCAAGAACTCTCGCCGCCGACGCCGCTGCTGCTCCTCGCTCAGTCCCGCCCCGGCTTAAAGCCGCGGCGTCCGCCCACCAGAACTAAGCTCGGGCGCACCGCCCCCAAGTGGGTGCGGCCTGGGCGGGCAGCGGGGCAGGGAGGGGCGGTCTGCCGCCTGGGTGGGCGTGCTGTCCTTTTAAATCATCGCCTGGGTGACCTATCTGCTGAGCACCTAGGCCGGTGGGGCTCTGGGCTGCTGCAGCTTCAAGATTCGTCATCGCCCCCACACCCAACCCCGTGTCCCTTTTCCTCGCAGGAACGAGACTGAAGGGTGATTGACACCCGAAATACCTCTCCAGTTGGTTCACTCTGTGTGTGTGTGTGTGTGTGTGTGTGTGTGTGTGTGTCCTTAAGGACTTCCTTCCCTGAGATTTTATTTTTCCTCTTCCAGCAATGGTGGGTGTTGAACTTAGGGCTTCACATCCACTAGGCCAGCGCTCTATTGCTGATCAGCCGCCTGAGAGTGAAGTAGTTCCTGAAAGCAGAAAGAGGCAAGGAAAGCTTTTGGGATAGGGGCAGATAGACTGACATCCAGTTGGCTTAAAGGCAAGCTCGGGTGTTATGCTGCTAGGTCACCCTGAGACAACTACATTTGTCCCGCTTGTAGCTGATGCCCTCCCTTCAAGACAAAATTGGAAGGTGACAGACCTCAAGCCAAGCCAGAGCGGTGAAGAAACATGGTGGGGAGTAGGGGTATCCTGTGATACCCAGATGAGGACGAAGGTCTTTCTTTGCAAGGGACAACTCTATCAATTCTACACTACCGAGTAGGTTCTGTGACAACCACAACAGTGAAGTGAGCTCGGTAACCATAGTTACCCGGTTTTGATGAACACAGTGTAAGCGATGGCCTAAACCCCACTACCTCCAGGCTCCTTGTATTTATATCCTGAAACTTCCTGTTCCTGCTCTGAAAGCTTGAACCACCAGGGTCTTAGTGTTCTGATCCTAAATTGATACATTTTCGCACTCGGCAATAAACAGATTTCACTGTGCCTGAAAAATAACCTTGGAGGTAAGACGGCAGGGAGAAAGCACACTCCTGTATTTGTTTATTGTTGCCACAGAAGAATTAGCAGTAGCTGAAACGCTGGGAATGTGGGAAATTGTTTCTAATGACATTTTTTTCCCCTCCTTCCTGCAAGAAATAGTCTGTTTGCCAATAAAGTTTATGTTGGGCCATCACCTCCAAAAGTAGCATGTCCGAAGTTTGAGAAAGACTTAAAACAGGGATCAAACCAGTGCCCTGGGAGCTGTTTTTGTTTTGTTTGGAAGATTAAAATAAATAAATAAATAAATAAATAAATAAGACAGGTGAGATTGCTCAGTAGATTACTCTCTGGGTTGTAGTCCAGCGGGTAGAATGTCTAGCACACAGGAAGCCCTGGGTTTCCTTCTGCAGGAGCTCTTAACTATAATCTCAATACTCGGCAGGCGAAGTGTTGCACACAGTGTCTTCACTCCATTAACTTCATGTTAATGTTTATCCCCATTACTGCTGTGGAGTAGAAACTAAGAAACCCGTGTGAAGGGAGAAGAGAACTGACTGTGCAAAGTCCCCTGACGTGCACAGGGGTGCCCAGGCACGCTCACACACTCAGGGACATGAACACACATAGTAATAATAAACACATTTTACAGAAGGAAAACATGTCCAGCGTGGTGGTACACACTCTTAATTCCAGCTCTTGGGAGGATCCCTATGAATTTTGAGGCCAACTTGATCTGCCTAGTAAGAAAGACAGGAAAAAAGAAAGAAAAAAGAAGAAACAAATCTATCTTTTGATAAATTTCAGCATTTAACTAATTAATTGCATATCATACACATCCATGATTGGTTTTACCTCTGTTATTGACAAAATCAGCCTCCTCCCTTTTGGCATAGTTCTATCAGGGTATTCAAATTGGTTAGGGTTTACTTGTTTGTCCCCTGAGTTCCAGGTCAGGGACTGGGTCAACCTCATCCCTTTTAGGTAAATTAGATTAAGTCTCTCTGCTTTAAATCCTATGAAAGCCCCAGACATGGTGGTGCATGCCTTTAGTCCCAGCACTCAGGAGGCAGAGACATGTGGATCTCTGTGAGTTCAAGGCCAGCCTAGTCTACAAAGAGAGTCCAGGACAGCCAAGATCCAAAGCGAGTCCAGGACAGCCAGGATTTTGTTACACAGGGGAGTCCTGTCTGGAGGGAAGGGGGAGGAATCCTTCAAAACCTTTGCAGCTCATCCAAAGTGACCTCTGTCCCTATTTGCCTGCCTGCCTGCTTGCCAAACCGGCCAGATCACCTTTTTGGTGTTACTAGGGTCTTCTTGTGCTTGACAACCACCAATACTGCCCCTGTCTCAGTTCTTTTGACGTTCATCTGCCTGTTTGGAACGTGCTCCCCTGAAGGACACCAAGTCCTACTTACTCAACTGAGGCATCACTGGTTGCAGTGGTCCTTGGAGCACTGAAAAAGCCCTGGACTTCATCCTCAATTTGGGCTTGCCTGCAGTCTCTGTAGGTAGGCGAAGGGCTGCAAGGCAGTTAGCTACTTCCCTCTGGGCAGGATGTGTTTACTCCCAAAGCTACATTGGAATAGAAATTTAGAGGCCCAGTAGACTTTGCACTCAGAAAGAAAAAATGCCGTGACACCCAAGTTTGTGATAATGTTTTTCTTTAATATATGTTACTTTTAATTCTTTTAATTTTTTTAACTTTACCTAGAGTTTATTCTTGTTATTAAATCATTTATTTATTTATTTATTTATTCATTTTACATCCCAATCGCTGCCCACTCCTCCCGGTTCTCTCCCCACCGTACAATCTGGCTACCTTGTCTGGCCTCAGAGGGAGAAGATACACTATCTATCCCTGCAGAGACTTGTGCCAGAGTGGGGCGGATACGATGGGGGAGTTTTCAGAGAAGAGGAGGGATTTAGAGGCATACCATATACTCACCGGTCCTCACTTTCTTCTGTGACATTTCCATTAAAGGACAATGTGTAGTTGTGTCATTTGTAAGGAGAAAAAAGACACAGGAGCCTCAGGAGTGTCCCCAGATTTTTAGGGACCTAGACTCAGGTGAACAGGCTTTCATGGGTTCTACAAGAAGAAGAATGTCAGCCCGGTGTAGTGGCGCACACCTTTAATCCCAGCACTCAGGAGGCAGAGACAGGAGGATTTCTGAGTTTGAGGCCAGCCTGGTCTACAAAGTGAGGAGGAAGAGGAGGAGGAGGAGGAGAAGGGGAGGAAGAGGAGGGGGAGGAAGAGGAGGAGATCAGTCAGTATCCACCAGTTTATGATGAAATAGATTTGGAGATTTTGTTTTTGAGACAGAATCCCACCGTGTGGCCCTGATTGTCCTAGAGCTCACCCTGTAGATCAAGCTAGCCTGGAACGCAGAGGTCGGCCTGCCTCCGTCTCCCGAGTGGAGTGCTGGGATTAAGGGGGCGTGCCACAACAATCAGTTGGTTAAAAAAACAAACAAACAAATGAACAAACAAATTATTGAGACTTACTGGTAAGATGCCACAGCAAGACGCCACAACCTATAGAAGTCAGTTCTTTCCTTCTATCATATGGATCCCAGAGATGGAATTTCGTTGTCGACCTTTACCCACTGTTCTGTCTTGCTGCCCTGAGTTGGAGATTTTGTTAAAGTTTTTTGTTGTTGGTTTTTTTTTTTTTAATGTACATTGTGTTTTTTTATCTGTATGAGGGTGTCGGATCCCTGGGAACTGGAGTTACAGACAGTTGTGAGCTGCCATGGGTGTTGGGAATTGAACCTGGGTCTTTTGGAAGAGTAGTCAATGCTCTTAACCACTGAGCCCCAGCCCCTTGTTAAAAATATTTTAATATAGGCTTAGTACTATAGAAAATAGAGAGGTGGTTAGAAGAAAAAAAATACGTATCTGTGTGGGAGTATGTGCTTCCTAAAGGAGAGCCATACAAAGTAGGGTATAACCAAGTGTGTGTCTAGACTCCTTGGGGAGAGTAAGCAATTAATTTCCTTAGCATTAGCCATATCTACCATTTGGGTGGCTCTCATCTCAAAAGATTGATAGTATGAGCTAGAGAAACAACTGCCTGTCACTCCTCTTCCAAGGGACTCAATACCCTCTTCTGGCCTCTGTGGGTGCCTGAAGTCAGGTACGCAACCACATGGTGGCTCACAATCATCTATAATGGGATCCGATGCCCTCTTCTGATGTGTCTGAAGACTGTGACAGTGTGCATTAGATAAATAAACCTTGTTTAAAATATCTTAAATTCTTACTGTTCATGTGTGTGATCATATATAAGTATACACGCTCTATATACAGATATGTAGGAATTCATGCTTCTCCCCTAAGTTGAGAGAACTCCTTACCCCTTCTTATGTTGCCAGGATTGTCACTGCCTCTCTATCTTGCTTCAGTAGGAATATGAACCCTGAGGTGTCTGCCATCTGTGACCAAAAGATATACAATTATACCAGCTTGCTAGCACCAGCAGACAGAATACCCTGCTTTCAAAAGGTCATAATGAACAAAAATCGGTGAAGGGGGTCAACAAGATGAGTTGGCAGGCTTGCAGCCCAGCCTCAGGACCCAAGTTTAATCCTCTAGACCCAAGTAGTAGAGGGGGAGACACTTCTCCTGCAGGTCATCTTCTGACCTCCACACATACACTATAGCATGCATTCAACTCCACACATATACATACACACATGTACAGAGATAGGTAGATGGATCAATAAGCATGAGCTGTCTACTATGCAGAAAAATTAAATTAGCCCTAACGGGCCACTGCTAAAATGATTGAGGTTCTACTAGCCATAACCTATAGGCTATCCCTGGGTCTGCTGAGCTTAGCAGTCGTTGTTTTTATCAGAGAAGCTGCAACTACCTGCCGGTGACCTTCAAGACTTGTTTGTTGTTGAGGTTCCCTCATGGAAGGAGAAGACTAGGAAAGATCACTCTCTGGACTCTCCTTTGTTCTTTCAGCTGCTCTCTCCTGAACCTCTCAGCCAGCTGTATGCAACTCTGCCCTCATTGCCTGTGGGCTCTGTGGCCCTGGGAAGTACTACAGTATATAGATTGTAGAAGGTTAACAGAAGCTGGGGTGGGGAACGGGTTGAGGGGGAACCGACCCCATGCAAAGAAAAACTTTGTCTGGACCTTGGTAGGAGGGAGGTGCCTGGTCGATCTCCTAAGAAGAAAATTATACAATGGCTACAAAGTGAGTTCTGGGCCAGCCTTAGATATGCAGCAGAAAACCTGTCTCAAAAAGCAAAAAAAAAAAAAAAAAAAAAAAAAAATTAGTCAACAACAGCTAAGTCTGTGCATATATCCCCGAGGAACTGTAAATAGTTTGAATGTAGATGTTCTGGAAGTACAAAATGTATACCAAGTAGTGAAAATTTAGGACAGCGAAAGAGATTAAGGGCTAGGGTTAGGGTTAGGGCTTGGTGGGTTGTTTGCTGCGCTAGCTTTAGGACCTGAGTTCGAATCACAGAAACCTATGTAAAAGTCAGGCGGCGTGGTGAACATCTGAGGTCCCGGCGCTGGGAGGGAATGGAGGTAGGCAGATTCCCGGGGCTCCTTGATCGTCGGTCTGTTAACTTGGTGAGCTAAAGGTTCAGTGAAAAGACCTTATCTCTGGAAAGATGGCTCTGAGGCGTACAGAAGCACGATGCTTGGAGGGAGCATGCGCACCTGGTGAAGCAAGGATGGCCTCTGTGTTCCCTAGAGGGGAGGGACTCTCGGGGAGGGCTGTGTGGGCGGAGGTGGCTGCAGGCGGGGACAGGCGAGCGCTGCGTCTCCACGCACAACCAGACGGAGCCGCCACTGCGGAGCTCCAACCCAGCTCCCTGAGCATCCTCCCGGCGCCCCTCGGTATCCACGCTTCGCCATGGCCAAGGCCACCGACATCCTCGTCTTCTGGTTCGCTTGCCTCCTGCCCTTGGGTCCGGCGAGGGTGGCGGCAGGTAAGTCAGAGCCCGCCTGGAACTGTCCAGTACTGTCCAGAACCTAAGCTACCGAGATGACTCGGTGCGTTCTGCCCCTCTGCCCAGAAGTCACGCAGGTACTTGGGGTGTCTCCCTGCTCTCCCTCGATGCCTACCTCCATCACTCTGCCCTGGGATGTGCATTCATCCCGATGCTCAAGACTGGTACTCACAAGGGGAGGAGCAGGGAGCATGGATGCATGCAGGGAAGCCCCGGTGGGCTGAGAGAGGCCATCGCGCCTCAGCCATCCCCAGGGGGAACCGCCCCCTTGCCTGCATGGGGTAGCGCTTTTGCTTTTTCTAGAGATTTCTACCGTGATTACGTTGGCTAAGGGGTGGCACGGGTACTAGTCCACAGAGCCAGTCTGCCATTTCCTCCCTGGGAATGATTTTTTTTTTTTAAAAAGGGGGATCCTGAGCCGACAGGTTTTTCCAAGGCTCACTAGGCACCCATCTCTCCGTGATGAAAAGATCAACGCAACCTTCCTACCCCATTTTATGAATAATAAATGATCCGGATTCAAGAATTGTCTGAGACCGGTGGGTTGTGAGCAGCTGCAAAAAAGAAAAAAAAAAAGTCATTTTTCACAGCCCATTCAAAGAGTAGTGGGGGAAGAGGGGGCCTGGCGTAGATTTGTGAGAACAGCGGGAACCATGAAGTAAATTAAAAAAAAATTTTAAAACCTGCGTTTTTAGAATCAATTCGAGAATTCGAGGATTTTGTGGGAATTTTGCATTTTTAAAATCATCTGCAGCCCCCCCCCCCACCCTACCCCCACTCCCCACCCCCAACCCCTCTCCTGGAAATCCACCATAAAATTCATCTAGAAATGGACACCCTGGTACTTTAGGTTGTATGTGCCTTGAAGTTATGTGATTTAATTTCAAGAAATATACAAGTATTTATTTATTTATTATTTATTTATATTTCAAGACAGGATTTCTTTGTATAGCCCTGATTGTCCTGGAACTCCTCTAGAAATGAACACCCTGGTCCATTAGGTTGTATGTGCCTTGAAGTTATGTGATTTAAATTTCAAGAAATATACAACTATTTATTTATTTATTTATTTACATTTCAAGACAGGATTTCTTTGTATAGCCCTGATTTTCCTGGAACTCATCTAGAAATGGACACCCTGGTCCATTAGGTTGTATGTGCTTAGAAGTTATGTGACTTAAATTATAAGGAACACACAACCATTTGTTTGTTTGTTTTGAGGCAGGGTTCCTCTGTGTAGCCCTGGCTGACCTGGAGCTCACTCTGTAGACCATCCTGTCTTTGAATTCAGAGATCCACCTACCTCAGGCTCCCAGTCACTGGGGTTAAGGCATGTGCCACCATGTCACACTCTATGATGTGACAAGGCCTTCATGAATTGCCCAGGCAGGCCTCTAACGTGACCTCTCCAGCTTCAGCTTCCCCAGTGCTGGGATTATGCGTACCTGTCACCAATCCAGTCCCTTTTTTTTTTTTTGAGATGGGGTCTTATATAGCCTAGGCTGGCCTAGAACTCACTATGTAGCTAAGGATGGATTTGAACTCATTATTTATCCTCCTCACATCACCTCTTTAATCCCAGCACTTAGGAGGCAGAGACAAGTGGATTTTTGAGTTATTCAGACCATCAGAGCTGTGTTTGGCAAATATTTTTTGCCTGCCTGCACAAAAAGGCCTGCTATATGAAAAGGCCTCAGTAATCATTTTCTAGAATGTTCCACATGTATCATGGGAAAACAATGGAGCCCGGAAACCATGTAGGGAAACCGGGGCCATGTTGCTGAGGCTGTTGTCTCTGGTTCTAGCACACTTAGTTCTAAGTCACTTGAAGGTATTTGTATAGGCTGCCCCTAAGCCCCTGCCTGGGTGGCTGTGCTCTGTGTTCCTAGGCTGTGTATTCATCTGGGCTCCCAAACAGGAGAGATGACCTCAGGTGAGCACAGTAGCAGGGGATGCACTGGACCTGGTTCTTTCAGCCTCACGTGGTAGTGGTCTTCACTGTCCACTTTAGCCTGGATGTCCTGGATACTTCCCAAAGACCCGGAGGAAGAAGGGAAGTGTCACCTTGGAAGGGTCCAGATTCCCACCCACCCCCTTTTAAAGACAGGGTCTCACGTAACCTCAGAGACTGTTTTCAAACACATACCGCCAAGGATGACCTTGAACTTCTAATCCTCCAGCTCCCACCTCCAGAGTTGTAGGATTATAGGCCTGTACCACCACACTTAGCTTGGGCGCAGGTCTCAGGGCAGCATGGGTTTTAGGTAGTGATTCTACTAATTGGGCTACACTCTCAGCCCCAGCTTCCAATCTGTTATTACTGTTTTGGATGTTTTTGCTATTGGTGGTGTTTTGTTTTAGTTTTGAGATGGGTCTCATTAAATAGCCCCAACTGGCACAGGATTCATTTATGCAGACCAAGCTAGCCTTGAACTCACAGAGATCTGCATATCTCTGCCTCCCAAGTCCATTAAAGACATTCCCCACCATGCCCAGTGCAGCTCCTGTTTTTAATTTCTTTTTGATTTTTAAATTTATTCCGTTAGTGTGGATGCACATCTATCTGTGAATGCAATGTCCACATGTGTGTCAATGCCTGTAAAAGCTGGAAGAGGGCATTGGAGTCCCAGGATCCAGATCTGGAGTCACAGACAGGTGTGAGCTGTCCAATAGTAGTCGCCAGGAACTGAACCTAGGTCCTGTGAAAGAACAGCGAGGGCTCTTAACCACGGAGCCATCTCTCTAGCCCAGCTTCTGTCTTTTAAGACCATTGTAGTCTCCTCCAGCCAGGGCTGGTGGGGGTTCCTATGAGCTGGGCCGCCATTTGCAACAACATCCTCAGCGGGGCCCTCCTTCTTCTCCAGCCAGCAGTTTCATTTCCATGGCAACAGATCTGCGTCAGCCCGATCTCACTGCAGATGCAGGATGGCAATTAACTTACGGCTTAGTGTCCCTGCCACCTTAGAGCCTTGCTGGTCCTTGTTCTTCCTCAACTGGAGTAGGAGGAAGGGGGGGAGAGGGGGGTTGGGGAAGTGGGGGGGGGGTTCGAGAGCCCTTGAGAAAAGGAAGATGCTGCCTGCCAACAAAAGGGAGGAATGATAGCCCCCCCCCACCCCCCACCCCCCCCCCCCGAGAATAACAATAGTAGCCCAAGCCTTTTGTATTACAGACTTGCCTGGGTACTATATGCTATGACAAAAGGCTTTTGCTGCCAAAGCTGAAGATGTGAATTTGAATTTGATTCCTGGAACCCATATATTAGATGGAAAAAAACCTGACCCCCTACTTCATGCACACAAGTGTGCTCCTGCATGTACACACCACACACACACACACACACACACACACACACACACACACACGGTAAATAGATAAGTGCAAAGTACCTGACAAAAGCAGATTAAGGAAGGGTTTGTTTCAGTGAGCTCACAATTCAAAAGTACAGTCAATCATATCAGGGAAGGAGGACACAGCAGCAGGAGCCATGGCAACTGATAATCACTGCATCTCTGTGAGTTCAAGGCTAGCTCCATCTACATCAGTCGTTCCAGGACAATCAGAGAGAGATACTACATGGAGATCTTGTCTCAAAATCAAAACTAAACCAAATCCCATCATGTTGACAATATGAACCCTCAACCCCATGCCATTTTGGACGGCAGTGGTGGCCCGTGCCTTTAGTCTCTTGACTCAAACAGCTTTAGAACTCAACAAATGAATTTGAAGAAAAGGAATTCATAATAGGAACACGGAGCCAAGGAACAGAAAGCACTGAAGCCCAAGTCCCCAGTGGGAATCCAGAATGCCGTTGTAGGGTAAATGGACATTTGCAGATGGACTCCTCTCCTGGGTCTATGGAAGACTTCATCCAGTGTCCTGTGAAATCCCTCAGAGAGGGAGCATGCCCTTCAGTTATGGGTAACCCCAGCACCTGTGGGGGTGGGGCACACAGAAGGGTGAGCAGTCTTCTGGGACAGTGCCAGGCAGGCGACCTGGACCTTATGCTACATCGTCCTCTCTGGGAGTCACGTGGCTCAGAAGTACCACCATACAGCTTGTTTGTGTGCACGGGTATGCTCAATGGTGCTCGTGCCCGCATGTGCGTACAGGTGAAAGGCTGACCTGGGATGTCTTCCTCAGATTCTCTCTACCTCGGGCACTGCCTCATACTGACCATTAACAACATATGGTTGGCATTAAACACTTGGGGTTTTGCTAATGTGACCTTGAGACCCGTTTCTTGGTTTTAACTCAATTTAAACAATAGAGAGTGGAGCTTGCTGATCCCATTAGACTAACAGGTCAGCAAGCTCGAGAGATCCTCCTGTCCCCACTGCCCAGGTAGGTGCCTGGCTTATTGTTTTGTTATGGTTTTTGGTCTTTTGAGACAGGGTTTCTCTATATAGCCCTGGTTATCCTGGTGTCCTGGAACTCACTCTGTAGACCAGGCTGGGCTTGAACTCAAGAGATCTGCCTGCCTTTGCCTCTGCCTCCCGAGTGCTCAGAGTAAAGGCCTGTGCCACCACTGCCCGGCCGAGCCTGGCTTTTTAAGTGGGTCTGAGGATTTGAACTCAGATTCTCATGTGTCTGCAGCAAGCACTCTTACCCATCGAGCTATGTCCCCAGCTCCTTATCACATATTAAGTACTTGGCTGCACACAATAGAGAAGCATAGGACCTTTGTCCTCTGGGAATTAAAAGTACAGTCATTCCATTCCGTGTGCTGGTGGGTCAGTGACAGTGGTGTCCCCAGCCTGTCAGGAGAGCACTGAGGGGTCAGGAGGTGGAAAAGGCATTCTTTTATCATTAGATTTGTTTACAGTAGAGTGTTTGCATACCCGGGGATCAAACTCAGATAGTGGGGCTTGGCAGCAAGTGCCTTTACCCACTGAGCCAGCATACAGGGACACTGAAGGACCAGAGCATCCTGGGAAGTGGAGTCTTACTATGAGTCCTGGCTAGCTTAGAACTCATTATGTAAACCAAGCTGGTCACAAACTCACAGAGCTCCATTCACCTGGGCCAGTCTTGCAATTAAAAGCGCTTACTAGTGTGTTCTCCTGCAACTGCAGGAAGTTAAAAGTGACTGGCTTCCAGGTGGAAGTTTCCCAGCTGTGAATCTAGACCCCGCCCCCATTAGATCCCCTGCTGGAAGCTTGTCTGGACAACAAGCGGTGGGGCATACATAGTCAGGGCCAGGATGGAGCAGAAATCCAGATGACTGCACATGGGACCCCTTGAAGTGAGATAGAGTGGAGATGTCAATGGTGGTGGTGGTGTGCCCAGAAAAGAGAAACCCAGAGGCCTGTGACGGAACCTTGGGGCTGCTGGCTTTTATTATTTTGTTTTATTTCTTTTCTTTTTTTTTTTCCTTTCTTCTGTTATTTTATTAAAAAATAAAAAATAAAAAAATAAACCAAAACAGCAGCAGCACCACCACCACCACCAACAACAACAACAACAACAAAACCAGGCTTGTATAGCACAGGCTAGCCTAAAATTCACTATGTAACTGAGAATGGCCCTGAACTACTGGACTTCCCATTTCTGCCTTCTGAGTGCTAGGATATGGGTGTCTGCCCCCCTGGTTTGTGGAATGAAAGGGATGAAATCCAGAGCTTTATTCAATCCAGGCATGCATTCAACCTACTAAGCTATGTCCCCAGCCCACACCCAGTCCTGTCCCCCACCCCCAGCCCAAGCAAGCTCTTTTTATCTTGACATGTGAAGAGAGGGTAAAGGAAGCTCTGAGCAAACAGAAATACTCTACGTACCTACTGAAGATTGACCGGTAACCCCACATCCTTGTTAAACACTTGTGGCTGTGGTGACCGAGAGACAGAATGCTTAACTGATGATTAGGAAGATGGACGAAGGATTTCTGTCACCTCCCTGAACCCCGCCCCGCACGTATCTCCTAGGTCTCTATAATCTTAGTCTTACTGCTGACGGTCCTGCTACCGTGGGCACCGAAGTGACCATCTCAGCCAGCCTGGAGGTCAAGGACAATGGCAGCCTGCCCCTGCCTGCAGACACCCACCTCTACCGTTTCCACTGGATCCACACACCTCTGACACTCACTGCCAAGACTGAGAAGAATCTAACCTCGACCATCCACGTGGTGGGCGGCGTGCCTGGGGACTTCCCAATCTCTGTCTGGGTCACTGCTGTCGACTGTTGGGTGTGCCAGCCGTTAGCCAGGAGTACTCTACTCCTCCCCATTAAAGGTGAGGATCTCTGAGGACTTTTCTTGTTTACCTGTTTGCTTTCAAGATCTTTCATGTTTTCAGCCTCAAACATATGAGGGGGGACAAATGCTTCCCACTGAGCTATAACACCAGGCCTGCCTTCAAATCTTGTGCTTGTATGTACTTGTTCTGTGTGTGTGTGTGTGGTGTGTGTTTGTGTGTGCGTGCACATATGCACATACTTACTCGTGTGCTTCTACACCAGAAGACAGACTCTGAGACTTTTCAGGAAGCATCTACTTTTTTTGGACAGGATCTCTCATTGGCCTGGAGTTCACTAATTAGACTAAGCTGGTTGGCCAGGAAGACCCAGCACTGAGATTACAAATGTTATCCACCATCATAATCTAGCTTTTTTTTTTTTAATCATTCAATCAATCAATCAACCAATCAATAATCAATCAATCAATCTGGGCTCTTGGGATCAAATTCAGGTTCTCATGCTTTCAAAACAAGCACTTTACCAACTGAGCCTCTTCCCCTGTTACCAAGTTCTTTGTGCAGAGAAAAATATCCAGCCTTGAGAGTTGACGGTAATCAAATAGATACAAATTACAAGCATAGATAAATTCTTTCTTGGTTGTTCATTAAGTTAAAAAGAATCAGAAAATAGGTTTGGCAAGATGGCTCAGCAGGTAAAGGTGCTTGCTGGTGCTTGCCACGAAGCCTGATAACCCGAGTTTGATCCCTAGGCCCCACATGATGGAGAGGGTCCACTCCTGCAAGCTATACTCTGACTTCAACACACACATCATGACATGAGTGCACACAGACAGACACACAGGCACACACAGTCACACACACACATACACACACACTAAATAGATAAATGTAATCAAAAGGTTTTATTTAAAAAGAAGAAGGGCTGAGAGTTGGCTCAGAGGTTAAGAGCATTGGTTTTTTTCTCGAAGACAACCTTGATTCAATTTCCAGCACTTCCACGGCAGCTCACAACTGCCTGTAACTCTAGCCCAAGGTGACCACACACCCTTTTCTTACCTCCTAAGGCAGCTGGCACATACACAGGCAAAACACTTATATAAAACAATAAAAATAAAATAAAATAAGGAGCCAGGCCTGGAGAAATGGCTCCATAGTTCAGGGTACTTGTGACTTTTGGAGAGGACCAGAGTTCAGATCTAGCAACGACCTGAGGTTTACAGTGGAAATGGATTGGTATTCAGGAAGTAAGTCTTCATTTAGGCAACGATTTATGCATAAGATTACAATAGCGAAAAAAGAGATATAAATAAATGAAACACACAACTCTTAGGGGATTGACTAAAGACACTGAAATAATTGTGTCTTTTGCTTTTGCTTTTGTTTTTCAAGACAGAGCTTCTCTGTGTATCCCTGGCTGTCCTGAAATTCACTTTGTAGACCAGGCTAGTTTTGAACTCACAGAGATCCACCTGCCTTTGCCTCCTACGTGCTGGGATCAAAGGCATGCACCCCTGTGTCAAGCAATCTATGTGCTTTTTATTTTCGAGGGTGGGAGGAAGTCTTTCTGTAGAGCCCAGGGTGGCTTTGAACTCAAGAAGATCCTCCTGCCTCAGCCTCCTCAGTGCTAGGATTTATAGGCATATCCTATGACCCACAGCTAATTTTTAGAAGTATTTCAATTTCTTTTACTACATTTACTTTTTATTTATGTAAGTATTTATTTATTTAGTGAGGGTGTGTATGCACATGGGTACCTGTGCTGTGGTGTCCATGCGGAGGTCAGAGGACAACTTGCAGGAGTTGATTTTCTCTTTCTACCATGTAGGACCTGGGGATTGAACTCGTATCGTCAGCATCCATGGTAGGTGCCTTTACCTATTGAGATGATAAGCGCCATCTCAATAGCCCCGGCTCATGGAATTGTTAATCATAACCCTTACAGTGAGTTTAGAATGCCCAGAGCGAAACTGTTCATGCTCGCAAGATGATATAGAAAGTAAAGCGAGCACAGAATTAGGTAACTAATCTATATACTCGCCTAGTGTAAATGGATGCAGTTGCCATGGAGTCCAGAAGAGGGCATCAGATACCTCAAAGCTACAGCAACAGAGTATCAAGTACTCTTAACCACTGAGCTGTCTCTCCAGCTCTACCTCCAACTTTGTGTGTGTGTGTGTGTGTGTGTGTGTGTGTGTGTGTGTGTGTGTGCTGGGATGGACCTCCGAGCCTGAGTGTTAGGCAACTGCTTCACTGCTGAGCCACATCCCAGTTCCTCTTGTATCCTTTACATTATCTCCTTATGCCTTTCAGTGTCTGATACAGTGTATTAAGGAATTCTTAGGCTCTATTACTTAGAGTCCAATAACAACAGCAAAAATAGTCTGTACGTGTTCAATTCTGAGGCAAATTTATTTGTTTGTTTTCGGATGAGGTCCCTTGTTGCTCCAGGCTGACCTCTAACTCACTGTGTAGCCAAGGATAGCCTTGCACTCTTGATCCTCCTGCCCTAGCCTCCCAGGTGGGCATCCTGTCTGGCTTCAACGTGTGTTTCCTGGTGGGTATCCCTGTGAAAGGGAAGTGGGGGCGGGGCCACAGGTTGAGCACTTAGCCCCTGCTGTGAGTCACTGCCAGCAGGGGGTGACTGGGGCATCTCAGTGGTGGAGGATGGAGATCCACGGGGTCCCCCCACTGCACGTGGTTCTGCTGGCTGGAGGAGGCTGAGCCAGGGAGTGGCTGCCCTGCACCAGCCCAAGGTGAACTCAGGCTCTTCTTTCTGTCTTGTACCTTTGTGAACTCACTCTCCCTTGGTCTTTCTTAGAGTCCCTTGTGGGAAACATTGTCGTTACCCAGAACACCTCCCTGTCTTGGCCGAACTCCTACATCACCAAGAGAAGTCTTAGACTGTCCTTTCTTCTCCATGACCCAAGCGACTTCTTCAAGTCCGCTTCCTTCTTTTACCGATGGGACTTTGGAGACGGGTACGCATTTACTCTCTCTCTCTCTCTCTCTCTCTCTCTCTCTCTCTCTCTCTCTCTCTCTCTCTCTCTCTCCCTCCCTCCCTCCCTCCCTCCCTTCCTTCCTTCCTTCCTTCCTGCCTGCCCTCCCTCTGCACGCGCCCCGCCCCCCCCCCCTCCGCAGGGTCTCAGTATGTAACCTGAGCTGCCCTAGAACTCTTTAAACAGACCAGGCGCCTCTGGAGGATTAGAGGAGTGGGACACCATGACCTGCTATTTACTCTTAAGAAAAAAAAAAAAAATCTTTCTCTCCGTCTCTGTCGTTGCCCGGAGGTCACAGAACAATTTCCCTTTGTGCCACCTGAACCTGGGGAATCAACCAAACGCAGGTCATTAGGCTTGGTACCATACACCTTTATCCACTGAGCCGTCTTATTAACTTCAAACTTGTAGTTTTAATCTTCCTCTCCTCTTCCATTCCCGTTTTTCAAGACAGGGTTTCTCTGTGTAGCCCTGGCTGTCTTGGAACTTGCTCTGAAGACCACACTGGCCTCGAAATCAGAGATCTGCCTTCCTCTGCCTCCTGAGTGCTGGGATTAAAGGCATGCGCCACCACCACCCAGCCTTGGTGTTTTCTTTTTAATCATGTGAATGTGTGTTCATGTCTGTATATGGATATGTGCTTATGAGTGCCTATGAGTGCCAGGTGTCCATGGAGGCCAGAGGAGGGTGACAGATCCCCCAGGGTTGGAGTTATAGGTGGTTGTGGGCTGCCCAACATGGGTTTTGGGAACCAACTGAACAAGGTCCTCTATGGTAGAAGTATATGGTTTTAACCACTGAGAGATCTTTCCAACCCTAAGAAAGAATGAAAACCTGGTATGATGGCACAGGCCTACATGTAATTGCAGAGATGTGGGAGAGAGGACCAGAACAGTAAGGTCATGCTGGACTACAGAGCAAGTCCAAGGCTCATACAGAGCAAGTCTGGGCTCGTAAGACCTTCAAACTGGGTGTGGTGGCGCACTCCTTTAATCCCAGCACTCGGGAGGCAGAGGCAGGCGGATTTCTGAGTTCAAGGCCAGCCTGGTCTACAGAGTGAGTTCCAGGACAGCCAGGGCTACACAGAGAAACCTTGTCTTGGAAAACAAAAACAAAACAAAACAAAAAGAGTTTCCCTCAAAAGACAAAAATCAAACAAACAAAAACATAGAAAGCTAGAACTGACACATTCAATTTTAAGAATTTATGAATCTTTGTTTTGGTTTTTGAGACAGAGCTTGTCTGTATATAGCTCAGGCTAGTCATATATATATATATATATATATATATAATTTTTTTCTTTAGAATTATTTATTTTATACTGTAGCTGTCTTCAGACACACCAGAAGATGTTATCAGATCCCATTACAGATGGTTGTGAACCACCATGTGGTTGCTGGGAATTGAACTCAGGACCTCTGGAAGAGCATTCAGTGCTCTTAACCACTGAGCCATCTCTCCAGCCCATCAGGCTAGTCTTGAACTTAAGATCCTCCTGCCCTCAGCTTCCCAAGTCATTCCAGACGTTTTTCCTAATGCCCTGTTAGATTTCACTTCCGAATGAGTGAAAGGGGAAGCAGTGATGTCTCTGTCCCTTCTCCGTGTCACCTCACAGGACCTTGTTGATAACTGACAACCCTGTAGTGTATTACAACTACTCGAGCCCTGGAACCTTCACCGTGAAAGTCAGGGTGGTGGCAGAATGGGAGCAGATAAAGCCAGACACCACGAAGGGCACTATACAGAAGACCGGTGACTTCTCAGCATCGTTGGATCTGCGGGGTAGGTCTGCTGCCGGATTGGCGCTACCCAAGAAGTCCTAGACAACTTTCCTTCCAGTTCCAGGTGACTCCAGGCTAGCATCGGGCTGCTCTTGAAGGGACATCCTCAGAGCCACCTCCACTCTCATGTCTGCTTCAGAGTGATGTGTTTATAAAAAGATAAAGAGGTAGATTATGTTCTATGGGGGTGTGGTGTGGTGTGGTGTGGGGGAAGAGGATGCCTCAGTGGGCCCATGCCAAGGCACCCCTTCCCCCTGAGGGACCACCCACACGATGGTATATATAGAATAGAATTTATTCAGGGCATGGGGAGGGGAGTAAAGAAGGTAGTAGAGGCAGAGAAAGGCAGAGAGAGGGAGAGAGTAGAGAAGTAGAGGCCGGCCATGACCACATGGAGAGAGGGGGAAAGGGAATGGGGCGGGGAGGGGGGAAGCAAGGGAGCAAGAGGTAAGAGTAAGAGAAGGGGGCAAGAAGCCCCTTTTGTAGTGGGCCAGACCTACCTGGCTGTTGCCAGGCAACTGGGGAGGAGCATACTGGGCTGTTGCCAGGTAACTGGGGAGGAGCATACTGGGCTGTTGCCAGGCAACTGGGGAGGAGCATACTGGGCTGTTGCCAGGTAACTGGGGAGGAGCATACCCAGCTGTTGCCAGGCAACTGGGGAGGAGCATACTGGGCTGTTGCCAGGTAACTGGGGAGGAGCATACCCAGCTGTTGCCAGGTAACTGTCAGGGTAGAGTCCAGACAGAATACCAACAATATCCTCAGAGCTATCTCCACTCTCATGTCTGCTTCAGAGAGTCTGCCAAAGGCCACAGGCAGCCACTCTCTGGCATTTGAGTTTAGGTTACCCTGCCCCCAGAGCCTGAGCTTGACCAGACCCCTGCCGCAGAGGAGCTGGTCCTTGGTGCTCTTTGTTCCCCAGTCAATACAGTTCAGGCCAAAGCTGCCTACAGAGGGTGGGAAGCCTCTCTCTAGCTACCTGGCTCTGGACAGTTTCCAGAGACGTCTTTGTATGTGTGTATGTGTGGGGTGAGGGTGTGTGCTTGATGTGGACCTGAGACTGTACTTAACACATATGCACAGGTGGGTATGCACACGTGTGCATTTGCATGTGGAGGTCAGGGGGAAAACCTTGAATTTTCAGATTCCAGTCTACCTTTTAAAAGTTAATAATTATTTTTAATAGTGTAGCCCTGACTGGCCTGGAACTCATAGAGATCCCTCTGACTCTGTCTCCAAGTGCTAGGATAAAAGGAAGGAGCCACCTGTCCTGGCTCAACAACATTCTTTTGAAACAACTGTTTCTTACTGACCTGTAGCTCACCTCATGAGCTTGTCTGGCTGCCCAGGGACTCTCAGGGATCCACACATCTCCACACTCCCAGCTCTGGATTTCAAGCAGATGTCACTATACCTGGCACTTTACAACGTGCCGAGGGTGGAATTCAGGTCTAGTCTTTACCAGCTGTTCTGTTTCGATCTCTGTGGCTGGGATAAAAACACTCAGACCAAAAGCAACTCCAGGGAGGAAAAGTTTTCTCTGTCTTAGACTCCAGGTCACAATCTATCACTGAGAGAAGTCAAGATAAGAACTCAAGGTGGGAACCTGAAGGCAGAACTGCTTGCTGGTCCACAACACAGTACCTGTAATCAGGAAAGCATATCAGAGGAGTACAGCCGAAACTGTCAGGGAAGTACAGCAGAAACTATGGAAAACTGCCGTGTGTCAGCTCACTCGCCATCTCATGCTCAGCTGGCTTTCCTACACAGCCCAGGAGCGCCTGCCTAGAGAATGGTGCTGCCCACAGTGGACCGGGTCTTCCCACATCAATTAGGAATCAAGATAAAACATCACTGACATGCTTGTTCAAGGCCAGTCTGAACCAGGGCAATCCCTCAAATGAGACTCTCTTTTCAGGCAACCCTAGGATGTGTCAAGTTGACAGAGTTAGCTAACTAGGATACCAGACGAGGTGTCTCTCTTCAGGCCTTGTGAGGATTTCCTTGCCTTTGGTGATGGCTGGTGCTTTTCTTGTGGCATAGTGACAGTGGGTGAGAGAGCTGGCTCTTGCTTGCTTCTCCAGTTGCCTCCCTCTGAGCCAGCACCAGGAACAGAGGCAAGGACACAGAGGTGACCATGCAGCCTAGGGGGCTGTGCACCTTGTGCCAATCCTCGGCCACCTGGATCCAATGGGTTCTTCCTTCCTTACAGAGTCGCTTCAAGGCATCCAGATTTTGGGGCCCACCCTCCTGCAGACATTCCAAAAACTGACAATGAACCTGAAGTTCTTCGGGAGGTGAGTGACCCCTCCTGGAGTGCTGTGTGGATATTCTGTGGCCTCTCTACACTACCAATAATGCCACAGAGCCTGCCCTGTCCCTTAAAGAGCCTAGAGGAGAGATGCTACTATTCTGTCCATGGCTATGAACCAGGAGAGAACAAGATCTGCACCATGTGTTTCCAGGTTCCTGGTCCCTTAGGCAAATAATTAAGAATAAGGGCTGGCATAGATTTCTAAAAGAAGTGAGATATTCAGAACTAAGCAATGGCACAGATTAGAGCACCGGTTCTCAACCTGTGGGTCGCGACCCCCCAGGGATCGAATAACATGAGGCACAGTATTAAAGGGTTGCAGCATTAGGAAGATTGAGAAGCTCTGGATTAGCCTGAGACACTGTCAAGATGGACAGCAGGCAACATGGAGTGGGAATGTTCAAGGGTCCCAGGTTACAGCCTGGAGTCTCTCTTTATGGAGTTTACAGGCAGGAGGGACTGGTTATTAACAAGCATAGTTTGGGCGGTTCTCTAATTGATAGGTTAGATCATATATCTGTTTTTTCTATCACAATATATCTCTTCCCATAATGCATCTGATTTTTATCATATGCCCACCATATTATATATATATTTAATGTTTGTTTATTATCCTCTCTTAGAATATTTTTATTTGTAAAAATTATTTTAAATTTATTTATTTTACACATATGACTGTTTTGCTTGAATGTATGCCTATGCACCATATGTGTGCCTGAAGAGGTCAGAAGAGAGGTCAGAAGAGAATATCCAATCCCCTAGAATTGGAGTTACAGATGGGTGTGAGCTGCTGTGTGGGTGGTGGGATAGAACCAGGGTCCTCTACAAGAGCATCAAGTGCTCTTAACCACTGAGCCATCGCTCCAGTCCATGCATGACCAATCTGTGCGCAGGTATAAGATGACAAAAGGAGATCCCGTAAAACTTTCCTAGAGACCACAGTTTTTACTTTATAATCATGTACCCCAAACTAGTGCAAGGCAACACAGCATTACTTGAAGAATGTGTGGCTTCTCCCTGGGGGCAACCAGGCCTTGGTGGTGTTGGGGGGGGGCACGCAATATTTAGCATTACAATACATAGCAAAAGATCAATGACTCCCTACCATTAATTGTTAGCCCAAAGAAACCCCTTAGGCATCTTGTTACAGCCATGAAAAAAAATTAACAAATATACCTCAACATCAGCCATTCCAGATGCAAGAAGAGTTGGCCCAGGACCCTAAGGAGACCCCAGGCTAGTGAGGCAGAGGTGTGTACACAACACTAGACAGTAGCAGGGGACAGAGCAGTGCTCACATGGCACCCAGGGGAAGAATGAGCACTTCCTGAGTGAGCTCCCTCAGGGGAAGGCTTCATTCAGGAGGTGGCATGAAGAGAATCTGAAAAGCTGAGCAAACTTTGATAGGGTGGAAAATGTTGGAATCCACCTGCCACCATGGAGGTTTTGAGTGTCAGTCCCTAACTTAACCTCTCCTCCCCTGTCTTTAGCCTCTCTGCCCACTTTCCCTGTTTGTGGGCCCAAGAAAATTACAATAATTACAATAATAATAATAATAATATTTAAAATTTTAGAAAGCTAGCCGTAGCATTTGTTGTCCAGTCTTTGTATGTTTGAGAAAGTTGAGGGCTTAGCTGAAGCCCCAACTGCAACAGTCTGAAAGGTTGGATGGGTGAATCAAGGTAACCTGGAATTAGCAGTGCGTTCTGAAAATGTTCTAGAAGCAAGACTCTGGAAACAGTATCAGTTTGAGGCAGGATTGATCAGGAAGCTGGAACAGCAGGCATCCCAGCATCCCCCGTGGGGGGGTGGGGGTGGGGGTGGGGGGTAGGGGTCGGAGGTTGGGGGTGAATCCTGGCAGGGCTACCTTCCTGGTCTTCCATTCTGCAATAAACAAAACTTACAAGCAATACATTGTCTTAATCCTGTAAATTGTGGTGGATGGTTTGGGTCATTTTATGGATAGGTAGTCATTTTAGGAATAATTAGAAATAATTATGGTCTTGAATAGGAAGGAAATTATAGAGAGGTTAGATTCAGGGACTTCTTTTCTCTTTTCTTTCCTTTTCTCTTTCTTTCTTCCTTAGGTAAGGAAAAGGGAGTTGAAAAGATAGAAAAATATTATAAGAAATTAGATAAATAAGACAAATAAGGGCAGATTAACCAAAAACCAAAACCAAAACAAACAAACGAAAAAAACCATTGTACAGCCACAGTCTCACATTGGTAAGGATCTTTATACTTTGATGCAAAATTGAGGTTATATTTTGCTACACTAGCACAGAATTGGTACAGAATTAAACCTGTAAATGATACAGGTTTAAGGTTTTCATTGGTATAAATCTTTTTATATTGATACAAAATTTAAGATTAATTTTGTTACAATATATATATATGTTTCAACTCTTTTATAAGTAGTGTGTCTATGTAACTCATTTAATAATACAAGGTTTAGTCTCAGCCTTTTTAATAGCTGGTATTACAAACTGTTTAGGATAATTAAGTATGGCAAGTTACTCATGGTCATGTTAGATACTAATCTGGATTATCACAGAAATATACATCCTGAGTTATACAGACAATAGGTAGCTGAGACAGGTAATATTTGCTTGTTCCAATATGCTATGATAGATGGTGCTAAAAAACCTCAGAGATCCACAAAATATGGCATTTAAAATTATTTCATTATTAAAAGATCTTTTGACTGAGATAGGTCTGCT